>NC_138498.1:103375948-104032154 GCF_964252035.2 Podarcis erhardii | reverse complement strand
CTGTATCCATGTCATGGGAGTTCTGCCAAGGATAGTTGTCAACCCTCACCTGTCCAGATCACTCAGGCTTGCACAGTTTGAATGAGTTCATTAGACTTGTGATGAGAAGTGAACCTAAACCAAACTGCTAACAGGACTGTGCCTCTTGGCTAAAACCGACAGTTTCAGGCACTCAGCACCTCAGAGGAGAGATGTGAAGAGAAAGCCATGTCATTCGGCTTCCAGTGATTAATTTTTCATCTTCATTCTGAAATACAGGAAGCCCAGGAATTTTGCACGAGAGATTGGGCATATGTTCAAGTCTTGAGGAGAATGGTCTTTACAAAATACAAATAAAAATTTAGCAAAGTCCTTGTTTTCTCTCTCGTGGCAGAAAATGTGTGTGTTGTCACCTAACTGTATGTACTTTGTCTTTACATACATTGCAATCTTGATGTCACAGTAGAAGCATTTAATTTCAGAGCCCTTAAGCTAGTTGGTGGTACAATGTAAAGTTTGTGAAACGAAGGAATCCACTGCAACAGTTGTGCTAGTAGAAGCTGGTTGCACGGCTGATTCTTGTGCAATCTTGTTGCGCTACAGTCTTGGGTAATGCACTTGAATTTTTTGTTGCACGAAAACTAGTGCAACAAGGATACCACTAAGTGACTTTAACTTACATTGGAAACAACCCTACTTTTCCCCCTCTTACAAACAAAAGTCACTAAGAATCTGCTCTGCTTGATCAATATCTATCTCATCCAGCTTTCATTTCCCAGCAACAGCTAGCCAGATGTTTTCACGAAGCTTACAAGCATGGCATGGAAATCAACACTCTCCCGTTTTTCATCCTCTGAATATGGAGTTTTGATTTAGCAGTCATGTAAATTCTAACATCCCAAATGAATTCCAATCCCATCTCCCAAAAATGCCATTTTTCTGAGCCCCCAGTTTTCCACCCCACCAGTGAGTCATAGCATCTTCCCTTCCATTGTTGATACTATATTATCTACCCAGGTAGATCTATCCAGAATTGGCCTCCACAGTCACTTACGGACTCACTGTTAAAATCATGTTCGTGGAAGACAATCTTATTTGACGACAAGTGATCACCAAAGAAGAAGAAGATCTACCTAGGTGTTATAGTGGGGTAGGAGAGCTGAAAAAAAATCTCACATCTGGCAACCAATGCACCCCTTTGGTTTCAGATAGTACATGGGTAGACGAGTCTAAAAATCCTGGGACACAAATTTTCACAGCCCTCTAGTGTCTATGGTGGCTCATTTACCAGAAGTAATGTACTTAGTGTTAACTCTGGAAGTGTATACTCAATTCTTACTAAACCAAGCCTCCTGGTGCAAGGCCTTTAGAATGACAGCATCTGCCCTTTATATGCTTACGTGGCAGTGGACAGTGTAAATTCAACAATAATATTACACTGATAAAATGAGAACGAAACACATCACAAACTGATAGATCAGATTAATATATCAACATAGCTAACCTACCCCACACAAAAATCCTGTGTGAAAACATGAGTGTGTGGTTTTAGTGGGCATATGGCAAATCTTGAGAGGATACAGCACTACAATGAGTGTATTTTTGGAGGATTAAAGTGTATCTGGTTGTACAATAGGAGGTCCCAAGTTGCTCAGGGCTTTATATGTGAACAGCAAGACTTTCAACCTGGTCTAGTAGCACAGTGGCTCATTGCTTTATAGGCTACTTGTTTCTTAAGCTACTGGGTCTCATATTAGGAGCCTCACTTTGGTATGTTTCTGACCACATCTCCTCATCTCTTCTGGCACATGGCATTGGTTGCTTGTTTTAACTTACTCACAGCAAAGCCTGTCACAAACTCCGGTGGGCAGAGGGGGACATAGGTTTACCAAATTCATCATGTCACCATCACTACACATACCTGACGACCTTTGACCATTCAGAATTGTTCAGTGTAAACACTTCCCAGCAGCCTTGATCCCTACATCCCGATTACAACACCTTGGCCTACACTGAAAACTAGTTTATTTTTAACATGTATTCAGAAAAGATGTATAACCAGATTATACTAACTACTTCCTCCCCTTTCTTGGAATGTTTACTATATTTTTCAAAAGCTGGAATTATTTCCAAAACTGCCTTTTCTCCCCCTTTTAACCTTTTCTCTGCATTTAATCTTAAAACATTGACGCCTCTTATTCAGAGAGAGCACCCACTGACCGACATTCATAAATATCACTCACATACTGTAGTAATAAATACTTACAACTTCCTAGATTCTCACCTTTCCTTTGCCCTTTGCTGGGACCATCAATTTTTTAATCCATTTTATTTTCGCTATTTTCATTGATTTCCATCACTGGCCTGTTTTATGAACGAGCCAAGCAAGGGGGTGTGTGGGTGAGGAGAGTAAGGATCATTCCATGTCATGAAATATTACCTAGTAACTTAAAAGCCAGGTGTTTTGTTTGCTGAGCAACCCAAAGATTATCCTTAAACCACAGAATAAGCGTCATTGATCAAGGAAGGTATGGAGAGATATCCATTCAATAAGAAGTGTTTAGCAAAGTTCCCCATTTGCAGAGACTTCCTGTAAATTAAGGCTCAGCGAGTGCGTGCTGTAAACATGTCGTGTCAAATTGGGTGGCACTTGTGGAAGAAGCTGCTTAATTCCCAAGAGGGAAGAGCCACGGCACTCAAAGGAAATGTGTTAAGCAAAGATACAACAAGGTTTATGGAGTTGCTGAACTCCATAAACATAAGAAGCATAGGAGAGAAAGGGGAGGCTGCCGTAGAGCTGGCAGAAGGCTCCAAATCAGTTGATCCGCATCCTTTGCAGAGCTACAACATAGGTCAAATGGAGCAGAAACATTCCAAATATATCATTTGCCCGAAAATAAATGTTGGAAATGCAAAGAGACTGAAGGTACATTCTTTCACCTTTGGTGGACATGCCCAAGGATTAAGACTTTCTGGGAGATGATCTATAACGAAATGAAAAAGGTATTTAAATATACCTTTCTGAAGAAACCAGAGGCCTTTCTCCTGGGCATGGTCGGCCAATTGGTGTTAAAGAAGGATAGAACTTTCTTTATGTATGCCACAACAGCAGCAAGCATACTTATTGCAAAGTATTGGAAGACACAAGATTTACCCACCCGGGAAGAATGGCAGATGAAGGTGATGGACTACATGGAACTGGCGGAAATGACTGGCAGAATCTGAGACCAGGGAGAAGAGTCGGTGGAAGAAGATTGGAAGAAATTTAAAGTTTATCTACAGAAACATTGTAAAATTAAGGAATATTAGAAGGATGTTGGAATGAAGCTATGTGGTTTTAGCAGAAATGTTATAAAGGATTAAGTAAAAATGGATTGGTAATTAGTGAAAGAGGAGAATGTAAAATTATTGTATATCAAGATAAATTTTTAGGATAAAAACAAAGATGGAAAGGATTTGCTGAAATATCTAATTGAACTAGAATACAAAAAAGGGAGGTGTGAGGAGGTCAAGGAAATAAGCAAAGGAAAGAAAGTTATGTAAAGGTTGGATTTGTGGTTTTTTTTGTGCTTTGTATGTTTAACTTTTTCTACTTTTTTTTCTGTAACCTTCAAACTTTAATAAAATCTATTATAAAAAAAAGGAAAAGGAAAAACATTCCAAATAAAAGAAACGCAGGTGGCATGCAGAGAGCCCGCTGCCCATGGTGCCAGGCTATGGCTCTCAGCCCCTGCCTGGGCTTATGGACAGATGTACCTAACTAAGGACCCCTTTAATGGGATACCCTGACTTCTTTGAGGGGGAAGGCAGAGGCTTACAACTCTCCTCCTCCTTCCATGACTATGGATCCTGTTGTTGTTGTTGTTGTTTAGTTGTTTAGTCGTGTCCGACTCTTCCTGACCCCATGGACCAGAGCACACCAGGCACTCCTGTCTTCCACTGCCTCCCGCAGTTTGGTCAAGCTCATGCTGGTAGCTTCGAGAACACTGTCCAACCATCTCGTGCTCTGTCGTCCCCTTCTCCTTGTGCCCTCCATCTTTCCCAACATCAGGGTCTTTTCCAGGGAGTCTTCTCTTCTCATGAGGTGGCCAAAGTATTGGAGCCTCAGCTTCAGGATCTGTCCTTCCAGTGAGCAATATGGGCTGATTTCCTTAAGAATAGATAGGTTTGATCTTCTTGCAGTCCATGAGACTCTCAAGAGTCTCCTCCAGCACCATAATTCAAAAGCATCAATTCTTCGGCGATCAGCCTTCTTTATGGTCCAGCCATACAGATCCTACCCAATGCCTTATCCGCCACCTGAGCCACACCTCTTCTGCTGGCTCACCGCCAAACCACTCACATATGCAACCAACTCAGGCCATAGCTGTCAAGTTTTCCCTTTTCTTGCGAGGAATCCTATTCGGAATAAGGGAATTTCCCTTACAAAAAGGGAAATGTTGACAGCTATGACTCAGGCCCTTGCAAATGTCCATTAACCAGACTTCATTTTCCAAAGGCGGCATAGAATCATAGAATCATAGAATTGGAAGAGACCACAAGGGCCATCGAGTCCAACCCCTGCCAAGCAGGAAACACCATCAGAGCACTCCTGACATATGGTTGTCAAGCCTCTGCTTAAAGACCTCCAAAGAAGGAGACTCCACCACACTCCTTGGCAGCAAATCCCACTGTCAAACAGCTCTTACTGTCAGGAAGTTCTTCCTAATGTTTAGGTGGAATCTAAGTGAACACCAACAAGTGAACACCAACTGGCCTGCAGAGGGCCTTGTATTGGAAGGAGATGCCAGGGTGCTGTATCACCCAACTGCCTAGCGTTGCAGCCTTGCGTCGCAATTCCATCATTAATATTCTAAGGGTCAATTGATGGTGGTGCACGCAGTGCAGATGATCTCAGTAAAGCACTCTTTCCACTGCATGAGCACATAGCTACCTGCAAGATGTATCTGCTTGGCCTGTTATTTCAAGACACATTTAAAACAGTCATAATCATATGAATTGGATCTTACACATCCCATACTTTGAAATTTGCTTCCCACCCACTACTTTGCAATGTGTGTGTCAGATGAGCACAAGACCGAACTGCAGAAAGAGGATGAGCACGATGGCATGCACAGTCACAATCTGAAGCTGTGGAGGAGGCAACATACTGTTATGAATTTTGGGGCATGGAGCAAGACCCCCTAAACTCAAGAAATTAACGAATGTCAGAATCTAGCTAATATTTGGAGTATTGGAGGGAAAATTACAGGACAGTGGAAAAATGCTGGCCAAACTTCCTTCCCAAGCCAGGGCTTCACCTGGGATAGAGATGTAACATGACAAAAGGTGTTGATGGCCCATCTAAGAGGAATCCTTGGGCCTGGGCAAGCAGAGGTTGCCAAGGGAGGTCTGCTGGGAACAAGAAGGCAGGACAGTCTTGGCTAGCTAGCTAGGCAGGGAGAGGTGCTTCAGACTCGAGTGGTGCACTGCTGTGGGGAACAACCCCCCTCCTGAGATAACCATGCTGTAAGATCTGGACTCCCTCCATCCAAACTCAGGTGTAAATATATGAATAAATCATATTTCTTAAAGCTATGACAGCCTCTGCCACGTCTTGATTCTCCAAGGAACACAGACCCTAGTTGCCTGGATTGCCTTTGGGATCTTGCTACTGCTTGGCAGAGATTGGAGATGACACCCAACTTTTGTAAGAATACTATATGCAAAAAGCAATCAAGCCTGGGGAAAGAAGGAGCTGAGCATTGTGCTCCAGGGTTATTAAATTAGCCCTCAGGCATACATAGTAACCATGGAACATCCCATTTGAAAGTGACCCAGGTAGTTCTAGGGTGAAATCGAAAACCAGAGGCATTGTCTAGGCAACATTTCATCCTGCTGCAGGGGTCAGCAAACTTTTTCAGCAGGGACCTGTCCACTATCCCTCAGACCTTGTGGGGGGCCGGACTATATTTTGAGGGGGGAAATGAATGAATTCCTATGCCCCACAAATAACCCAGAGATGCATTTTAAATAAAAGCCCACATTCTACTCATGTAAAAACACGCTGATTCCCAGACTGTCCACAGGCTGGATTTAGAAGGCGATTGGGCTGGATCCAGCCCCCAGGCCTTAGTTTGCCTACCCATGTCCTAGTGCTCCAGATTATTTCTCTCTGTGGCTGTGTCTAACAGGATGGCAAAACATCAGTGATGAAATTGCATTTATGTACTTAACTTCATTCATGTAAACTAGGGAAGCAGGAAGAACAACACAAGTTCTGCTGGCTGCCTGTAGCTCCTGAGGGGCTTATTCGAAGACTGGGGATACAATTCTATGTACACGAATTTGGAAGAAAGTACCATTCAAGTGGTACGTGTATAGGATTGAACTGGAAGGATGTGGATCTGAATGGATTTACTTGGAACTTGAACTCAGTGGAATTTACTTCTGAGTAGATGTGCTTAGGCTTGCACTGTAAGGTTCCCAACTTTCATAGGGCATAGAAGTCATTTCTAATCCTAGCGATTGTTGGAAAAAGCCTTGAGAATAGGATGCCAGTGTATGCTGAAGGTTTTAAAAACTGCATGAATTCTTAAAGAAAATGTACCTTTAGGGCAGGATTCAGCTAATGAGTCAGGCCAGTAGAAGCCTGTGCAAAGTCTTCCACTAGTACCACCCGGTGGGAGGAGAGGACAAATTGTTCCATCAAGCAAGCAAAACTGGGCTGGTGGAGCAATCTGCTTAGCGCTACATTGAATTCCTTCCTGTTTGTGTTTTTCCCATTTCCCAGCAAAGCCTATTTTGTAAGGCCAAAATAGGCCAAAATAGAGAGGGCATGGAAGCAGGGATGATAAGGGGCCTGGGGTGTCTGAGGAAGAGTTCCGAGGGCCAGAGAAAGAGGCTTGGAGGGCCACATTTGGTCCCTGGGCCTAAGGATCTGCACTTCTTTTCCAAAACTAAAAAGAAAGAAAAACAATTGCTTGCAAATGCTTCAGTCACACTGCTGTTCTATTCTGCATGTGATGCTAAGCACATCACCAAAAGTGCATATCCCAAAAGATTACAATTTGGAGCCAGTTCTAATAATTAATATAGCATCTCCCAATACATAATGGACTGAAGGACTTCAGATCATCATCATAAGTTGAGCTTAAGGGGAACATATTTTGAGTCCCATGTCGGTTCTCTTTGCTTTGCTACAGCCTGGAGGGGTTTTCTTGCTTAGCAGTAGAAATTCCATGAGGCAGCACCTGTGACTTGAAGTACTCTAGGCCTGCAAATCTAAGACTGGAGATAGAGAGACAGAATGCAGTTCATCTGCCTCATCCAGTGCCCTGCTTGCCAGCAGGGTGAAAATGAAGGTGGAGGAACACTCTCCAAGCTTCCCCTGACTTTTCCACCCCTGAAGGTGCCCTCTTCCATTGTCTCACTTGTACTCTGTCACTGAGCTATGGCCGCTACCAGCACAATGGACAGGGAAGGTATAGTACCGCAGGATAGTTAAAGAGTGAGAGCCAAATACACTTCAGCACCTTGCTTAACTACAACTTGAACAGAACATGCTTATAAATCAAATGATAGAGAAGCTTCAATTCAATTAAACCTGCTTGCTGCTTCTTCAGCAATGATGTCTGGGAGAGGCTTAACAGGTCTATCTGTCAACTGTCAAGACAAGCTTTCCTCCTTGTTAACAAAGAAGGTGGGTGGGGTGGGGGAGGGGGGTAAAGCTGCCCTCCCATGCATAGTTATTATGGGTTGTTATTTGTTCCACCATTGTCAAACCTGCATCTTTCACCACCTCAGAATACAAATAGAATGTTTTGTGGGATCAGGATGCCGTAATGCAAGAAGAAATAATCTGTGGTGTGAAAATACTCTGGGTAGACATCTGGTCCGTCAAGTAAAGTATGAGTCCTTGTGAAAGTTGATAAAATATTTTTTTTCTAAGTTTGGCTCGCTGGATTGCTAGCGAGAGACTCGACAAGAAAAATATTAACACTCCTTAATCGCAAAGTTGTATCCGAAAAAGTCATCAGTGCAAGGACTTCCGCCTGCACATGAAACTTCCTCTCCCTCTCCAAATCCGCATGCCCCTGCGTTTCCACCAAATCTGTTCCAGAGGACTGGGAAAACCCCAGAACAGATTGGTGGGGGGCAGAGAGAGAGAGAGAGAGGAGGAGGAAAGGAAATATTTTTGTGTAGGTAGAAGTCATTGCACTAACTTTGTTTCCCACTGCGTTGGAAGACACCTTGGAGGTAATCTAATCCAGTGTTTCCCAAACTTTGGTCTCCATCTGTTTTTGGACTACAACTCCCATCATCCCCAGTTAGCAAACCCAGTGGTCAGTGATGATGGGAACAGTAGTCCGAAAACCCAAGTGCTGGATTTGCAATGTAGGCTGCAACTTCAGCATCTGTGAGAGATGGCCATCAAGCCTCTGTTTAAATAGATCCAGAGAAGAAGATCTCACCAGTTCCCATGACCATCTGTTCCATTGTTAAGCAAGCAGGTACCATCAAGAAGTGTTGCCTACTGTTTAGCTGAAAACTGCTTCCATGCGATTTCCATCTATTGGCTGTGGCCCTGCACCCTGGAGCATCAGAAAAACAGGTCTGTTCCATCTTCCGGATAACAGCCCTTCAGCTATTTGAAGACCACTATGATGTCTACCTTTAATCTTCTCTTCTCCAGGCTAAACATACCTGGGATAATGACTGAGGATGTTTTCCCTTAATAGCCTGCAATCTTCTCTCTAGCATTCACAGGGTGACACCCTGGAGCACTCTCCTTGTATATTTAGAAATATCTCTCTTTTCAGGAGAGCCTCAAAACACACACACACACACACACGTAAGGGTGGATGGATCCAGTCTTTTCCCAGTCCATGTCACTCTCAAATGTGTTTCAGTTTGAAGTCCACTCCATCCTGTTTACATATTAATCTGCTTTTTAAAAAAACCTGCACAAGGCGACATATGTAAATAAATGCTTCTAAACATATTTTTAATGCTTTTTTGAACTGAGAACAGCATTGCAAATTGCACCAAGGAAGCACTTCCAAAAAGTTACTTTTTTAAAAAACTTGTTTACCATAGATTCACATTATAAATTGATCGGGAATATCTGCTGCTTTCTTGATGTGTAAAATTAGATCTCCATTTAGATGGTGTGCAATCAAATGCATAAAGTGTAACAGGCACTACTCTGCACCTACTTGCCTGCAACATAAACCTGGTGCTTCTGTTTAGTTTTCTTTTTAATAATAATAATAATAAATTTTATTTATATCCCACCCTCCCCAGCCGAAGCCGGGCTCAGGGCGGCTAACAACACTAAAACAGTGCAACATTATAAAAATTAATTAAAATCAAAATTGATGGCAACCATAAACTAAAGTTTTGTAAAGATTGCCAAAGGAGGGAGTCAGGCTGCGCCCTGACCAAAGGTCTGGTGGAACAGCTCTGTCTTGCAGGCCCTGCGGAAAGATGTCAAGTCCTGCAGGGCCCTTGTCTCTTGTGACAGAGCGTTCCACCAGGTTGGAGCCGCAGCCGAAAAAGCCCTGGCTCTAGTTGAAGCCAGCCTAACCTCTCTGTGGCCTGGGACCTTCAAGATGTTTTTATTTGAAGACCATAAGTTCCTCTGTGAGGCATACCAGGAGAGGCGGTCCCGTAGGTACGAGGGTCCTAGGCCGTATAGGGCTTTGAAGGTTAAAACCAGCACCTTAAACCTGATCCTGTACTCCACCGGGAGCCAGTGCAGCTGGTATAGCACCGGATGAATGTGATCTCGCTGCGAAGACCCCGTAAGGAGTCTTGCTGCAGCATTCTGCACCCGCTGGAGTTTCTGGGTCAGTCTCAAGAGCAGCCCCACGTAGAGCGAGTTTTGTTGTTGTCCCCCCCCCCCACCGCCCCATTCACAGTAGCTATTGTGAACAATCCTTCTCCCTCTTCTTCCTAATGTTCCTTCCTGCCATGTACAACAAAGATGGTGCTTTTTCTGCCTCTGTGCCTCAGATGGCAGGGGATTAAATTGGGTGAAATTTAAGGTTCCTTTTCCTGAAATAAACCGTATGTGGGCAGATGGCTGGACTCACTGATTGTTTATTACAGGATGAGGGACCTAAATGGGCTTGTGCTGTTCAATATGTCAGACAAAGTCTCCCTTCCTAACATAAAATCAATTTGTCTATGAATCATTTCCCATAGCACTGATCCACCCAAATGCTCGATACATTTGGGTCAATAGGGTTACTGAGCCAAGATCATGGTCTGCAAAAACATATTTAGCTTAGGAGATCAAATTAAGCACAAGGGACATTTTAGGGGCACCATAGTTTGAGGGTTTTACCCCTGTGTTTCATCCCATGTGTGATTATTCCTCATGAGTGGCTAGCTCATACTAGGTTACTATTGTTACAAACATGTAAGTGGGTCAGTGTCCTAGGTAAGGTAAAGGTAAAGGGACCCCTGACCATTAGGTTCAGTTGTGACCAGCTCTGGGGTTGCAGCGCTCATCTCGCTTTATTGGCCGAGGGAGCCGGTGTACAGCTTCCAGGTCATGTGGCCAGCATGACTAAGCCACTTCTGGTGAACCAGAGCAGCGCACGCTGGAGCGGTACCTATTTATCTACTTGCACTTTGATGTGCTTTCAAACTGCTAGGTTGGCAGGAGCAGGGACTGAGCAGGGAGCTCACCCCGTTGCAGGGATTCGAACCGCTGACTTTCTGATCGGCAAGTCCTAGGCTCTGTGGTTTAACCCACAGCGCCACCCACACCCCTAGTGTCCTAGGTAAAGTGTCTCAAGTTTCGAGGGACAGTACCAGATTTACAGAACCCACCCCAGTTTCTGATTTGAACCCAGAATGCCCAGATTTTCCTTAAGACAGCCCGATTTTCTTTGGAGAAATGTTAGAGGGCCTGGAGTCATCCGACCCCCGAGCCAAGGAGATAAGTAACTATATAACCTTTAGAAGACATCTGAAGGCAGCACTGTATAGGGATGTTTCTTAATGTGTAATGTTTTATTGTGTTTTTATATGTGTTGGAAGTTACCCAGAGGAGCTGGGGCAACCCAGTCAGATGGGCGGGGCATTATTATTATTATGGAATAGGACATCCCGGTTTGCATTGGAGAAATGTGCTATGAGAGCAGGAAGCTTGACTAACAAGGCTTTGACTAGCTCCAGCAGCGCTCTTCTTATGTTCTTCCGAAATCTTTGTCGAAAAAGAGGAAGAGGAGGTGAAATGAAAAGATAGTCTTTGTTGAAGTGGTGTCTCTCTTCTAATGCTTTAGGTGAAAGCTTATAACCATCCACCTCCAGATGTTTTGCTTGACAGATCCTATCATCCCAGCCAGCACAGCTGGATCACTTCTTTTATTCCTGATGGCCAAAACTGGCTTATATCTTTTTCCTCTTGATAGATTTAAAATGAACTAGGTTGGCGAGAGTCGGGGTCTCTCTGTTAAGAACTGAGCATTCTTAGATGCTGTGTGTGTTATGTGTGGGTTTTAATGAAGCAGAACCATGCAGTGTAGCCTCTGTTTTCTCACAGCCCATTACTCAGTAAATACAGAAAAGAGGAGGCCATCATTGGAAAAAAGCAGTAGCTTCAGGTTTTAAGCAGGAGGAGGAGGAGGAGGAACAAAACAGGACTTGTGCAAAAAGAAGGGGGGGGTGAAAGAAGCCACAAAATGAACTTGAAAAGGAGCTGTGCCACGTTTCATAGAGAAACTCGCTGGCAGCAGGGTGTTTATGCAGCTGCCAGAACAACTGGCTCCTTGCAAAGTGGTGGTGCTTACAGCTCAAGGCATCTATCACAAACTCAGATGTGAGAAGGCACAGAGCATTTGTTAGGAGAGTGAAAATCCACAGGTAGGTGCACTGGTACAGTGGCAAACAAACAGAAGAGGCTGAGAGGTTCCCCATGGAGAAATAAACGTGTAGAAGTTGATACAGTTTGCACAAAGGGTCAGGAAAACCAGGGAGGGCCTTGGTCTCCTCTGACTCCATGGCTGGGGGCAACAATGCTTCTGCCTACCAGTTGCTGGAAGCCTCTGGAGAGGAGAGCATACCCTCCAACATTTCTCCAATGAAAATAGGGACGTCCCATTCCATAACGATAATTTTACTATTTATACCCCCGACTGTGACAAGAACTCAACTCCCACCTAAATTTTGTACTCTGCCATTGCCAATTCACCAAAGCCCCATGTGGTAGAGTGCATGTACCCTGTTGTATCTATTAGAGAATCACAGACAAGTAGGGATCTCATTTCGCTAAATCTCAACAAGCAGGATATTCCTCTCATTCACTGCCACCAGTGCTTTTCTTCTAGGAAAAAAATGGTGCTGGTACTGCATACCCGTGAGCACCCCCAGAGAAAAAAAATAGCTTAGTGGTAAGTTCTGTTTTGTTGTATTTCTATAGTTTTTCCTCCCTTTTTAATGGTTTTCTGTTTTATTTTGCATTTCAATTAGTTTCTTATTTTTAGTATAAGGGGCACCGTATAGACATAATGAACAGGCAAATAAATAAACATAAATGCTGGCGGTGCGTTTCGGCTGAGCTTTTGCCAAACAGAGGGTCACATTTCTGTTACACCTGAAGCCCAAATACAGAAGTGCCCTAGAAAAACAACGGCAAAAGTTTATAGTAGACTAAACTGAAGGCACATCAAGAGTAATTGGCAAAAGAGCATAGGGCTATGGATTATTATAAGCTTAAGTGTTGAGAAGCCAGCATCATGCAAATAACCTCGGGGTAATTTATTTCCTGGAAACGGCTAACTTCCAAGCAGGAGGCACAGCACTTGCATAGATAAATGCAGCCCCAAACATTCAAAAACCAACAGTAGCACCCTCCGACATGCAAGCTGCTCCTTCATTTATTTATTTGGATATTTATGTGCCATCTTTCTGTGATAAAAAATCAAAGTCAAATAAAAATATAGACTGAGTAAAAACATACAGATTGAGAGCACATTTGTGCTCTTGCTCTTTGTTACGGTATTGGACATTATTATTAGAGCTCGAGTAGTTTACTGATTTGAATGCTATTAATAAAAACACACTTTGTAATCTTTCCTTATTCATTCTCACAACAACTTGACAGCGTAGCTATAATTATTATAGCTCCCGTTTTGCAACAGGGAAACGTAGATGAGAAATACAGTGGAAGGCTCCAAGGCCTGCCTTTGGGCTCAAAGTGCTTGAGTAGAGATTATTATTCTGATTATTTATTAAAGATGTGGACTCTGAAGCCCCGTTTCCGATGTCCTGGGCCATACTATCTAAAAACAAATATATATCAAAATGAATATTTACTAAAGGCTGGGTAAATGCCACAACTCCGTGGGAGAAAACATGGATGAAGTACTGCCATGACCATAGGATTAGAAGAAGAAGAGTTTGGATTTGATATCCCGCTTTATTACTCCCCTTCAGGAGTCTCAAAGCAGCTAACATTCTCCTTTCCCTTCCTCCCCCACAACAAACACTCTGTGAGGTGAGTGGGGCTGAGAGACTTCAAAGAAGTGTGACCAGCCCAAGGTCACCCAGCAGCTGCATGTGGAGGAGCGGGGAAGTGAACCTGGTTCACCAGATTACGAGTCCACCGCTCTTAACCACTACACCATGCTGGCCTAAATTAAACTTATCGCCTTTGGGGAATCAGACCACAAATGAATGAAGAATGTGAGACCTTGCAGCCAGACACATTGTCCCTACTGCCCTGGAAGCTCAGGTACAGAATGAGCCTGTTCTGCACCTTCATGGAGTCAACAGCTGCTGAAACAGACAAGGCCCATTTAACCAGAGGAGCTTCTCCCAGAGGAGACAGGGGCTGAGGTGATCATTGTTGAAGCAATATTCTTAGCTTTCGCTGTCTTGGGTTTCACATGGAACTATCCAGCCATGACTTGACCAGATTCTTCCATCTTCCAGGGTCATCTCCTGGAGCACAGCAATCTACCGTGGCTCCCACTCGCTTTCCACATTTATCTCTGCTGCCATCTTCTTCATTACTTTCACCATGGCCACTTCCTGTTGAATTTTGTTGATGGATCCCCTTTCTGAGAGTCTTGTTGATCGACAACAGCTTTCCCTGACCACCTGGTGCCTTCCAGATGTTACTGGACTCCCAACTCTTGTCAGCCCTAAGCCAGAATGGTCAAAGGCCTTGAAAAAACTTAATATGGAATCTAACTGGCCAAAATATTGTGAAATCTTGGAGCAGGAGGGAGATAAATTGAAATTGCAGAGCTATGAGAAACTTAAAGATAAGGTGCGTGATTGGTTACATTACTTTCAAGTAAGAGAGGCCTATAATTTGGACAGGAAAAATGGCTTCCAGGTGGAAAAATCGAAGCTGGAAACAGAATTGTTAGAACCCAGTGTTAAGGTACTGTCGAGAATGTATAACTTGCTGTTGAAATGGAATACTGAGGATGAAACGGTTAAATCTGCTATGATAAAATGGGCACAAGATATTGGTCATAACATTATGTTCGCTGACTGGGAATGGTTGTGGACCACCGGTTTGAAATTTACGGCATGTAATGCCTTAAGAGAGAATATTATGAAAATGATCTATAGGTGGTACATGACCCCAGTCAAGCTAGCAAAAATCTATCACTTGCCTGATAATAAATGTTGGAAATGTAAAGAAACGGAAGGAACTTTCTTCCACCTTTGGTGGGCCTGCCCAAGGATTAAGGCTTTCTGGGAAATGATCTATAATGAACTGAAAAAGGTTTTCAAATACACTTTCCTAAAGAAACCAGAGGCCTTTCTCCTGGGCATGGTCGGCCAATTGGTGTCAAAGAAGGATAGAACCTTTTTTATGTATGCTACTGCAGCAGCAAGAATACTCATCGCAAAACACTGGAAGACACAAGATCTACCCACCCTGGAAGAATGGCAGACGCAAGTAATAGACTATATGGAACTGGCAGAAATGACCGGCAGAATCCGAGATCAAGGAGAAGAGTTGGTGGAAGAAGATTGGAAGAAGTTTAAAGTTTATCTACAAAAACATTGCAAAATTTATGAGTGCTAATGGCATTGTAAATGAAATGATGGGGTTCTAGTGATTAAGATAAGTAAGAGTATAAAGGGAAGGATAAAGGATGAAAACGAATATGAACGAGCTTGCTAGAAAATTTTTAAAGTGGAATACAAGAAGGGAAGGCGGGAGGAAGTAAGGAAAATAAGGTTTTGAAAGCTATTAAAATGAAAAAGAGTTTTCTTTTTACTCTGTTATTATTATGTTGAATTTTTTTTATGTTTCTTCTTTTTTTCTCTTTATGAACCTTTGTTTGTGTTTGTATTTCTGATGTTTGTTGTTTGTTGTTTCTGAGTTTTTTCTGTGGATTGTTAATCTTTTGTAAAACCTAATAAATATTAAAAAAAACAAAAAACAAAAAACCAGAATGGTCAATAGCCCAGGACGATGGGAGTTGCAGTCCACCAGTATGTGTAGGGCCTGAGCTTTGTGAAGGCCAATCCGCAATCTTTTCTTCTTAGAGCAAGTATGAATGAAGGGGAAGCTATCAAAGTTAGATCAAAGCAGATGGAAATAAACTGCGGGTCTTAGGGCCGCTTTTGCATTATTATTTTTATTTCTTCAGATTGCGTAGGAGAGCTCATTTCTTTGTTCTAATTAATTAGCAAACGACTGCCAGCTTCATTCATTCCTCAAAAGTTATTTATTTTGTTTCACAACATTTATTTGCACAGTACTACTGTTGTGTACACAGATTACAATTTAATGAAGTTCTGAATACCCTCACTCAGCAGGCATTTCTGTTCAGGCCAGAAAACACAACGTGCCATATATAAGCTTCTGACTAAAATTAATCTCTCCCAGTTTCCCTCTTTCTTTCTTTCTCTCCCCCCGCCCTCGCCCCGCTTGATTACTTCTGATGTGTTCTTTCCTTCACTCCCCCATCTTATTTGCCACATTATTTTTAGGCATTATTCTGACAATTCGTAATGATTAATAGTCATAATCTATTTACAATCCTTTTCACAGCTGTGTTCAAAGCAGTTTGGCCTACCTAATTAAAAATGAGTTTATTCTTCCAAAAAAATTATAATAATCGAAGTTCTCCAAAATATTTATGTCCTGAGAGCCTCCATTAAGGAAAAACAATACCTAAAAGCTGGATAATCATATGAATTCTCAAGGTTCCAAGTAACATAAATGGGTTTACATTATCTTACACTTTATCATTCCAGTGATATTAATTTCTTACGTTTGATTCCGGTATGGACATTTGTTCCTATATGATTAGTTCTAGGTATACCTTTCAACTTTTGCTTTATTTTATTTCATATATGTGATTATAGTTTTGCTATGTTTTATTATAAATAAATATGTGGGAAAAGCGGGTGGGAGAAATGAGGAATAAACTCTCAGCAATTACACTGCAGGGGGGGAGATCATGAGAATTATCCTTTATTTGCATTAGTCACTAAGATTTCAGTTTTGAAAGCAATCGTACTGGAGAGGATCCTAACATTTAAAAATAGGATACCTATTTATTTATTCTTAAAGGAAAGAGCTGCAATGAGCCAAGTACAGTGGTAATAATTAACAAGCCACAGAAAAACAGTATTGTTATAGATTTAGGGGGACTCCCCCCTCTAAACTTTAGAAATTAATAAATAGTGGATTTTGCTTATTTGGTGTGTGAAGGGAGAAATACAAGCTGTAGAGGAATTCCTGAGCTAGCCTATTCAAAATGACCTGGCCAAGCTAGGGCCATTAACAGATCCTCCAAGTGTCCCTTTCGGATAAATGTTGGAGGGTATGCATTAAGAAACAATATAGGGTCACTGAGGGCCATTAGCATTGCAAGAGAACTGCCCCCCCCCTTTTGCCCTAAGGTGTGAACAGATACTGGGAGATAGGAAGGTTGCCAGGGTAACCAGGTATCACTGGCGCCAACTACAGAGGGCTCCGGGTGCTTGGCACCCATACCGCGAGGCTTCACGAGACCCTAAAAGTCGCATGGACTCTGAGGTCTCCTCTTGCAAGGCCTCCGACGCAACTTCCTGGAGAAACCAGAAGTCATGTCTAAGTCAAGCAAGAGTCATTGTCAGAGTTCAAGGTCACATTCCAGCCCGGTGAAAACATTCAAGGAGGACATGGAGCGGTCCAATGGGGGAGTGTGGCCTATGGGGAAAGGATGTGGCTAGGGAGGGGGTGTGGCCTGAGAATAATCCCAAGGGCCAACGAACAAGAGGCATGAAGGACTGCATTTGGGCCCTGGGTCAGACTTGATTGATTGATTGATTGATTGAATTTATATACTGCCTTATACCTGGAGGTCTCAGGGTGGTTCACAGGATAAAATCAGAATATCAAACCACAAAGTACATAATCAAAATAAAACAACAACAATCTAATAACCACCCCCAACACATTTTAAAGGGGCACAGAACGTTCCCAGTCCTCACAATAAGGAAAGCGGGAGATTCTTTTGCCCACCGTTTATTTCATTCATATATTCATGGGCTCCCCCACCTCTTAAGTCTCTCTCTCTCCTATTAACACAAGCAATGCTTGCCCCTTTTTGTGGTTGCCAGCATCCCAGACATACAGATGTGGGCAGCTGCCCTGCTGACAAATGTCAATAATGCCAGCCGTTCCTTGGTTTAAGTGTCTAGGGAGTGGCGGCAGCAGCTGATGTTGCCGAATGCATTAAAAGCAGCAGCCGCCACCAAAAAAAAACCTGTGGTATTTATCTTATTTTATTTACAGTAATAAGGTGCCTCTTGAACAGCCTCTAAGTGCAGTACAGTAAAATCAATAGAGAACATTAAAATCAGGAATAAAAACCAGCCAACCCGAATAGGTTCCCAACCAGAACCCAAACGCACTTAGCACAGGGGCAATCTTTTCAGCTTGGGTCTTGACCAGTTAGCTCCCTCCTGTCTCTCCAGGATCATAACGGGCAGCTCCCACTTTACATGGGGCAGATTCTTGAACTTAATACTTGTAATATTCTAAGTGCAGACTGCTGCACTGAGAGAAGCTGGCACACAAAACCGGGACATGACAATCCATGTCGCCTCACCGAAGGGATGGGGTCATAGCTCAGTAGTACAGCATCTACTTTGCTTACAGAAGGTCCCACTCTTGTGGTCTGGCTCAGGAGAAGGCTGTTACCTATGTACATATATATTATTATTATTATTATTATTATTATTATTATTATTATTATTAGCCTGCCCATCTGGCTGAGTTTCCCCAGCCACTCTGGGTGGCTCCCAATTGAGTGTTAAAAACAATGCAGCATTAAATATTAAAAACCTCCCTAAACAGGGCTGCCTTCATATGTCTTTAAAAAATAAGATAGCTGCTTATTTCCTTCACATCTGATGGGAGAGCGTTCCACAGGGCAGGCGCCACTACATACATATATACATGTTCGTCCAGGATCAAAAAAGGGATGCGGGTGGCGCTGTGGGTTAAACCACAGAGCCTAGGTCTTGCGGATCAGAAGGTCGGCAGTTCAAATCCCCGTGACAAGGGGAGCTCCCGTTGCTCGGTCCCTGCTCCTGCCAACCTAGCAGTTCGAAAGCACATCAAAGTGCAAGTAGATAAATAAGTACCACTCCGGCGGGAAGGTAAACGGCATTTCCATGCATTGCACTGGTTCTCCAGAAGCGGCTTAGTCATGCTGGCCACATGACCCGGAAGGTGGCTCCCTCGGCCAATAAAGCAAGATGAGCACTGCAACCCCAGAGTCGGCCATGACTGGACCTAATGGTCAGGGGTCCCTTTACCTTTACCAGGATCAAATGAATAACTAACTGGTTTCTTCTTTCTCAAATGGGAATATCTGTTAGGGATATTATAGGTATGGTAGATCCTAAATCTCAAGAGTGGGCTGAACTTGGTAAGCTTTGTGGTTGCTCTGGGGATTCCAAGAACTAAGCCCTAACTTTGCTGTGAGCCCCATAGAACTGAATGGGACTTGCCTCTGAGCAGACATGCAGAGAGATGCGGGCAGAGGCACTAGGAGTCTGGGATACCGAGCAGGTAGCAGTTCTTTGCGGAGCAGCCCTGCCAAGCGTAAACATGCGGAGATGCAGAACTAACTCTATGGCTCCCTAAAGCTGCGTTTGCTTTCTTGCCATTTGTTTAAAGATTTCATTCCGTCGTATAAAATGGTCTGAAACATTGTTAAAGCTGGCCGTTGTGATTCCTGTTTTCGTTCCAAATGACCCGCTGTCACTCCCCCCCCCCTTTCTCTCTCTCCCCCTACACCTCCTCTTTCGCTTTTTCTGTAAAACGGAGTGGTTGATTGCTTTGGCTGCGGTTCAGCTGGCTCCGGCCCTCTAATTCTCAGGACCTTCAGACACAACGCTTGTAAACTCTTTTCGTTCCGTTTCAGCTTGTCTAGTCACAGTTCATTCAGCGGAAGGGGGTGGCAGTCCTTTGACGACTTTTCAGCAGCGACGCCGGCCAACATTCGCCAACAGAACATGCTGTTTCATTGGATCACATCCCAGCAAAATAGCTGTGGATCACGCTAATATCATACAACAGTGAGCTGGGAGAAATGAGTCACGCACAAGACGGGAGCAAAGACATCAAAATGGTTGTTGGAGTGCAGAAGCAAAGGCACAGCAGGATATTCAGAAGGATTTTGTTTCCTTTCCCCCCCACTAAAACAGGTATTTTCTGTCTGTCTGTCTGTCATTCTGTCTGTCTCAGTATATCTATATCCTGTTTCATTGCCCTAAAAAGGAAGCTCAAAGATACGAGCCCATATTTCTCTAAAGTGTGAGGAAACTTTTTCTCATCATGATTGCACCCCATCCGTCCATAGGCGTGTCTCCTTTTCCTCTTCCTTTTGCCTCCCTCCTTCTTGTTCTTTCTCTTATTTCTGTCATACCATTTCCTCTTTCCTTCTTTTCCTCTCCTTTCCTTTCCTTCCCTCCAAATTTGCATACTACAGGGGTGCAGGCTGTAATAAAATATTGGGGCAATGGCCCAGGTAAGCCCTGCCCCACATCACTGATCTCATGAACATGGCACATGCACACCATTTGCCTAGCCCGCTCAAATATTTTATGGGGGGGGGGGACAAAGGGACCTCGGCCCCAAGGAGTTGACTCCTATCGCATGCTACAGCCTCCTTTTCTGAGCAACTCCAGACCCTCCAAATGTCCCTGTTTTCCAGGGACAGTCCCGGATTTACAGAAGCCGTCCCAGTTTCTGATTTGATCCTGGAATGTCCCGCTTTTCCTTTGGATGTCCCTATTTGCATTGGAGAAATGTTGGCGGGTATGGAGTCATCTGACCCACAAGCCATCCAAAGGCAGTTTTTTAAATATTTAATTATGTTTTTATATTTGTTGGAAGGTACCCAGAGTGCCTTGGGCAACCCAGTCCGATGGGTGAAGTATAATAATAATAATAATGGAATAGGATGACCCTATTTTCATCTAAGAAATGTTGGAGGGCATGCAACTCCTGATCCCACACATGCCTATATACTGCAAATGCACTGTGGCCTTCCAGGTATTGCTGGACCCCAACTTCCATAATCCCCAGCTAGCATGGTCCATGGTCAGGGATGATGGGAGTTGTAATCCAGCAAGTTCTGGGAGGCCACAGGCCTGGTTTCTCAGCAGTTCTTGATGTGGAGGGTTCATGGCACAGAAAGCTCCTGTCTTTCACACTAAAAAGTTGGCAATAAACAAATTATAAAACTCTGATTGATATCCCTTCCTACTGAGACTACTTGCTACAGGGCAAGTAAAGTTAACAAACAGCTTAGTATACAGAGTTCCTAATTTTTTATTTTTTTAAAGTCCCAGCATATCTCTCTCTTTCTCTCTCTCTAATTCAAGCAATAGTATGAATATATATTGTTTCGTTTAATTTTTCTTTGTTTCGCTTGACAGCTGCTGGCAGAGACGTGCTAAAACAGCCGAAAAGAACCAAAGTTGCAAAAAAGAGTGGGGAGGGGTGTTGTTGTTTTAATGTGAAAAGGAGAAACTTCTTCACTCAAGCAGGAACTCCCCCTTGTGGTAGAATCAACGAGGGCTGATGAAGGCTGGTCCTAGCTATAGAGGCATAATAGTCACCCACAGTCCCTTAGCTACATAGAAAACAACAACAGCAAGAGCCACTGGGTTCAGAAGCATCTACACTCCTGGCTTAAAGCTCTGCCACCTTAAGGATACACACCACGTTTTGTTTGCACAAGAAGTAACCTTTCACTGTTCATGCGCCTCCAGGAACGGTTATGGCATCTCAATATTTCATTGGTGTGAATTAATCTTTTACAACATCATGTTCAATCTCCCTCTTCCCAAATTCTCTTTAATTTGAGAGTTGACACCTTTGACAGATGGAGACACAATTATATTTTCACATTTATCAGCAGGTTTTTTAAAAAAAACAAAGAAACTATGTCTACATATAATTTCACTTTATGTTGTTTTGGTTTTTTTAAGTGGCGCCTACATTTAAGGCCCCTCTTCAGCAGAAATTAATTGGGTTTCTCTTTGGGTTGCTTGAGCTATGTAAAAAAAGATCTTGACAGTTATGACCAGGTAGGCTGATTGTAAGCCTCAAAGGGACATTTTTCTGTATATCTTTAGGAGAGGAGGACTGGGAACTTGGAACATTCTATAAATAATGGTCTATCGGTGATCAAAGTATGTGGCTGGGGCAGCCCGGCCAGATGGGTGGAGTATAAATAAAATCATCATCATCAGGGCCAGATTTAGGTTTCATGAAGCCCTATGCTACTGCAGGTAATAGGGCCCTTTACATGTCCAGCTATCCTTTGTCAACCACAAATTGTTGCTGTTTTTTTGTGTTGAATATATGTTATATGGTAATTTATGGACCTAATAGGTATCTAAAGCCATTTGCACATATCAAATAGGAGCCTACACAACACCAAACACTGTTGCTGTATGTAGGTTTTATTTGTTTTTTATCTTATATTTTGGAAATGTACATCCAGGTTTTTTTCTTTAATTTTTTTGGGGGCCCCCAAGAGAGTGGTGCCCTAAGGTATAGCTTGCTTAGCTTATACGTAAATCCAGCACTGATCATCACCATCATCATCATCCAAGTGACCTGCAGCAAAATGTTGCTGTATATTCTCCCACCTGAAGGGTTCCAGGAAAGCAGCAATTGAAGCAGAGTGGTTGTTGTTTTTCTGGCATGGAAGGGGGAAGAGCCTTAGCTCAGGGTTTGAGTTTTTTGCTTTGCGCCCAGAATGTCCAGCCCACATTTTACCAGCTTCCCTGCAAGAATATGATGGGGGATTTTGTCCAAAGCCTTACTGGAATCAAGATACACTATGTCCACAGCATTGGCAAGCTTGTAACTCTGTAAAAAAGAGAGAAGAAGATGAAGAAATGAGGTTTGTCAGGCATGACTTGTTTTTGAGAAACCCATGCTGGGTCCCAGTAATCCCAGCATCCTTTTTCAAGCGCTCACAGAATGTTGAATTATCCATTCTAGGACCTTTCCTGGTATTGATGTCAAGCTGACCAGTCAGTAGTTACCTGGATCTTCTTTTCACCCCTTTTTGAAGATGGGGCCATTTGCCCATCCTCTGTCTATAGGGACTTCACTGGTTCTCCAAGAATTCTCAAAGATTGTAGACAGAGGCTCTGAGATTACATCCACATACCCTCCAACATTTCTCTGATGAAAATAGGGACGTCCTATTGGAGGGACGTGGGTGGCGCTGTGGGTTAAACCACAGAGCCTAGGGCTTGCTGATCAGAAGGTCAGCAGTTCAAATCCCCGCAACAGGATGAGCTCCCGTTTCTCGGTCCCTGCTCCTGCCAACCTAGCAGTTCGAAAGCACGTCAAAGTGCAAGTAGATAAATAGGTACCCCTCCGGCGGGAAGGTAAACGGCGTTTCCGTGTGCCGCTCTGGTTCACCAGAAGTGGCTTAGTCATGCTGGCCACATGACCCGGAAGGTGTACGCCAGCTCCCTCGGCCAATAAAGCGAGATGAGCGCCGCAACCCCAGAGTCGGTCACGACTGGACCTAATGGTCAGGGGTCCCTTTACCTTATTCCGTAATAATAATTTTACTATTTATACCCTGCTCATCTCACAGGGTTGCCCCAGCTCCTCTGGGCAGCTTCCAACATATATAAAAACATAATAAAACATTAAACATTTAAAAGCTTCCCTATACAGGGCAACCTTCAGATGGCTCAGGGGTTGGATAACCCTCCAACATGCTCACAGGTCCTTTATAAGACCAGTGGTAACAGTTGGCCCTGGAGAATATTAACCACTCTCAATTTTACCCGTGGACTGCCATCTGTCCAGATTTTAATTTGCTCTGAACTAATTTTAAGATGTATTTTAATTAATTGATTGCCTGTTTTTATGTTCTTACGTTCTTTGTATACTGTGTTAGTTTTATGATGTTAGCCGCCCTGAGCCTGGCTCCGGCCAGGGAGGGTGGGGTACAAATAAAAAATTATTATTTTTATTATTCTCCAGTGAAAATAGGGACATCCTAAGGAAAAGTGGGACGTTTTGGGATCAATTCAGAAGCTGGGATGCTGCTCCAGAGAAGCGGACACGGAGCAATGGTTCCAAACTACAAGAAAGAAGATTCCACCTAAACATTAGGAAGAACTTCCTGACAGTAAGAGCTGTTTGACAGTGGAATTTGCTGCCAAGGAGTGTGGTGGAGTCTCCTTCTTTGGAGGTCTTTAAGCAGAGGCTTGACAACCATATGTCAGGAGTGCTCTGATGGTGTTTCCTGCTTGGCAGGGGGTTGGACTCGATGGCCCTTGTAGTCTCTTTCAACTCTATGATTCTATGATTCTATGATTATGTAAATCCGGGGCTGTTCCTGGAAAATAGGGATGCTTGGAGGCTCTGCATCCTCAAGCTTCTTGGATGCAGCTCATCAGGTCCTGGAGATTTGATTTCATTTTAAGTATCTAGCTGTTCCCTTGCCACTTCTTTTCCTGTCTTGAGCTGGGCAAGGGAAAGGTGTGGCTTGAGGAGAAAGTTCTGGGAGAGTTCTGAAGGCCACATTACAGGGCCTAGACCTGGGCTTGGGTTTCCTCAACCCTGACTTAGATGCAGCTTCTATGAGGTGACATTCCAAGGGTGGCGAGGACATTCAGTATAAGCACACTTAGGCTAAACGTTCATTTCTACCCTGCCCTTTTTAAAAAGGACATTTTGGTATAGCAACTGCATATACCTGATCCTGCTGGGGTTCCCTGCCCCCTTTAGAAGATTTGATGTAATGTGAGCTCTAGGGATGGAATTATATCATTTCTTAAAACCCTTGTCGTTTTTAAGAGGATTTCGCAAGCTAAAGCAGTGCATGTCAACAACAGCAACAAAAAGGGGATAATGCACAAACGGGAAGAAATTCGCAGGAGCCACAATTCTTCTTACAGCAGAGGTGTAAAATCCTAACCATGCACACGGCACGCTCCACAATAAATGGAGAAATGTGTATGGCAGGCTCTGAATGTGAGGTAGGGAGTGAAACAGAGAAGAACTCTAGGACTGTGAATGTTCGAAGTTGTAGGACACACAAAAGAAAGCACTTCTTCATACAACACAGAGTTAAACTATGGGAGGAAGGGTGGGATGTATGTAAATAAATAAATAAATAAATAAATAAATTATTTATACCCTGCCCATCTGGCTGGGTTTCCCCAGCCACAGTGGGAAAATATCTAAAAACATAATAAAAACATCAAGCATTAAAAACCTCCCAATACAGGGCTGCCTTCAGATGTCTTCCAAAAGTTGTGTAATTCTTTATCTCCTTGACATACGAAGGGAGGGTGTTCCACATGGAGGGGGCCACTACCGAGAAGACCCTCTGCCTGGTTCCCTGTAACTTCACTTCTTGCAGTGAGGGAACCAGCAGAAGACCCTCGGAGGAGGACCTCAGTGTCGGGGTTGAACACTGGGGGTGTAGACACTCCTTCAGGTATAGTGGGTCAAGGCCATTTAGGGCTTTAAATTCAACACTTTGAATTGTGCTCAGAAACATACTGGGAATCAGTGAAGACCTTTTAGGACTGGTGTTATATGGTTAGGGTGGCCACTCCCAGCCCCCAGTCTAGCTGCCGCATTCTGGATTAGTTGTCGTTTCCAAGTCACCTTCAAAGGTAGCCCCACGTAGAGTGCATTTTAGTAGTCCAAGTGGGAGCATGCACTACACTTGTGAGACAATTCGCAGGCAGGTAGGGTCTCAGCCTGCCTACCAGATGGAGCTGGTAGACAGCTGCCCTGGACACAGAATTGACCTGCACCTCCATGGACAGCTGTGAGTCCAAAATGACTCCCAGGCTGCGCACCTGGTCCTTCAGGGGCACTATAAATTCACTCTCACATGAGGCAGTAATGGCCACCAACCTGCATGGATTTAAAAGAGGATTAGAAAAAAAATCATTGGTCAAGACTATCAATGGCTACTAACCATGATGGCTGTGTTCTACCTCCACTGTCAGAAGCTGCTAGCTTCTGAATATCAGTTGCAGGAAACTGCAGGAGGAGCAAGTAAAGAAAGGTAAAGGACCCCTGGACGGTTAAGTCCAGTCAAAGGCAACCATGGGGTGCGGCGCTCATCTCCCTTCAGGAGCAAGCATTCTAGTGCTGAAGTCCTTTTCGTGGGTTTCCCACAAGCAATCGGTTGGCCACTGTGAGAACACAACAGTGGACTAGAAACAAGCCACCAGCTCGACCTAGCAGGCTCAGTTTATGATCTTATGCGCTCTGAATCCTTTCCAACTATTCAACGTTTTCCTGAATGGCCGTGCTGAAATTTAACACATAAAGCAGATACACAACAGCTGTGCATTGACTGCACTTTTATCCATTAACATATTTTTAGTATTAACAGATCTTCCTCTTCCTTCCCCTACCCCCTATGGCCTGGGGTATTCTTCCTCCCTTTTATGCTGATAGTGAACCTTTGAGATGACGGATGTTGCATTGTAATGTTGAATAATATTGCTGCTGCTTACCCTGAACTCTTTGTTAGCTTAAGCAGAATGTTTAGTGTGTGTGTGTGTGTGTGTGTGTGTGTGTGTGTTTCTTTGTTCCTTTCTGTTAAAGAAGCTGGTCCAGTTTTTAGATATATTCCAGCTGCCAGGAACGCAACAGCAAAAGTTGTACAGTAGTTCCCACTGAAATTCAGTTTAGTCATTTGTGAATGTATTCCTTTGTTTTATATCCTGCCCTATCCAATGGTTTACAGCCATATTTTTAAAAAAATCTATATTAATGGCTCCATTGCTTTGGGACTGGCAATCTAAGGAAATTCAAATGGTTTGCAGGAGGAGATGAAACAACAAAAATATAAAACTCAAAACATAAATACTTGGATTCAGAATTGCTGTGAGTTGGGGCGTTGCTCCTGTGGGAGGAAGTGGATGGGTGGAGTTATGACCTTGAGGTCCAGCAGTGACCAAGACACCAAGGGTGCTTTCAGATTGTTGCTATTTTTGGGAAGGATTTAATCACACACTGGCAGATTCAGGTTCCTCAGCTGAGAGATCCTCCACAACAACCCTACTTCCCCCAAAGATTGGATATTTATTTATAATGTTTGTTTGTTTGTTTGTTTGTTTATAATGTTTGCATTAATGAAAATGATAGGAAAACATATCCAAGCTTCAAGGTCTGCTAATGAGGACACAATGGGAGTGGGACCTAATTGTTCTTCTGTCCTTGCTTCTTAGTGACAATTTGGTCACATCCACAACCATCCATTTAAAACAAACTAAGTGCACATTTTAAAGCACATGGTTTACCCCAAATAATTCTGTGGACAGTGCCGGATTTACATACAGTGGTGCCCCACAAGACGAAATTAATTCGTTCCGCAATTTTTGTCGTCTAGCGAATTTTTCGTCTTGCGAAGCACGAAATCCCATAGGAATGCATTGAAAATCAATTAATGCGTTCCTATGGTCAAAAAAAGTCCAAACAAAGCCAAATTTGGTACAACAACAGTTTATTAACTGCTCTTTAAAGTCACACATACTGTAAAGAGCAGTTCAAAAATTGAAGGGAAAATAAATTAACTTTATAAACATGACAGAAAAACATTTAAAAATCAACAAAGTGTACAGTACATTTTCTAAGACTCTGGGGGACCACTCGAAGAAGGCTCCTCTTCCACTCTTTGCTTCTTGGTCAAGAACCTGTCCATATTCTGCTGCTTTATCCGCCTTTTCAGCAGCTCCCTGAAAGACGACATGACCCTCGTATCATAAAAGTTCCCAGCGTCATGTGCCACGTGCTTCTCATGGTGGTGTAGATCTGCAAAAGTCTGCACCTCCTTCCACTTCTGGCAAATGTCCCTCAGTCTTTCGGAGGACAGCCGTTCCTCAGTTGCTTCCTCCTCTTCCAGTGAGGCCTGCTCCTGCGCAGCCTCTGCCTGCAGAACGTAGCCCTCCGTCGTCACAACCTCCAGGAACTCCGCTGCAAAGTCTTCAGCCGCAGGAACATCAGAACTGGCAGCCTCTCCATGCCTGACCACACTGTGGATGCCAGATCTTGTCTTGAACCGGTCAAACCAACCTCTGCTAGCCTTGAAGACTTCTGGCTCGGCTGAGGTTCCTGGCTGTTCCCGGATGAGGTCAGCGTGCAAGGCCTTGGCCTTCTCACAAATGACGGCCTCAGACACTGTGTCCCCTGCACGCTGCTTCTCTTCTATCCAGATGAGCAGCAACTTCTCGACCTCCTCCAGGACAGCTGGGCGGTTCTTCACGATCCTGGTGACTCCCTTGGCTGCATCAGTCGCCAGGATCTTCTCCCTCATCTTCAGGATGGTCCTGATGGTCGATGGGTTCCTGCCGTACTCCCTGGCGATGTCCGTCACACGCATTCCGCCGTCGTGCTTCCAGATGATCTCCTTCTTCATTTCCAGCGTCACCTTCTCCTTCTTCCTCTCGCCGGCCACCACAGCAGCAGTCTTCTTGGGTCCCATGGCAGCACAGCTCCTACCTTCGTAAACTCAGAAACAGAAAAAAAAATCAGTGATGTGCTTCAAACCCAAAAAATACAAAAGCAGCCAGCCACCCACCACACAGAAATTAAAACCCAGAACCAAGGCCTTGAATCCCAAGCACCCCAACCCCAAATCCAAAATCCAAAAACCCCCAAAAAAGTTTTAAAAGTTTAGCTTACCAAATGGATGAAAGAGAAGTTCTGGAAAAGCTTCAACAATCAACCACCGAAGTCCTCAGAAACCTCAAATGGCTGCAAAATAAGTTTAGGAAAAGCTTCAAAAATCACCAATGTCTTCAAAAACCTCAACAGACACGCACCAACCCACCCACAACACAGAAATTGCAAACCCCTCCCCAACTGCTCCCCCAGCCCCTCCCCAACTGCTGTAAACCCCTCCCCAACTGCTTCCCCACCCAGACAAAAAAAAATTTCAAAAAATAACAACATGGCCAGCACTCAGAAATTAAAACTCAGAAAATTTTTCAAAAAAAAACAACCTGGCCCAGTGGTCACAGAAAATCATAAAAATTCCCCAAAAAACCCCACATGGTCCCAGATTTCTGCAGAAACCTCCCCAACTGTTCCCCTAGCCAGCCAGCACTCAGAAATTCAAACTCAGAAAAAAAAAATTGAAAATAAACAACCATGCCTAGTGGTCACAGAAAATCATAAAAATTCCCAAAAAAACCCACATGGTCCCAGATTTCTGCAGAAACCTCCCCAACTGTTCCCCTAGCCAGCCAGCACTCAGAAATTCAAACTCAGAAAAATTTTCAAAAAAAATCAACCTGGCCCAGTGGTCACAGAAAATCATAAAAATTCCCAAAAAAGGCCCACAAGCCCCCAGATTATCGCAAACCCCTTCCCAACACCAAGTCCTTGAATCCCAAACACCCCAACCCAAAATCCAAAACCCCCCAAAAAAGTTTTAAAAGTTTAACTTACCAAATGGATGAAAGAGAAGTTCTGGAAAAGTTCTGGAAAAGTTTTGGAAAATCTTCAAAAGTGAGCAAAGTCTGAGAAAAGGCTACCAAACCACGTGCTAACAGTTGCTCCTCGAAGTCAAGTCGCAACTGCAGCTGCTCAAGCTAAGCACCCTTGGTTTTAACGGTTTTTACACAAAGGAAACAAAGTCGCGAGACGTTTTCGTTTTGCGAAGCAAGCCCATAGGGGAATTTGTCTTGCGAGGCAAATCGCGGGCGAAAAAACCTTTCGTCTAGCGAGTTTTTTGTCTTGCGAGGCATTCGTCTTGCGGGGCACTACTGTATAAGCTAAACAAGCTACAGCTTAGGGCCCCATTCTCTTGGGGGCACCCAAAAAATTAAAGGGGAAAAAACCCTGGGTGTACATTTCCAAAATATAAGATAAAAAACAAATAAAATAAAACCTACATACAGCAACAGTGTTTTGTGTTGTGTAGGCTCCTATGATGTAAGTAATGGGCCCTGCCTGCTAGCCTGCTCCCTAAAATATCACTGTTTTGCTCATTTCTATATATAGGGTGCCTACATTCTGCTTGTACTGGTTGCAGGGCAACATGTGCAAATGTCTTTAGATACCTATTAGGTCCATAAGTTACCATATAACATATATTCAACACAAAAAACAGCAACAATTTGTTGTTGACAAAGGACAGCTGGACATATAAAGGGCCCCATCACCTTCAGTATCTAAGGACCTCATCAAACCTAAATCCGGCCCTGTCTGTGGACTATAGTTTCTTAAAGGTATTGGGAATCGTGACTCTGCAAGAGGTAATCTACAGTTCCCAGAATTATTTTGGGGGAAACCATGTGCTTTAAATGTTTGGTGTGGATGTGACCATAGTTTCCTCTCGGGTGTGTCCCAGATTGCAGTCTATTTACAGTGTCTTAGCAGCACAAAAGGCCCACTGAACTAGAGCCAGGGCCTCCAATGGGACTTTCCCCTGGGCCTGAGAAACTCATGGTGAGTGGGGAGGAAAGTTTAGTCTCAGTTGTGATGATCCTGTCCTTGGAGCCCCACATAGCTTTCTTTCTCCAAGCAGGCTCCCCAAACAAATCTGAGATAAGCGTTTCTTGTGGCTGAACTAGTGAACTGGATTTTCCTGAATGCTTCCATGCTCCAATGTGAGTGCCAAGGGTTTTAATTATTTTTAGATGTGGATTTATTTATTCCTTTCCTTTTTTGAGTAACATTTCATATGCGTGCACAAGACTGGTGTAAAAGGCTGTCAAATTAATGCAGCATCACTTTAGGTACAATTTATATAGGCTTAAATATGCATGCAATGTGAACATTCAGCTAAGTTAACTTCCAAGAAGGATCTACTAACTAGACAAATAACAGGAGCTGTTTAACGACTGCTCAGACCTTAAAAAAAAAATTACTCCATTGATTTCAGTGGGGATTATTTGGGTGGATATCTGCAATGCCACCACAGAAATAGTGGAAATGTGAAAATAACGTATATAGCTAAAATCTATTGAGTTAACATTGCGGTGGGGAAACTGAAATGGAATGGCATACTTTTAAAGCATGGGCTTGTTTAATTATTTCTGAAGCTTAAACTTCATTTCCTTTAATGATGTCATTTTGCAAAGTAAAATTTCTCCTGCCCACTGACAGGAGGGAACTGCTCCGTTTCACAATTCGAAGTTTAAATTGTCCTAACTTTATGCCTCAACTCTGCACTTAATAACGTTTTTTGGTCATTGAATTCTTGTCTAAAGTGCACTCTCCTCCTCATTTTTCAATCCTTTCATCAACTACCTCTTCCACAAAGCCTTGCTCCAAATCTTCCATTTGCCTGTCATGCGGCTAAACTAGTTAATTTGCCCCAAACCCTGATGTGCCTCCATTTTCTCTTCATTCCCTCCATTCCCTCACTGCCCTTTGTTAATTCTTGCACTTCAAAACAGGGGCCTCTCGGCTTAAACTTTAAAGCGCAGGTGGCTTCTGGATCAAGTAATGGGAGTTACAGATTTGTCCCCAAGAAAGGCAGGGTTTAAAAAAAAGAAAACAAAAGGTTTGTTTCACACATCGCCCCATGGGTAGGAGAACTTGTAGCTCTCCAGTTGTTGTTGAACTCCAGCTGCCATTGGCTCCAGTCAGCATCACCAATGGTCAGGAATGATGGGAGTTGTAGTCTAGTCAGATCAGGAGGGCCACAAGTTCACCTTCCTTCCATTGCAAAGTAGTAAATGCAGGTTTGCCACTGGATATGTGCTCAATAGGGAGCTGCAGCCAAACCAGGCTCCCTGATGAATGATTTGTATGTGATATGTGTGCTAGGAAAAACTCTGTGCATTCACAACTAAATATAGACCTAAACATGTAACAGGGCTCCTTCCTGGACTACTGTAATGCACTCTACATGGGGATGTCCTTGAAGACAGTCCAGAGGCAGCAGTTAGTGCAGAATTCAGCTGTTAGCATGGTAAGTGGGGCAGCCAATATTCTGCCAGGCTTGAAAGCACTGGCTGCCAGTGAGCTACTGGGCCCAATTCAAGGTGTTGGTACAGGAGCAAAAAACCCCACCCAACTACTAAAGCTTAGATATCAGTAGTGCCCACTTTCTGGACATAAGACTGTACTGGGAAACTGATCACAATGTGTTTGCATGGCTGTGCTGAATTTCAGAGATCTAAACCACTTAGCATTTTGGATGGAAGGTTATGTTTGAGAAATAATCTGCCCCAGTGGATAACGTGCCCAATATGCCTTCTGAATTGCAGGAAGATGCAGGGCTTCTTTTCAGCCAGGACTCACCGGAACTCAGTTCTGGCACCGTTCAGGTGGGCGCCATTGCCATTATGAGAGAAAAAGGGAGGCGTTTGTGGTGAGTTCTAGCACATCTCTTTCTAGAAAAATAGCACTGGGAAGATGTCTCTCTCCAAAAATCTTTGGCAAGTACAGTGGACGCTCGGGTTGTGAACGTGATCCGGGCGGGAGGCACGTTCGCAACCCGCAGTGCCACATCTGCGCACTTGCGGGTCGTGATTCAGTGCGTCTGCGCATGTGCAAAGCGTGATTTAGTGTTTCTGTGCATGCGCGAGCGCCAAAACCTGGAAGTAACCCGTTCCGGTACTTCCAAGTTTGGTGCGATGCGCAACCCAAAAACACACAACCTGAAGTGTCTGTAACCCGAGGTATGACTGTAGTAGTATCAGAACCCATGGAAGAGGCTTGCTCATCCATTATTTCCTCGTTCACTTGTATCAAAGATAACAAATTTGGTAAAACTTTGCATGCAGACCATCCCAGGTTCAATCCTTGACATGTCCAGGTAAAACTGGGAGACACTCCCTATCTGAAACTCTGGGGATTCACTTCTTGGCAGCGTAGACTGGCCTTCCTCAATCTTGGTTCCCCAGATGTTGTTCGACCACAGTTCCTATCATCTCTGAGTACTGGTCCTGCTAGCTAGGAATATCTGGGGACCCAAGGTGGGGAAAGGCTGGTGTAGCCAACACTGAGCTAGGTGGACCAATGGTCTGCCTCTGTATGAGGCAACTTCATGTGTTCCTGAATCATACCCAGCAAAACGCAGCTGCATTAATATAAACCAGCCAAAGACATGATGCAGCGTCGCAAGGTATAATTGTAACAAGTTGTCCCTTTCCTCTTTATTCTCCCTCCATCCCCATCCAATTCTTCATATACATTAACAGGCCTGCTTTAGAAATGATTAATGCCATTAATATCTGTCTACTTCAATAAACCTTCTCATCTTTGAACTCCCTGCAATATTTGCTGCTCTCCTTCCCAGTTTTTAGACTAATTCATACATATGACAAATGTGAATCTGAGTTTCAGTTTCCTATTATTTCCCTTGTCGGATCAGATAAATTAACAGGCTTCCATTCCATTCCCAAGAGTGATGTCCATATGCTGATGGAGGCAGCAGTAAAAGAAACAAAACACTCCCTCAGAGCCGCTTCTACAACTGGGAGGTGGGCCCTGCTGCCTCAGATGCCCGAGGAAGACACACCAGTGGTATTTACCCAAAGCCTGCTCAAACAGGGAAAATAAAATATAAGTTACCACACGTTCTCTTCACCTTTGCTTGGAAGCCATACTGGGTTTATTCTTTCCACCTTGGTGTTGCCACTGTGCTTCACGGTCAATATATTGCAACCTTTGCAACTTTCTCAATCAAGCTTGACTTTATTTTGTAATATTTTAGTTTTCTCTATCCCACCTTTATCTGGAGTTGGAAACTCTTTATTTTAATCTTTGAGAAGACAATTGGCTCACCCCAGCAAGAGACACTCTTCCCAGCTGCACAGCATCAAAGCTGTAAATGGAACATGGCCTTTATACGGCTTTCTCTATTTGAACAGTTAAAGGAACAATTTGTACCTACCTCTTGTTGATAGACAATGTGCCATAGGCAAGGAGATACTGGAAAGGAAATAGCTAACTGCTTAATCTTGTTTGCTTCCATTTGCCAGACCTCTGTCATATATCTTTATGGCTCCTCAACCCAACCAAATTGCTAATGCAGAAAGAAAAATGACTCCCATCATTCCCGATCTCAATCTGATATATGCCAATGATGTAATAATGATTGACCTATGGCTGCAGGGGAAATTGGGTTGTGCATGCTCTGCTCTGAGCCTCTGCACCAAAGTACGTCTTTCTTAACTGTTAATGCCTTTCGAAATATTTCATAGATGTTAAAGCCAGAAGGAAAGATTTGATGCAGGTATAACGCCTAATCACAGTTAATGCAAGCCTTGGTCTGCAAACATTTTTTCAAACCCTGGTTTTATATCCTGCTTTGTAGTCAATGCTTAAGCATAATTTAGGTTTTGTGGAGGTTTTATTTTTGAATTGTCCGCAATAGGGCTGCTAGGAGAGGCTGGTGCATGCCAAAGAACTCTGATGGCTGCAGCTCCACAAAAGTGGAGCATGAAGTTCCAAAATGTGAACCCAGACCTACAAAGTATTGTCATGTCTCTTGCAGCGGGTGTGAAATCAAGTGGAAGGACGTGTCGTATGAAAGCCCCCTACAGGGATCTGTGGGATCAAAAGGACTCTCCACACTGCTCAACAAGATAGAATGACCACATAAGCTCCACAAGATGATTGTGTCCTTCCACAAGAACATGCATGGCAACCATCCAGTATGACAGTTCATCCTCGGATGCCTTCCTTCCCTATGAAGAGTGGAGTGAAACAGGGTTATGTTCTCGCTCCAACTCTCTCTGGCCTATTCTTCCCCCAGTTGCTCTCCTATGTCTTCAGCTCAACTGAAGACAGTGTGTATAGTACTTCCATTCAAGAAGTGACGGGGGTCTGTTCAACCTGACATGTCTCTGCACCAAAACAAAAGTGTGGCAGGTTCTTATCCAAGAAATGTTGTTTGCAGATGATACAACCTTGGCTGTGCACTTCAAGGAAGTTCTACAGAGACTCAGCAACCATTTTGCCCAAGCCTGCAGGGAGTTCTGCCTGATGAAGACCAACATCTGGGTCAGGATGTTGCCAGCACTTGGTCTATCTGGGCTGTACCGTAACCAACAACCTTTCCATTGATGCTGAACTGGACAAACATACTGGCAAAGCAGCCACGGCAATGGCTCGCCTCTCCAAAAGGATTTGGGAGAATGCAATGCTAATGACCGATAATATCAAGATGAAGGTCTACCAGGCTTGTGTGTTCAGCATCCTGCTTTATGGAAGTGAGTTGTGGGCAACTTACAACCGTCAGGAGCAATGCCTCAACAGCTTCCAGATGTACTGCGTCAGGAAGATTTTGGGTATTACATGGCAGGGCAGAGCCTCGAACAAAGATGCGCTCTCCCAAGATTCCCACATTCCCAGCACATTCATACATCTTTCTCAGAGACATCTATGCTGGCTTGGTCATGTCCACAGACTGGAAGATGGCAGGATCCCTAAGGACATGTTCTAAAGGGAGCTGGCTTTAGGCACTAAGCCTGTTGGCAGGCTGACTCTGCATTACAAAGACGTCTGCGAAGGTGACATAAAGGCTTGCATCATTAACCCTACTATATGGGAATCCCTTGCAGATGACCGCAGCGCCTAGAGGCAATAAGTCAGATCATCACAGCAGTGACCAGAGAAGAAATGAGCTCAGAAAGAAGAAACGCCATGGTGCATCTGCAGCAGCACAACTGGACGCCTTCATCTGCCCCAGCTGCAACAAAACATGTCTCTCCCGTATCGGTCTCTACAGCCACAGCAGGCACTGTAACTCCAGTGGTTTGCCTTCACCTCTAAAGCTGCCCTCCTCCATTGTCTCATGAGACAGACAGATGCCAACAATACTTGATGAATAAAAACCCAGGTTGCCTTTTGTCAATGGGACAACAGTGGAGGAAGTAACACCTTACCAAACTCCTACCTCAGGAACATGGGAACCATGAGGACATAAGAGCTTACTGGATCAGGCCAATGGCCCATCTAGTCTAGGATCCTTTTCTCATAATGGCCATACCAAGGAGGACCCTCTGACAAAACATTTCATTGTTCTTTATTTTGGGGCTTAACATATCAAAATATCGGGGGCTAACATCAAAATATTGTGGATTACAGCTCACAGTTGGTTGAGACCCTCCCAAATAAAGGACATGGCTACACCATCAGTTCCTATCTTCTGAGCTCCCTGTTGTTCTGTGCCAGAAAATAGTGCAAATGGGGAGGGGGGTGACCTCTAGCCTTCAAAATAAACTTTAAGGTAGTTTAGCCCCTTTGCTTATTTTTCCCCTCTCTAATTGGAGCCATAACAGGAATATCCTCATTTGGAGCATCAGGTCATCAACATGCCATTTCATTTCCCCCTGCCTGCAGCCAATTTGTTTGGGGTTTTTTTTTACACATCAAGGCAGAATTTTTGGACAAGAGAAAAGCACACAGGAAGCTGCTTTGATGGTAGTTTTGTCTGCTTGTCTGGCCTTGAAAATATGATTTTGTGGGAGAAAATACATACAAAGTACAGTGGTACCTCGGGTTACAGACACTTCAGGTTACATATGCTTCAGGTTACAGACTCTGCTAACCCAGAAATGGTACCTTGGGTTAAGAACTTTGCTTCAGGATGAGAACAGAAATAGTGCGGCAGGAGCAGGAGGCCCCATTAACTAAAATGGTACCTCAGTTTAAGAATGGACCTCCAGAACAAATTAAGTTCTTAACCCGAGGTACCACTGTATAGATTGGGTATGTGAAGGAAGCACATTTTGAGGACGTGGATCACTGCTAATCCAGAACAATTACTTTTATTACCTTTTTATTATCTGGAGAAGTTTCTACATTGAATCGGGCCACAATCACACCATACATTTAACGCATTATGGTTTCACTTTAAACAGTCATGGCTTTCCCCCCAAAGAATTCTGCGAGCTGTAGTTTGTTAAGGGTGCTGTTAGGAAACATTCTATCCCTACCCTGAGCTAGAGTTCCCAGAGCGCCTTAACAGTCAATCCAGAACAAACTTCCTCATCACAGGGAACTTTGTGAGGAAAGTGACGAAAATAGGGGCCTCCTAACAGCTCTCCGCTCCCTCAGAAAACTACAGCCCTCGGAATTCTTTGTGGAGAAGACACAACCGTTTAAGGTGGCATCATAAGGCATGGTGTGAACATGGCCTTAGAAGAATTATTTGTGCTAGTCAACTGCCTGAGGCTCTTCTCCTTCCATCACCAGTGTGGTTTTATAGTGAGGCTGGAATGCTTTGCATCAAGGGAGCAGCAGTAGCAGCCCATGTAGTAGGGCAGAGCTGCTCTCTTGGCAGTATCACTGCAGCTTACCTGGGTGGGGGGCAGGCCAGTGGTGAGGTCTGGGCTGCACAAGTGCACTGTCCAGACCCAACCTCGTGTGCCCACACAGCTCTGAACTTGCAACCATGCTGTCCCTCCTCTTCCAGGTAAAGCCAGCTTATTAGTCAAATACAGTTGTACCTTGGTTTTGGAACAGCTTAGTTCCCGAACGCTTTAGCTCCCAAGCGCCACAAACCAGGAAGTGACTGTTCCGGTTTGCGAACTATTTTTGCAAGCCGAACGTCCGATGGGGCTTCCATGGCACTCAGAAGCCGTGCTTTGGTTTCCGAACGCTTTGGACTTCCGGAACGGATTCTGTTTGACGTCCTAGGTATGACTGATCTAGGTAAAATGAACACATACAGTGGTACCTCAGGTTACATACGCTTCAGGTTACATACGCTTCAGGTTACAGACTCCGCTAACCCAGAAATAGTGCTTCAGGTTAAGAACTTTGCTTCAGGATGAGAACAGAAATTGTGCTCTGGCGGCGTGGCAGCAGCAGCAGGCCCCATTAGCTAAAGTGGTGCTTCAGGTTAAGAACAGTTTCAGGTTAAGTACGGACCTCCGGAACGAATTAAGTACTTAACCTGAGGTACCACTGTATTTGGCTGACAAAAGCTGTGTTGCCATGTCTCTGAGCTCCTCAAGTTATCTTTGTGCATACATAAAATTACTCCTCCTTTTTCTGCCTCTCGTAAGCAGTACCATACCACTTCAAACAGCCACAGCTCCCCGCCAAAAGATCCTTGGAGCTGTTAAGGGTGTTGAGAGTTGTTAGGAGAGCCTTATTCACCTCACAGAGCAACATTTCTCAGAGTGGTTTCGCAGTCAATCCCTCTTTCCAGGGATCTCTGAGAATTTCATAGAATCTTAGAATTGTAGAGTTGGAAGGGGCCACGAGGGTCATCTTTTGCCCAACATGGGGCTTGAACACATAAACCCGAGATTAAGAGTCTTGAGTTCTACCAACTGAGCTATCTGGAACTCTCTGTTGGAGGTACAGGTGAACCCAGAATTAAAAGGCACCAGAATATTAATAGAAAAGTCCTTTCCCATAGCATTTTTTTTTTTGGCGGCAGTGGGGCAAATCATTTCTTTTCAGAATGGCATACCTTTTTATTTTTTAAGCAACATTTCAACCGTAGACCTGTTTACTCACAAGGCAAGCACCATTCACTTCAGATGGGTTTTAAGTGGATATAAGTTGGGTGTAAGTGAATGGGAGCAGTACATTCCACAGAGTATGAGAGGTTGTTTCTGAGTGAAGAATTGTTTTCAATTGTTCTGATTGTAATGCCACATTTTGCATTGTTGTAACTTGCTCTGGGGCATCATGGTGAAGGGCAAGCAAGGATAATAATAAACCTGAACAATAATAGCGGTGATATTCATATGATTGCAAGGCAGCCCTGCATCAAAGCACTTTATCCATATTATACATTTGATAAATTACCTAGATTGCGGGTTAGGAGCACAGTAAACTGCCTTAGACTGAGTGAGACCCGGCAGGAGACATTCTCAGCCCTACCTGGAGTTGCCAGGAATTGAACCTGCGACCTTCTGCATGCAAAGCAGGTGTCCTATCACTGAGCTATGGTTCCCACCCACCCCTGAATAATTTGCTTTACCAAAAATGCATGGGGGGTTGGGGAGAGAGACACATTGGCCAGCCATATGCATAATGTTCTGTGTGAAGTTATAGAAATGCTCAGAATACTTTTGGAACTCTCAAAACTCCAGGTTTTCAGATTTTTTTAAATTTTTTTGCACACTTGCTGCAGCTGCATTGCATATAATCAATTTTGCATTTAAAATAAATAAATAATAACAACAACAACAATACATGTATCGAAGGTGGTATAATAGTACAAGTAGCTTTAAAGAGATACAATTTAGATAAGTTACTGATACCCAGAGAGAACTTGCTACAAGACAGACCCAAAAAAGAAAATAACAGAACACCTCTAGTCATCACATACAGCTCCCAAGTTAAAACAGTACAACGCATCATCAGAGATCTACAACCTCTCCTGGACAATGACAGTTCTCTTTCTCAAGCTCTGGGAGGAAGACCTTTCATTGCCTACAGACAGCCACCCAGTCTTAAACAACTCCTAACCCACAATAATACTACAACCAGACCTAACACGGACACTGGCACCAGAGCCTGCAATAAACCCAGATGCCAACTTTGCTGCCACATACACCCGGACAACACCATTACTGGCCCCAACAACATCACACATACCATCTCGGGACTATTTAATTGCTCATCGTCTAACATTGTGTATGCCATCAAATGCCAACAGTGTCCTTCAGCTCTCTATATTGGACAAACAGGCCAGACCTTACGCCAAAGAATAAACGGACATAAATCGGACATCAGGAATCACAAGACAGAGAAACCAGTAGGAGAACACTTCAATCTCCCAGGACATTCTATACAAGATCTCAAAGTAGCTGTTTTACTACAAAGGAATTTCAGAAATAGACTGGAAAGAGAAGCTGCTGAATTACAACTTATCACCAAACTTAAAACCATGGAGAAACCTGGTCTGAACAAAGACCTTGGATTCTTATCTCATTATACATGACAAAGCCATTTTTCACCTTTTCACCCCTTGCTTTTTCCTGTAAGACCTATTGCAGTCGTTAAGAGTCGTCAACAGGCTCATCACAGCTATCTGCCAATCACCCATTCCCACCACCCTTCTGAGTAATACCCCTCCCCACCTTCTCACTATATAGAAGGGTCTGGAAACTTCTGTTTCAGTGTATCTGAAGAAGTGTGCATGCACATGAAAGCTCATACCAAGAACTGACTTAGTTGGTCTTTAAGGTGCTACTGGAAGGAATTTAGATAAGTGTGGGATGTGCTTTTTTTTTCTTTTAAAGAAAAATTACAAATGCCAAATTATCTTGACTCAATTATACATTTTATCCGGCAGGGGTGGGAAGGGAGTCTCAGCTCCCAGGCACTAGTTAGGAGCAGCATAAAGGCAAAATACTGCGCTGCTTATAACTAAAACTCGATAAAATCTCCCAGTCTAAAGGAAGGGACAAAACTCATTACAGATAAGGCATTTCCTCCAGAACGCCTCTCCCGGATTGCTTTTTATTTAAACGCATGGGCTAAAAAGGAAATCGCTCCCTCCTATCTTTCCAGAGATCAGCCTAGCCTCTGGGCTCTGCTTCGTTCTGATCACAGCTATAAGGTTCCTTTTAACCTCTCCGCCACTGCTCATATCGCAATGCTGGGATCTTCCCAAAATGTTGTGGGTCTGGCTTAAAAAAAAACCAAAAAAAACCCCCAACCACCCCCACACAGACGCATATGTCTGCATTATTTTATGATGCTCGATCGGATTAGAACTGTTTAGTAAAAACACATCCAGGTGCTAGCTATTGTATTGCACTTGTTAGAAAAGACCCCGGTGCTAAATGGATCGATATTGCTTTAAGTCCCCCTGCTGTCAGGAAATTGAAAAAAATATGCAGCCGGCCTGATTTTGCAAAAGGGGCTGGGGGATGAATCCGCAGGCTTTTGCCATGCAGAAATACACACGCGCGCTCTCTCTCTCTGTGTGTCATGTGTAAGAGGGAGCGCGTTCAATGTTTGCTTGATATTTGCTACCCCGTCCATTACAGCAAGTGTGTGTGTCTGTGAGGAGCGGCGTGCGAATGAATATGGTTATATGCATCCAGCGGGGATGTGTACATGAAAATAGTTTGTGTGTGTGCATGAGTGCAGGGAGTGTGTGCGCGCGCGAGGAAGAAAGAGAATAGGGGGAAACATTTGTGTGTGTGCCTGGAAGTGCGTGGGTGTATGTGTGTAAGTAAGTAATGCGTGGAGCGTTCAGCACAAAGCGGCGGCTGCGTGTGCACGCGTGAGAGTGGGAATACAGTACTCGTATGTGTCCGTGAGGCAGAAAGATTCTGTGTATTTGGACGGGGAGAAAGATTTCCCTTTTTCTGTCTGGTGGGTGGTTGCACGAGAAACAAAATGAATGTATATAAGGAAGTAACTGTGAAAGAGTATCACAGAATTGTAGAGTTGGGAGCGATCCCCGAGGGTCATCTAGTCCAACCCCTTGAAAATCAGGAATCTCCCGCTAGATCATACGTGACGGGTGGTACATCCAACCTCTGGTTAAAAACCTCCAAGGAAGTAGAGTCCACCGCCTCTCGTGGGAGTCCGTTCCACTGTCGAACAGTGTCATTTTCGTGGTGCACGGAATATTGTGCAATATATTCGTTCGTCTTGGCTTGATCTCTCGAAATACCGCGAATGAGCGAGTGAGAATATCCCCTTTGTGTCTCCGGCGCGGGATGCGAGTGTGCGAAGCCGTCCAGCGCGTGGCAACTGAGCGAACGCGAAAGCGCTGTGTGCGCACGTGCGTGCAAGGACACGTGTAGGAATCCACCGAGGAGGAGTGCGAGAGAAGGTTCTTGCAGGCGTGTCCCGCTGCCTGCCTCGTCGCCGGACACTGCAAGAAACGTCCCTCGCTTGCAGAGAGGCGTGCTGGAGAGCTTTGCGAAACGCGTGCGCGAACGTGGAAACGAAATCCCTCAAGGATTTCCCTTCCCACAAGAGGATCGCTTGCTGGGTGTGTGGGTGTGTGTGTGTGAATGTGCACAGTGGAGACGTGCGCGTGCAAGGAAACGGCGTGTCTCCATACAAGCATAAAAAGCTCTCTCCCCGAAATGCACCCGTTCATTCACACGCGCGCGCGCTCTGCCTTCACTTTCCCTCCTCCGGCTCGCCGGCAGAACCGGAGACGAGAGCGAGGCGAGCGGGCGCTGCCGCTTTAAGAGCCTCGAGTGCGCGCCAAGCCGAGACCCCCCCCCTTTCCCCCCTCCTCCCCTGCGCGCCCCCGCCTCTCCTCTCCTCTCCTCTCTCTCTCCCTCTCTCCCTTCCGCTCCCTCTCTCTCTCCGCTTTAAAGTCTCAGCCAGGATCTAGGCTCACATGTTACTTCCTGTATGGAAGAATGGAAAGCTTCCAGCAGCTCCTGCCTGACTGTTCCTCGCCAGCTTGCTCCGGAGCCCCAACTTCTAGCAGCGGGATGGACTGAGAGCTGCTCCGGGCAGCCCGACTCCTCGCCGCCGCCGCTGCTGCTGCTGCTGCTGCTGCAAGCCCTCGATCGCTGGGGCTGGGGAGTGGATTTTGCTACTATCGCCGCTGCTCCGACTGCTGTTTGCAAGAATGCCTCCTTCCCTTTGGCCTTGCACGGTGCTGCCCGCATGAAGGCGAGAGGAGAGAGTCCGAGCCCAGCCGAGGCGCTCGCTAGCCACCGATCCCCGGCGCCGGCGCTGCTGCTGTTTTTGCGGGCTGGAGGGAAGTTGTGAGCTCTCGGCTCCCGAGTCCCGTCCCTCCGCCTCCTCACCCTGCTGCCAGCCTTGGCTCCCGAGGCCTGGAGCGGCGGGTCTGCTGAACTCCGGGACTCTTTTAGCTTTGCACACATCCAGAGGCACAAATTCAGGGCAGAGAAGACGGAAAGGAAGAGGCTGCGCGCGCGCGCCAATTTGCTGCTATTATTATTATTTTTAATAGCGAGGGGCGGGGGGGTTGGTCCATCGCTCCGGCTTCCCTCTTTTTCTTTTTCGGGTTAACCCCCACCCTCCCCCGCTCTTTTTTTTTGTTCCAGAGACGGGGCAGGAAAGTGCAACTTTTTCAAAAAATACTATTTTCAACAAGTTTCCCACCCCCGCACCTTCTCTCTATCTCTCTCTCTCAAACACATTATAATTTTTTTGTTGGTGGTGTATGTGGAATCCTCATCCTGAATTTTTAAAAATATACTTAAAGAGAGAACCCCCTTCTGTTTGTTTCGATGTGCGGCTTTGGAGATGCGGAGGCTACTGCAACCGTGTTGCTGGATCTTTTTCTTGAAAATCACCGTCTCCGTGCTCCATTACGTGGTGTGTTTCCCCGGTGAGTGGAAATCTTAATATGGGATGGATTTTTTTATTTTTTTAAGCTGTTTATTTGGGGGGGGGGGAGAGGGGGCAAGATATTTTCTCTCTCTGTGTCTCTCTCTACGTCGCGATCCGTGTGTCTCGTCTTTCCGTTGCGCTTACACGTCCCCTCCAGTCGCCCCCATTTGTGGGGTGTGTGTGTGTGTGTGTGTGTGTGTGTGTGTGTGTGTGTGTGCGCTGTCACTGTGTGGACCAAAAGCGGGGGGGGGTGAGGGCGTGCTCCCCCCCCTCAAACCGACCCAGTACATCTATAGATCTACCCGATCCCCCCTCCTCTCTCCTAGGAAGGCGTGTTTGGCTGCTGCTTGTTAGAAAATACGTGTGCGCGTGTGAAACTCTGGATCCGAGGATAACGAAAAGGAATCTCGCTTCTTGGGGAAGCAATAGGGTCCCCCTATTTGGATGGGGAGATTCTGGGCAATGGATGACAAAACCTCAAGCCCATTAGCACCACTCTTCGCAACTTCTCCTGCCACCACCACCTCTCTCTCTCTTTCTCTCCTTCCTCCCTTCTTCCTCCCCCAACTAACAGCCAACCTCCGGTTTCTTCCCTCCTTACTCCAGCCCATCACCCGCTCTATACTTGTGGCAAATCAATGAAGGAGAGAGCGAGCGAGCGAGCCCGGCGCTCCTCCCGCAGTGCCCAGCGTGTAGCGGCGTAGTGTGATCCCATCCAGCCTTGCCTCGGTGATGAGTGGCGGTGTGTGATTGTGCCCGCCAGCGCTGCTCTCCCTTCCTCGACCGGGTGTCTGTGTGTGTGTGTGTGTGTGTGTGTTTCTGTTTGTGTGTCTAATAGGACTGCCACTATAATAGTACTGCCGCCTATCCGCTCGCCTTATCTCTACCCTTTTAGCAGCCACATAGAATCTCTCCAACCCCACCACCCGAAAAAAAACAACAACCCACAAACCCACTCCTGCTTGGTGAATTTACCGGAGGAGCAGGCAGCCAAACCCCAAAATTCGGGGGTTGCACACCCTCCCCTTAAACTCCTCCATCCTGATCTCTTTTTTGGGGAGGGGGGGCTAAGATAGTGGACATCCCCTCCCCCCCTTTTTACACACACACACCTTTCCCCTTTTGTAGTCTTTCCCTTGCCCTGCTGAGATCTCAGATTTGGTGCAGTGCTTCCCTAGGCATCGCAGGGTAGGAATGCCAGCTGTGTGTGTGTGTGTGTGTCTTTTTTTTGGGGGGGGTGCGTTTTCCCTCCTCTGTGCTAAAGGCTGTGTGTGCACAGGCAGTGGGTTCCAGCCATGCCACCTGGGTGAGGAGAGATAACAGCTGGGCGTCAGCCTCTGACACCGATGCTGGTCCTGATGATAAACCCTTTTCCTTTCCACCTTCCTGACCTCTTCCACCTTTACCTGCAGCATTTCTGCACACCTTTCAGCCTGATAAGCTGGGCTGATGTCACATCATTTGACCTTGATGGGGGTGTGAGTGAGGAGGGCGGTGTTAATGAGTTAGAACTGGAGGAAGGTCAGATCCTGCATAAGGAGGTGCAGGAGAACTGGGGGTTCTGAAAAGAACAGGAGACGGCTGGCCTAGAAATCTCTCTCCCCAGCCTTCCTTCTTTCTGGAGAACTAGGCATGGCCAAAAATCATTCCCAGGCTGCTGGGCGTTTACTTGAGTCTTTTGCCTCCGTGGTGTGGTGTGTTAAATGTGGGTGGGTGGAAGTGGGGGGGGGGAGATGGTTGCATTGGCTGTCTCCTCCACTTCTTAGGCACAGTGGAAAAACCTTGGTTTAAGGCAAGATTCTCCCAACAGTTGCAGAGCGCAGCAAACTTGCTCCCCCTTCCCCTTTTGCAGGCTTGAGCCTGGAGCTGAGAAAAGTTAAAAATGTCAGGGAAGCTTGGAGGAGAGAGAGAGAGTTGTTCTCTACCCCCTCCCCTTTCCCACCATATACAGTAACATAGATGGACCAATAGAGGCACTGCGGAGCTTCAGTCTTTTCCTGGATTTCGTTCAACACATATCCCCAAAGTCCCCCAACATATGCACACAGATCTCCTGAGAAAGAGCTGTTCTTAAATTTAGCATTAACCCTTCCAAGTGCTGTAAAGGTATGATTTTTTTAAACACACACTATATCCTTCTGCATTTCATTTCAGCACAGTGTTGATTGCCACAGCTGGAAATAGGAATGTCTGAAACCTGCCTATGTATTACTAACAAAGTGTAAAAAAACAGCAACAACTGCCAATGAATTCATTTCCATGATCAACTTCTTTCATTCATTCTTTTTTTCTCTCTGGTAGGGGCAAGTAGCTAGCAAATTTGCCTGAAGGATGATGCCCCTGTTATACAAGGTATCTCATCACCATACACACACACACACACACACACACATATATATATATATATACACACACACACATATATATACAAATGCATATACACACTGCTTAAAAGGTTACCTGGTTGACTGGTTCACTTAAAAGAACAATCCTATACATGTCCAAGAGAACCCAATTCAGATCAATGGAGCAAGCTGCAATCCTGTACCTGCTTAAGTTCAATGGGAGAAAGCCCCATTGAACTCCATGGCATTTACTTTATGTGCAGGATTGCTTTGCAGACATGCTTCAGGTAGATGGGAACCTTCAAACTGGGTAGTAAGGGAACCATGTGAAGCGTGATCTTAGGCATCTCTGTTAGGAATTGAAACCCCATTGAATTCAATGGGACATACTCCTAAGTGGGTATGGAATGGGATTGCAGCCTAACTTTAGGAAACCCTACAGTCACTTGATATGATTCGCATCTACACCCCCTCTCCCACAGCAACTTCCACTATGCTGTGGCTTGTTTTTATTAGGCTTTTAATACTTTTCTTTTATTAGCACCTCTTTATAGCTAAGATTAAAAGCAGAAAGTTTTGTGACATTGACCTTTTTGATGCCATCTTTTTATCTTGGATCATTTTATGGGTTGAAATAAAAGTGTAACGGGGTGGGGAAAAGAAAGATGTTTGAAAAAACTGCAATTTTATACATGCGCATGCACACACACAAACTGAGAGTAATCTCTGTTCAGTACAGTGTGGTTAACTTCAAGTAAACATGCGTAGGATTGTACTGTCAAAGACCAAAACTGGACATCTATAGAAATAGTTCAACTGTATCTGAAATTATCTCTTGAAGTGGGAGTGGGGACTCTTAATCAGCCTCGGCAAGCGTGAAGAGCCATTCAGATCTTGTTGGGCTACAGGTTCCTCATCCTGTTATAGTTATAGTATAGTATAGTATAGTCATAGTAGCTCCTTCAATTTGATTCGAAAAAGGTTGGAGAAGGTGGAGAAAGGAGGCTTAAAACTTCTCACTGTTTGAAATTCTGCAGCTCTCAAGAAGAAGCATTTATCTTCTTTATATTGATTTCTTCTCAATCTCGCCTGTACAAGTGAAGCCTTTCTGATTCTGATATATATTGTGCAGTAATTACATCTGGAAGGCAGGCTTACGGGATCACTTTAAGAAAACACACATTGATGTAAGTTTCATATGACACCATTGTAAGGGCTGCAAAATTATAAATGGAATTCGGACTATGTGACACTTCTTGCATCGCAGACTCATGCAGATCTCTTCTGCTTGCACTCGTGTGTGGGAGATGTGGCTTCTGAGATGTACGGCATATTAACAACAATAATGGATAAAAGAAGGTTCAGTTTTAGGTTTGAGGAATCTTTGTTCAAAGGCAAGCTGTATCTTGTGAAGAGTGCTTGTGGTTATGAATTAGAGAGGTTATTGCACATGTTTAGCACACAGATTCGATCCTTGGTTTCTCCAGTTAAGAGGACTTCCACGTGCAGGTCTGGGAAAGATATTTGCTTGAGACCTTGTCCTGGAGAATTGTCTCCAGAAAAGGTATACAGCACTAGCTTAGATAGGACTGTTGGCCTGATTCCTTGTGTGAATCAATTTAATAGGCCTGGTCCTTATATCTCATAAAACCATAGTTAATGTTTAACTACGGTTTAATTTGAATGAACAGTTTGCTGGTGCACACTGCTCAAAAGTCCCCTGCTTCGCTGCTCCCCTGTTCCTACCTGTGCTGGGGGTAGCAGCCCTGGCTTGTCATGCCATTGGAACCTAGGCATGTAGGGGAAACAAACCACGACTGCAGGTTCTGACAGCACAACAAGCCAAGGTTTGTTGCGCCTGGAGGATCAGAACAGGAACATTTGACCAGCTTGCACCACCAACAGGCAACTTGTTTGCATTAAATTGTACTTAAACAACCAGAGTGGTTTAACTTGATGTGCAGACTGCCATGAAAGTTAGTGTTTTCTGTTTCTTCAAATACAGTTGTCACACACAGTGGGTCAGGTGTGTTAGAATGGTAGGACAGTTTTCTGCATACCAGGGGCTTACAGATTTACTTGCCACACTTGCCATGGTGAATGTCCTTCCAGCCTCCTGGCAGGTCCTTCTCTGGAGCTCTCTGGTCATGTTATGCTTTGGAAGCACTTCAAGTTCAATGTGGTGTCAAGGAAGAGACTTTCCCACGTTGGTGTCATAGGAGCTACACATCTGGGCGGGTTACCAAGACCAGCCAAAAACTCTGGATCCTGGACGCCACCTTTGTTAAGATGTGGTGGAAGAGGGTTGCTAGAGGCGGTAGCACCTGTGGAATCAAGATGTAGGAGAATGGATGCTGATGACAGCCTCAGCTTTAACATGCAAAGAGAGAGGAGGTTGAAGGGTGAATTTGCAAGCATCACTCCAAGGTACCTACATGCTTCATTACCAAGTCCGCCAAACATGTACCTTCACTGAACGGGAAGATCTGCAGGTCTAAGCATGCTTGGCTGAATGTGCTTAGAAGCACTTCCCTTTCAATGCAGGAAGGTTGAGGTTGGACTGAGATGAGTCCCTCCCTAGTTTTAGCCATTGGTGTGTTTGGGCTGAACACTTGAGGAGGGCTGATGTCAGGCTTTGAAGTAGCTATTAGTGGGGAATCTCTGGCCAACACATAGCTGTTCAAGTCTCTTTTAGTGCCAGCATATCACAAAAGCAGGTATGTTATAATGTGCTTAGCAGCCCAAATTACAGAGGGGGTGATTATTTCTACTCTTAGCCAAGTTCTTGCAAGATATAAAATAGCATAACAACGCTTTGTCCTGAAATGAGCACGCTAAAGCATCAGCCTTGGTTACTGGGAGGAAGGGAACTACGTGCTCACGTTACCTGATGGATGCTGCACATCGCCTGCAAAACATTTGCATTGGCCCACCTGGTGAAATGTGCTAATGTACCGCAGGAATTGGCAGGTTTTACAAGTGCATGGTAAGGTACGGGGTAGCAGCTGTTCAGGAAAGGCAGTGCAACATAGAGACACACACACACTGGTGGGAGATCCCAGAAGTATTTATGGGGCAGGAAATAGGGCAAGCCTGTAAATAAGCAATAGCTTGGTTGCTTGTGGTGAGTAAGAATTGTATCTAATGATCGCATAGGGAAACAATGTGCAAAACATCCCTCCTACGACGTCCCTTAGCCTAAAAGCTAAAGGGGACATACATGAGCCTGAAGGGTTTCTTTTTCTTCTTTTTCTTTTTATATTAGTAGGCTGGTAACTTATTTGCAAGGCTGCATCATGGCAAAGGGCTTGTCTCCATTTGTACAGCCAAGGCTTGGTCCATCGCTCCTACCAGGGCTTAAGTCTAGTTGAACCTGGAACGGGGTGGGGGCCTTGTTTCTGAGGATTTCTTGTGCCGTAAATCTGTTGTTTAGAAGTTGAACAAATAAATAAATAAACGCAAATACTGACAGGCTATTTGTTCTGGCACGCATAACATCCGGGAAGTATATTCCTACCTCAACTATGAATAATAGTTGTGTTAGGCATTTTAGGCTGTTTTGCAAATAATTTTGCTTTTGAAATTAGGCACATACACCCCCCGCTAGTTTAAAAAGAAGAAGAAGCCATATTTAATGAAAGCTGGTGATTCGCATTTCAGCAGACCCCTATGTATGCTTGCACAGAAGTACGGTAAGCCTAACTGTGTGTTGGGCTGAAGCACAAATGTCATTGATCAGATGTGTCAGTCAGTGGCGTTCCTTTTCTCTCCAGAAATAAGCTACTTGGAGCAATAGTGTTTACTAGCAAGAGGTGAACAATGTTGGAAGTTCATTTTCCCTCTCCCACGTTGCATTCTTTATATGGGGCACTTTGTAGTAGGTACATGAATACCTGCAAAAATAACTAGCATCGTACAGTGCATGGTGGAGAATGATTAAATTCTTGTGGCATTGGTGGAACATATGCAGTGTCCTGAAGAGAATGGCATATGCTAAGATATAAGAATTAAAAAAAAAGATACCTGATTTGGACCTCAACGTTGTATTTGAAGAAACAACCTGTTTTTTCAACAGGCACTCTAGCCATCTCACAATGTTGTATGTGCCATAATCCACTGTCTTAATCCCACTGAAATCAATAGGCTTAAGTGCTCCTAAGATTCTGTTAGATTATAGCCTGTGTCTGCATTTGTAAAATAATATTTATTGGCATGTGTGAGAGTACATACAAGCAAACCACTTACCATAGTTGTTGTTTTTCTGCCCTGGGCTTTCTGATTTGGGCTGCACACAAAATATACTTTGTGGAGCAGATTTATAATCATTTGATAAATCCTGCTTAGTTTGGACATTGTATGGTTTTAATGTCCTCACTGTATCCGTAAAATTTTGAAAGGCATGATTTTATATCTTGGTTTTCATGTTTCTGAATGAAAACTTATTTTGGGTTTTATATTCTCCTGCTGAGTATTCTTCTGAGCTATAGAAGTGTCTCCCTGTAAATGTGTTTGATAAACTGGGCTTATTTGCGTTTGTCTACAGCAAGTGTGTGTGTGTTGTCTCTTAGAAAGTATGGAATGTACAGGAGAGGGCCCTCCAAGACTTGTGTTAACTCCTATCGCCTTATGGAGATGAAACATCTTACATTTTAATGGTGGCTTTCCTTTCGATTGTCTCCCCCGCACCCCCGGCTCCTCGCCATACTTTATATTTCTGCTAGTGCCTAATGAAGTCCTTGCAGATTAAGAATGTCAAATGTCTCTCTTCTTTTTCCCAGGCAGTGGCAGATGAGCTGGCTAGCAGGCTTTAGAGGAAAAGCTGAGAGGAGAGTTTGATATCCACCAGCAGGCTTACAGAAGCTGGTTTTTCAGTTAATGATGCCAGGATGTAGCTTTTGAAACCTTCAAGCAGTCTTGGAAACTGTGCATCCTTAGGAAATGCAGCGAGGGGGGTTGGAGGGAGGGAGGGGAAAATAGAAATTTGGCACATCCAGTGGTGGAATGAAAATAGTACGCTGCCAGTTTCTGGGGGAAATGGAGCATAAGATGTGTAACTGAATACCAGTGTCAGGGCTTTCATTTACGTGTCCTCGTTTTGTGCACATTTATTGGGCCACTTAATGTGTGGAACAAAAGTTACGTTTGCATGTATGTATCTGGCTGAAGTGGGCTCTGGCCCACAAAATCTTACACCGCAATAACTTAAGTCTTCAGCTTGCCTCTTAGGTGTTTTTGCTGTGCAACAAATTGATTGCAGCTGGTCCTCTAGAAACAGAGGCTGCATCAGCAGTGATGCTCAGCAGATGGAGCAACAGGGAGGGAAGCAGTTTCCAGCCGTTCCGCCTCCCCTTTGCAGCCCTCCATGCTCCCCAGTCTGTTCTGGAGTGTCCCTCAACCCTGCAGAGCAGATTGAGAGAGGTGTGTGTAGGGAGGGGGCTGCTGGGGAGAGGGTAGCCAAAAGCTGCTTCCTTCCTGTGGTTCTGATTTTTTTAAAAAAGCATTGCTTTCAGCGGAGGAACACTATCAAATGCAACCCTTAAATGTAGGGACCCGCATGTGGAAATAATAAAAAAAAATGTCAATCAGCTGGGCTGATATAGGATGAGAGTATTAGCAGAATCAGTTCTTTGGGGATGTTTTGGTTAAGTGGTTTTCCTTCTGTGTTTTTGGTAGTTTGTTTTACTGCAGTGAGGTGGGCTAAATTGCTTTCTGCTGCAGATTGGGGTAAACGAGGGCTTTAAATGTGACATGTGTACAATAAGTAATCTTGCACAAAGTCTTCATGTCAAATGACCATTCTCCATTGACTCCTGATGTGATGTTTTGGCTGGCGCAAATGAAATACTGAGGAAGCTGTGACGCTCCTCAGACAGGAAGAAATTAGCATCAGGGAGCTTGTTGTGGCATTGTCAACTTCAGAAATGCTTACAAGTCCTTAGATGTTTGGAGTGCCCAAGTTCTATTGCCAGGATTTTATTTTTTAAAAAATATTTCCTTGTATGTTTTTAATCAGAGCTTTTGGCTTTTCTTTGTAACTTGCGCAACTTCTAGTCTTGGACTTTGCCTTCAGTTATGAAAAAGCATTTTAAGGCTCTGCACATTGTGATTAGAGCCCCATCAATGGCAGTTTGGAAACTGTTCAGTTCTGATTTTAAGTGGCCTGCTACATTGAAAAGGGTTGCAAATGGCTACTCAGAAGCATCTTGTTAAGAGAGACACATGTACACACAGATTTCAAAACATCTGGCTACCCATATGCCCATATCAATGGCCATGTGAATCTTGCAGACTGAATTCAGTTGGCTAAATCAGCCTCTCAACCTTGGATCCCCAGATGTTGTTGGACTACAACTCCCATCATCCCTGAGCTCTGGCCTTGCTAGCTAGGGATGATGGGAGTTGTAGTTCAACAACATCTGGGGGACCAAGGTTGAGAAAGTCTGCTAGTGGGAGACTAGATTGGGTCTTTAGCACCAGCTTGTCAGAGCTCTTAGCGAAAGGGCTATGGAAGGTCTTAATTGAAACAAATGTGCTACTTACCTTCTTTCTTTGGTTCTTGAAACTTGTAGTTTTGCATCAGGTAAACTATATAATAAGAGCTGGTGGATTTTTTCATGGTTTGGATTGTATTTTTGGGTTGGATTGTATTAATTCTATAAATGAGATGAACTAAACTAATTAATGCCTGGTATTCCAGCATCCATGCTATTATTGGGGTTTGTTGCTTTGTAGTAGCTCCAAAAGTACAGCCTATGAAATCCCCAGAACCACCCGCTTTTGGAGTTCCCATAGGCTTCTGGTTGTCCGTTGTGATAACAGGATGTTGGAACACACAGGCCATTTTCCTGACCCAGCAGGGCTCAGCTTATCTTGTTGTGTTAAGCTTTAATATCAATATTCAACATTTATATAGTTCTTTTAAATGATTCACATGCATTTTCTCGGTGTAATCTTACAACAGTCCTGGGAAGTATCAGTAATTCTGATTTATTATCCCACATATTGCAGATCTCAGGACTGAGACAGAATGGCTCAATTATTAAATATTGCATTTTTAAAAGTTTGTTTTATTTGTAAGCTACACATGGATACCTACTGATTGCCAGCTATATAAACGCAATAAACAAAGAAGGTGAGATTTTCATCTTCCCAATTGGAAGCTCAGTCTCTTAGTCACTATGGCACAGAAGCTCCTTGAGGGTAGATTTCTTGAGTTCTGCACTTGGATATGAAATTCTGCAATTAAAATTAACCATGAGAGTCTGGAAGATCAGTATAGATGTGTTAAATGTCTTTGCTATATAGCTTGGTGTGTCCTCCCCCTTAATTTTAGTTTTGTAGCTGGGACTTGGCATATATGGGTAGCGGTAAGCCTTTAAGAAGGGGATGCTGGTGGCGCTGTGGTCTAAACCCCTGTGACGGGGTGAGCTCCTGTTGTTTGGTCCCAGCTCCTGCCCACCTAGCAGTTCGAAAGCGCGTCAAAGTGCAAGTAGATAAATAGGTACTGCTCACGGCGTTTCCGTGCGCTGCTCTGGTTTCCAGAAGTGGCTTAGTCCTGCTGGCCACATGACCCGGAAGCTGTCAGTGGACAAATGCCGGCTCCCTCGGCCTATAGAGCGAGATGAGCGCCGCAACCCCAGAGTTGTCCATGACTGGACCTAACGGTCAGGGGTACCTTTACCTTTACCTTTCAAGCCTTTAAGAAGAGAGATAGAAATATGCTCTGTAGATGCTTTCGCTTATTAATTGGATGCGCCCCACCATGACATTCCCAATCCTGTAAGGCACCACTGAGCTGAAAATGTAATTTGGACAATTTGGAGAAAGAAGTGTGTGTGTGTGTGTGTGTGTGAGGGGGAGAGAGTGAGAGAGAGTTACAGATAGGTAGCCGTGTTGGTCTGCCATGGTCAAAACAAAATAAAAAAATTCCTTCCAGTAGCACCTTAAAGACCAACTGAGTTAGTTCTAGGTATGAGCTTTCGTGTGCATGCACACTTCTTCAGATAGCACTTTCGGAAGTGCAGATAGCACTTTCAGATAGAGCTTTCGTGTGCATGCACACTTCTTCAGGTATCTGAAGAAGTGTGCATGCACACGAAAGCTCATACCTAGAACTAACTCAGTTGGTCTTTAAGGTGCTACTGGAAGGAATTTTTTTATTTTGTTAGAGAGAGAGAGAGAGAGAGAGAGATGCAGGTTCTCTGTCTTAGAGCTACTTCACAAGATTCCTTTTTCCTATAGGTGTGTGCATGTACAGCCTAAGTGTGTGAATTCAACAAACAGGTGTATGCGAATATATGTATTGTACAGACATAGGCATGCCAGGGGTGTCACGATTGACTGTAACAACCTGTTGGTTGTGTATACTCAGTTGCAAGGATCAGCCTAGGATCACCTCTGAGTAATGTGTAAAATGGCCCTTATTTCCTCCTCTGGACTGTGCACATCTGCTTAGAATAAACCACGAACAAGCCATGGTTTAGTGGGAGAAGCAAACCACGACCTTGGGTTCAGTTGTAATAACAAGGTAAGGTATCATGGCGCATTGTTCCCTTTGCTCAAGGGCAGGAGCGAAGTGGGAGTAGTGGGGCAGTGCATGCTGGTGCTCTGCTCAATCCCAGTACTAATCTGTTAACCATTGTTTATTGTTGCATACAAAGGCGGCCTTTTGTGTGTATGTTTTCTTAATAAGTGCAAAACCACAATCTGCTTGAGATGGTCAGGATTATGATCCAGATTTTGGATTCTGTGTTAGATGCACGCATCCTGAGATCTGGTGCACAGTTGTTGTTGTTTGGCTGTGCAGACTTCTGAGCCTGGGGTGTAAGTAATAAAGACTTGTCTCTAATATGCTGAAGCCTATAATGGGCGGAATTATGAGGGAGTCTAATTTCTGTTTGCTTTTAAGTTACTACAGTTTTCACTTTATTACTGAGAAATATATTATTAATTGCTGCTATGTTCACACCAAGCTGTGATTCTTTTATGATTATGTATTCCTGCTTGCAAGCTTTTTGTGTGCATGGTTGGTTTTTTTCCCAAGACTTAATTATATAGTGCTTTTAAACTGCATGCCATGAATTTTTTTTTAAAAAAAAAACTTGCCGCCGCTGTTATAAATCTCGGAATAATACAACATACAACACGGTATATAATAAAAAGCTTTGCATCTCTTATGTTTTCACTTCAAAGCTTTTCTAAGCAGCAGGAATATGCAAGATACCAATAACACACATTTCGCAAAACATTGTGCTCTCAGATGTTATCTTGATGAAATCTTGCCTTCTGATATCTCATGAATATAGGGCACTCATTTTGAAAAGGCAGACCAGGGCTTAGCTTCTCCATCCTCACATAAATCAGTGCTGTAAAATCTAGTTCGGCTGATACCGGTTCTGACTTTTCGGCACTATTCCGCTATAAACTGAGTTTTTTGTTAGTTGTTATTATTTATTAAATTTGCATACCCGTTGATCTCAGGGTTGGTTCACAACATAAAATCACAATATAAAAAACACAAAATACATAATAAAAATAAAAGCAAAGACACCCAATACCCCCCCTTTCACAACATGTATTAAAAGGGCATCGTGTGTCAATCAGCCAAACGCCTGGTCTAAGAGAAACGTTTTCGCCTGACTGATGCGTCAAGGTGTATACTGTTTTCCAGTTTTTTGAGGCTTAAGTTCCACTCCATCTTAATCACTAAGTTACTCTTAATATTTCCCTTTTCATCCTGCCCTTCCATATAATTTGAGTATCACAAGCTTCTCGCGACAGCATTATAGTTTTTCTCCCCAAGACTTTATGTGTTGCTTTTCTCCTAGTTCATTCCCAAAAGGCCTAATGTTACTACATATTCACTGCCATATAGGACATCGGGGTATCACACTAGACTCGTGGTACCAGGAAATGGAGGAAAGTGGTTTTTACGTTTTACTTAGTCTTAACAGGGGAATACAGTGGTACCTCGGGTTAAGAACTTAATTCGTTCTGGAGGTCCATTCTTAACCTGAAACTGTTCTTAACCTGAGGTACTACTTTAGCTAATGGGGTCTCCCGCTGCAGCCATGCCTGTGTTGCACGATTTCTGTTCTCATCCTGAAGCAAAGTTCTTAACCCGAGATACTATTTCTGGGTTAGCAGAGTCTGTAACCTGAAGCGTCTGTAACCCAAGGTGCCACTGTATTACCCTTGATAGTTTTGTCATTTATTTAATTGCCACATTTATGAGTTCAATGAAGCTACTTGACATAAGCTCCATTCTTGTTGATGCTACTGTTCTTACGGCACTAATGTATTATCTTGCTAGTGAGTCTGCTCCCAATTAATCAGTTACGTTTGTAATGAAGAGTAGTGTCAAGAAAGTTTTTTTTGTTTTCCTAGTTGTGCCTCTTTATAATGGTGCTGTTGGATTCTGTGTATTTCCCTTATTAAACTTACCACCCTAAAGAGGTTTCCTGTTTCGAAGAAATGTGGAAGTAAAGTGCTTTATTCTCATAGAACTTGCACCCTGATCTTGAACACATGCCTTGGAAGTAAATTGACATTTGCACTACAAGTCAACCGGCAGCTAAATGTTGTGACGCGTCGCAATCCTTTTCTCCCTGTAAAATTGCAAGATAGCCACTTCAGTTTGTTTATTAAATTTGTATACCACCCTTCATCCAAAGATCGTGGGGAAGTTCACAACATTAAAAATACAAAATGAGAGCATAAGATACATAATAAAAACAAAAAACAAAGCAATAACCCCCCCCCCTACAAGCATATTGAAAAGGCTGTAGAATGTTAATCAGCCAAAGGCCTGGTTGAAGATGAATGTTTTCACCCGGCAACTAAAGATATGTAATGAAGGCGCCAGGCAAACGTCTCTGGGGAGAGCATTCCACAAATGGGGACCCACTAGGCCTATTCTCTATCCCTGGTTTTTCATTCCTGTTCCTTCAACCGACACTCAGCTGACCATTCTGACTACTGAGCATGCTCAGTCATCACTTGAGTTTTTCCCTCCTTTTTTATTTTTTGGTACTTCTGCAAATCTTTGGTTTCCCCTCAAGCCTACTGATAACATACCATTTTGTGTGGATTGTGCTGTTTTGGCTTGTATTAATTCCAAAGCTGAAAGTAACCTGCTGGGATTTTGTTTTTCTTGTTGCTTTCCTGTCCCTTTCTGACATCTTTCTAATGCAGGTTACTTGCTTTATTGATTGTATCATTTAGCTGGCTGGTTATTTTTGATGACGGAAGTATATACTGAGGACTTATAGAATATTGGTGTGGGGCAAAACAACATGTACAGAAAAGCCTGAAGCACCACTAAGGATTCAACTGTATAATCTAGTTCAGGGGTCAGCAACCTTTTTCAGCCGTGGGCTGGTCCACCGTCCCTCAGACCATGTGGTGGGCTGGACTATATTTTGAAAAGAAAAAAAAATGAAAAAATTCCTATGCCCCACAAATAACCCAGAGATGCATTTTAAATAAAAGCACACATTCTACTCATGTAAAAACACCAGGCAGACCCCACAAATAACCCAGAGATGCATTTTAAATAAAAGGACACATTCTACTCATGTAAAAACACGCTGATTCCCGGACCGTCTGTGAGCCGGATTGAGAAGGCGATTGGGCCGCATCCGGCCCCCGGGCCTTAGGTTACCTAACCCCTGATCTAGTTGTCTGCTTAGAAGATAAATTGATTTGTGTAGGGAGGGAAAAACCACCTTTGATTTTCAGGAAGGTGCTCCCAAGTAATTGGACATCATGGTTTTTTTAAAAGCTATTTTTAATTCAAGTAATTACAGAAACAGCAGGTGGTAATCATCTTGAGAAACATTAGCATGCACACAGAAGATGGAATGTCTCTCTTAAGATGGTGCCTGCTTCAGCAAATGCACACATCTAAAAACAAGGTCTGTGTTATGTGTGTGTTTTCCCCTTAGTCAGAACTGTTGTTTCACTTGTATGCAAATTTAAAGAAAGCTCATACAATTTATTTAACCCAGTTGCTGATCCTCTTAAAACCAAGGTGGCTCAATGATAAAATGGCAAACATTCCCTTCCATTTCTCTGTATGCTTCTGGGATCTAGTGGAGCTGAGGGTATAAAATCCAATAGATCTGAGCCAACCTCTGTGTGTAGTGTTTTGTATAAACCCTGGAGGACTGATCTGTCCTTTCTCTGATGGGCTTACCGCTATATAAAATGATGTGCCACAGAGAGATGTAATATTTCTGCTTAAAGGTGGAAAGGAGCCTAAGATATAGAAGAACAAATAAGGGGAAAGAGACAGATGGTTGGTTGGCACCCAAGTAACTGTAAAATCCATAGAATTATTCTCTGCTTGTATTGAATTGAATAGCCTTGCAGCTATGTAAGTTAGCTGGCTTTCCAATAAAGCAGTAGTCTCCAGGCAAAACCTGGGATATTGTATGATGTCTTGCATGCGTTGCCCGCAACCGGAGAATACATAGCCGCTCAGCGCACTTAGCAACCGGATTGTCTGAGTTCTTGAGCGTCACGTAATTGGAATGATGGGCCATTTGATAGAATTAGGAAGTTGGCTGCACCTGCCGTCAACCCTGACTTCTCAGTTGTGGCACATTGTCCTTTTTTGCATGCGTGTGGCAGTAAATGATGAAGAGGTAGCAGTGTTCGTGTTTGTATATAACCTGCAAATTGCTTCTGAAATTAAGGTTGCTTTTCATCCGTAGTGCAGGGAACTTGTGCAAAGGAATTCCACAATGTTCAGAGGCTTTTGTGTTTAACCTACCTTTTTTATTTAAAAAAATCATTCTCTGTGCTTGCAGATACTAAATGAAAGTGAGCACAAGCCAAGATGATCTACACTAGTATTTAACAGCAAAATGTTGTGTATTATGTAGTCATGTGGTAGCTGTGTGTATGTGTGTTTTTTAGGCCTTTTTTGTTTGTTTTATGTTTCTGCCTTTCTCATGAAGAGCATGCCTGTCTTCTTGATATAATGCATTTAAAAGCCCGTCTTCTGACAGCTTTCCTCTTGGAAACCAGAATCAACTGGCTATCTCATCTTGTTCTTGCAGGCAAAATGAGACATTTGTACAAACCCTTCCTCTCCCCTCTGCACATGCTTTTGGGAAGGAAGAGATGCTGATACAATTCCTTTCACCTCTGATCGGGAGTCCATAGTGTGGCTGCACCTGATCGCACTTCGGCCACATCCGCACCACACAGTTAAAGCACTGTGATACCACTTTAAACCGTCATGGCTTCCCCCAAAGAATTATGGGAGATGTAGTTTGTTAAAGAGTTGCTAAGAGACCCCTAGGGCCTCCCCTTACAGTTGCCAGAGTGATTTAACAATCAGTCCCTCTTCCCAGGGAATTCATCAACATAAATATTAACTGTTGGGTTCTTGGCTGCTCTGAAGTCCTAATCTTACAGGAAAAGGACTGGCTTTATCTGATGAGGAAGCTTAACCTCCTTAAGCAACATGGATTTTTGAGAAAATTTTGTTTGGGGCATGGATGGTTTGGAAAGAGTTTGAGCAAAGCATGCTGTCTTGCCTCCAAAGATCTGTTTGCCTAACCCCCACTGCCTGTAGCTCCTTGTACCGCTGGAAAACCCATTTCTTAGGTTTAGGAGACCCTCCAAAGTGGCACATTATCGTAATCCCACAGGCAGTGCTTCAACATGGCTTCTTCCCACGCTGTCAGGACAATGTTGTGGAAGCCTAGAGCAACATAGACAGGGCCGGTGGGGTGGGACTCGGGTGCCTTTGGTTCCAGATGTTAACATTTCCATGTGGGGAGAAGCTACAGCAGAGTGACTGCCACACTAGCCCAAATTAACTTGTTCCTATACCCAGGCACATATGTTCCTATACCTGTTGGCCCTCCCCTTCTCACATATCCCTATATCTGCAGCCCTCCTCACTGTGTTGGAAGCTGAAGATCTACAGTAGGGAGTCTGTTACACTGGAGTCCTTACCTGGAGTTGCCAGGTTGGTAGCATCCCAAACCCTGAGACTTTGGGGCCCAAACCTGAGAACCATGGGTGACCCTGGGGCAGGCCCTGGATACTGAGGTTAATTGGGAGCGGGGAGGGGAGAGAGAGCAGTTTCAAGCCCTCCACATGCCACCTGGAAGGAGCCAGGTCAACCCAGAGACTGGAAGTCGTACCTGGAGGTCTGGCAACCCTATACACAGCGTAGAACCCTGATCTTCTTTGTTATGTGAGGAGCCTTCTCAGATAGGTCTCCTCACTGTTCCTCTTAAAGACTGAGTTTTGTGTCCAACACCAGCTGAAATGAATGGACCTAGTCATGCCTGTTAATTTCAGTAGCCTACTGCTCTTGAGTGTGACTGATATTGAAGAAGAAGAAGAAGAGTTTGGATTTGATATCCCACCTTTCACTCCCCTTCAGGAGTCTCAAAGTGGCTCACAATCTCCTTTCCCTTCCTCCCCCACAACAAACACTCTGTGAGGTGAGTGGGGCTGAGAGGCCTCAGAGAAGTGTGACTAGCCTAAGGTCACCCAGCAGCTGCATGTGGAGGAGCGGAGACGCAAACCCGGTTCCCCAGATTACGAGACTACCGCTTTTAACCACTACACCACGCTGGCTCTATTGGATGCAACCCTGGAAGTTGGGATAGAAATATTATTTGTTAACATCTACAATGGGGCTATCAAGCCGTACTTTTTCAGATCCTCTGAAAGTTTGCAGAGCAAAGCAAAGCAAAGCAAACAAGACCTGTAGCAGGAGTCTTGTCAAGATTCACAAACTCCTGAAGACTGCCTCTGTTCGTATGGTGAAAGGACATATTCTGTGTGTTAGTTCTCGATTAAAAATGAAAACGATAGAAAGAGCCCCTAGCTGGGGAGCTCGGTTCTTAAAAATTCCAACTGCAGCTTTTGAAACGATAACCTGAACATACCTGTTGATAGGCATTGCATCATATTCTATGGAGTCCTTGGGATTCTAAAATTAGTTGTTTATTTTTCTTCAGTGCCCAAGGGTCTTACATCAGATTATATGGGTTATGTATGTCTGTTTGTATTCCACTGCAACACCTTTTGTGATTCTTTAACTATTTAAGTAAGTGTTAAGTGTGCGAGCTCAGTGACAGCCCTTTCAGAAACTGTGATTTGTCTTGGAATTGTTTCTTACTACATTGTTTATGCAGGGAAGAAGTGTTCCTCTTTTGTTTACTGTGAATAAATGCGCTGTTACCTTTGTGAAAACCTGGTTGCAAGATGTGTAATCCTGTTTGTTCTTTGGTGCTTTTGTCATCTGGGGCATGCAGCTGGGGAAAAAAATGTTTTGTGTTAAATGCAGGACCAAAAAAAATCCATAACTTTCCACGTGTTAAAAATGACTAAGTATTTAGAGCCTTTTAAATTTTAAAGGTAAAGGTAAAGGTACCACTGCCCGTACGGGCCAGTCTTTCCAGACTCTAGGGTTGTGCGCTCATTTCACTCTATAGGCCGGGAGCCAGCGCTGTCCGCAGACACTTCCAGGTCAGGTGGCCAGCGTGACAAGCTGCATCTGGCGAGCCAGCGCAGCACACGGAACGCCGTTTACCTTCCCGCAGGTAAGTGGTCCCTATGTATCTACTTGCACCCGGGGGTGCTTTCGAACTGCTAGGTGGGCAGGCGCTGGGACTGAGTGACGGGAGCGCACCTCGCCGCGGGGATTCGAACTGCCGACCATGCGATCGGCAAGTCCTAGGCGCTGAGGTTTTACCCACAGCGCCACCCGCGTCCCACCCGTTCTAAATTTTAGAAGCCCCAAATAAGTCTGCCACCCTTACAGAAGTGAATTTTCATAGCTTTGCCTTTGACATGTTCTCTATTTAATAACATGATCCTATGCACACTTACCTGGGAGTAAAGCCCCATTTTTCTCAGTGAAGCTTATTTGCACAGGATTGCACCGCAGGTTGGATTTGTCGGAAACAGAAATCCAAGACAGTGTTGGCAAAAGCACCTGGCCCCTACAAACAGTGATGTGTGTTTTCTGGATAATTTTTGGGAAAAATTGCATAGGGTAGTTTGCATCAGGAAATTTCCTGGTGCGCTAGACAGCAAGTGCTTTAATTGAGCAGGTTTACTTTACTTGTATTTAGTAAACAAAAGCAGAAAACAATGAAACTGCCAAGGTTGTCTTAATTTTATTTGCAGTTGGCAACCACCCATTCTTACTATTCATCCTATGAAATGCAAAAAACCATCCTATGAAATGCAAAAAACCAAAAAAACCGCAGAAAATAAAGCCCCATATTACTGCCTACAATTCCACATAGTTATGTAAAGGAGAGGAGGGTTTCATATGATTCCCACACATGCTGAAAGATGGTGCACTGCTGTGATCCCATCCCAAAACACAATGAGAGCGGCTCTTACTTTTAAGTAAGGAAGATAACTTTTTCCAGGGTAATAGCAATAGAGACTCAGCAGCAAGCACAATGCTTAACCATACTTGAGTGTTACAGCGATGAGCTGCAATAAGCTTTGGGCTCTCAGGCTCCCACTTCTTCTGGAGTTGTGAGGGCAGTCAGAAGCTTTTGCTTCTGTTTTAAAATAGCAGCAGTTTAGTGTGTTGTCCAAACTCTACATTGTGACTTAATCTTAAGTACGGTTAGTGAAAACAAACCAGCTGCATAACCTGTAGTTTCAAGTTTACTTGTTTCCATTCAGCATAGTTAATACCAACCATAATTTGCCTGGAAATCACAACAAGCTACAGCTACAGCTTCTCCAGATGACATATTTATTCAGCACCAATCTTGATTTGCTTGCGCAAAGCTATACACTGGTTAAACTATGCCTGGTCTTTATTGAGCATTTGCTCTGATTAATTTACAGGGTTGTTATATTAAGATGAGAATTGCAGGGCTTTCCTGTTAATTGTTTCATGAGTTCCCCACAATTTCCAGGACCTTTCACTATTACTTCTGAAACCTCAAACCCCAAATAGATTCGCTGCCCAGAATTTTGCCTTAACCCGCTTAAATCATGCAAACTTTATATTCTGGTGTGTGCTGCTTGAATCCTTCCTGTGAAACGGTGACAGCTTGGAGCACCCTCAGTCTGCTGTTCTGAAGTCCTCCTAATGGTTGTGGGCAGCGGAAGAGTAAGTTGTATGTAAGCTTGAGGCTCACTGCAACAAACCCTCGTAACACTAAACCGCGGGTTGTCGTTGTGTGTTTGCGTGCAGCCCCTCTGGGTCTTTTTGCTCTGCATAGTGCCACACATATCCCCCATTTGGGGTGGCTGCTTGTCATTTTGAAAGGTTGCCTCTGATGTGGTGGCATACTGTGTCTGTTTGACACCTCATGTTTTCCTTGTTGACAGTTGTTTATACAGCTGGGCTTTGTGTTAGGGGTTCCCCCTCCCTTTTAGTAGCGTTTTTTTGAAAGGATGTCTATTTTACCCAGAGGAAAGCAAGGTTCTAGCTGTTTTTCTTTCTTTAGAAGAAAGAGGCCTCTCTGAGGCAAAAAGTAGATTGTGAAATCGAATATATTGTTGTTCTTTGGTTTAACTGTGAAGGGGGCGGCATGTCTGCAGGTGTGTTGAGGAGTGTGGTCTTCAATTAAGGAGCCTTCCTCTTTTGATTTCAGGAACGAAATACTTGCAAGTACAAAGGCAATTTAATATGATTAATAATCCGGCACAACTCTACCTTCGTCTCAAGGGTGTTTCTATAGGTCTGCAACTGATTCAGTCCCTGCCCACCCCATGTCCCCATGCATTGTTGCCTACAAGGCACCTATAACGCCATCTGTTACGACTTTCTGCAACACAAAGCCTAAGAGTAATGGTAATGAAACGGCATTTCAATTTGTAAGCCAGTCGCCTGTGTCAAGATTGGACTCCTTCAGTTCCTGTCGTGTGCAGGCATGCGTGGCAGTGTTGGTGCCACTCGAGGAGAACATGCTGATAGCACTTTAACATTTAATTGCTTCTCTTGATTCTGTTTGTAAATTAGAGCCTAAAATAATCCGGAAGAAGAACTACCGCAGCTTCTCAGTTGTTTGGATTGAAATATATGAACAGAGCCCCAAAACCTTGTGCCGGCGGGAGCACGCAAAGCTTCACGTTATGTGAAATGGCTTATCGCTTAAAAGCCCACCTGTTTTTGAGAGCCATCTCCATTTCTAGCGCTGCTGACCCCCACGCCCCTGCAACCAGTAAGAAGATCAATGTGAAGAAAATTCACCGTCATTTTATTGCAAATTTTATCCTAATATACACTTCTTCTTTTACAACTTTGCCTACTATATATGTATTTTTCCAAACTGGTTCTGCCCAAAATAATACAATCCCCCCCTATGTTATTTTCACTAATATATTCATTTTTGTGCACATTATATGGCTGGAGAAATGCACTGCAAAATTTGGAGAAGTGTGAATTTCAAAGGATGGCTGGCTGTGTTTTGGTTTACATATTGTGTAATTTGCATTTAAAGGCAAGCTTACCCAGACTGAATTAAATTTCTCCCCCATCCCTACAGTCCACCCCACCCCCCCGCAAACAGTCTCATACCAAAGGTTTGAAAAAACAATCTATAAATAATATGACTGCTCTCTTCCCCCAGATTTCCTGCCTCAGAGGGGTTGGACTAGATAACTCTCGGGGTCTCTTCCAACTCTACGATTCTATGATTCTGCCCAAAGTGTTCTGAAAGGGGCAAGGAAACATTGGTGTGAGGAGATCCCATGTTATAGAAGCTGATCAGAGGAGGAAAAGAGTAAACAGAGCTTAAATGAGTTGCAGTCCCAATGGGGAAGGATCCTGGGGGAGTGAAGAAGCTTCTGGAAAAATAAATTGTAGTTTGAGGAGTCTGGTAAACTCAAGGCTTGTAGCACCTATTTGAAGGAGAATGATGGGGGGTTTGTATGCTGACCCCTGTCAGAAAGCATCATGAAGCTTCTCACAGTTTCCTGAAAAGGCTCCCTTCACATCTTAAAGGCCACCTGGACAAATTACAATTATTCAAGTGTGTTGTTACGTATAACTTAATAATTGTTACAGTACTCTTCTAAATTCTGGTTCCCATTTTTTTAGATAAACAACTAAGGATGAAGGAAACAGACTTGCCGACAGACACCCTATAATGAGCGCAAGGCTAGGCTAGAATTTGAACATGTGTGCAGGTCTGCAGTTTTGTTCTGTGCATCATAACAGCTGATTCAAGAGCATTAGCCCCTTGCCATCAGCTGCAAACGTATTATAATTTTAGGTGAAGCGGTTTCACTGCCAAGGCCAGCTATTGGCCAGCAAGGATTCTGAACCTTTTTAAAAATGAAAATCTCACTAGCATCCTAGACCCACAGAGCAACAAAGGTCCACCTGGTGTTGTGTGATGAAGTAAACTTCCTATATCTAACCTCTCCGCTAATATCACACAGGTCTCCATTTGTGAAGCAAATCCTCTTGGAACTAAAGTTTGATAGAACCCTGGGATTAATAAGGAAAGGGTTTTTGTGTGTGTGTTTTAAAAGAAGTCCTTGTGAAAAGATTCCCAGGCCTACCGGCAGAGCTGTGAGCATATCTGTGAAAGCTTAATGCTGTATCACATCTGCGGATCAGTAAAGCCGTGTCTCTTGGGTTGCACAGCTAACACTTTTAATGAGCTTCTTGTCTCACACTTAAAACACAAACTTGTTTTTGTTGTCCTTTTAGGGCTGCCACAGTTTAGGACTGTTTATGATCCACACTTCCTTTTTTAAAAAAGGAAGGAAAGACCTTTTATATATATATAAAAGTGTAGCTTTGAACTAAAAAATAGTAATAGAAAAAGACAAAGCTTTTGAGTTGAATCCCAGAGTAAAGGTAAAGGGACCCCTGACCATTAGGTCCAGTCCCGGACGACTCTGGGGTTGCGGCGCACATCTCGCTTTATTGGCCGAGGGAGCCGGCATACAGCTTCATGTGGCCAGCATGACTGGTGAAACCAGAGCAGCGCACGGAAATGCTGTTTACCTTCCCGCCGGAGTGGTACCTATTTATCTACTTGCACTTTGACGTGCTTTTGAACTGCTAGGCGGGAAGGAGCAAGGACCGAGCAATGGGAGCTTACCCCATCACGGGGATTCGAACCGCTGACCTTCTGATTGGCAAGTCCTAGGCTCTGTGGTTTAACCCACAGTGCCACCCACATCCAAGGTGTAGATCTGTTTAAATTAATAGGAATGACCAGTACTGGCCCATTAATATCAGTGGGTCTACTTTGAATTTTACTTAACTGGATACAACTCCCAAGTTGCTTCGGTTTAATAGCTGATAGGGTTTCATTTCCTTGTTGCACTTGATTGGCTCTCAATAATATTTCAGGAATGCCAGTGGCAAGAGGGAGAGCACGGAAGGGTCAAAGTGCAATATACCGTATTTTTCGCACCATAGGACACACTTTTTCCCCTCCAAAAATGAAGGGGAAATGTGTGTGCGTCCTATGGTGCGAATGCAGGCTTTCGCTGAAGCCTGGAGAGTGAGAGGGGTCGGTGCGCACCGACCCCTCACGCTCTCCAGGCTTCGCACACCTCTCCGCAAGCAGCGGGAGGCCAGCGCTGGGCTCCCGATGCTTGCGGAGAGTTGCCAGCATGCCGAAGCCTGCGCGCGCTGAGATCAGTGCGCCCAGGCTTCGCGGACCTCTCCGCAAGCAGCGGGAGCGTTCCCACAGCTTGCGGAGAGTTGCCAGCATGTTGAAGCCTGCGCGCGCTGAGCTCAGCGCGCCCAGGTTTCGCGGACCTCTCCGCAAGCAGCGGGAGCGCTCCCACGGCTTGCAGAGAGCTGCCTGTTTGGGGGCTGGGGTCGGGGGAACCTCGAGCTTCCCCCGCCCCAGCCCCGCGCCTGGGGGGAAAATAATTTTTTCCCCGTTATTTCCCCCCCAAAAAACTGGGTGCGCCCTATGGTCCGGTGCGCCCTATGGTGTGAAAAATACGGTAAGATATTTTTCCACCCAATAATCAAAGTGGGTGTGCCTGTTTTCACCTACACATAAACTGAAGAGCTGATTTCACCTTTCTTGCTAAAAGAAAGTGGTTTATAATGGATTTGTAGTAGTAGTAGTAATAATAATAATAATAATAACAATAATAATAATAATAATAATAATAATAATAATAATAATAATTTTTTTAATTTATTTATACCCTGTGCATCTGGCTGGGTTTCCCCAGCAACTCTGGGCAGCTCCCTTCAGAATATTTAAAACACAACACAACATTAAAAACTTCCCTAAACAGGGCTGCTTTCAGGTGTCTTCTGAAATTCAGATAGTTGTTCATTTCCTTGACATCTGATGGGAGGGCGTTCCACAGGGCGGGTGCCACCACCAAGAAGGCCCTCTGCTTGGTTCCCTGCAACCTTACTTCTCACAGGGCTGTCTTTAGATGTCTTCTAAAAATTAGATACAGTGGTACCTCTGCTTACGAACGCTTTTGGTTATGAATGCTTCAGGTTATGAGCTCCACTAACCTGGAAGTAGCTGCTCCTGGTTGCAAACTTTGCCCCAGGATGCGAATGGAAATTGCGCACCAGAGGCCCCATTAGCGAAAGCACGCCTCAAGATAAGAACGGTTTCAGCTTAGGAACGGACTTTGGAATGAATTAAGTTCGTAACTAGAGGTACCACTGTAGTTGTTTATTTCCTTGACATCTGATGGGAGGGCGTATCACAGGGCGGGGGCCACTACCGAGAAGGCCCTCTGCCTGGTTCCCTGTTACCTCACTTCTCGCAGTGAGGGAACCACCAGAAGGCCTTTGGACCTGGACTTCAGTATCCAGGCTGAACGATGGGGATGGAGACACTCCTTCAGGTATCCTATAGAAATTCTTTAAGAATGTAAGAAATACCTGCTAGGTCAGGCCAATGGTCCATGTATTCCAGCATCCTCTTCTCACAACATCCTCTCCCACCAGATGCCTGTGAGGAAAACCTTCATATGGGCACGTGAGCGTTTGGTTTCCCACAACTGGTGTTCTGCCTCCAGCTGCTTTCCTTTCCTCTTGTTAAATCAGGAATGGCAAGTCAGTGGACCACCAGATTTTTCTGGTCTCCCAACTCCCCCCCCCCCAGCCGGTATAGCAACAACATTAGGAGGGCCTCGGGTTTCCCCACCCCACCTTTAAATCCTGCGAGACAGGCACGTTTGTCATATATGCCTCAAAAAGCCCCTGTTAATCTGGTTCTTAAAATGGAATGCCAGCCTCCTTTAGGAGCTGTGAGTAGTTTGCTGAGGGGTGGAGTTGTTTCAGAATTCCACTTGGTTCTTGATGTTACCATAAAGCAGCAATGCTGCAGCAAGCAAAGGCTCTAGCAGCTCAGTCAGCTGCTTGTGGCTGCAAAGCCAGACAGGAAGTTTGTGACTGTTGCCATGGAAACAAAGGGGCAGTCCATTCTCCTTATTGAGCACAGGATGTGAGCTCAGTGTGTGTCATATGACCTGTACAGGATGTACATGGGTGGAGTTTGGAGTTTCTCTCTGTTTGTTGAAGAGAGCAGACATCTTTGACTGTATGGCTACGAGAGACAGAAATAAAGACATGTAGATACATTTCTGTCTGAGTCTGATTCCCCTCCCTGGGGAGCAGGGAGGAGGAGATGCAGTGGTGTGTTTTTCTCACAGCCTGAGGAAAATCGCCGGAACGGACCTCGTGTGTTTTTCCTGCCGGGAGTCGCCGGAGGGAGGTCAAAGGAATTCAGCCGGTGCCTGGACAGATAGGCACATACCTCTGACCGAGGCAGAATTCCAACAGTGGTAGCAGAGCTGCTGGTTTCTACGATCGATGGAAGTCTGCAGAAATAGTAGCAGAGCTGCTGTTTTCATCCCTCTCCATGGAAGCCTGAAATGGAGGCTGTTTCTCTGCAGCCAGAAGCTGACCAGAAGAAGCTGAAAGCCAAGCTACGGAGCCCAGGTATGAGATTTTCGGGCTTAGAAGTGTGAATGCAGATTGATTCATTCTCTGCTACAAGGGAGCAACGTTTTGGAAAAACAGCTCCGAGAGAGAAGAAGCCTGCATTCCAGACATTCTTGTGGTTTTTCCTGTCCAAGGAAAGGAATGCTGTTGCTTAGCAACGCCGGCCAGTTTCACGATAAGGGCTGGACAGTCAGGCTGTGCCTCAGAGAGGCAAAAACAAGTTTGTTTTGACCTAGGCCCTAACAAACTGTTGGAAGGGACTTTCCAAGCGGCCAGTGTTATAGCTGCCAGGTGCACAGAGTGTAAACAAGCCAGCTATTGGATTTTAGAGGCTTGTGTTTGAGAGTCAATGCAAGGACTCAAAATGGATGCCAAGAAGGGGGGAGGCCTGCCTTCTCCACCCCTCCTGACCAGTGACAATTATGCATCTTGGTCTATTAAGATGAAGGCCTTGCTGCAGAATCAGAGACTGTTTGGGGTGATTGGGAACCCCATCCCTGCAGCACCAATGTGTGCTTGGGAGTCACAGAATGTGAAGGCCAGAACTGCTATAATTCTGTGTGTGTCAGACTCGCAGCTTATCCATATACAAGATTTACAGCACGCGAAAGCTGTTTGGGACACGCTGAGAAGGACACATCAGAGAGATGCAGGTTCTTCAGCGTTGCTGTATTTTGAGAAGCTGACCAACCTGAGGCTTGCGCCTGATGGAGATGTTCAAGCGCACCTGACGGAAATGAAATTTCTGCGTCAACAGATGGTGGAACGCAATTTCCGTCTGGATGAGGAAGTGTTTTGCTTCATGGTGATAAACAGCCTGAATCGGACTTACAAAACGGTTGCCAGTCAGCTGGGGTCCCTCCCAGCGCAAGATCTAACGTCGGACAGGGTCTTTGCCGTGGTTCTGAACGAACATGACAGACTTGCTGCCCTGGAAGTCAAGGACAGGGGGAGACAAGAACGGAGTTCTGACACCCCCACTGAAGGAGATGCTGTAGCTTTGAACGTTGTCCGATGCTACAATTGTGGACAGACTGGGCATCTTCAGCGGAACTGCAAGAAGCCCCGTCAGAACAAAGGAGCCAAGGGAAGCTCCACGAAGTCTGAGGCGTCAGGCAGAAGTCATGCCAAGTCACAGGCGAAGCCTGCAAAGGCTTTGATGTCGAAAGGAACCAAGCCAGAAGTGGAGAACGCTTTTGTCATTGACACGGGGTGTACATTTCACATGACACCACATAGGGATTTGTTTTCGTCGTTTAAGAAGCAAAGCTTCGTTGTACAACAAGCCAACGGTCAAGAGCTAGAAGCCACCGGAATTGGGACTGTGTATCTTGAAAGTCTGAACTTGACTATAAACAAAGTTTATTTGGTTCCAGAGTTGAAGTACAATCTGCTCAGCGTTTCGCAGATTGCCAAGAAGGGACTAAAACTGTCCTATGATGATGAGAACTGCGAGATCTACAAAGATGGAGAGTTGTATCTTTCTGCCAAAGAGAAAGATGGACTGTATTTGTTGACTTTTGATCAAAGTGATTACATGAAATGTAATTCTAACGTGATCTCTTTTGCAGGTGTAGCTGATAAGAATGCCAAGCAGGTCACCTCGAGGGTCGACAAGGCATTTCAGCGGGTGTATGCTGATGTGATTGGTCCTTTAGCACCGTCTAGAGGCAATGCAAAGTATTACCTAATATGTGTTGATTCTTTCACAGGTTTTGTCTGGATTTATCTTTTGGAGAGACCGAAAGAAGCCTTAGAAAGGTTTGAAGAGTTTTGTGACAAGGTTAAAAATATGCATGATGCTGACATAAATTGTCTTTGCACAGATGAGAAGCCAATTTTTCTTTTACAGTTTTTCCAGAGGTTCCTGAAGAAGAAAGGGATAAGACACAAAATTGCAGCTTCCGAAGAAGCTTGGAACAGATGTGTCTGTGTTAGGGTGAACAAACAATTGCAGAAGGGAATGGAAGCGCAATTGCTTAGTTCACATCTGCCACATGAGTACTGGGCTGAGTCGCTAACGTCATTTTGTTATACGTGGTTGAGAAAGTTTTCAAAAGAGTTGGGAAGTTCTCCTTTTGAGAAACTGTTCCACAGAAAACCTTCTGTTGCCCATTTCAAGGTTTTTGGGTCTCATGTGAGGACAGAAGCTCCGGGTGGAGTAAAGAATGCCAGAGGCATTTTTGTGGGTTATGAAAAGGGTCTCTACAGAGTAATTTTGTCTGAATCTGGTCAGGTGATTCTCACAAAATTCCTAGAGAGTGCTCCTGAACAGGAGAGAGTGATTGTTCACACATTTCCCACAGGTGATGATGGTGATGATGATGATGATGATGATGATGTTGATTTTATTGAATTCAGTAGTACTGATGATGACAGCGATAGCTCAGACAGCTCAGTTGTCACAGTCATTGAGAGGAAATCTCACACGATGACTAGACCGTCAGAAGAGGAAGACGAACCACTGTTTACAATTGGTACTGGTTCTCCAAAGAGTCCAAAGGCTGAACCAGAAAGCAGAGAAGAGCAGCACCTCTTACGTAGGTCTGAGAGAGCAACGAAGGGTGTGCCACCCAAGAGGTATTCAAAAGAGTTTGCTAACCTAGCTATTGCATGTGTTGCTGTTGTAAACGACCAAGGTCAAATTGAAGCTGTGTCTGAGTCAGAGACAAAGGCACAACAGAGAGTTGCTAACCAAGGTAATGCAGATGCACTCATTCCTTGGAAGTCACACAACCAGAGAGGTACATTGGTAAAACCAGTGGCGGGTAGTTCCAAGGGTGGAACTGAAACAACAGGGGAATGTTATACATATAACAACTGTTTGTTTTCTTCTCTGGATGACGCTTTGCTCGCAGCACGCATTGATACTTTAGGGGGAGTATGTTACCATAAAGCAGCAATGCTGCAGCAAGCAAAGGCTCTAGCAGCTCAGTCAGCTGCTTGTGGCTGCAAAGCCAGACAGGAAGTTTGTGACTGTTGCCATGGAAACAAAGGGGCAGTCCATTCTCCTTATTGAGCACAGGATGTGAGCTCAGTGTGTGTCATATGACCTGTACAGGATGTACATGGGTGGAGTTTGGAGTTTCTCTCTGTTTGTTGAAGAGAGCAGACATCTTTGACTGTATGGCTACGAGAGACAGAAATAAAGACATGTAGATACATTTCTGTCTGAGTCTGATTCCCCTCCCTGGGGAGCAGGGAGGAGGAGATGCAGTGGTGTGTTTTTCTCACAGCCTGAGGAAAATCGCCGGAACGGACCTCGTGTGTTTTTCCTGCCGGGAGTCGCCGGAGGGAGGTCAAAGGAATTCAGCCGGTGCCTGGACAGATAGGCACATACCTCTCCAGGCACATACCTCTGACTGAGCTAGAATTCCAACACTTGATCCCTTATGTTGCTACTTTTAAATATGCACATTTTAACTTCACACCAGGGAGATATCAATGCAGTTTGCAACATGGGAACAATGCCCTGGGTAACTCCCTCTCATCCTGCATAGAGCTGAAGTTGTTCTGTTGTTGCTTTGCCTCCTTTCTTAAGGGTGCTTCTGTTGGGGATACTAAATGGCTGCATGCATTTTGAGCAAAGATGCACAGCTTCTTGGAGCTGAAGTGACCAAAACATTCCTGCATGATCTCTCCCTTCCCGCAAAAGAAGGCTCTGGTTTTGGGGAAAAAAACTTTTCGCTAAAGGAAAGTGTGTTCTCCTGTTGTGCGCATACATAATAACTCACTGCTCCAGCTTATCTCGTTTGGGCTCTATTAGTGTCAAGTTCACTTGCCAAAACAACCCTATAGTGCTAATCTTTAATTTTTTTAATTTGTCTGTCAATTGGGCCTCCTGCAGAATTGATAACCACTTGGAAGTGCTCAGCCATGTTAAAAAGGTGTTTGCTCTCTTTACTTCCCAAAGACAAGTGTGTGCAACAGCCTCCGCTGAGCCAGAGAGCAATTTTCTCTGTTTATGTGTGTGGTGGATGCCAAACATAAGGCCGCGTTTGAAATTTGCTGCTTACCACTCTGCACCCTGAAGACGTGTTGTTGGGATCTTTCCGTAGAGAGTTGTCTCATCTTTCCGATAAGCTAGAAATGAATTATGCTGCTTTTGCCAGCAGCCTCGATCCTCTTCTTCACAGTATGGACCTCTTGATCCAGCGTACCATATAATGTATAGCAAAGCAGAGAATCAATAAAGCCATTAGCCAGCTCTCTGTCTTGCTAGAAACATTGACGAATCAGTCCATATTTCCCCCTGGGTCTATTTAGTGACTTATGTCAGTGGAGAAATAAGTAGTATAAACAAAGCCTGACCCATTTCAATTGGCTGTCCTCCAGACTGTGATACACAAAGCAGATCAACGCGCAACGTTAGTTTTTACACCCTGGTTCTCTCTGCAAAGTGCAGAACTGCACGACTCTGTTCATCTCTTCTTTGTAGTCCCTGGGTTACCTTTACTCCTCCCCCCCCAAAAAACCCCAACAGTGACTGACTAAAGAAGAACAGTGGTACCTTGGGTTACATACGCTTCAGGTTACGGACTCCGCTAACCCAGAAATAGTACCTTAGGTTAAGAACTTTGCTTCAGGATGAGAACAGAAACCATGCTCCGGCACGGCAGCAGCAGCAGGAGGCCCCATTAGCTAAAGTGGTGCTTCAGGTTAAGAACAGTTTCAGGTTAAGAACGGACCTCCAGAACGAATTAAGTACTTAACCCGAGGTACCACTGTAGGTGGTATGTGAGTGTGTTTATATATGTATAAAACAAGTCAATATCTGAAACCGCAGACTAATCTTGGCTAGTTCTAACTAATGAACCAGCGACATCATGGGGAACTGAGCCTAGTTGAAATCCGAAGCTTTTGATCTTCTCTACTGGCATTGAGTTTGGGTGGGGGAGCATGTGAAACTGAAGCTCATTCACATAGTGGGAAACCATGGTTTCCTGTTATGTCTGAACCAGACCAGTGCCTCTCAGCTCTCTTTCAAGTGGGGTGGAGGGCAAGAACGAAGCTTAACTTCATATTATGAAGTTGCAGTGTAGACTCCCGGAGGACTCCTGGGACATCGGTGGCTGAGAAGTTAGTTTTTAGGGTCATTGTGCCAACACTTGTCAGTCTTCTTCTATAGCACTAAAGCATAGTATGCTAGTTAATTAAACCTTTCAGAAGCCTTTGCTTTAGGGTAGCTATTTGTTGTTGTCGTCATGTTAGGCTGCATGTTTTGTTTTTATGAAAAAGAATCTGAATTAATGTCATCTGAGCTCAGATTTGGGAATTACTTTTCATCCCATTGATTTCAGAGTTCCTTCTTTCTCTGAATAATTTGTAAGTGTCTATTCAGCAGGTCTGGTTGAATGTATTACCACTTCACCACTGCTTCAGTAGTTACCGTATTTTTCGCACCATAGGACGCACTTTTTCCCCTCCAAAAATGAAGGGGAAATGTGTGTGCGTCCTATGGTGCGAATGCAGGCTTTGGCTGAAGCCTGGAGAGTGAGAGGGGTCGGTGCGCACCGACCCCTCACGCTCTCCAGGCTTCGCACACCTCTCCGCAAGCAGCGGGAGGCCAGCGCTGGGCTCCCGATGCTTGCGGAGAGTTGCCAGCATGCCGAAGCCTGCGCGCGCTGAGATCAGTGCGCCCAGGCTTCGCGGACCTCTCCGCAAGTAGCGGGAGCGCTCCCGCTGCTTGCGGAGACTTGCCTGCATGCCGAAGCCTGCGCGCGCTGAGCTCAGCGCGCCCAGGCTTCGCGGACCTCTCCGCAAGCAGCGGGAGCGCTCCCGCTGCTTGCGGAGACTTGCCTGCATGTTGAAGCCTGCGCACGCTGAGCTCAGCGCGCCCAGGCTTCGCGGACCTCTCTGCAAGCAGCGGGAGCGCTCCCACGGCTTGCAGAGAGCTGCCTGTTTGGGGGCTGGGGTCGGGGGAAGCTCGAGCTTCCCCCGCCCCCGCCCCGCGCCTGGGGGGGAAATAATTTTTTTCCCTTTATTCCCCCCCCAAAAAACTGGGTGCGCCCTATGGTCCGGTGCACCCTATGGTGCGAAAAATACGGTAACTTGTTGTGAAGTCTTTTTAGATTGGGGCAGTAATCTGTAAGTAAGTAATAATACAGTAAGTAAGTCCTATTGCACACAGTGGTCCTTGCTTCTCAGTAAATATACATAGGGTTGCATTGTGAATAATCCTTTTTTTAGGCTGGAAAAATTAAGATTGTTAAATAAAATGCATTTTTAGCGCCATCAGCGGTACGCTTGCTGCATAGATTTATATATTTTCAAAGCAAATATTGGATTAAATTTCCATTCTCCATGTTAAAACTATGCCAATGGGTGAAGTTGCTTAGAACAGGCTAGAATTTTATTCTCTTGAAAACAAAAGCGTGCGCGCGCGCACACACACACACACACACACACACAAGCTCTTAGGCCATGTGAACTCTCTATTGTCTGTGTTACTGCAATTGTATGGAGTCTGTAAGTAATGCTGACGCAAGAATATGTGGGATTTTTTAAAAAAATCAACCTCTATGTATGAAAGGGCCAGTGGTTACAAGCAAAAGACAGCAAAATATCGGGCAAAATAATACTGTGAAATCAATGGTACTCAGCAGGAGTGAGTGACACCTGGAAAGTTGGAAGAAGAAATAGCTTTCAGCAGCGGCAGGAGTAGGGTGTGTTGAACTCATCACAAAGGGAGAGAAAGTACTGGATAAAGTTGGAGAAACTTTGGGGTGCTTTTTATAGCATGGACTAAAGCTATTTCGTCTCAGCTGCGTGACCGTTACTTTACCCCTGTTTCTTGCTTAGAGCACAAGCACAGCTGATAAATCTTTCTGAACAGAGCAATGGACAGGCATGCAAAAACAGGCTTTAATTTCTCAGAGTTGCTGAACAGCCATTGTTTATTTAACCCAGGTGTGTAACTTGATACCTGTAGCACCTGAGAGACAGGGATTTATGCAGCCTGCAGTCTCCCTCTGTGAACTGAGACTGCAAGCTGACCTCCATGGCTACACCATCAGCCCCAGTTTTGTTTTTTCTTTGCTCGCTTCTCTCTTGTTCTGCCTTGTGTAACGTCTTCCCAGAAGAAGAATGCTGGAGGAACCCTAAAGCTTACCATACTTTTGTGACGTTTTGATTGATGCTAGTAAAGGTATTGTCCAACTCTGGATTTTAAAGGGGTGGGTGGGTGGGTGTGTTTGCATAACATCCGGATCTCTGAGCAGTGTGACATTCCAAGGGTTCCAGGTGGCTTACCCCCAGTCTGTGTTTCCTTTCGGTTTACGTACACATAAATACAACCTGAGCCTACGATGGAGGGGTTCACAGCATTTACATCCCAAGATGATTTTGCTTCTCCCATAGCCGCAGCCTTAGATGGCAGCAGAAATCAGCCATGTCTTTTTCTCGTGCCTTTCCAGCCTGCAACTTTCCCCTCTAGACCAGGGATGTCCAACCAGTCGATCGGGATCCACTGGTTGATCCCTGGGAGGTTTTGGTAGACCACAGTAGATCACTGGCTAGAACAGACGACATAGTTTTTGCAGCGAGGCTGACTGTCTCCTTAGCAATCTGTCACTTAGCGCCTTTTTTCATTTATTAGAGCCCAAAAAACAGGACGTTCCTCCCTAAAAAACAGCTCAACAACTTTGAACTGAACCCCCCCCCCGAGGTGTAGATCACTGCCAGATTTTAATCGTGTGAGTAGATCACAGTCTCTTGGAAGTTGGATGTCGCTGCTCTAGACTTTGAACTCTGGCTTTTGTTCTTCTCACTATCTCAGAACTGGAGAAGGGGCCTCATCCAATTGGTATCTGCCACAGGGTCCCCTCTCCTTGGCTTCCTTAATGGCCCATTACCTTTCCTTCGTTTTCTTAATGGCTCATCTCCCAGGTGATTTACCTCATGAGGAAGCTGGCCTGGCTAGATCCAGGGCTTGATTAAATTCTAGCACTTACTGGGTCCGGGAATTTAGGAGTGTCTAGCACCCACAAACTCAGGTTATAGACATGCACTCGTATAGAACACAGAGCAGAATAGGTTCAAACAGTAAATGATTGAAGTTAGTGAAAATGTTAAAAGTGCATTGGATTTTAAAGTTTTCGCAAGCTCTCTAGCCACCGCTGCCAGCGTTAGGGAACCTGTTCCTTAGTGGCCAAAATGACCCTGAGAAGGGCAGACTCTGCTCTTGCTACAGCTTGGAATTGGCAGGAGTGGAAATGGAGATCATTAAGGCTATGCTTTTCCTTGGCACCTAGTTTTCTAGGCTCAAGGAATTTGTTTTTATTGGGAAAGGCTTAAGTTATATGAGCCCCCCCACTGCAGTCTTACATGAAACAGGCCAGCAGAGACATACCACCTCAGGCCTAAATCTTAGTTGTGAGGCCCTTGATCCAGTCATGCTCTGCTAGCAACATTATTACCGTGACAACCACCTCGCTCATTATGAAGGCATCTTTCTGGATTTCAGGTGATATAATTAGAGCTGGGGGATTCCGGAATCCCAACATAAAGCGCTGGAATTATTTGTCCTCAGAAGGCTGCATTGAGTCCTTTTGGCAATGTGGCATGCAAAAGATTTCTCTCCCTTAGTTCAAATCTAGATTGGCTCGCTAAATAAGGAAGGAGAAGAAGCTGTGATGGCTCTAGGCCAACTGTGGCCCAGCCCTGGGAGTGAGGCCATTTTGTTGCTCAGGCTCCTAGCAATTGCATGGTGGTGCCTAGGAATGTGGGAAATTTCTGGAGCCCCATATAGAGCTGGAGTCTAAAAAAGAAAACTAATCTTGAGAGCCAGTGTGGTGTAGGTGGTTAAGAGCGGTAGTCTCGTAATCTGGAGAACCGGGTTTGCGTCTCCGCTCCTCCACATGCAGCTGCTGGGTGACCTTGGGCTAGTCACACTTCTCTGAAGTCTCTCAGCCTCACTCACCTCACAGAGTGTTTGTTGTGGGGGAGGAAGGGAAAGGAGATTATTAGCCGCTTTGAGACTCCTTAAAGGGAGTGAAAGGCGGGATATCAAATCCTAACTCCTCTTCTTGATTTTTTCCCAGAAACTAAGTGGAAGTCAGCACAGAGGGATTTGAAAGACTTCTCAAACGGGCTTGGAGAATTATTGAGTAAAAAATAAATAAAATGGTTTAACTTAATGATGTAACCAGAGATGCAAGAGAGGAAAGGGCACAATTGCCCACAATTGGGTGGGAATTTCTTTGAGTAAAAAGAAATTAGATACGCTTATGTTGGGGATAACTCAGTCGATAGGGTCATGGGTTCGAGCCCCATGTTGGGCAAAAGATTCCTGCATTGCAGGGGGTTAGACTAGATGACCCTCGTGGTCCCTTCCAACTCTACAATTCTAGTGATTCTCAATGGCATTAAGGACAAATGTATTAGATACTTATTTCTGCAAGCCTATCCAGTCACACAATTCAGTTATGTGTAGCGGTTTTTAAATTCTGTCTGTTGATCTTTATCTGTACATTATGGGTGATTATTTCATTGTTTTTATGTACACCGCTTAGATATTTTCTTTGGATTAAGCAGTTCATTTCATAAATAAATGAGTAAGAGATTTATATGAATCCCCAAATGCTTTTACTGTACTGGGAGAAGCCAGGAGTACTTGCTATTAATCATAAATATGTGGATTATAGCATGCATTTTGCATGCTCTTTCCCCATATGTTGGTCAATGCATGATACCATATTTATAAGCCATGATCTTCTAAACATGTTCGGGAAGGAAGAAATAACTTGGTAAAGATCTTTCTGGAAAACTGGTCTTCATATTTGTACTTTCAAATAGATATAGACAACTTTCTTTAGGGCCATTTTAACAATCTGATATGGGGTAAGTTTTTTCCCCTTTCTTCTTTTGTAAAAATGTGATGCGAAGCCAAGAAATGTGAACTTGAGTATAAATTCTTTTCGTTTCTCATGAAAATGATTTGATTTTGGTTGTGCTTTGAAAATAACAGTCTTTTAAAAAGCTTTTTGGTGTAACCTACATTTAAAGCATGTTCGTCTAAACTGATGGCTCTGAGGCAACTTAGAAGAAGCAGAAGCGTATTACGGCTTTGCAGAGGATGTGGGGGTGATGGATTTTCTTTCTAGTCATGGTGTTTCTTTCACGTTAATTGGATATCGCATAGAGAAAATAAAAGATAATCTGTGAGTGTTTCAGGCATAATGGCAAGGAGTGAAATGCAAATATTGGTATGCCCACGCAGTAACAAATCCCTCTAATTCATTATTTAGTGATATAAAAAGAACCCCACAGTCCCTCCGGGGGCCCTTTGCTTTGTGCAAAGCAAAATATTCGCAGGCAAAAGGAAAGTATTAATACCCTGCCAAGCAGGAAGAACCAGTCCCCTGTATACTAAGTTTTCATTTTTAAATAGGCACCATGAGGTGTTAAATATTTAGGTATTAATATATCCCCAAGTCCTGATCAGCAATTTGAAATGAATTATCTGGCTCTTCCTTTGTCACAATTAAGAGCAAGGCATGCTGAGGCTGAAAAGGGATTGCCCAAGTTTCATGGTTAGCAAGAAGAGGTGCGTTGTGCATTAAAATGCTTATTGAAAACCATTCCAGCTACCACACCAGGTAGATTTTGGGAGAGGAGGGTAACAAAATTTAGCAGAGAGAAAAACAGGAGTAGATATGGGAGAGGGGAAAAGTAGGTCTTGAAGCAAAAGAGGCATACCGTATTTTTCCATGTATAAGACTAGGTTTTTTTTTTTTTAAAAAAAAGGTTTAAAATTGGGGCTTGTCTTATAACACAGGTGTCCCCCAAAATAGGGGGCAGCTTATACAAGGAAAATTACGGTAAGTCAAATGAGGATTTAGGTAGCATAGCTTCTGTTTCCAGCAAACATGTCTACTCTTCATTTATGGTCTCTGGTTATATCCTCTTACCTTCATTGCCCTGCAAATGATTATATCTCCCCTCCTTGCTGGAGAATTTCAGCTTTCTTGGTTCTCTGACTTTGAGGGAGAGAGCATTGCTCAGCTGGTACAGCATCATGGTTAAGAGACTGTGCTATGGATCAGAAACATACACCCCTATTCACATGTTACCTGTGCTATGAACTCTCCAGGTGGCCTTAGGCAGGCCACATCCTCTCAGCCTCATTCGTCCCCAGCCCTCCGCAATGTACTAGATTGAGGGTTCACATGTGTATATTCTTATTTATTTTTTTCCCTTTTATGTGAAAGAGGAAGAGAGCTCTGTTTTACAAAGCACACTAGTTACGGATCCAGTATCTTCTGCTAAAAGGCTAGGGTATTCCAGAGCTTAGTTGTCGGCAGACTAGACAATTCAAATGTTGATCTCTAGAATCTAACGGACTATGTTCACACATGTAGAAGAACTAGTGTTTTTAATCAGAGTTGCTGGTGTATATCAAGAGCAGACACTTTGCTAAAATTAGATAAGCAGAATATGACAGTATAAAAAGAGACTCAGTGAATAAAAGGCTATTAAACTACCCAGTAAAGTCAATACACATCTCTAAAAATTGAGTGCTGTTAGGGTATTTAATCTAAGCCATTTCCCCACTTTATTACTATTACGAAGAAGCCTTTCTTTGCCTTTGAAGATAAATAGTATTTGTGTAATTTGACTTCAAGGTATGCACATGGTAATGCTGGAGATCTCATCCTGATACATTATCTGCGTTTCCAGTGCCCAATATTGACACAGTTTAATGTGCTTTTATGAGTATTATGGGTTCAGATTGCAGCCTTGTGCTGTCCTCCCAATCTTGAGGAATTCACCTTCGGGTCCATAATGATGATCGCTCTATAGATCTTGTCAGTGAGACAGGATGGCCTCTTTTCACTTGCTTCTTGTCAAGATGTACACAGTTAATTGCTCAGCAAAGGCCTCTCTCTCTCTCTCTCTCTCTCTCTCTCTCTCTCTCTCTCTCTCTCCTTTTTCGCAAGCTTACTTGTCTGCTGCAAAGACTCCTTGTCTGCTGTCATTTTTTAAAAAGATATAAGCTTGCCATAGGCCTTGATATAATGGAGAATCCAGAATATGGCTAGTTTAGCTTCATCTGAGAGAGGTTTTCTGGATTCTCTGAAGAACCATATTTTTGCATAAACAGCATTTTACTGCTTTGGTAGCCTGAAACCATGATTCTAGAATTCTGTAAATGCTAAATGTTGGGAATAATGCTACAGTATTTCATAACTGCTGTTGTATTAAGGGTGAAGAATTTGAGGCTCTGCTTCTGCAGAGTTGATGCTCAATTCACTGGGTAGCTTTCCTACTTTATTTATTTACCAGAGTTGAACAGTTGCCCCCACCCCCCTTTTACCACCATGATAAAACCAGGGTGAATTTATATTGTACAGGAAGAGTGTGGTAGTTTGCAGTACATGAAGAGAGCAGAAGAAGAAGAAACAACTGCCGGAGGCTTAAATTGCTCCTGCAAAGCTGACATCAATTAAAATGGTATTGCTTGAAAATTGACATGGAACTTAAAATGGGAGCCATATTTCGAAACCTGAATCTGAAGGCTGCACTGAGCAAAGTCCACATGAATGTTATGATCGTGGCTGTGTGTGCTTGTCACCGAATCCAGTGTTTTGTTTTTTAAAAAAGTATACGCAAAAAAGTATACCTACAAAGAAAAACAGGATTCTGCAACTTGTGTTAAGACAAATTAAGCAAAACCTTGTCCTCTATACAAAGTTTATACCATGAAGTGCAGAATGAGACCTGTACCACTCAGTGCAGGAAAATGTGAGTTTACTATTGCATCCTCTTCCTTAAGAGTGCATAAAAAGTGTCAACTTTAATCTGCTAATGTTCTTTCTGCTTATTTTATGGGTCCCATACTGCCGTTCAGTAAACATTTCCACAGTGGCTCAGAACAAGGTATTGTTCAGGGGGTGAGGTATTGTTTGGGGTTTATTGTTGGGGGTTGTTGTTTTGTATCTTTATTTTAGAATTTGTTGTGATTTATGTGGAAATTGTTCAGTTTGGTTTTGTGTTTTTAATGTTTAATTTATTGTTTATGACTCCTGTACTTTTGTTATGTCGTTATACATTTTTTTCGGGTTGCAAGCAGCCTTGAACATGGTTTGAACTGTGGAAGGGCAGCATGCAAATGAAATGATGTATGTATGTAAGAAAGAAAACTGAAAAATTAAATCTTGACACACACACCCCATACACAAAGTTCACTAAAACAGCTGGTAAAAATAACAGCCTTAAAAATTCTGTGGATAATTAAAAGATCTATAGATGTTTAAAAGTATCCAGCTGTAGGTCTGTTTCAGGTCTCCTGTGTAATGTGTAGCTGTGCCCTTTGTGAAATCTCAACTATTCAGCCACTTCGTTAGATGTATTCATTTGGGTTTGTCAAATAAATGAAATTGCAAATATCCGTAAGTGTTCAATTATATAACTATCGCATTGTAAAAATGTTATGGTAGTTAGTGTTATTTTCAGCATAACTTTGTCTAACAGCTGTGTTCAAAATATGTATTACCTTTTTCTGAGGAGAGAGTGCAGTATTCTTTGCCCCTTATGGATTATGGTCTTCCGGGCTTTTTGGCGGTGAAAGAGATGCACGCCACACTCTTAAAAACACATCCTCCATGCAAATGGGCTTTTCACTTGAGGGAAGCTGTTTAATTATTATTCATCGGATTATAAGGTAGGGAAAACATAGTTTTAAAAGCTTTGTTAGAAACAGTCTCTCACTTAGCCATTTGGGGAGGCAGCAAACTTGGGGAAGCCTGAGCTTCTGCTAAATGCTTTTGAAAAGAGTGAGTTGCAAGGGAGGCTTTGCTGTGTGGAAAATAGTTTTTCCACAGACACTCAGTGGCATTAATGAAAGGTTTCTAATTAGCCCTGCTAAGAATTATCTGTGTACACCTCTGAGAATGGACCCTCTGAATGATTGGCAGGCTCTGCCCCTAGAGGCCTCTCTCTGCCTTGGAGAACCATAATCCAGAAATCATTTCTTCTGATCTTTTTATTTATCCTACCTGTTTTGCTGCGGATTGTTCTGTTATGTTTTGTCACTGGACATAACGTTTGACAGGCCGACTTAATCGGCGTAAGGCAGCTTATGCCTGGAAAATTGCATAAGGGTCTGAGTGCATAATGCTTTTAAAAATATACTCTGGTTTTGCAGTGTAATCTTTCGCTAAGCCTTGCTGACAAACATTGCCCCACTACGGAAGTCTCTCTTTATTTTCCCAACCCAACTCCAGCCGCCGATAATATGAAATGGCTCACCACTGATACTTTCCACACCAGAGGTTGCATTATGTGGAGAAAGCGAGAAGTGAATTGTGGAAGATTCAGGGCCGTGAAGAACTATGGCTGCTTCACACATGGGTGATTAAACTGTGGTGTTTGCTACCACAAGAGTGGTGCCATGATCATATGTTTAAAATGGGGCTGGACAAATTCATGGAGGACCAAATTATATATATTGTGTTACAACTGTCTCAGGCTCACTTTCTATGCATAGGTATTGGGCCTTTTCTGTAGTGGCTCCCAGTTGATGGAATGAATACTCTCTCCAGGGAGGTTTGGCCGGCGCCTTCATTATACACTTTTAGGTGCCAGGTGAAAAAACGTTTCTATTTGACCAGGCCTTGGGCTGATTGTCACACAAATGCCCTTTTAAGATGTGTTGTGGGAGAGGTGATTATCGGGTTCCCTTTGTTTTTGTTTTTTATTATTATGTATTCTGTTTTTTTATTATTATTGTGATTTTATGTTGTGAACCGCCCTAAGATCTACGGGTAAAAGGTGGTATACAAATTTAATACAACAACAACAACAACAAATTTCCTTCCAGAAATATGTTTGTCACAATCTCCCTCTCCCCTGTTTCCATTGCTTTGTTGACCCCTTTAAGAAGTATCTCACAATTTCACATGCTCAACTGCAGCTTACCTTAGTGAATTTCTTGCTAATGAAGACTAATGGAATATCACAGCTTAGTTTTTAACTTGTGGTCGGGAAATGGCTCAGAAAGCTTCAGGAACAGTGAAATGATGTTTAGCAGGGCTGCGAAAGGATTTGCTTGAGTGATGGCTTGCTTGATTTTTCCACACATCCTTTTCCCAGGTCCGTGAGTTCTGATAGACAGCACTGCAATGTCACTGGGGTAATATATAGTTGATAGCGGTACCTTCATTTGCATTTCCTCCCCGCCCGTCCGCCTGAACCCTGTGTTGGGAATTGAAAATGCAGTTTGACTATTATACGTTGGCAGTAATCTTTCACATTTCTTTCTTCCGTTTTTTTTTACCCTCATAAAAAATGAGGCAGCAAACGTGAGCAGCCAGTGATGTATTGGGCTATAGATGGGAATTGAATTTGCAAAGGGAAAATGGGATTTGGTTGCAGTCTGAACTGATAATGATGGGAACCAAATGGATTTGTGATGGTCATTCATTCAGTCGTTGTTTTCTCCTACTGGGTGGCTTGGCAAAAGGAACAAAAATAAGAATATATGGACGCAGGTGACTGTGGAAGCAGAATAGCCTAGCTTGGTGAGTGCGAGTTAATGGCTAATAGCAAGTAATAGGTATGCAAACAACAGGCTTCAGCCTAGTCCTACTGACTTATATTAGACTCGGCGCAGGATTAAATGACTCACTCACACAGGGGGCATTTCAGAAGAGGAGGCTGCAGTTGAGGTGAGAGCAAACTGCTGTTTGCTAAGCCACACACAATCTTCCCGACAGAATGCAAATACATCTTTGCAGGCATTTCAAGAAACCATAGATCTGTTGTGTATGTCTTTATTTCTTTTTAAATTTTATGTATTACATTTATGCCCCTCCTTTCCACCAACTTCAGGTGGTGTACATGGTCCTTCTCCCCATTCTACCCTCACAACAATCCTGGGAGGTAGGTTAGACTAAGAGACTGTAACTGGCCCAAGGACACCCATAGGGCAGGGCGATAATCTGGTTTTCAATATCACGATACATCACCGACCATACATATCCTCGGTGGCGGAGGAGAGCCTCTCCATGCCTCCCCACAGAAGCAGAGCTTTGCTGGGCATCCCTACAATGGAGGGCCTCCCTTTCAACTAATTTAAGAATAGTTCAAGTGATTTCCTAGTCAAGTTGCAGCTGCTTCCCCACTCAGAGCTCTTAAGTGGAATCTGTGCATGCATAAGCCCCACTGAGTTCAACTAAACTTACTTCTGCTTTCCTGGGAGTAAGCCCCATTGAATTACCATAAGTAGGGACAGTCTCCATGTTCTGCCACAACTATTCAACTGAACAAGTCTCAATCAAGGCAAGTGAGTGTTGACCCAGTTGCCATGCGAACAGGAATGTGTTGTTCTGACACCTGGCTCCTTTCTGAACAGTTTTGTACCGATTCACAAAGAGATGTGAGAGATCTCTGAAAGGAAAGGAGCATGTTGGAGGCAGGCAGAAGTGTTGAGAAGGCTCTCTGCTTGGGTTCAGCACTTGAATAAATGTATACTTAACTATTTGCAGTTAAGGTAACATCTATTTCTGCTTTTACCCTGGGTAGCAAGAGAACTTTCCTCCAGCCTTTCAAAGGTTCTAAAAGTTGCATTACCTAGGGAATGTATAAAGATCATTATTGAGAAGGATCTTGGCCCAAGCTTTCACACATAGGCATTGGTGGTGAGGGAAGCATTGCAGGTTTTCCTGCTGCTCATGTTGGTGTATGTTTTTCATCGGAGATAACATTGCTGGAGATAACATAATTTTAAAAAGAATTATTGCCAACGTTGTATTTCATCTACAGTGGTACCTTGGGTTACAGACGCTTCAGGTTACCGACTCCGCTAACCCAGAAATAGTACCTCGGGTTAAGAACTCTGCTTCAGGATGAGAACAGAAATTGCGGGGTGGCGGCAGTGGGAGGCCTCATTAGCTAAAGTGATACCTCAGGTTAAGAACAGTTTCAGGTTAAGAATGGACCTCCAGAACGAATTAAGTTCTTAACCCGAGGTACCACTGTAGTGACCTAAAGAAAAGATATGATGAGGTTGCAAATTAATTTGCATTGCCAACATTTGTTTATATCAGAACTCTACCCAACAGTAGTGTAGTGGGTCTATGTGTCTGCCTGTTAAGCAGAAGGTTGGTGGTTTGAGCCCATCCAGGGATGGCTATGGGCAGGATTCTTGCATTGTATCGGGTTGGACTAAATGACCCTTGTGAGTCCCTTCCAACTCTACAATTCTCTGTTTCTGTGATTCTACTGGTCATCTGAGAAGATGGATGGGACTGCATTTATCTTCTGTGGGGGGAGGCTTGTACTTCTGTGTGCATTTTTTTGTCTGACCCAGGAAACTGTAACCTCCAGTTTCAGAACAAAGCAGGATATTAAGTCTGTTCCAAAATTGCTAATCATAGTCTCCCAGTTCAGATGAAATTGAAAACTGTAGTTAGACGTTCCCTGACGTAATTGCAGGTCGATTAAATGAGATAATGATTGGCCAAACCAGCTCTGTATGTAGGAAAACATCAGGTTTTTCAAACTGGCTGACCCTCATCATTCGCTGACATGCATCAAAGGGTGTTTTGTAAGGATAAACAAAATCTTGCATACAGGATACTCGAGACCATGTCGAGAAGGCTTAGCCTTTTCTGGAAGCCCATTTTGATGTGCAGAAACCTGCTTTGCCACCACTGCCTATCTTGATTGAAACTCTGTTTCTCCCAAAATGTTTAAGCCATGTGTTTGAAGTGTGTGTGCATCAAAGTGCAAGTTCTGTTCCCCCTTTCTCTGTCCCTTCACTGAACTCAACCCCCAGGTAAGTGATCGGCACTTTCAAAGCGGAAAGTACTGGCCATCTGTTCAGTGACCGAGGTCCGTATGCCAGCAGTGAGTCCAAGAAGTCCAGGGTCCAAGAAGTCATAAAATTCTCACTCCGTGTCATATAAAAGATCAGAACTGTTACTATAAATAAAACAAAAATCGCTTCTCACTCCATCCCGCCCCAATCTTTTATTTGTCTTGGTCCGTTTCTATCTCTTCCTTCCCCGGAACATTGCTTACAAACTGGTATCGGGTCATTCCAGTGCATTCATTAAGACCAGCGAACTGCTCCAGTAATAACTTGAGTAGGATTGTACTACTTGGCTAGAGCCATTTTAGCAAAATGTGCATCTGTTACTTCACTAATTTCCTGCACAAGGCACCGCATATGTTCATGAACATACTGTGAGGGGAAGATGTTAGCTCTCATCTAAACAAATTTTGCTTGCAAAGATCACTCTGTTGCACCCCCCCCCTCTCCCACCACTCCCTGAAGCTATTCGGTTGCTCCACTGAGGAAAAAGTTAACAAGGCAGTATGTATATACACAGAATCATAACTATTTTATTTTGTGCTGATATTTTTTACACTTTTTAAGGGGGTGAAGCCTATCTTTTTGTGCATGTTCCTTTAGCACCTGCATTAAACATGGGAGTTAATTAAACATTTATGGGGGCAATACATTATGGGGAATACAAAAGCTTTGGGACAAAAGGGAGCCACCACAGTGTTTTGTTCAAATTAACCCCATTCTCCAGCTGTTCTGTATGCTCTACTGCCGTTTGTGATTGGAAAGTCGAAAAGGTCCCCGCGATGCCGCGCCTGATACCTTTTGTGTGCGGAGCAGCTTGGAAGCAATCTTGAGTCAACAGGAAAGCAATATTTTCTTAAAGCTTGTGACTTATATTACTTTTGTGATGTCAGGTAGGAAGGAGATAAAAAGGGCAAAGGGTTTAGTGTAGATTCTCTGGAAGGCATGTAGAGTTCTTGAAGTAGTAATAACCAGCAGATTAAAATTGATCTTCGTGAGACTTCTGATGTTAACTGATGATAGGAAAGTAAATAATTTTAGCTTTTTGGCTGCTTGGTCAAACAGGTCAGGTTGCATTTTGCTGTCAAGAAAACCTGAAGTCTAGCAATGTTTTGAAAACCCATTCTGGGAGATTCCCAGGCTGATTTGCCCCTTGTTAGGGCATCTCCCTTTAATGTTGTTTGTTTAGGCTCTCATTGGGCATGGATGCAGATTGCGGCAGAGGGGCCTTTTCTCTTGGAAATTATACAATCTTGGTATGTGAATACACCTCGCCCACCTCCTTTGCACACGCCCAAGTTCTCCTTTAGATGTTGGAGCAGAAGCAGAAGCTATTCGAACACTTCCTTAGCGTCGTTAGATTCAGACACACAGTCACTCGTCCAGTACTGCTTCCCCCACACATGCAGAATTCCAGATAACAAATATGAGTGTTGTGCGTGCTGAATCATGCATGTTCATCGCTTTTTAAATAGAAATGAAGCGAGAGTCCTTTGATGTCTGAGGTAGCCACCACAGATCAAACAGATCTTTCATATCACCTAATACAGGGATGGGGGAACCATTTTCAGCCAGAGGGTGGAACCAACCAGAGCAAAACTGAATGGGGGTAACCATTGTAAATTTTACTGTTGTACAGTAGACCGGTATGTCCACACACCCATGCGTCCCTCTCTATCTTCTATTCAGGCAAGCAAGAGGCATTATTGGCGTTTAAGGACACACGGTGTGAAGGAATGCCAGTTGGGGGGGGGGTGTCCTGTGATTAGTTTTCACTGTGGTTTGCCTGATCATGTCAACTTCCAGTTGTGGTTTACTGTGCTAGCTTGTTCAGATAAACCATAGTGGAAACTAACAACAATTCCCACCTTGGACATAATGACAAAATGTGGTTAGTTAAAAATGAATGCAGGTACAGTGGTATTTCGGGTTAAGTACTTAATTTGTTCCGGAGCTCTGTTCTTAACCTGAAACTGTTCTTAACCTGAAGCACCACTTTAGCTAATGGGGCCTCCTGCTGCTGCCACGCTGCTGGAGCACGATTTCTGTTCTCATCCTGAAGCAAAGTTCTTAAACTGAGGTACTATTTCTGGGTTAGCGGAGTCTGTAACCTCAAGATTCTGTTACCTTAAGTGTATGTAACCCAAGGTACCACTGTACCTCTGATCTTCTCCTCTTGGCCATGCCAGTGAAGAAGGGGCAGGGATAAGGCTTATGAATGTAACACTGAATTATGGTATTGTTTTACATGAGCAAAACCAGGCCAGTGAGTAAGAAAACAATGACTTTTTAAAGCTGCGTCCAGTGCTCACAGTACAGGTTGTGACCTTTCACATTTTTATGTGTTCTGTAGCACGAAAACTGTTTGATTGTGTCTAAAACTAAACGCATGGCTTTTTTTTTTTTTTTTTACTGACCGTGTTGAGTTTGGTTGTGACCATATGGCTATTTGCTTTCGATGTACCAACCGGTGTGAATTTGTCCTAGGGATATGATTTACAGGGAGAAATTCAAAACAAAGTTTCTCAAACACTTGTGACAAGAAAAAAGATTGAGTTTTTGTCGTCGTTAAAACTAGAAGCTTTTACTACGTTTCACATCACCGTGGCAAACAATGAAATTCATCTGGAAGTGTGGCAAAAGCAAAATAAAATATATTTGGACACTGGAAAGATTATAGTGCATGAATTTAAAATGGAAACAAGAAATATGTGTGTAAAGCCAAAGCTTTTTAGTGCTGTATGAATGCACATATTGCTCTTACAAATCCTATTTGCCAGTGTTAGAAGCAGCAGCAGCAGCAGTTACCGCATAACCAGAAAGAGTTAGCAAGAAGTCACATCTCCCTCGTCCTCTCTCTTATTTATTTCAGAAGCATCAGACTATTTCTTCCCGAGGGCCCCATGATATATTTAAGTACTGTCAGTCCTTCAGAGTTGGGTCAGAGAAGTTCGTTATTCTGTCCTCAGAAACCCATCTTTTGTTTTATTTATTTGTCTGCTGCCATTTCTAAGATTTCAGGTTTTGATGTTATAGACATTCCTTCATACTTAAAGCGCGACTCAGCTTATTTTATTTATTTGTTTGCTTTTGGGCCAAAGCCCGCGCAAGGTAGTTCACAATATAATAAAAATACAAGGAGTACAAAAACGAGTTCTTAACAAAGGCTTGTTAAAACAATGAGCAGAGTCTAATAGAACAACTTGACAAAAATATATGTTCTGTAATATAACCATCCAAGGCTCTGCAGGACTTATGGGTTCTTGATAAACCTGAAAAAAGGTTTCTGGCATTCTTGCCTTCTTCTGAAAGGAAATGCAAGCAGGAAAGGACTGTGGATTCCCCGAGTGAAGGGGTTTGTGTGTAGGAATTTTTGAGTAACTTCAGTGGTACTTTTTCATACATCGTCAGGTTTTGAGTTGAGAATGTGCGTAATACAAAGTGAGACATTAAGGAAATCCAAAGGGAAAATATGAAGAACAGAGGATCTGACGAACGGATTATTAAAAATGTGTGAGACAAATGGTGGAAGTCTTTTTCTTTTTTAAAAAAACACAACTTTATTTAAGGTAGATAAAGACAAGATGGGTGGGGCAAGATGGCGACGAAGGTAGCAGCCTAGTTAACCTCGTCTGCTTTTAGATATAGTTTTAAGTAGTTTTAAGTAGTTTTTTCAAACCCTTTGGGGGTTTATCTTTTATCTTATCTTTTAATTGTAATGAGTTAGTGGCTGCGTCATCTCCTCAACATTGCCTTCGCTTTTCTTAGCATTAGCGTTTTTATTGTTTTATTGTTTTATCACCGGACTCGAGCTTTAGTCTTGCTGCCTTGCCGCACCCCCCGCCGTACTTTGGTGCTGTGGAGCTGAGTAATCTCTTGAAACGAGTGAGAGGGGAAGGAAAAGAGGTCTGGCCTGACTCCCCTGCCGTGAAGGGACCCCGTCACTGAGAAAGAAAAAACTCAAGGTGGGTGATCGGAAACACCGTAAAATGGGGTTGAAACAAGTCCCCGTTCGAGTCCTGCCGGAATGAGTAAGAGCGTCTTCAGCAAATTAGGCTGATAAGAGGCGCAGCTTGAAAAAACCCCCAGCTTCTATCAGCTTCTATCAGTAAAAGGACACTGGGAGCCGACGGAAGAACTCTCAAGCTTTCCTCCCTTCCTTCCCTATCCAGCCCCAGCAAAGCCCTTCTTGTTATCTTAATGTCCGGAGGGTTTACTCCCCACGCCGCCACTCTCCTCAAGTCTGTCCGATAATAAGGAAAACGGGTGACAGCTAATTTATTGCCAACTCCGTGTTATGCTCTGAACTATAAGCTATCAAATTACAAACAGCCACCCCAAATCTTGCCTCAATTTGGACTTTAGTCTACAGCTGGGTGGAGTTTTTGACTTCCTAAGAGACATAGTTTCTGAAACAGGAAGAATAACCCCTGACTGGTAACAAAGATTTACAAATGGTACTTACTAGAAAGAAACGTAAGGACCTGGGGATAGCGACAAGTCCATTGTTCCAGGAGTGTTATGAGAAACAGAGTAAAATCACGCAATACTTTTCACATACAAGGGACAACGAGAATGGAAATGGAAATGAGCAAAAGATGGCTGAGATGATTGAGTTGAAGCAGGATGAGGCCCTTCTTTTTTCCTCTGCTGCTCAAGATCACTCAACCTTCTCTAGAGGAATACAGGACTCGGAGAATAACAACCAAAATAGAAATACAATGAGCCTGGCCCATGAAATAGTCCTGGCTGAGATATTATCCTCAGAGTTACAGGAAGAAACCCGAAACTCCCAGAAAACCCAGACTTCATCTATGGGCTCCCAGACGGAAAACAATGACTGCTATCCTCAGGACTGGCTGCTCTCTATAAATCTGGATCTGGCAGCTATGAAAAAATATTTAACAATAACAAATGGGCTGCTCCTGACACTAGTGGAAAATTATTCCCTCCAAGCTAAAGGCTCAGAATCTCATGGTGCTGACCCACCAACCATCCCTCAAGAGTCAGAATATACAAAGCAACCAGCAACCAGCAAGTGCACACAAGGATCATCAGTGGAAAATCATTTACACCAAGGAAAGGACATAGGGTTGTATGTCTCTGTCCCCAAAACTGAATCTCCTACCCAAGTAAATCAAAAGAAGCGAGGTATCAGTAAGAGATCCCATAAGAAGAAAGCTGAAACTAAAAAGAAAAGTAAGAACATAAAAACTACAAGGAAATCGGTCATAAACCGACGTGCATGTAAAGTATGTTGGAAAAGACTATATAAGCTGATTCCAACAAAATCAAAAACAAACTCTAACAAACCTGCTACACACGGCAGCAGAGAGAACAACAGTGTGGATCCAGGAAAAAAGATCCAGCTGAAGTCCTTGAAAGAAACACCATTGCTGCCTAACAAAACAAGTGAGGAAACGGAATCACTACCCGGGTGCTCTATGCTGAAACCTCAAGGACCCATAAATATTAAAGAAGACTCACCCCATACCATTGATTATGGCAGATCTCAAGATGAGCCAGTAGCAGGGCAAGATCTGTCCCAGGATAAAGGATGGAAACTGATACTGGCAGATAGGAAGTTGGCTTTTCTAAACTACCCGAAGCCAAAGGGCTTCCTCACACAGAAAGAACGCTCGGTGCATTTTGTGAATACTTTAGATGATATGCTGCCAGGGAAAATAAAATTAAATGACATTATCTCAGTAGATTTCATATTCTACAATGGATACTCTCTGCGAGTGATTGCCTCCTTCAAAGATCAAAACTTGGCTAAATATATATATAGATCAAGACATTTGCTGTTAAAGAAAAGGATAACGGTAACAAGATATTTTGAAAACAGCACATGTTTGAATTTGTTTTCTGATGATCTTACGACAGCTGAGACAAGATTTACTTGTAAAGCAAAGGAGGAGAGAGGACACTCAAAAGACAAACTGGAACATACTGAGCAAGGGTCCTTGAAACTAAGACAGGAGATGAGACTGCCTAATGAGGGGACTGATAACTTCTATCCAGAAGAAAAGGCATTAATAAATCAGTTTGGATTGTTGCCTTTCCTTGCCCAATCTGAGATCTTGGGAAGATTGGAGACCCTTAGAAATAAGCTAACAGAGATGAATGTTCAGGAAAAAGTAAGAGAGAAAGATCCGGCAACGGACCAATTAAAGAAAGAGAACCTCCCTGAAAAAGCCAAGACAGACCCCATGAAAGATTACTCCTATAATACCTCTGTAACTGCAGAGATAAACCTGTTAACAATAGATCTAACACAGAGCGCAAGGGACAACAACAAACTACCATCTAAGAAGGAAACCATCCCTATGGCAACCATGAAAGACTACCCTTACAATATCTCTGCAGCTGCAGAGATAAATCTGATAGCAACAGATCTAACACAGTGCGTAAGGGACAGCAACAAACTACCATCTAAGAAGGAAACCATCCCTATGACAACTACAACGCGCTCTTGGACTAGCATGAGATACCTGGATGAGGATGAACTTGGTATCAGACAAATAGAACACCCTAAGGTAGATTCGCCAAAAAAAGGAGTACTGATCACTAATGTTAGCACGTTGCACCCTTCAATCGATTTCATTGAGTATCTGGGCGATAATACATCTATGGACATTGCCAAAATGAACGAAATTCAACCAATAAATAAAAAGATAGGCCCTAAAAACCTTTTAAAGGCAAATTGACTAAGATCAACTTTTGGCAAGACAACGTGCAACCTTGCCCTGCTAACTTGGAATATTGCAGGTTGGCAAAAGAGGACTTCCGACCAATCCTTTGCTAAATATATTCAGAGACATGACATTGTGTTTCTCCAGGAGACCTGGAGCACAAGTGAAGTGGAGTTAAATGGCTTTTCTGCGTTCTCCCTCCCAGGTCTTTTAAGTACTAGAGGGGGGCGAGTTAAAGGTGGGTTAGTTACTTTAATCTCAACAAGGCTAAGGGCCATATTTAAAAAACTAGACCCACTAGACCATCTGGCCACAGCTGTGCAAGTACAGTGGAGAACCCACAGCTTGCTGCTGATTAACGTATACCTACCCCCACAAAGAGAGAAAAGATTGATAAGAAATACCTGGGCTCAGTTAGAACAGTATCTTGACAAACTATCAAATCAATTTCCTGATGCCTCTGTAGTGGTGGCAGGCGACCTAAATGCCAGAACTGGACAATCTGATGAGGCCTTGTATGCCCATTTCCATGAAACAGCCCCCATTATAGAGGAAGCCCACTCAATACCAGCCAGAACCTCAAAGGATAAAGGCTGCAATTATGCCGGCTTATGCCTATTACACTTGGTCAACAAGTTGGACTTGGTTATACTGAATGGCCGTACTGAGGGGGAGAAGGTTGGAGAATTTACATTTATATCTAATAATGGCGCCTCCACAATTGATTATATAATCGTGTCGTATGATCTTCAAAACAAAGTTTTGGAATGCAAAGTGGAGGAGCGCTTAGACAGTGACCATCTGCCATTAAGTGCACTCGTAGTTGCGGGAAAGGATTTATCCTGCGCTGAGAAAATCGAACATTCGAGCCCTACAGCTTTGGAGCTCAGATATTCTCGTATCAGATGGACAGATGAACTGCATAAGGAAATTTCAAGTAGGCTGTGTTCAAAGGAATTCCTCATTAAGAGAGATAACCTTATAACTTCCTCAAGCCATGAATTAAAAATAAATTTATTTCAGGAGTTAATTTCACTCCTTCAAGATTCCCTGAAGGAAAAAAGGAACAGCTCAAGTAGGCAATCCTCAGTATATAAAAACTCCAAACCCTGGTTTGATCAAGAATGTCAGGACATGAAGCTAAACTTACTGAAAAAATACAAGAATTATAGATCTGCCAACTTACCCCAACTCCCCACGGTCTGGTTTGAAGATAAACGAAATTATAAAATCCTGATCAAAAACAAAAAACTCCAGGCACAGAAAAGAGAATGGAAATGCCTAATAGATGCATCCAGAGAGAGAGACTCGGCCACCTTCTGGAGAATGGTAGCAAATGGAGTGCGATCTACCTCCTCAGAAGTGGAGTATACTATACCTGCAGGGACTTGGGAGGCATTTTTCCAATCTTCATATTCAGCTCTGCCTTTGACACAGCCACTAACACAGTGTGAGGCAGGTGACGAGTGGCCTCCGGTGTCGGTTGCGGAGGTCAGGAGGCTTATTCAGGCACTCAAACACAGAAAAGCCCCGGGAGCAGATAATATCTCTCCTGAGCTTCTTAAAGCCAATATTGACTGGTGGGCCCCAGTCCTTGCCAGCCTATTCACCAGCATAGATCAAACAGCAATAATACCAGAGGACTGGGGATTGGCAATCATCGTTCCCATATTCAAGAAAGGCTGTAAACTTGATCCAGCCAATTACAGACCAATCAGTCTCTTAAGCATCATCAGCAAACTCTATGCAACTCACTTACGTGAAAAGTTTGCGGACTGGCTGGAACGGGAGCACATCCTTAAGGAAGCCCAGGCTGGTTTCAGGGCACATAGATCAACTCTAGACCAAGGACTGGTATTGCAACATCTAGTGGAGAAATACACCTCAAAGAAAGGAGGCTCCCTCTATGTAGCCTTTATAGACTTCAAATCAGCTTTCGATTTGATACCCCGGCACAGACTTTGGGAAAAATTAAATGCCACAAACATCGACAGACGTCTTTTGCTTCTTATCCGTAGATTACATGAAAATACTCGGATCCGTGTTAGATGCGACCGTTATGGGAACCTATCAAAGGAAATCCAAAGTTTCCATGGTGTCAAGCAAGGCTGTGTTCTTGCCCCTATTCTATTTAATTTCTATATAAACTCCTTAGTCGGAAAGATGGAGGAAGCAAGTACTCACCCCCCAAACCTAAATAATATACCAATTCCAGTCCTTTTGTACGCAGATGATGCGGCACTTATTTCCTTCTCTTGTGTGGGCCTAAGAAAACTTTTACGAGCTCTTACAGAGTATTGCGAAGCTGAAGACCTAATAATAAATTACACTAAATCAAAAATTATGGTGTTCTCCAAGAGAAAACTCCGACATAAATGGAAAATTAATAACCAACCTATTGAGCAAGTAACATCTTTTAGATACCTTGGAATAATCTTTGACGAGAAGGGATCTTGGTGCCATCAGATTAAGAATTCCATTGCAAATGCGCAAAGATCTTCTAGAGCTATCATAAGATTCTTCTACAGAAAAGGAGGTCAATATGTTCCTGCTGCCTCCCAGGTCTTTGTCGCAAAAATACTCCCACAACTGATGTATGGCACCCAGATATTTAATTGTCAAAAACTTAAGTCCCTGGAATCTGTACAAACTAAATTTTACCGCTCCCTACTAGGGTTACCTACCTGCGTTTCCAACGCAGCCATTAGGCTGGAGGTAGGTCAACTCTCTATTAATGCCAGGATATGGATCTTGAAGATTCACCTCTGGCTAAAACTCATATTTTTCCCAGTGGGAGTGGCTCCATTGACTCTATTAGACCCGTTCCAGTCTAAATGGAGATTGTCACTTTATGAAAAATTGAAGGGCCTGGGGCTTTCCTCACAAGAACTTATAGCCTCAGGTTTTGAAAAGGCTAAAAGGATGGTGAGCCAGCGAATAGGAGATGTAGAGCTTCAGGATCATATGAGCAAGATAGATAAATATCCAGCTATCCAAGATTATGGAAAAGGGTTTAATCTAACACCATATTTGCTGGATCTACAAATCGCAAAATACAGGCGGGCGTTTACCCTTACCAGATTTGATGTACTGCCATCTGCCTTACTAAAGGGCAGATACGAGGGCAAACCCTATGTTGAACGAGTTTGCCCATGTGGTCTGAAAGAGGTGGAAACGGCTTCACATGTGTTGCTACACTGCGACCTTTACGGGGATATTAGGTCACTGTTTATCTCCCCCATCGTTCAGAAATTTCCAGGTCGATCTGAACTTCAGCGGCTGAAAATTCTACTAGGAGATAAAAACCCAGAAGTAACACTGAAAGTGGCCAAATTTTCTGCGGCTGCGATCAAGCGGAGGGCATTAGCTGTAAAAAAGTAAAAGACTTGACCCCTGGACAAGCCCCCTTATCTTTTAAGCCTATACATATATTGCAGTGCATAAATGTGTATATATGTGTGTGTGTGTGTGTGTGTGCATATGTGTTGCTTTTTATGTATAATTTTACAATTTTTTAAATTGACACCATTATTCCCTTTGTAAACTATTGTTGTTTTATGTTTCTCTGGTCTATGACCGTAATAAACTCAATTCAATTCAAGATGAAATTATACAATTGAATATAAATATAGATGGGAAACGGCTATGTATAGTGAGTACTTACCTACTTTTAAAAAATTTCACCTATGATCTTTTTCTTTTACTTCTTTATTTTTTCTTTGTTTTTTTCTTCTTTTTTCTGATACCTTATCTTTCATTTCACTCCTTTATTGTGAATAGCATTTTATAGAGGTATAAATAACTGTAAATATGAAAAGAGACAAAATACTCTCTAATTTTTTTTCCTCGGTTATATGTATTTTTCTTTTCTTTTGTATTTTCTTTTGTTGTAAATATGTATGTTTTCGAAATTTGTACTTAATAAAAATCTTTTTTAAAAAAGAATGTGTACCTCTGAAAGGAGCACTTCCTAGCCTCCCATTCTTCTAGGATTTCACTTAGCTAAGTATTGATCTAGCACAAGAACATAGGAGCACTGCTGAATCAGGCCAAAAGCCCATCTAGGCCAGCGTTCTGCCCTTACATTGCCCAGCCGGATGTCCGTAAGCAGGGCCTGGGTGCAAAAGCAGTGCTTCCCACTTGGGATTACCAGCAGCCGCTATTCAGAGGCATTCTTCTGCCTTTGACAGTGAAGATGGAACACAACCATTGTGGCTAGAAGTCACAATGGGTCAGTCTGGTACGGTTCCTATTTTCCTTAAGAAACTAGGACATAGTCTCCATGCTTCCAAGCGGTCTGCCAGATCTGAAAGGAAGGATGAGCACACCACCGCTTGCCTTGGCGTAATGCAAGATCGAAAGCTGCAGCATAGTTTGTTTGTAAGAATGTTGATCTTGGATGCTTCAACCTGTGACTGCCCCTCAACCTCATAACTGAGAGCCTCCTGATATCTGGAAGCCTCTATTGTTTTGTGACTTTCTCTGCAAGTGTGTGAGAGCCATCTCCAATTTGATGTAAAAACTTCTTAATCTTAGAATCATAGAATCGGGGGGTTGAAAAGGGACCACAGGGTCATCTAGTCCAACCCCCTGCCATGTAGGAATCTTTTGCCCAATGTAGGGCTCAAACCCACAACCTTGAGTCTACCAACTGAGCTACAGTGGTACCTCGGGTTAAGTACTTAATTCGTTCCGGAGGTCCATTCTTAACCTGAAACTGTTCTTAACCACTTTAGCTAATGGGGCTTCCCGCTGCTGCTGCGCCGCCGGAGCATGATTTCTGTTCTCATCCTGAAGCAAAGTTTTTAACCTGAGGTAATATTTCTGGGTTAGCGGAGTCTGTAACCTGAAGTGTATGTAACCTGAGGTACCACTGTATCTGCGTTAACCAAGTATTGTATCTTCACAAAATACTTCTCAACTGAGGCATTTCACAAATTTGCCACGAATCAGCAAGGGATGGGGTACCACGTGATCAAAATGCACGTGTCAGCCAGCTTTCAGATGTACATAAAACTTTCTGAATGCCAGTCCTTGCCTGCTGAGCTCAAAGCTTCCCATTTTGTTCTGTGGTCACTGAATGTTTTGGCAGCTTTTGTGGAAACCAGCAAACAAATGTGGCAGTGCAAAGTGGCAGTACTCAAAGCTAAACGAAACTTAGCCCTCCCCAAACTCTACTACCTGTACTTTAATATCACATACACATGCTTTTATATTTAGCCTTTTGACTGTCAGGTCTCCATAGCTGCACGGTGCATGGCCTGTACCTTTTTGCCACTGAGTTGATAACATTTCATCAGTTTCCCACAACATTAGATTATCTCTGCGTGTGCTGACAGCTAAGCTGTAATAGCATGCATCTGTGTATGCTTATCTTAAGATAATATCCACCTGGCTGTTTAGTAACCATAGAGAATAATGGGACTTTGACGGTTCATGTTGATACTAGCACAAATAGGGTAGCAAATAGATCACTTCATCCTTTTCTTGAAGTAACAGAGAATTCATCTGTTTCTTGCATGCAAAGATGATGCTTTCTTGAGCAGTACAGAGGGCTTTGTTTTTGTTTGTTATTTACCTAGGATTTTGTTTTTTAAAAAAATGTACCGGCCTCCATGGACTTTAATCAGAATGTCAACGATACACGATCCGTAAAGGAAACTTTTTCTAGTTTGCTGTAGGAAACACGATGGGTTGGTAAATTGATTTGAGGGGTTTGTTGGGTTTTTTTTACAATCAAGTGGTATATAAATTATATGAAATAAATAAAAAATAAATAGAGAGGTGGCCTTGCCAGGAAGTTGGCTTATTTCTAGTAATGTGCTCATTGGACCCTGCCACCCCACTAAAAATCCAACCGTGCAGCTCCCAAACCCTTTGATTTCGAAGTGAGCCAGTGAACTTTTCACTCCTGAGTCTAGCTTACTTAGAGGCAGCATCCATTGAGAACAAATAAATATAAAGAGAGAAGCCAAACAGCTAATTCCGCTTGCAGTAGATTGCTGTTTATTCTGCCGCCTTTGTCAACTCAGTAAATCCACCAAGACCATATACATACAAGTGTTATCTAGTATGCACAAGCAAAAGAGATTATTAGGAGGAAATGGAATTGAAATTCCTAATATCAGGCATTCAGCCTTGGGAAACGAAAGGAATAAATTCACATTTTCAGGACTTGAAGATGCAGGAGCAATAGTACTTTGTGTCAGTACTTTTTAATATTTTTGTCTTATACCTCTTTATATATTTTGAAGGTCTTTGCGGTTATGTGTGAGTGGCAGTTCGGCAGGGACACACCTTTCACTGTGAATCTATGGGGCACCGTGGAACTGTTTTTCATTATCTCAATTCAGATACCTCACCAAAATATCATGGAGTCAGAATCGTGGAGTTGGAAGGGACCTCAAGCCTTATCTAGTTCAATCCTCTGCCGTGCAGGAATCGCAGCAAAGCAGATTGGCCGTGGTTTGCCGTGGTGCTGAATTGACAAACCATGGTTGCAAACAACCCACAAACCAGAACGTGTGCCACAGTTTTCAGGCATTGCTAACTTCCTGCGAGAAATCAAACTCTGCACTTGACAGAAAACAGTTACCACTTTCAAAGAAGTCAGTTGTGTGAAAATAAGTAAATTACCCACATTCCCTAATAGAATCCAGACTTCCCATTCTACCATAATAAAGCACTCAAATTTAAATCCAAATTATCTGAGGCAGATTAGAAGGAACACTTCCACTCTCAGCTAGCAGTTAAATGCCTTTAGATAGGTGACATATCAAAACCTAATTAAAAAAATTAAAAAAATTGTCCAGTAGCACCTTAGAGACCACCTAAGTTTATTTTGTGTGCATGCACACTTCTTCACATACACTGAAACATAAAACCCGGTTGCTGTGGTTCCAGTATTTACCAGCAGCTTTCGTTCATAACTCGTAATGACAGAATCTAACCCTGGTTGAGTCAACTTTGCATTTAATCACCAAAGAAAGTGAGGTTGGAGTGATAAAAATCATCCAGTCAACCTTTCCAAACAGAACAGTCTGCTTTTGGGTGCCATTCAAGAGCACAGTGTAAATTAATCATCCCTTAAGAGGCATTCATTATCTTGTCATTCACCTCTTTTTATCATTCTTCAACAGCCTTGACCTTTCCCCCCAACCCTTATGTTATATAACACTGAGCAACCTGTGGACTGAGTGTAGCTCTTTGCAGCCCCTTAAATTTTGCCACAACAAGTTTTTTTAACCTTGCTGTTTGGTCCCCAGTGTGGAGCCCACTCCCCAATCAGTTATACTCCTCCAGAAGTTAGATGGCTGCTTTTTATTGGTTAAACCTCCCCACCCTACCCGACCGCTACCGGGATCCTGTACATAAATAACGATTATGATTGGCAGAGATCTGTAGAGTGCGTGTCTGAGTGCCTATTCAACAAAAACGCATATGGGGATGGAATCTATAAAGTGGCAAGCATGGAGGTCATGACTTCTAGACTTGGACTATCCATGATGAAGGAGGAATCTCTTGTGGATAAATATTTTGGAGACAATCTAAACTATGATTGCAGAATTCCCTTTTGCTCCCCCCCCCTCCCTTTCTGATCTGTTCTTTACTCAGTGATCATTGTTAGCTGAAATATGGCTTCTTTACTATTAAGCGTCAGGCTTTCTGACCTTTCTGGCCTGGCCCTTGAGCATCCTGTTCACGTGGAAGAAGAAAAGTTGCCCAAATTGCTCATAATTGCCGAAGTGCATGTTTGTTTTCTCCCTCCTTTCTGTCACATGGGAGAATGAACTGTTTGTGCTTGTGACCTCTATGAAATTCCTGCCACTGGAGAGGGCAAATAAGCTAAATTAGAACTCTAGGGAAGCTCCTAACCACTTGAAAATAATTATTTGAATTAAAGCTGCCCGTGCCACGTCGCTCTGTAAGAGTTCACTCTGTGTTTTACCTTGCAGCAGGATTTGTTCTTGTTAAAAGGGGCGATTGGCAATGCACTGTGTATATTCTACACAAAAAAAGCAGTTCATTTATCTTGCCCCATCTATAGAATTTCCAAGAGCTTGGTAAATCACAATGAAATATGCTTAAACATTGTTGTCAAACCCGTATGCTTAAACTATCAAATCCTTCCTCTGACACTTATGAAGGTGTGCCTGCATTTCAGTGATGCCTGATTTTGAAAGAAGGGTTCCTGTGCCTTTAATAAATGTGTGGATGTAGCGGGAAGAATTTTTTCTGTACAGCACAGCAATGGGTGAAGCCTTTTCCAAACCAAACAGCTCTTCAAAGGTGTTGCTGGTCAGGAGGTAGGAGCCTTAATGCGAGCGCCGCAGGTCTCAGTGATATAGGGTAGCCTGTAGTCTTGCACAGTGATGAAACACCAGATCAGTGCCTAGGGATTCCTTAAAGCTTTTCAGAGTTGTGGAGGCTTAAATAGGAGAGTTCTGGTGTGTGTGTTTGTGTGCTTTTAGTGCATGCTTCAAGGAAAGAAAAATAGGGTCTGTGTTTTACAAGGGTTCTGCGTGGCTGTGAACCTCATCTATTATAAACACTGGCTTTTAGATATATTCTCACTTTGAGATAGCGTGTGCAGTTGACTATTTGCAGGGCAAACAAATGCAATCAAATGCTGAAGCTTCAAGGAGATTAGAGAGCTGCCAAGGTCTGAACTATATCAACAGCTTGGAATTGGCTCACTCAACAAAGCTTTGACAGTATTACACTGGCAAAACAAACACACCACTGCTACGCTCACCACATATGGCACCATGTATTCCAGTAAACTCTTTTGCAAGTTTCTGGGGCTTCGCGTGCATGTAAATTATGAAGGCATTTCAGAAGGCGCAGCTTATGTAAAAAGCAAATGCTTTCAAATGCTGCATAACTTGGGCTGGGACTGCTGAACGTTTTCTCGGGAATTGTAAACCACAGGAACCTCTTATATATAGGACTAAATTTTAGATTTGCAAGTGAATAAAAGTAGCAGGGTGCTTCCAGGAAGGTGTTTATTGTGGGATTGGTGTTCCTCACAGTGGCAAGGTTTTGTTTTCGTTTTTGCTGTATCCACATGATGTCATGGATATCAAAAGGGAAGCTTGTATTCTGCCCCCCCCCCCTTTATCTGGATTTACCCTTTCCAAGGAAAATGCAGAAAGGGCAAATAAGAAGAAGAAGAAGAAGAAGAAGAAGAAGAAGAAGAAGAAGAAGAAGAAGAAGAAGTAGTAGTAGTAGTAGTAGTAGTAGTAGTTACCCTCTCTCTTCCATTATGGTATCTCAACAACCCATTTGCAAATGAAGCTCCCCACTCCCACTGTACAATCCTGTGCATATCTACTTGGAATCAAGACATACTGTGTTCAGTAGGGCTTACTACCAGGTAAGTGTGCTTTGAGTTACAGTCTAAGAAGGCATGCCTTGAACTCATCTCCATCCACACTTTCCTTTTGCCCTGTACAGTGGTACCTCGGGTTAAGAACTTAATTCGTTCCAGCGGTCCATTCTTAACTGTTCTTAACCTGAAACTGTTCTTAACCTGAAGCACCACTTTAGCTAATGGGGCCTCCTGCTACTGCTGCGCTGCTGGAGCACGATTTCTGCGTTAGCGGAGTCTGTAACCTGAAGCGTATGTAACCTTAAGCGTATGTAACCCGAGGTACCACTGTACTTTCCTGGTATGTGTCCAAACACTTTTCCGCTCCAACTTCCATTTCCCCCAGAAAATTGTGCCTAGAAAATGCAGAAAACAGATAAGTGTGGATGAGCCCCGCTTAGTACATTAGCTTTTCAGACATTTTCCCTGTCGTCAGAAGACAATCAGTGATGCGAAGCATTAATCCAGAAAACACATTTAAATAAAACCTACTTATTTCTTCCAAGGTGCAATATCATTTCTTGACAGTTCAGCATTGACTATGAACCACTTTTCTTTCAAACTTAATAACTTAAAAGTGCCGAATTATTCCAAAATCCATATTAGTGCAACACCTTTCTATTAGGCTAAGCAAAATGTCACAAAAGAGCGTGCAAGTTTTTTTTAGTTCTCTAGAGCAGTGTTTCCCAGCCCTAGGTCTCCAGCTGTTTTTGGACTACAATTCCCATCATCCCTGACCACTGGTCTTGCTAGCTAGGGATGATGGGAGTTGTAGTCCAAAAAACCCGCTGGAGACCCAAGGTTGGGAAACACTGCTCTAGAATGCTTCATCAGTCTAGGAGGTGGTAAATAAAGCAGTGAGAAGGGCCAGAGGGGCGTAGAGAGGGAAGACTAGCTGGTGGCAAAACCGTGATCCTGCATCTTGTAAATGGGAAGAGGAAGCAGACATGCAAATGAAGCTTTGTAGGTGCTATGCAGATATTAGGTTGCACCAATATCCTTTAAAATGAGAGAAGGTACCAAATCCCCATCACTGGAAATAGAAAATTTGGCTGTGACCCCTGGTCTGCGTCCATTCCAAATGGATGAAAATAGGTGGTAGGTGGAAAACTGGAATCAAGAGAAATTAGGCGTATAGTTAAAGCTATGGTTTCCTCAGTGGTGATGTATGGAAGTAAGAGCTGGACCATAAAGAAGGCTGATCACTTTTGAATTCTGGTGATGGAGGAGACTTGAGAGTCCCATGAACTGCAAGAAGATCAGACCTATCCATTTTTAAGGAAATCAGCCCTCAGTGCTCACTGGAAGGACAGATCCTGAAGCTGAGGCTCCAATACTTTGGTCACCTCATGAGAAGAGAAGACTCCCTGGAAAAGACCCTGATGTTGGGAAAGATGGAGGGCACAAGGAGAAGGGGACGACAGAGGATGAGATGGTTGGACAGTGTTCTCGAAGCTACCAGCATGAGTTTGACCAAACTGCAGGAGGCAGTGGAAGACAGGAGTGCCTGGCGTGCTCTGGTCCATGGGGTCACGAAGAGTCGAACGCAACTAAACAACAACAAAGGCAGCTCTATGGCTTTCTCTTTGCCTTCTTGTATGTAAAGTGAGCCTCAGCACTTCCTGACAATTGGTTGTGGGTGGGTCACTTTCTGTATCGGCTTGTTCACATGTTATATTGAGCAGTTAAATTAGCTGCACGTATACTATTATTTGTGTGAAAGAGGCTACCTGTGTTGATGTGTACTGCTGAACTATCGTGTACACAGACGGTGCATCCGTTGAAAGTAGCATGTGAATAACTGTGCAGCTCAGCTATTTTGTACAGTGCAGAGGAACACAAATTTTACTCTTGTTGAAGGTAATATGTGAATACTGCTGCTTTGAGTTTGCTTCCTTCCAGGAAGTGAATCTTTGGATGAGCTCGGCTGAGTGTGCATAATTTTTACTCGAAAAGCGGACTGTTTTGTGTGGGTCCAAGACTGATGCTTCGTGGTTTAATTTGGGAGAGGGTGAAAATGTGGTTCTGCTGTTAGATGTTTAGGGAGAAACCTGTCTTGGGCCAATCATTTGGATAAACCTTTCAAGCCTATTGCTGCATGATCGCACTGTTAGATTTACATGTGTGTGTAGTCTAATGAACTGTTGCTGATAAACAAGGGCAATTGCCAATCAGCAAGACCGAGTTTGAGTCCTGAGGTTGTATGCTTGCTGGAGTGCCTGTGCAGTACATTTTTGAAGGCCTCGGTATCCTGTCAGGAAAGTTTAAGATTAAAGAACCAGTTTCCCAGTTACACACTTTCAGGAGCAGGAGTCTTCCTCACTTGAATGCTTAGGTTTAGTTGCACCCTGCTGGGACGAGGTCAGAAAGAGAGGGTGACATAGATGTAAAGCGTTCAGGCCCTAGCGGATTTCGATCCGCAAACACAACACATGTCTGTGTCTAGGTTTACATGGCTGATTTCAAGCAAATCACTCCTCTCTCTGGGAGTGCATGTAGTAAAATACTTTCAATCCCAGTCAGGTAAACATCAACTTAGGCAGCAATCTGTATACTGTTACTTGGGAGTAATCTGAATTGAACTCAGTGGGACTTAACTTTGAGTTGATATGCGTAGGACTGCATATGGAGTATCACTGGGTTGCTAAGTCCATCACAAAGCACTCATATTTCCAAATGATCACACAAGGAAATGGCAGGGTTTTAATCTTTAGAATGCAAAAAGTATCTAACATTCTGTAGTTTACAAAAAAAAGGTCTCAGTTTCCTGAAGTCCTTTAACAATCTAGTTCCTGAATAATCTTCTTCATTGGAGATGAAGAAGTAGCCAAGTAAGATTGTCTTCCAAGTAGCCAAGTAAGATTGTCTTCCATGAACACGGTCTGAACAAATAAAAAAAAAAGCACCTTAGAGACCAACTAAGTTTGTTCTGAGTATAAGCTTCCGTGTGTATGCAGACTTCTTCAGATACCTTGGAGCGGTCTGAACAGTGAGTCTGTAAGTGACTGCATTCACATGTCCTTCCACAGTGGGGACATAGGTTTCCAGGCAGAAGTGAGTGTTTGCCAAACGTACCTTCCTCTTAGCTCATTTTCCCCTTTCATTCTGAGTTTGAGGATCTTCAAAGTCTGTGACACCTTTGGAGTGTTCGCAGGCCAGTGATTTCCAGTTATCAGTGTTTATGTTACTTTTTTTAGATTTGCCTTGAGAGCGTCTTTAAATCTCTTTTGTTGTCCTCCGATATTTTGCTTTCAATTCTTGAGTAGTGGCTTTGGAAGATGATAAACAGGTATCTCAACAACATGACCAGTCCAATGAAGTTGATGTTGAAGAATCATTGCTTCGGCGATCATTGCTTCATTCAGTACAGTGGTACCTTTGGATGAGAATGGGATCCATTCCAGAGCCCCGTTCGCATCCTGAAGTGAACGCAATCTGCGTCTGCGCGGGTCGCGATTCGCCACTTCTACACATGCATGTGACGTCATTTTGAGCGTCTGCACATGCATGAGTGGCAAAACCCAGAAGTAACACGTTCCGTTACTTCCGGGTCGCCGGGGAGTGCAACCCGAAAACGCTCAACCTGAAGCAACTTTAACCTGAGGTACACTGACATTAATTCACCTGCTTTCCCAAGTGATGTGTAAAATTTTTGGAGAAACAGTTAATGGAATCTTTCAAGGAGTTGGAGATGGTGTTTGTGAGTGGTCCATGTTTCACAAGCGTATAGTAAAGTTGGTAGTACAAAAGCTTTCTAAACAAGCATTTTGGTTTCCCTGCTAATGTCCCAGCCCGCAAACACCCTGCACTTCATTTGGGAGAAAGCTGCACTTGCAGAGCTCAGGCAATGCCGGATTTTGGCATCAATATTGGGCCTTGTGGAAAGATAGCTGCCCAGGTAGGAAAAGTGATTGACACTTTCCAACTGGTTCTGCCCCCTGGATAATAGGTTTCACATTAGTCCTAGTTTTATTTCCTAGTAGCCAACAATGGATGTGACACTAACGGTTCAATCCTATACTTATATACCCAGAGGACTACTGCGTCCAATGGATCTTACTTCTAGGTAAGCAGGCATACACAGGCTTGCAGCCCCTCCAAGTCTACATACCCTAATAAAATAAAAAATTCCATTCCACAGTATGAAGGCACTAAAAATAAAACCAGTCACTGTCTGAGGCAGAGAAGGAAGCTATCACATACTAACTCAGCTATCCAACACTTCCAAGTAGTTAAAACACAAAAACAACCTATTATCACATTATGTAAGATGCTTACAAAAGGGAGCATACTTTGTACATAGAAGGTCATTCCTCAGCATCTCCACTTAAAATACGGGTTACCAACCTCTTTAGGTGTGTTGGCACATGTGGATTTTTGAGCAAATTCTGTGGGCACCACCCTGTTTGCACGCTTTCTCTCTCCCTGACATGAGAGAGAGGGAGAGAGAGAAAGAAAGCTTACAGACATTTTACTTTTCGAAGGGATCTGGGTAAAAGTCTGATTCAGTAGAATGAACCTGGGCCTTGAAAAACATAGAGCTAAAAGAGGAAGTGGGAAGAGTGTCACTCTTCCAACTTCCTCCTTCAGCTCTGTGCTTTTCAAGGGGTGGGGAAGGTATCTTATGACTAAGGGGGCAATGACTGGTAGGGTAGGGTAGCAACCATCCCACTCCTCCCCCCATTATTATTTTTTTGCAAGCAGCCATGAGAGAAGACAGCTGCATGACATTATATGTTTATGTTGGGAAGCTGGAATCTTATCAGGAAGCCTGGATTGTAGTGCAGATTTCAGTCTTCACATTTATCCTTCTAGTCATCAATACTGGTATGTTGAATTCCACAGGCAATCGCCCACCTGGTTACACATGCAGCTGAAAGATATGTGGAGACCAGCGGCTGCAGACGAGAGAAAGCTCTTTGTAATTGCCAAGCACTGATCTGCAAATGCTAAAAAATATTTTATGTCTCTTCTGTTTTAGACTATGCACATTTTCATAACAGGATTAGGGATGTTTGCAGATGGGATAGAGGTCGCATCAGAACAGTGGAGTGGTTCCATCGCTTGCCTGAAGGCGTTGCTGGCTATAGCTGCCTCTGAGATTTGGCAGACTGAGACTGGTGTGTGCGCATGCTTTTCCATGAGCCGTAATCCAGCGATAATTCGCCAGAGCAAAAGAGAAGTCCACCAACTGTTAATAAATTTAATTATCTCCTCCGCACATAAACCTGTCTAGACTCTGTAAGAGATTAAGGAAGATCTCCCTCCCCTTCTCTTCTTGATATATTTGCATGAGAAATGAATTTGCTGTCAGTATGGGATCAGGAAGATGGAATCAGCAGCTGGTTGCTAATTTCATCACCAGAATCCTAGTTGTGGAAAACACTGTGGGTCCCACTGTTGCTGCACTTGGTTGAATAATACCCTTCTTTCGTATAGTGCCCTTTCAGGGGTGAGGAATCTTTTTAAGCCCAAGGGCCACATTCCTGTGGGAGAGACCTCCTAGGGGCCACATGAAAGTACAATTGGGGCAGTGGTGAAAAGTGGGGAAAGAAATGTGATTCTTTCCATTGTACAGTAGCCATGTAAATATAAGAAGGTTATTATTTGTATTATTTTTGTTGTTGTCATGTTTTACTGATTTCGTTAGCTGCCGGGGGGGGGGGGGGCTTTTAAAGGACAAAACGGTGTGATATAATTTTTTTTTTAAACAATAATAGTCATAATAACAATGCTTCTGAACATGAGAGTTTCATTTAGTAATCTTTCATGAATTTGTCTCAGGCCTGGCCCTTCGCTCCCCCAGCACATGGGTTTGTCTGCTGCCATTAATGAAATTCTGCATCCCCATTTTACTTCAATTATCTAATATTTCATGGCCAAACCAGGTCCAGCAGCTACTAGCCTGGGAGCTATAGACCAGGAATTTCACACTGGCATGGAATTGTTTTTCAGGTGAGTTGGTTGGCACAGGAAGGATGGAGTACTCTGTCCTTTTCCTGCACCTAACACAGAAATCAAACTCCCCTTCCTCCTGGCCCTGTTTGGAAATGCAGCTCTTCATCCCTGTGCCTTCGCTTTACAAAGTTAGACTCAATATAGGTTCATCTAACTCAGTAGTCTATTTCAGAGATAGAACCAACAGGCTAACCTCCAGATGTTGATGCACTCCAGCTCCCTTCATCCCTGACTATTGGCTATGGGGACTGGGACTGGGACTGGGACTGCATGCAAAGTCCCTGTTACTGATGACTGAACAGGTGACTTTATGTAAGTAAAAAAATATGTTCTTCCACTAGGTTGTGGGCCCTCTCTTTTATGGGTGGAGCTAGATACCCAAGTGTAGACTCAAAATTTTGGCCAATTAATATGACATCAGAGAAAGGTGTCAATATCAGCTCTGATCTGCTGTTTCCCTTGATCCTTTTAATTTTGCACTCCAAATTTCTTGTTTCCTCTTAAGTGGCTTGTGCTTCTTGGCAGGGAGGATGGAGAATACATTTTTCATGGACTGGGCACAATGCTTTAACTTGCTAAATTGGCCCACATTGTTTTTGAGATTCTGTCACTTCACTATAGTTCTTTCTTAGTCGGCATTGAAATGTAGAAGTATTAAGCTGTGTGCTATTTCCCCTTTTCGCTTCAGAATGTTGTTTCGAATAGCCGGTTAGTATATTCTTGCTTTACAGTGCCAGGCCGCCACAATGAAATGCATGGTCAACTTCCCATCTGTGATGGGAGAGAGTCTCGTTTATATTCCTGCACATATGGCCTGAAATAATACCAATTGTCGCTTTCAGCATGACAAAGATGTTCTATTCTTTCCAGAGTGTGTAGCTTGAAATGCATATTAATGTTGATGGAGTTGTGCTAGTATGTGAGATCACATATATTTAAGATGCTACTGAAATCTTAATCAAGTGAGGCCTGGTTGCTCACGTTTGGTGAGGTAGAGTTGAGGTCCAGGATAACAGAGAGAAGAAATGGAATTTCCCTGACTGTCACTTTGTAGCTGGACCCACTGCTGAAATTGTAAGCTATCTCTGGAAAGGGAAGCTTCTTTAGCAAAAGGAACTGTTTGGGCTGGGGGTGGGGAGCCAAAAAAGTAAACATGAACTCTGTGCCCAAGCAAGAAATGTGTCCCTTTTAGGTCTCTATATAAGGGATGAGGATCAGCGACTGGGAGATTGGGGTTCAAAACTGCCCTGCCTCCTATTGACAACCTCAACACAAATAGGTGGTGTTTGCGGCAGCAGAACTTGCCGGCGGGCAGTTTTGCAGAATGGGAAGCCTGTCGCTGACCTGTGGGCTGATAGGTGAAAACTTCAGCATTAAAGAAGCATTCACTTGTTCTTTCTGCAATACTAATGAAAAATAATGTAGCTTCCAACACTTCCTCGGTTTTATTGGCTTGCAACATTAAAAAGAGTTGAGAGGAGAAAGCTAAATATCAAACAGATGTTGCAGTGTGTTTGGCCACCAACGATGGGCAAACAAAGAGATGGATGCAGCAACCTTATCATCATTAAGAAGGATTTTCTGTACTGGGTGCCAAAAATTAAGTAATTTTTTTATTATATTTTTAAATCCTATTTGTTTGGGATTATGCTGAATAATTATGCATATGTTCAAATATTATAAGTAATACATCCTTCTGGAAGTCTGTAGACATATGTTCAAATATTGCACCATTTACTCTGTTTCCTTCATTCATTTTTCGAAAACCTTTTGGAAAAGGAATGGAAGAATAAAAGGACGGAAAGGTTGTTAACATTTGAGTTGGTAGGTGAGCTTGTAGGGGCACAGGCTTGCCCATACAGTGGTACCTCGGGTTAAGTACTTAATTCGTTCCGGAGGTCCGTACTTAACCTGAAACTGTTCTTAACCTGAAGACCACTTTAGCTAATGGGGCCTCCTGCTGCTGCCGCGCCGCCGGAGCACGATTTTTGTTCTCATCCTGAAGCAAAGTTCTTAACCTGAAGCACTATTTCTGGGTTAGCGGAGTCTGTAACCTGAAGCGTATGTAACTTGAAGCGTATGTAACCCGAGGTACCACTGTATTAGTAGTGATAGAAGGGACAGAAAGTTGCTGTAGAGAACTCCATTGAAATCCCATTGAAATCTTTCCTTCTCTGGAAGTCAGGACAATGTCGGTCTGTTTACCTCCAGCAAGGTAACTGCATTACATGTGTTGGACAATGGAACCTGACCATGGTAAGTTCTGCCCAGCCCCTTCACCAGCCTCCACATTTCCCCCCACTGTAAGTTTCTAAAGTTAAGTTGAAGTTCTAGTGGTATTAAATACAATGCACTGGTTCATCAGTCCCACGCAGCCATGTATTTTGAAGTCTGGTCTGGAGATCTTAAATAAGGCTCGCTGCAGTCTGGTGTTTCCAAGGTGTTAATATCGGTGCATAATACCTGTCTAAGGTCTAGAAAACATTAAAGTGTGTTCTACTACCTAATTTTAAAAGGGAAAATGTGCATGTTTAGAAGGCAGAGATGGCATACCGGCAAGTTGTTCGATGACATTTAATAGAAGAAGTCATTTCCAACAGAGAAGCATTGCATGAAGATGCCTTGCACAGAAATTTTATAAATTTATAACTAGGTATATAAAAAAATTACCATGTTTAGAGCATTAAATGGTTATTTATGTCATATTTATATAATTTTTAACTTCTGTCAGGTGTCAATGCTGCTATGTTGCAAGAAAGCATTGAAAGCTGTGGATAAAAGGCTGGTTACCAGGGTGAACAGTGTCTTAGAGCAGCACAGTGCTGCCGACCCTCACATGGAATTAAGTCCCACTGAATTTAATGCAACTGATTTCATGGTGTTCAAAGGACTGCAACCTAGGCTAAATTAGTGTTGGAGGGAGGACATAGCTAAAGTTTAGCATGGCTTCACTGTTTTATGATTAGTTCAGTGTTTAAGCAGTGTAAGATTGTGATCACACACACACACTTGCTTAAGAGCAAGTTCCGCTGAGTTCTTTGAGATTTACTTCTGAGTAAGTGTGTCGGGATTGAGCTAGACTATGCCCTTCTGCTTTCCTGCATTTTGCAAAATGCATGTTGTAGGTCCCAACTATAAGCAAAGCTCAAAAATTGCACTTGGCTAAGAACAGTGAATCAGCAAACTTCATTTGTAAGTTTGATTTCTTCCCGGATGTGCATAATTTGTGATTGTGTGTGTGTGTGTAGGAGATGTTCTAAAATTAACCTGGAGCCTCACTAGATACATTAACTAGATTTTCAAGCAGTATCATGCCCCTTCTAAGTGTGTTTAAAAACCACAATGATTGCTAATATTATTATGGGATGTAGTATGCAGTACTATCCAAATATTATGGCTTCCAGATTTGCTGGCTGTGGTGTAGCAAGATCATACCTTTTAAGTGGAGAGTTTGCCTTCAGAGTCAAACTCTGTCTCCCCTCCTTGTTGACACCTGAGGTTAACGTTTTCAGGACCTACCCTATTCCTGTGTCTGATTTCTTTCCATCGTTGTTAGTACTGAATTTTAAATCATTGTAACCTGCCCTGGAATCTGCTAGTGAAGGAAGGGTAATAAATTGAAGAAGAGTAATCATCATCATAATTGAAAGTAAACAAAGATGCCTGCATATTGGAGGAAAATGATCTGGCCTTAGGACAGGCAAACATATTTGAAGTTTTAGGATCAAGGAAGCAAACACATTGCAGAGTAGAATGCTGTTCTTCTGTCTTTGGGACAGCTGGGCTTTGTATGGCTTTGGCTAGTGAGTCTTCTGATTCCATCTGTTACCTTAACAGGACAGGATTTGGAGAAGTAATTCCATACACAGAAATGCAGGAAGCCCATAGCCCCACCCTTATTTAAGGTGAACAAAGGCAGGGACTTAAGATTTTCCTTCCTTTCCGTTCTAACATTGGAACTGGGACTATAGAAGTCATCACTGATTATGTGAATTATACTCCACGGCAGCCTTCCTTGTGTTGCATACTACTTCTGCTTAGAGGTGTTGATCATCAGCTGTCTCTCACTAGAAGTTAAAATAAATACTGTTTCGTGCTCTGTTAGTCTATGCAACTGTGGCTCGTATGTGTGGGTTGCCACTTCACTATTTTTTTTTTTTTTTGGGCGCATGTTGCCGTTTCTTGACTAGGTGTGACAGCAATTTGGTTCTCAAATCCTGCATTAGCGTCTCTCTCTCTCTCTCTCTCTCTCTCTCCTCCCCCTCCCCCTATGCTAGATTTGCAGAGCTCTCTGTTGTCTTTGTGTAACGGGGAGTGACCATTTCTATGCCTATCATGTGGATCTCATGCCCGCAGGAAACAGCAGAATCTGGGGTGCTGCTAGCAATAATTCTACGCCATCCATAATGCATGAAGCGGATAAAGCACTGTTTGCTCGGAATCGTTATCTACCTTCCTGTGGTTGCCTCTTTCCCCCCCACCTCTTCATTTTGATCAAATCAAGCCTTCTGCAAAAAACGTTTCCCTGGAAATGTGTGTTGTAGACTTTCAGTGGTACGTAAACGTGGGCATCAACCTACAATCAATGGTAAATGTAACTGCGTGCCCTAAGTGCGCAGAGTGGCAAACACTTAACAGGCTAAAAGCCCTCTCAAATCCTATGCTATTGTATGTGAGGGATATTTATGGCTTTTCTGGGTATGAGAACAATATGCGGCACATTAGTGCCAGGCGGCATGGAATCCCTTAGGGTCACCTAATGTGGTATATGAAGGTTGAAGCAGCTGCATTGTATGGGACTCTCAGCAGTGTGCAGAGCTTCTGTACTTAAAACCTGTGGAAAGTCAGATGAGGCCATAATTATAATTATGTTTTGATCTCGTACCTGCAGAATGAAGGGCACTTTAGTTTCACCCAGTAATGTCTTCTATTGTTCATTCAGGCTAATTCAGATACTTGCCATTTATCATTACGGATTCACAGGGGCTCTTCAGATAATGTTTTCTCTCTTAGGCATCCCTGTCTTCCCCTTCTATCTCTAGTTGTTCTCTTAGTGCAGGGAAGGGGAATCTGTGTTCCTCCATGTCTTGCTAAATTCCATCTCCCAGGAACACCAGCCAGCACGATCAGGGATCAGGAGTGATGGGAGATGGTGTCTGGATTCCCCAACTGTTGAGAGAGGCCCCACCCATTTTAATGGATTGATTAATTTCAGATCAATTAAATTTATTACTCTTAGATTCCCCACCCATTTAGTGGCTCCCTCTGCTGCCTCAGATTCCATGAGACCAGCTTATATTTGCACTCATAAAAAAAAAAAAAAACTTAGCTGATTCTAGCAACTACCCATGATTGGTCCACTACCGCCATTCCTTCCCTTCCGCTGCTCACATCGCCATAATACTACTCGTGTTTTATAGTGGTGATGATGAGTGAAGACAAATACAGTTTATGACATGATGGACTCTCTTTCCACTGGGTGGGGGAAGGAAGAGAGGATTATTATTATTATTATTATTATTATTATTATTATTATTATTATTTATATCCCGCCCTCCCCTGCCGAAGCCGGGTTCAGAGCAGCTAACAACGGTAAAAATAACACAGTTTACATAAAATCATAATCAATTAATTGAAATACAATCTAAAATCAATTCATTCTAAAATCAAGTCAGAATCAAATTAATGGCAAACATTGGGCTAGAGTTCTATGAGGATTACAAAAGGAGGGGATCAGACTGTGCCCTAGCCAAAGGCCTGGTGGAACAGCTCTGTCTTGCAGTCCCTGTGGAAAGATGTCAAGTCCCGCAGGGCCCTAGTCTCTTGTGACAGAGCGTTCCACCAGATCGGGGCCACGGCCAAAAAAGCCCTGGCTCTGGTTGAGGCCAGCCTAACCTCTTTGTGGCCCGGGATCTCCAATATGTTTTTATTTGAAGACCGTAAGTTCCTCCGTGGGGACATACCAGGAGAGGTGGTCCTGTACTTACGAGGGTCCTAGGATGATTTTCAACTAAGTTTTACTCTGAGTAGGCACACTGAAATTAAGAAACATAACTAAGTTAGTTGCAGGTAGGTAGCCATGTTGGTCTGCCGTAGTCGAAACAAAATAAAAAAATTCCTTCCAGTAGCACTTTAGAGCCCAACAAAGTTTGTTATTGGTATGAGCTTTCGTGTGCATGTCTCTGAAGAAGTGTGCATGCACACAAAAGCTCATACCAATCACAAACTTAGTTCGTCTCTAAGGTGCTACTGGATTTTTTAAATAATTAAGTTAGGTCCATTAATTTCAATGGAGTAAAACTTCTTTGAATACTATGCAGTGTGTTTGTGTGTCGTACACAGTACTGTTGTGTGATCTCACCCTCTGTGGCCAGTTGGTTTCTGGGTTTCATTCGAGGAGCTCACATTGGTGTTTAAACTCCTAAATGATTGGGGAGAACACCTCCTTTGCTAAGGACCTTCCTGGGTAATACGATTGGCAGAGGGGGGGTCCTCTGGTTGTTCTCTCTCAAAAGTTTGAGGGGCGGCAGGACTAATCACATTTTTCTCTACATCATAAGGTTTTTAAAAACAGGTGTCCACCCATTTCAAAGTACATTTGAAGCACTGAGCAGTGAACTTAATCTATCCAAGTATTTGTAGTTAATTAGTTTAACTGCTCTAGGTTAATTGATCTGGAGGAATAAAGCTTTGGATTAACACAGGATTGGGAGAAAGTTTACAAAGACACATGGGGGGGGGAAGAGTGGGATATTTTATTGTGCTTTTACCTTCACTTTCATTAAAACAGAGAGGTGCATTAAGTGCCTGCAAACTAGTTAACCTTTCTCCTTCGAATGCAGTTGGATGATGGTAATGTTGTGCTTTGAAGGTGGAGTTCTGAACTGAATGAGTACAGAACTGAACTGCAACTGGCATTCAAGCTGTGAGTTGCATCCAAGAAACTTTGTGCGAGTGGAACAACTTCTGCTGGCACAATGGAACCTCCTCCTCCCTTATCCCTGAATCTGGTCTGAAGGTTTCCCTACCCAGCCAGTGCATTTTGGGGGGGGGGGATTGGAGGGCATTCAGAGGGAGGGGGGAATTCCGTTTCATGAGGGGATGTTCTGTTCATGTAATGATTTTGTTGAGTCCATACCTTGTCTCCTGCTCATGGTGGATTTGATTTAAATCAAATCGATTTAAATCACATTTTTTTTACAGAAAGACTCATTCTTGCTGGTAGAATCTTAATATTTACAACCAGAAGAAGGTTTCATTTTTGGAATAATAAAATTTCAGAGTAGTTTTTACAGTTATAACAGAAATTACTGATTTGGTTATACTGTTAGAAATACATTTTCTTTTTATGTTTGTGTTTTTTATGTTTTCTGTTTATATTTGGACAACTTTTCTGCTGTACTTTATTGGAAGGAGAAAAATAATCATTTCCTTCATAACAATTTAAACAATTTATTTAGCTAAAACAATAACATTATAGTATATGTATACATGTTTGTTAACTGATGTGGTTAAACGGTTTAAAAACAACAACAAAAAACAACCTTAGACTGAGTTTTAGCATGCATGAAAAACTTAAAACAAATCCTTATTTCCTGATGAATAGCCTTTGGACTATAATGTAACTTAAACAGAAAACTATCTTTAGAAAGATTTTTTCCTCCAAAAGCATTTTATTTTAAAAATCCAATTTAAATAAAAAAATCTGATTTAAATTATTTTTAAAAATATAGATTTTTGGATTATTATTATTTTTAAAACCCATTGATTTTTATCCACCCTTCTTCTGCTGCATGACATATACTAATTGTAACTTGTTCTGGGGTGGCGCATGAAATGTACATAGTGAAGTAAGGCTGATCTCTTGTGTTGATACCTTATTCTACAGCATTTTGATAGTATTTCCCCTGGGTCACAGCCAACAGAAGGAAAACCCAATATGAGAGTGTTTGCTAAATGCATAAATATTGGTCCATTAAAAAAAAAAAAAGACACAACCATGACAGAATACATGGACAGAACGGAGTGCGTGGGTTTAATCTAGGTGAATGGGTAAAAAATAAGTGATCTGTATCTGAGGGCAAAGAGGAGTAATGCTAAAGCCAGCTTTGGACAAAAGGTGGAGTAGCATTTGAAGGGGAAGCATTAACAAGACACAGTACCTGCTTTCCACAGAGCTCAGAAGCATTTGAAATTTGTGTGTACAATCTGCAAGACCTTTTACCTATAGCCCCACCTGTGTGATTTCCTGCCATTTAGTGTCATGGAAAAGATCCTCTGTATGTGCTCAGAAGCACTACTTATTCGTACTCTCACAGTGCTTCATTGAATTTCAGCATTTAAAATAGATTCTGGGACTAAGCTGCTGTGGTGGTCTACACGAAGGAAAGTGTTTCCGTCTTGGGGGGGGGGGAAGGGTTATCTAGGAAGCCGAAGTAGTAGCAATCACACTTGTTAGTCTCTTGGCACGACAGCTGATCAGCCCTGAACTGTTAGATTGACCTATTTGTAATTAGGCAGCTAAGCCATTAGACAAAGAGTGGGTAAAAATGAAAATGTAAAAATGATTAGTTCAGGCTGCATTGGTCATGGTCGTACCATTTTCGCCTGCCACACAAAAAGCCAGGTTTCGGTTCCTGACCAATGCAACTCAGATTTTGGAGAAGGGGTGCAGCCCAGTGGTTAGAGCAACTGCTTTGCATGCCGAAGCAATCACCAGCATCTCCAGGTAGGGCTGTGCAAGTCTGCCTCTGCAGCCCTGGAGAGCTGCTGTCAATCAGAACTGAGCTTGATGGACCAAGGTTTTGAGTTGGTACAAGGCATCTTCCTGCGTTCTTATCATGTGCAGTCCATCTCGTTCAGCATCATTCTTCCTGTTATAGCCAACCAGTTGCTCCCAGGAAGTCCTCAGGCAGGATGAAATAGCTCACTCCTGCTATCCTTCCCTGCAGCAGATACTCAATAGCACACGACTACTAATCTTGGGAGGTGGCACTTAACAATCATAATTTATAGCCATTGATGGACAGAGTCTCCATAAATTTGTCTTAACCCCCCCTTTAAGCTATCTAGAGCCCTGTTTGGGTGTTGTTATAAGGCAGCTTCCTATGTACAGTGCAGATGTCTGAAACGGAAGGGTCTTTGTGTATTTAGGCACCCGTTCCTTTTCCAACAATCCTTTTGAATGGATATTTTTACCCTGGTCCAGATAGGACTTGGAATTGTTTCGATATGTGTTTTTATCATTGTTGTTGTTCTATTGTTAAATCTCTTCAGGATGTTTTGTGGGAAGCCACTCATGAGTGAAATAAATGTGCAATAAAATATAACGTGCACATAGATCTTGGCTTACATTCAGAAAAGGCATAAGAGACCTTTTTCTGTCCAGGGACCACATTCACATCTGGGCAGTCTTCTGAGATTCTCATACCTGGTGATTGGTGGGTAGGGCAGAGCAGAGGCAGAATTGGGCAACACAATGAAAGTAAATGTTACTTTGTACAGAAATCTAGTTGTTGTACTTGCACACCCTTTTCCAGACAAGCAGGGGGTGTTATCAAAGTACATAGACACATTTCAGCCAGGCAGGAACACTCAGGATATGAAGATGGTGTGTGGCTTGGGGATAGTTCTCAGGACAAGAAAGCATTCAAGGACCACATTCAGGCACTAGGTTATGCAACCCTGGTTTGAGGTATCATCAAATCTTGTAGCAGCGGATCTCACAAATTAACGATGAGCTGTACAAAGAGAGAGAAGAGGGGATGCATCTCGAATATCCCTCCAATGCGTTTTTATCAGATGACCCCCAGTACTAGTATTACAGGATGGGGGGGGGATACTTTCTCTACAGTGTGCATAATTTTATAAACCGCTTTCCTGTTCCATCCCCTCCCCACTCATCAGATCTTCCTACTTCAGCAAAGCAGATCAGAGTAGATCTCTAGTGGAAACAACAACTGCCTTTTGAAACCAGCTGGAGGAGATTTGACTTTTTCTATCCATTAGAACTTTTGCTCTTGAGAGTCCCATGGACTGCAAGAAGATCAAACCTATCCATTCTGAAGGAAATCAGGCCACTGGAAGGACAGATCATGAAGCTGAGACTCCAAACCTTTGGTCACCTCATGAGAAGAGAAGACTCCCTGGAAAAGACCCTGATGTTGGGAAAGATGGAGGGCACAAGGAGAAGGGGACGACAGAGGACGAGATGGTTGGGCAGTGTTCTCGAAGCTACCAGCATGAGTTTGACCAAACTGCAGAAGACAGTGGAAGACAGGAGTGCCTGGCGTGCTCTGGTCCATGGAGTCACGAAGAGTCAGACACGACTAAACAACAACAACAACAACAGAACTTTTGCTATTTTTGCTCTAGATTACAAATTCCTCTGAACCAAAGGCACTTTCCCCCTCTTGTTGGTCTGGAAATCGGCTTAGTAAGTGAGAGTTGTTAATAACAGCATTGAGGCAGCAGTGTGTGGCATGCTTACTTGGGTGTAGCCCCCAAGGGGTTTACTTCTGAGTAAACACATGTAGCATTGAGCTGCTAAACCCACACTAGTGTGAATCTGAATTCCAGCTGCTTGGAATCACAATTGGGAAGAGTGTTGTTGCACTCAGGTACTGCTTGAGGGTTGCCATGAGAAACAATGCTGAGCTAGGTGGACCTTTGGGCCTGTTTGCAGTAGGGATATTTTTATGTTAATCTACATGGAGGTAAGATCTGTGTCCCAATAGTGGTGAACTTTTCCTCCATTTCAAAGAGGGTGGATTTGATTTAAATCAAATCGATTTAAATCACGATTTAAATCACTAGTCAGTAAGACTTGATTTAAATCTTTTTCTCTTTTTTTACAGAAAGACGTGTTCTTGCTGGTATAATCTTAATATTTACAACCAGATGAAGGTTTCATTTTTGGAATAACAAATTTTCAGAGTAGTTTTTACAGTTATAGCAAAAATTACTGATTTGGTTATACTATGAGAAATACAAAGACAGGTAATTATGAAATTATTGTTTATATTTGGAGTTTTCTGCTTTACTTTATTGGAAGGAGAAAAATAATCATTTCCTTAATAACAATTTAAATTTTTTATTTAACTATAACAATAACATTATAGCATATGTATCCATGATGTGGTTAAACAATTTAAAAAAACACACAAAAACTTAGACTGAGTTTTAGCACACATGAAAAACTTAAAACAAATCCTTTTTTCCTCATGAATAGCCGTTGGACTATAATGTAACTTAAATAGAAAACTATCTTTAGAAAGATTTTTCCTCCAAAAGCATTTTATTTTAAAAATCTCATTTAAATTTTAAAAAGAATCAATTTTTTTTTTTTTTTTTAGAAAATCATTGGTTTTTATCCACCCTGATTTCAAACATCTGGGTTCGGTGACTAAATCACTGTCTTCTAAACAACAGCTCTGTGAACGGACAGGTAAGAAACACGCACCAAACTGAAACGATTGAGCAGGCCTGCGGTTAAAAATTGTGCGTCAGATGGATGAATCACAGCAGCAGAATTACTCCGCGACGAAGAGGAATTCAAAATCTTAAAAACAAAAAAACAAAAAACCCCACAATAGTGCAATCGCCTCTACGTAGTTCCACCCGTCTTTCAGATATCGCGATATAATGCGACATTTGGCTGGTGATGTATATCATGATGTTGAAAGCCAAGTATCTCCCAGCCCTAGTGTTCAGAACCAGGCAGAGGGCCTTCTCGGTAGTGGCGCCTGTCCTGTGGAATGCCCTCCCACCAGATGTCAAGGCAATAAGCAACTATCTGACTGTTTAGGGAAGTTTTTAATGTTTGATGCTGTATTGTGTTTTTAATATTCGGTTGGAAGCCGCCCAGAGTGGCTGGGGAAACCCAGCCAGATGGGCAGGGTATAAATAATAAATTGTTGTTCTTCTTCTTCTTGTTGTTGTTATGGAGGGGCTAAAGAGGCTAATATGCAGCACCAGAATTTATTGAGTAAGGATCTTAAATGTTGTATTATGGTGAATCCTTTTTTTTTTTAAAAGCAATTTAATAAAGGCTTAGTACACTCTGACCACGGGATAATCCATTCTGGGGATGTAACCTTGGGTGGAATATAGAAAGCGGTGAGTTTTGAATAATGGCTGTACAATCTCATAACATTTGTGTACCCCGTATTCAATAGTGGGCTGTGCTGTTGACTTGACCTGCCCTCCCTGCCAATGTTGTGGTCCACAGTACTGGGAGTGGCCTAGCCAGGCCTCCATGTGCTCCTGCTGTTGTCACTGTCTCCACCACCAATATTGGGCTTTAGGTGAAGGGAAGCAGGAGGGTGGAGGGTTGGCAATGGGGTTTTTTTTAGCGGATAGACGAGCTGGGAGAGCAGAGGCAGCAACCCCCAGTATCCTTATATGTGATGGAGAAACACTCTCATGAAACTAAAGCTTTCGTCATTCCCCAGTTTGCTTTGTTTATTTTTGAGGAGAACATTATTTATTTTTATTTTATCTGTTTCCACCCCCCCCCAAACCCAACCATAAACCTCTTCACTGCTTTTTTAATTAGTTAAGCAGCATAGTTCCAGACTTTCTAGGTTTATACACAAACGAGAAACTAACTTGAATAGAATGATGGCGCACATTTTCTGCAACGCTACCGCCAGATTAGATTATTTGCCGTATCAGAGTTCCTATTCCCTTCGGAACAGTAGCTAGAAGAGAGTTTGGAGGAAGTGGCAGAATGGTCTCTTAATCTAAAGTTTTATCACTATGCAACAGGTTGCTTTCATTTTTATCATTTCCTGGGTTGACAGCACCCCATGATAGCAAAGAATATTGCTTTGCTTTCTTTAATTATTTTTGTTTAATGTAGAAAGGGGAAAGACTTCATTTTTCCTTTTCCTTTTTCGTAAATTCAAATGATGAAATTAAAAAAATAAACAAATAAGAGGAACCTTAATTGGTTTTATCACCGTTCCCCAAAGGTTACTCTGTGAATATTGCTCAGTACTGCTTGTCATACTTTCTTGCTTGACACTTAATGAGATCTCAGAAGAAAATCACAGAAAAAATGTGCCTCTGAAGTATTTTCAAGATGTTTGCTATCTTGAAGTAAAAATATGTTGCACTACTCCAATCATTTATTAGCTGGATTCACTCCAACACACAAGCTTTTTATCTGAAATTGCTATAAGCTGTAATGTAAAGCATGTTACTTGCACATCTCTAATTGGCAAAATGTTTATTTGGTGCATATTAAACTCAAGACGGACCTGGTTTTGAAGGAATATTTATTGCTTTGAATCTTAGTACTTTCAAAATGTAAGGGTTGCTGTTTTATATATGTATATACACACACACCCCACCCCTACCTCTCATTCCTTTGCTGAGGCTAATCAAAAATGCACCTGTTTGTTGCTTTATTATTAAAACTCCTTCCAAGTGTTGCTAATCAAAGTGCATATGGCAGTGAGGTATTATAAATCAGGAATGTTAGCAAAGCTGAGCCTTCAGTATAAATTATAGTTTGGTACAGAAAATGAAAATGGAATTTTCATTAGTCAGGCTTAACATTTTACTGTTTCAATGTCGCTGGAAGTCTTGTTGTACTACGTAGATGCAGCAACTTTCCCACAATGAGAACGAGCTAGACTGAGTCTTTTTCTTTCTTTTCTTTAAGAGCTGTCATTGTTTTGCCATGTCCGGGGATGCAACTACTCACAAGCTTTTGCTTTAGAGCGTAAGACCTACCACAGTTGGTTTAATGTTCTCCTTGTGCCACGTCTGAACAGTGGGAATACGTATAGAGGTGTTCGTGGTAGGTGCTCTCAGCTTTGCTCCTCAATTCCTCTCCCACAGGGCCTGAACCGCAGTATATTTGGCACAGTCTTGGATGTAATGCTATGTATACTTATTTGTGAGTTGCCAGAAACCACAGGAGGGGAGACTTCTGTTGTGCTTCAGCCATACTTGTGGACTTGGCCACTGTGAGAACAGGATGCTAGACTAGAGGGGCCGCTCTCATGATTGCTTGCTTATTGGTGTATGCCCCATTGACCTGAATGGGATTTAGTTCCAAGTAAGCAATACACAGACAGTGAGGTTGCACAGAAAATAATTCTGGCTAAACACGCAGATACACACAATGATGCAACACACTTCTCTTAAATATCTGTAAAGATGAAAATATCTTGATTGCTGCAGCTGTTCTTTAAATTGCAGCTGTATTAAGGAAGTTAGTCTTAATTCCCAAGCTGAATGTGCTGTTTGCTTTCTTCATTTACATTAAAGGTAAATTGGAAATGAATCCTGTGAATGCCTTGGACTTGTGTTGCATAATAAGCATGAGTAATACCACTCTAGAACCCCCAAGGATGCCTGCAGGGTCCTGTTGCTCAGCCAATGTACATACGCATGCTCAGTCCACAAGTGTTGCCTGTGTCTTGTTTGTTTCTGCACAAAATTTCACCACATGACGCATTGTGTGTCACAGTGACAGCAGAAAGTGTGTATTTGAGTTGTCCTGAATTCCGGTCCTTGTTTGCTCTTAGTGCCATTGATGGTTATGCTTCGATGTCACCATGACCTTGGGCTGCCCATCAGCAATGTCACAATCGCTCTGTTTTCTGTTGGCTTAGTTCTTTCGATCTTACAGGGAAGCTTGGGATATATGCAGTTCCATATCTTTCAGGTCCAGGCCTCTGTGTATCAAATGGGGATGACAGCGATATCACAAACACATTGAAGTTTGACCGGGTTTAGTTTCAGTGCTGTGGGACATGCAAGAATTTGTTCAGTATGCAGTTACACACAAACATTTGTGCAGGTGTCAGTTTTGGTCTGGGATTCAGAATTCAGCTTTCTGGGCCTCACCCCATAATCATGTACAACTTTATAACTCGCACTGCTGTGGAGATAGGCTTGGAAAGTGTGTGGGCTCTTTTTAATAAATGCCTATCATAGGCTGTGACTATCCCTGAGGAAATTTTCCTTTTGACAGAAAGACAGAGGCAGGTCCCTAACGACTAGCTGAAGACCACTGGAAATCTCAAACAATTGCTTTTGGTATAAATTATGTAGTAGGCAATGCCTTGCATTTTTCAAAGCATTACCTTAAAGTGTGTTCAACTATCTAACCTTTCCTTTACTGCAAAAGTGTAACGTTTTTATAAAAAAAAGTCTGTTGCCAATTGTTCTTCTGAAAAATCTTCTTCTCCCCCATGAATATTCTCTAGCATTCGTTTAAAGTGAATCACAGTAGCATTAGTGTTGCCACAAGAGCTGGGGTGCACATTGTCAACTTAATGCAAGTGAAACATTCTTTTTTTCTTCCTTCTGACAAATAAATGAAGTAATAATCATCACTTCCTTTCCCTCGAAGTTTCTGCGCTCTCTGTTAAAACTTCATTTTTAGCCCAGGCTGCCAAAACAGGAGGCGAGTGTTGCCTATTTTTAGTCGACTTTGGGCGGACGCTAGACAGGAAGGAAAGACAGGAACAGTAGAGCCACTTTAAAAAGCCTTGAAATAACATCTGGTCATCCAAGCCGGAAACTTAGAATGACTGGCCCTGAGCAATCAGAAAATCCTGACTGTGTCCTCAGGATGGCTGGTCTTGGGTTATGGATCTCTTCTGTGCCTTTTCATGCAGTTTCCCATGGCTGGCTATCCTTACGGTTTGTTTTTTAAAAGTTACAGACAGTGCTTATTTTACAGTGGTACCTCGGGTTACATACGCTTCAGGTTACATACGCTTCAGGTTACAGACTCCGCTAACCCAGAAATAGTACCTCAGGTTAAGAACTTTACTTCAGGATGAGAACAGAAATTGTGCGGCAGCGGCACGGCAGCAGTGGGAGGCCCCATTAGCTAAAGTGGTGCTTCAGGTTAAGAACAGTTTCGGGTTAAGAACAGACCTCCGGAACGAATTAAGTACATAACCAGAGGTACCACTGTATATGAATGTGCTGTATTAAGATGTCGTACCTCTGGTATTGCCCATATTGTTACTGCTGATTGGAAAGAGCCTCTTAAACTTGAGTGGCCATGGATTGAACATGGGACATAAGAACATAACATGAGCTCTGCTGAATCAGGCCAGTTACTCACCTAGTCCAGCATCCTGTTCTCACAGTGGCCAACCAAATGCACATAATAATAATAATAATAATAATAATAATAATAATAATAAAATAATTTATTATTTATACCCCACCTATCTGGCTGGGTTTCCCCAGCCACTCTGGGTGGCTTCCAGCAGAACACTAAAATGCAAATATATAAAATACACCTATTAAACTTTAAAAGCTTCCCTAAACATAGGAAACCAGCAAGCCGGGCATCACAGAATCAGAGTCCTAGAGCTCGAAGGGACCACAAGTGCCATCTAGTCAACCCCCCCTGCAATGCTGGAATCTTTTTGCCCAACATGGGGCTTGAACCCATTACCCCAAGATTAAGAGTCACATGCTCTACCAGCTGACCTGTGGTGGTCAGTGCCGGTGCAGAAAACATTTTGTTCCTTGTGGTGGTATCAAGGTTAAATTACAGGAGGGGAAGGGGGAGCAGGGAAATCTGAGATGTTGTGTGGTATGCCCTCACCCACCCATAATGGATTCTAGTGCCTGTACTCCATGCAGTGCAGACAAGACTTGCTGCTGACGATTGCTGTTGATCCAAGGTAGACAAATGTTGCACCCTCCCCTCCAGATGTTGCTGGACACTTAACTCCCATCTGCCCCGGCCAATATGGCAAAACGTCAGGGATGATGGGACTTGTGGCCCAAGAACAGCTGAAGGGTGCCATATTGACTGCAGGTGCCTGTTACAAATGCACCATGAAATCATAGAGTTGGAAGGGACCGTGAAAGTCATCTCGTTCAACCCCCTGCAATATGAGAAGAGGCTCCTTCATCCCAGAATTATCTCCTGTTAAGCTGTTCCATTTGGGTGTTTGAGAGGGAGAGATGAGACAAAGAGGCCCCCTCCATTGGCCTGGCTGGTTCCTTCCTTCCCAGAACTTTGTCATTCTGAGGCTCTATCATCTCAGATTATTTATATCTCCTCCACCACCACCTCCCCCCCTTTCCATTCCCCCCTTTTTGTTACATGCCCATTGAACCGCAAGCCAGTTATTTAAAACTGTGAACCACCTTGGGAGTGTGTTGGCAAAAAGGATGTATGTAAATGTAGCAAGTGAAAAGATAAATAAGATAAAATAAGACCTATCACAACCTGAAGATATATCCAGTGAATATATAGCCTGTGGGCTGTTTTCCATTTGGCTGGGTTAGCAGCTGACTTGGACACATGTACAAATCCCATTGTACAGCATGTGATGGGCAGGGGAGTGACCCAGACTATTGTCTTCCATTGGGTCCTTGTCTGAAGGAGGCCATGTCATGCTACCCAACAGAAGGGCAGATAAGTAAAAGAGATTTGCAGACACAGGGAGACTGTGCAGGTAGCTTTTATGGTGAAAAAGAGGGAAAGGGTGTGCATTGAGTGGCACCATCAAGGCAGGAATTGGGGGCAGAAGGCAAACTCCTCACTTGGGGAAAACGAACAGAAGGGCCATCCCAACACAGCAGGGCTGGCCGAGGACATTTTGAACTGCATCACAATGTGAATTGGTGCTTTCAATTCAACTGCCTCCACATTGCAGTTCTGCTGAGGTTGGTACTTAGGTGAGTTATGGAGCTTTTATAGACCCACAGATGTCCTAGGCAAGCAGAGCCATTGGACATGGATTTCTTTTTATAACCACCTTTCCTTTCCTTGTAGGCAGTTATGCTCTGCATTAGGGATCTGTTGTCGCTTAGCAATTCATCTGCTCCTATTACATATTCCTCGCACACTTGCAATCATTTCATTTGCAGTGACATAATCTTATTTATTTATATTTATTTACTTTATGAGCTTTTATAGCATCTGCTTCGCTTGCCATCCAAGCGCGACTGTAAACAGGATGTTGCAAATACAAGCCAGACAGACGCTGCAGACCAAATTCATTGAGATCAGCTAGCGGTTGTTTTTGTTTTTGAAAACCTTTCCATGGCCAAAATCTCACAGCCTGTTACCGCAGAGGAATAGGATTTCCCAGGGAAAAAAAGCAACCGGAGCATCTGAACTGTGGAGCAGCAAGCTTCCAGTTTATATGCAAATATTTGTGAAAAACAGATATGTATTAATAGCCTTGCCTCTGCAGCAAAACCATCTCATAATCCCACTCCCTCAGTGTTCCTTGGGGCTTCAGCAGCATTTCTATGCAATTTGAGTTGAACTTCTAAATACCATGGTCCTGGGGTTGTTTTCTCTAAAGGGGCTGATTGGCAACCATGATGTTGAGTAGGCTTTTGTGAATTTTCTGGATATATATTTTCTGTTGCTCAGATCATAGAATCATAGAATTGGAAGAGACCACAAGGGCCATCGAGTCCAACCCCCTGCCAAGCAGGAAACACCATCAGAGCACTCCTGACATATGGTTGTCAAGCCTCTGCTTAAAGACCTCCAAAGAAGGAGACTCCACCACACTCCTTGGCAGCAAATCCCACTGTCGAACAGCTCTTACTGTCAGGAAGTTCTTCCTAATGTTTAGGTGGAATCTTCTTTCTTGTAGTTTGGAACTATTGCTCCGTGTCCGCTTCTCTGGAGCAGCAGAAAACAACCTTTCTCCCTCCTCTATGTGACATCCTTTTATATATTTGAACATGGCTATCATATCACCCCTTAACCTCCTCTTCACCAGGCTAAACATGCCCAGCTCCCTTAGCCGTTCCTCATAAGGCATCGTTTCCAGGCCTTTGACCATTTTGGTTGCCCTTCTCTGGACACGTTCCAGTTTGTCAGTGTCCTTCTTGAACTGTGGTGCCCAGAACTGGACACAGTACTCCAGGTGAGGTCTGACCAGAGCAGAATACAGTGGCACTATTACTTCCCTTGATCTAGATGCTATACTCCTATTGATGCAGCCCAGAATTGCATTGGCTTTTTTAGCTGCCACGTCACACTGTTGGCTCATGTCAAGTTTGTGGTCAACCAAGACTCCTAGATCCTTTTCACATGTACTGCTCTCAAGCCAGGTGTCCTGATAAACATGTTCAAAACTGAGCCCAGAGACAAAAGTACATCAGAGCTGCATAGAAACTAACTGGCCCTTTCCCCATTGTTACCATTTCAGCAGATAGAGTTACTATTTGTCACAGTGTTTTAAGTCCTTTGCATGAATTGTCTGTAATAAATCCAGGGTTGCCTTTTTGTGCAATTTTCAAGGTGCAATTAGAAATCAGAGGCTGTTAGAAATCAACATGCATTGCTGTTTTAAATGTGTGTTTCGTTGAAACAATATATTATACATTTATTACTGTTTAATTGAAAGGATATATTGTACTTTTATGTTTTGCTTTATGTATCTGCCCTGGGCTACCTACTTTAAACAAACAAACAAACAAACAAACAAACAAATAATAATGTATCCCAACATGGGAGGGAGACTAGAAATATTTCAAATAAGTTTTTTTTTAAAAGAAATTATTTCATTACTGTTCTCAAGATGGTTTACTTAGCTAATTGGAAACCACTGGTGCAGAAAGAGGCATTCCTACAGAATCTACTCCACTAGGGGTGGGAACCCCATGGCCTCCCAAGAAGTTGTTGGACCCCAATTCCCATCAGTAGTCAGGGATGTTGGGAGCTGGGAACTGAGTACTTTGGGAGTTTCCACAGTAGTGGAAAATAGCTACTAGCTTAATTCTAAAGACATGGTGGGATAGGCTATGGAACATAGCTCCAAAGGAGAAAGTAACAAAGCATCTTAGAGTACTAAGGAACACAAATACCAAGTAGGATGTTGAAACTCTGTGGCATCTGTTTATTCAGTACACTGCAAAGGACAGTGCTGTCCCCTTTCCACCACAGCTATCCATGGCTTACTCTGGGGCAATATGTTAAGATGGAAAGTAGAAGACACTTAACTGATATAATCTAAACTATAGTACAAACTTGCTTAATGTTTGACTATATTATTTGCTTAGTAATATAATGTTTCTTGGAAGAGTATATGGGAATTGCTTGCAATAAAATTTTTCAGAAGCTAAAAAATAAAGTTTTAAAAAATCTACCACTCTCCAGCAAAAAAAAACAAAAACAAACCCAAAACAAAAAACCTCATTTGTGAGTTACAAACAATAAATTATTATTATTTTAAAAATCCATAAGATAAAATATATGTTACAGACAAATATTAAGATTGTATTTTATACAGATTGCTTATAGGCCAAATGCCAATGAAAAGTGTGTGCTCCTCAATATTTATCTATTTTATCTTCTAGTATGTATGTATGTATGTATGTATGCATGCGTGTGTGTGTGTGTGTGTGTGTTTGTAAATCACAATTGAATATTTCACCTTAATACTGGCCACCCCTACAGTACAGCAACCATGGGTGTGCATGAGCCAGTAGCATGAAATGGCAAGAGTGATGCAAGTTCATTGGATGGGCTTGGCCGTGTCTCCCCCTCCCAGCCTAGCCTACATAGCTGTGTTTTTGTAAGAGTCAAGCGTCATTCTGATCTGAGCTCCCTTGAGGAAGGGTGTGATACAAGTATAATAAATCTCCTTCTCCGATTATTGTTCAGATAGAAATTACCTGCTTCCTTTTCGTATGTTCGCTGATAGCCCCGCTCTGCCAGCATGGAAGCAGGGAGTTTCCGTTAGTCAGGAACCAGATGGGACGAAAGGCTGCATTTGTAGAGTTGTGGTTGCCGTGTCTGTGAATAGCTCCATTGTGGCGAGATGGTCAAGGCTATTTCCCCAGGAATGCACTCCTGGCCAGGTTTATAGTTCGCAACCTGCTATTTTTAGTGTGAGGAATCTTAGTGGAGCAACTGCACTGCTAGTGACCATCTGTGGAAAAGAGCAATGAGTTTTGTGTTGTTTTTGGTGGTGGTGGTGAAGTCGGATGGAGGATTTGCTTTTGTGAACAGAATAAGAACCTACAGTTTAGTACTGGGAGAGATGATTCTTGCTCCCAAGTGTTTGCGAGCAGTGCCAGACTAGGAGGACAAGAAGCAGGTTTCATGGTTTTAGTTCCTGACTCCCTGAAACTCAGAAAGAAAAAAAAATCCTCTCTATTGTCCTCGGTTTTGCCATTCTGAAAATACCGATTATGGTCCTTCCTTGCACACTGTGTCCTAAAATTTATTTACTGACTTAATTATTTCATTTGCATCCTGCCTCTACACCAAAAGGTTCAAAGCAGAGTGCCCCCATTTATCCTCCCAGAACCCTCTGCAGTAGGCTGGGATCACATACAGTGATTGGTCCAAGGCCACTCAGTTAGCTTTACAGCTGAATGGATAAATTAAAGATGGATTTTCCTAGTCCTAATTTGAGGTCCTCTAACACAGAGCCTAGGATTTGCCAATCAGAAGGTTGGCGGTTCGAATCCCCATGTCGGGGTGAGCTCCCGTTGCTCGGTCCCTGCTCCTGCCAACCTAGCAGTTCGAAATCATGTCAAAAGTGCAAGTAGATAAATAGGTACTGCTCTGGCAGGAAGGTAAACGACGTTTCCGTGCGCTGCTCTGGTTCGCCAGAAGTGGCTTAGTCATGCTGGCCACATGACCCGGAAGCTGTACGCCGGCTCCCTCGGCCAATAAAGCAAGATGAGCACTGCAACCCCAGAGTCAGCCACGACTGGACCTAATGGTCAGGGGTCCCTTTACCTTTACCTTTTAACCTCTACACCACACTAACTCTCAAATGTGTCGATACAGGGCAATATATGCACCTTGGCAAAAAATACTTTTGATTTATATGTGTTCACTGGTTGGTTTTTTTTAAATCTATAAATCTGTTTAGGAACTTTTGACAGAAGGCATTAGCTTGCTGGAATTCAAATGAACAGCTTCTCTGTCTAATATGTTTATAAGAACCTTTCTGTGAGACTAAAGCTGGATGCGCTTAGCTCTCTATTACGCGACAAATGAGAGCATTAGGAAAACATTTTCAAGGTATTTTATATTAATATGCAGCCATATGTACTGCTATCTGGCAAATCAATTTGTAAAGTGTCTTTGCAAAATGAGACAGCTTAGCTTTCCCATCTCTGATTAAATAAATAAATAAAAAAAAACATACTGCACTCACCAAAACCTTGAAGCTGTCAGCTTAGGTGCATATTGGGAAGGGATTTGACAGAAGTAGATAATGGAGACCAATAATATCTACAAGACTCTGTGTTCTTTGTACTTGGAATGGCCCCAGCAAAGGACATGGTGGTGCCATGAGAGCTATAACCCTGCCCCTCTGCTTCAGTCTTAGATATTTGTTTTTCTACACACCTGGTGCAAGTTTGTCTTGTGTGCTTAAGATACGGAAGAGAAATAAAAGATGATGGAAAGAAGACATGGCCTTGTAAGAGACATAGGCGTGTTTGAGACATACTTGATATCTGACTAACGCTAAGAATGAGCATTGTGCTTGTGTGTTCCTTCCTCCTTTCTCCCCAGTCTCATATTGTATGTCACAGTTTAAGAGACTGGGGACTTGTTAAACCACAGTTTCCTGGTTTGGATGTAACTGGAAACTGTAATTCTATAGTTTTCAGTTGTGGAACAAAAGAAGGGGAGTGAGAGAAGAACACAGAACAACACATATTCTTATCTAATAAGCCATAGTTTAGACCAGGGGACAGCAAACTTTTTCAGCAGGGAGCCAGTCCACTGTCCCTCAGACCTTGTGGGGGGCCAGACTATATTTTGAAAAAAAGAAGAACGAATTCCTTTGCCCCATAAATAACCCAGAGATGCATTTTAAATAAAAGCACACATTCTACTCATGTAAAAACACACTGATTCCCGGACCGTCCACGAGCTGGATTTAGAAGGCGATTGGGCTGGATCCGGCCCCCGGGCCTTAGTTTGCCTACCCATGGCTTAGACTGATAATTGTTTTTATTATTTATATCCCACCTTTCTTCTAATGAGCTGAAGGTGGCATATATTTTTCTCCTTTATCCTCTTCCTTCCTGCCCCCAAGAAGAACCCTATGAGGAAAGCTAGGCTTAGAGATAGTCACTGGCCCAAAAAGTACTAAGTGAGCTAAATGGGGATTTTTTAGTCCCAACACAAGAATCACAACACCATATTGTTTGATTCCGCAGCAGACATGAGAGAAGGGAGTTAGTTTGGGCTGGCTAGACTTTTATTTTTACTAGCTGAAAGTCAATATGGTCATAGCAGGAGCCAGTTCCAGTCTGTTGAGTGTACCACCCACCACAAGTCCCCCTCGTTGTGTGTGGAAAGCAGTGTTTGAGTCAGGCTGCATCACATTTATATGCATGGGGTGGTTTTCCAGCTAACAAAACCCTTATTTTCTGATGGGGAAGGAGAAAGGGTCCTGGGGTCCTGTGTACAGATCAAAGTGGCACAGCTTCTAGTCTCAGCTTGTAGGGGAGCACTTAGAACATCTGCTTTGCTTGCAGGATGTCCCAGGTTCGGTCCCTTGTGTCTTCAGGGAATGCCCCCAATCTGAAACCCTGGAGAGCCATTGCTGGTCTGTGTTCCCAGCACTGATCTAGATTAGACAGACCAGATTAGGTTGACTCAGTACAGTGTTTCTCAACCTGTGGGTCCCCAGATGTTGTTGGACTACAACTCCCATCATCCCTGAGCTCTGGCCTTGCTAGCTAGGGATGATGGGAGTTGTAGTTCAACAACATCTAGGGTCCAAAGGCTGACTTAGTAGAAGGCAGCCTTTTATGTCCATTATTGAACTGGAAATCTTTTGACTATTGTGGAAGAAATTGCTTTCTCAGTCAATGGGGGTGGGGGAGAGATTCATAGTTTTAAGACACTAATATAGTATACGGGGGGGGGGGGACTGGCAGTGATCTACCCCCTTTTTAGGGGGTTCAGGCAAAAGTTGTTAAGCTTTTTTTAGGGAGGAAAATGTCAGACTAGAGAAAAGGGAAGAGGGGATTAGTCGCTCACTGAAAGATCACTATGAAAACAATCTGCCTCACAGCTAAAACTTCATCTTCTGTTCCAGTGATCATGTGAAAATGGAGGGCAGGGAGAGGGGCCAGGGTGGAGGCCGCGATTGACAACGATCGACCAGAACCTCCTGGGGATTGACCAGTCGATCCCGATCGGCCTGTTGGACATCCCTGTTCTATACAACATATAAGCAGAATATTCTGTATTTTTGTGTTCTTTGCTATGTTTCTGGTTTTGTATAAGCAAACTAGCAAATGTCGGAGAAAGTTGAGAGTCTTATACTGTCTACTGTTTCTCTGCCTGGCCTGCTGCTGTCTCATTGCTTGGGGATGAATCATCTCCCTCCTCCCAAGTAGAGCATTGCTCCTGAGTAGACCCCTGACGAGAGATGTCTAGCAGCCAAACAAGTGCTCCCCCTGCAGCTTGGCTTCCCAGTTGCCCTTGAAGCGCACTTGGTTGGTTGGGGGGGGGATCAGGGATCAAGTCAGGGCTCAGGATGAGCTCAGCCGCTACACAGAGAACTCAAAAGCCTGTATGCTATTTTGTGACATTTTGGTTGGCCTGCTAATCATATTGTTCTAATACAGATTTTGGAATTTTTCTTATGGGAAGACACAGCTCCCTTTTGCTTTTTGTGCCCCCCCCCCCTATTTAATCTCATTAATTAACGGGTTTCTTATGCATGTTGCGCTCGACCCATTTTTTCTTGGAAGCAGAAGAAGAACAGGAGTGGGGATTTATTTATTTATTTATTTCACTCTTCTTTAATTTAGATCCTGTGGATTGCGGGTGCTTGTCCTTGTGTTTAGAACCAGCATATTTAGTCAAGTAGAAAGGTGCTTTTGTGTGTGTGTGTGGAAACAGACTTTCATTTCCAAGATGATAGTTGCAGTGCTTTAAATTGTCTGCCAAGCATCATAATAGAGTTTTACTACTGTAGGGAAATAAAAAGCACAAAGATAAGCCCAAGTCATTGGAATTTGAACAACAACTGAAAGAGAGGGAGAGAGAGTACAAAGGGAGAAATCATCAGCACAGCCAAGAAACCTAGCAGAAGGCAGCCCAGGGATGAGGAGCAAATTCTATAGGAGTTAACTGCTTGAAAAGGGTTCTAGAAATAAGGCTAAAGCAAAACAACAACAACAACAAAAACGCTTAAGTTGTAGGTGGTAGTTGTTCTTGTTTTTCCTTTGTTTCTCTCTTTTCAATTCTTTTTTTTTTTTTAAAGCTTTCTCTTTCATCATACATTTCTCATTCCGATAGATATTATTTTCTATAACAACAACCAGAGGCAACATGTGTGAACTCTGCAGAGCTGTGCCTGAATCACGTTGGAAGAGAATAGTTCAAAGCTTCAGAATGGTCTAAGGATTGCTTTATTCATGTGCCTCTATAATATTGATTATTAATTATTAATTTATATATTGCTTAACGCCAAAATAGGCTTCCACATGGTTTAGAAAGTACGAAACACAATAGCACAAACACTAGAATTAAATAAATGTCCCATAATTAAAACACAGTAAATCAGTCTTCAGAAGAGCCCACAGAATTCCGAATTCTGTCTTCAGAAGTACGAAACACAATAGCACAAACACTAGAATTAAATAAATGTCCCATAATTAAAACACAGTAAATCAGTCTTCAGAAGAGCCCACAGAATTCCGAATTACAGGTGGGGTAATAAGATTCGTTATTGTTTTAAAACTTTCCTGATTATTTCGTGAGGCAGCCAAGCTAAGAAGAGCTATGTAGCCACTGTCTTTTGCAGAAATCTTTAACTTTGCTATATGTTACATGGGATTCATTTTTCTGTTCGGTATTTAGGCATGTCTTTCCATTTCTCGCTCTTCTTTTCTTATTCTTATTTCTCTTCATTCCCCTCTCTCCCATCTCCCTTCTTAATTCATTAATGAGCTTACATTTATATTCTGTCTTTCTTATGTCACTGGACCCAAGTGCTTCCCAGGAGATCTCCCAGGCATTGACCAGACCTTCTAAGCTTCAGCAAGGTGATGACGTCATATGCCTTCTCTTTCCATTTCCACCTCCCCCATAGGAATCAAACAGTTCTATGAGGTCATCAGATGAAGCCCTTCTGGGTGTCCAGAAGTGGACACCAATAGAGATGCACAAGAGAGTGTTTCCTGTTGTGGCCTCCACTATATGAAACTTCCTGTCCTGGGAGGTCAAGATATCTCCCACTTTGGAAAACTTTTGCTGCTACTTCCAGGTGTTTATTTTCCAGCAGGCCTTTAATTTATTAACTTCCTAGCTTTTTGTTTTTGCTGCTGTTCTGGCTTTTTCTTAACTTTTAAGACTTGAGATTTACTGCTACTTCTGTTTTCATTTGATGATGATGATGATGATGATGATGATGATGAATAATAGAATTTATATACTGCCCTATACCTGGAGGTATAGAAAAGGCCCTGATGCTGGGAAAGATTGAGGGCACAAGGAGAAGGGGATGACAGAGGACGAGATGGTTGGACAGTGTTCTTGAAGCTACTAACATGAGTTTGACCAAACTGCAGGAGGCAGTGGAAGACAGGAGTGCCTGGCGTGCTCTGATCCATGGGGTCACAAAGAGTCAGACACTACTATATGACTAAACAGCAACATATCTGGAGGTCTCAGGGCGGTTCACAGAAAAGATTTATTCTGTTTATTTATTTATTTGATCATAGGGTTTTTATGTTTTGGCTGTGGTCTTTTTGATGTATGCTGCTTTGGGAGCCTCCATGTTGGAAGAGAAAGTGGGTTGCCCATTTCCGTATGAATGAGTAGCATATAGTGGTTTGTGAATTTGGGGGTTAGTAACATAGAGATCTTCCTTAGGGCCAAACTAGTTAGCCTCAGGGTTCAAGATTTTGTTTTATCTCATTTTTAAATAGCTAGTGTGTGGCGGGGGCTGAGCTAGACAAGGATTATGGTATGGAGCCCTATCGTGGTCCTGATCAGATTCTGCTCTCCCACATGTGCCTACACTTTGCAATGAGGGGAAAGCTCCATTAGATGGGTGACTAAGACTCCATTCTCAACTGCATCCACTCAAAAGTTAAGTCCTATTTCATTGTCAGGCAATCCTATGGCAAAATCCAGTAGGATAAGCAGCTTAGGATGCAGCCACTCAGCCAGAATTATGTCCCTCAACATTGGTGTAAACTTGCTCAGCCAAAGCCAGCTGAGCCAAAAGGGGCATTCTAGGGATGTGGTGTGGGTGGGACCACGGGGGGGGGGGCGTCTTAGGTTGGATCCTAAGCCTGTCAAGCTTGGTTCTGTGACCCAGCAACCTGGGGAAAATACTAGGCTTGCTTACCGTTCACTGGGTCTAGGCAGAGCAGCAGTAGCAGCAGCCCTGCTGCTGAATGACATTTGGATCTGGTGTAACTTTATGCTGGATTAATTTACACCAGTTTGCATTACACCAGTTGCTTGTGCATAGGATTGTTCCCTTAAGGGGGCTTGGATTTCAACCTAATATTATATTTGTATGTGGAGTTTCCCATGTGTACAAAATGAGTATCAACGCCCGCCCCCCCTTTCCCGACTTTGCATTGTTTTGGAAGCTTTCCTGTGAAATAAAAAAAAAGTGGAAGATAATCAACTCGGTAAGAAAAACTAAAACCCACAAACAGAAGTCTGCTAATGAAACAGCTTTTTTCGTGCATGTAATCCCCACTGAAGGCAATGCGATTTTTCTTTCTTTCTCCCCTGTGCAAGCAGATTAGCTGATTGGAGCTCTTGTTTGGAATATGTTGTACATTAATATAATCCTGGTTATATGGATGTTTTTGTAAATTCATGGGATGGGATCTTAACGGTGCAGTTCATTAAAGTGGCAAGTCAGAATCTGCAGGCCTATTAAGTCTGCTAACACAGTATGTTGCAGTGAATTTGTGGAGGGAATGCAAACACTTCCTGTTTCACAGAATAAACTCTTTTCATTTGTCTGGAAGGCAGCTCAAAGAGCAATCCGAACTCTGCCCCTAACTGTGCTCTGCTTTGCTGCACCAATTCTAATCCCACCCTGCCCAAAGGTACCTATTTCCTTCTACCTGCCCCCAGAGGCACTAACGATTCTGAGTACCAGTTTCTGGAAACGGCAGGAGGGGAAAGTGCTCTTGTGTTTGGGTCCTATTCCTAGGGGTCCTGCTCCTAGGTTTCCCATCAGCATTTGGTTGGCCACTGGCCTGATCCAGCAGGCAACTCTTGTGTTCTTCTTCTTGTTGTTGTTTAGTCGTTTAGTCGTGTCCGACTCTTCATGACCCCACGGACCAGACCATGCCAGGCACTCCTGTCTTCCACTGACTCCCGCAGTCTGGTCAAACTCATGCTGGTAGCTTTGAGAACACTGTCCAACCATCTCGTCCTCTGTCGTCCCCTTCTCCTTGTGCCCTCCATCTTTCCCAACATCAGGGTCTTTTCCAGGGAGTCTTCTCTTCTCATGAGATGGCCAAAGTATTGGAGCCTCAGCTTCAGGATCTGTCCTTCCAGTGAGCACTCAGGGCTGATTTCCTTAAGAATGGATAGGTTTGATCTTCTTGCAGTCCATGGGACTCTCAAGAGTCTCTTCTAGCACCATAATTCAAAAGCATCAATTATTCAGCGATCAGCCTTCTTTATGGTCCAGCTCTCACTTCCATACATCACTACTGGGAAAACCATAGCTTTAACTATACGGACCTTTGTTGGCAAGGTGATGTTTCTGCTTTTTAAGATGCTGTCTAGGTTTGTGTTCTTACCTTACTGTATTTCTTCCAGCATCGTTTGTTTCCATTTATTTCAAGTCACTTCTCTCCCCCCCCCCATTTATTTTAAGACAGTTCTGTGTTTTTTATTACTACAGTTGTACCTTGGAAGCCGAATGCCTTGGCTCCTGAACGATTGAAACCGGAAGTGAGTGTTCTCATTTTCGAACGATTTTTGGAAGCTGAATGTCCGGCGCGGCTTCCACAGCTTCCGATTGGCTTCAGGACGCTCCTGCAGCCAATCAGAAGCCACGCTTTGGTTTTCAAATGGTTCCGGGAGTCGAACGGACTACCGGAATGCATTCTGTTCGAAAACCAAGGTACCACTGTAATATTGGATGACCTATGAAATGTTGTGTATGTGTTTTGCAGGCATGAAAATTGCATGCTGTTTATATCCCAGAAGAAGGATATTTAAAGGCAACTTAGGCTTTAACTGCGACAAGATTTCAGTCATTCTTGTGATGATAAGGATGAAAGCTTTCCAGTTTAGTGACAGAGAGTCCTAGCGTCTAATGACCTTCGGTAATTAGAAATGTGCCAGTGTAAGCTCAGGCACCTAATGAATAATCTATAGGCATACATGCTGTACCGTTTAGGAGCTGCTGTTCTCTCCATCGCACCCTTTGCTCTGTTCACAGCCAGCTACATCTTTTCCTACTGTGTGCCCCTAGCAAGCTCTATCCTCACACCATATGGTTGCCTTCCTCTAGCGATTAATAAGATTTCAGACAAAGCCCTTAGATCTGTTGGGGGGATGATACTTATTTATTTGGAGTCCTCATGAGAACATGCAGAACTCCAACATGAGATTTTGCACTTAAGTCATCCAAACAGTTGCAAATAATGATGGATTTGTCCTAGAATCTCTTCTTTTAAAAAATCACACGTGGCTAGCTTGGACCAAAAATAAAAATGCTGTTTTCCTAAGCTGTTGATTTTTTTTTTTATGCACATTGTTTGATTTCATGGCTGGATGCAAGTTTCATGGATGCATAAAATCAGCTTCTTGGCAAACATATCTGCAAGCCAATTGTTATTAGTGCGTTTTATCTTTGCAGGGAAGCAAAAATATACGGTCCAAGGGACTGGGGGGCATGAGTGTCCACTGATCACATTTCAAGAATTTTATTTATTTATACGTTTTATAGGCTGGTCTATTAACAGAGTTCCCTGGGTAGCTTGCAGATATTAAGCTAAGTAAAATTACAGTTTTACAACAAACAGACCCCTGTACACCACCACTATAAAAATCACAAATCACTTTTAATCAGAGAATAGTGGACAACTTTGCAACAACAGATTAATTTTGAAAATTGAGGGCAGATGAGCAGAACCCACAGAGCTAGGACAGTATAAAACCATAATTTTAAATGTCTGGGGAAATAAAAAGTTATCTGCTTAGTGTCAAAAACTTTCTGGTTTGTTATATTTCTAAACCAACCCCCATCCCAGGGTGGTGAAGGATATGTAATGGATACAACAATGTGTGATGTGTTTTAGAATCCCAGACAATAAAACCATAAATAGTACAGTTAAAAGTCATGATTGACAAACAATTGCTCTTTGAAGAAGTATGCCCAGACTTCCACTGCTCTGACTAATGGATGTGAAAGAGCCAATATGATCTTGTCTGAATGTGCTGAGAATTTCCCCCCTTTAAAAAACAAAAAACACCCCAAAATCCATTATAATTTTATAGCCCAAAGTAGTTCAAAGTTAAGATAGAATTACATGCTTACATTTTTGGTGATGTTGCATTGACTTAGAAGGCTCCTTTCGAAATTATCCGTAATGCCTCCACCCATTAATGGTTTGATGGGAGTCATTTGATTTCTTGCAACTCTTTTCCACAGTAAAACCAGCCATGCAGCTGTATCTTGCATAAATGTTCCTGCCTTGCTTAGGTGCAGGAGGAGACTATACTAAATGCTGTAGTTTGCAGGTAGGGGTTGAGGGCGGAAAAGGAAAAGCAAAGTGCTAATATAATGCATGATAGTGAAAGGGTGGGACACGGGTGGCGCTGTGGTCTAAACCACTGAGCCTAGGGCTTGCCGATCAGAAGGTTGGCGGTTCGAATCCCCGCGATGGGGTGAGCTCCCATTGTTCAGTCCCAGCTCCTGCCAACCTAGTAGTTTGAAAGCACGTCAAAGTGCAGGTAGATAAATAGGTACCACTCCGGTGGGACGGTAAATTGCATTTCCGTGTTCTGCTCTGGTTTTCCCAGAAGCGGCTTAGTCGTGCTGGCCACATGACCTGGAAAAAAACTGTCTGCCGACAAACGTTGGCTCCCTCGGCCAGTAAAGCGAGATGAGAGCCGCAACTCCAGAGCCGTTCGTGACTGGACTTAACTGTAAGGGTTCCTTTGCCTTTTTACTGAAAGGGTATCTGCGGCTTTTTGCAAAACCATTAGAAGCAAGCTTGTGACGGTGCATTATTTTTAAAGGTGTACTGAGCTATGCAGAGCACTGAATCTCCCCTCCCCCCCATACTTTGAATCATCAGTGCTAGAAATTTTATTATTTATTTATTTATTTATTTATTTATTTATTTATTTATTTATTGAAAACCAGAATTCTTAATAGGCCAAACTTTGCACTAGGGCCACAATTACTTAAAAAAAATATTTTTTTGTGCATGGGCAGAGCTATGGAAGCTGCGCTGCTCCCAGTTCAAAATGTTGAGCTCTACTGGTGGTGTAAATGGGCAGGTGGAATCTGATAATTCTTTCAGCTGAGCTTAGTCACATGTGGCAGCCTCTATCCATCATACAACCAGATTTTCATCTCAGTGATGCCTGTGACAGTGGCTCCCCTGGGGCAGTACCTCCCAGGTTGCTTTCCAAAGATTTTTTAAAAATGCCACAGGTGTCTTTCATGGCAAACACCTGTCTTATTCTCTCCCTCCCGCCCCGTTTTACCTTATGCCTTTTCTGCAAGGGTCAGAGATTTGTATGTACTCACAGCCGTCTTTGAATATTGTTTTAAAAGGGTGACATTTGCGCCGCTCACCTTTCTAGGTGACTCCTCAATTTGTTGTAGCGCATCTGTTCCAGTCTCCATGTGGCTCATACTCTTCACTTTGTTAACAGAGGTTGGAATCTAGGCACTTACAGTATACCGCTACAGTATACCGCAGCTTGGCTAATAAAAGCCCTTTTCTTGTTGTCATTAGCTAGGGTGCTTGAAGAACAGCAGGATTCAATAGCCTTTGCACAAAACTCTCCTAGTAGCATCTTGCAAGTAATTACGTACAAAATGGAAATGATTGGAAGCCCAAGCTGAACTGAAACATCTCTGTTCACATTTTCTTCAAGGCATTTGCAGCCTTGGAAGGCAACTTCTTAAGTCCTGAGTATCTTAGAAGTAGATTTGCTTGTAAGTGTCTTTAAGCCCCATAAGGCTTTGGCCACTGCCATCTGGTCATTTCTGAATTTGTGATATGTAACAACATTAAACTAGCTAGAAATTCTGTGTACTTAACACCAGTGTCAAAGCATTAACATCTGTTTGCCACCTGGTTTAAATAAATTTGCAGCTGTGAACCACCAGCACTTTAATTGAAAGTAGGCAGTAATATGTGCCTCTGTATTCTGATGAAGTGTAGTGGATGTTCCTTCTGGGAAACAAATCCAGTATATTAGCAAGTTGGTATGTCTGTGTGTGGACATCCAGTATGCCTAACAGGGCTGGGTGAGTGAGGAGGAGGTGGATAGGATGCAAAGAGTGTTTCTTCCATGATGGAGATACTCTACCCTTGAATTTCTAAAAACAAATGTGTGCCAGCAGCTACATGCAGAATGCTGCCGAGGAGATCTGCAATAGGAAATTGTGAACCTCTGATCACCTGGGACTTGGCTGAAGACAACCAAATGGCTTGCCACTTACTTTCCCTCATCACAGCTCATGGATAGGGGAAAATTCAGGCCTGGGGGCCTTAAGCCGCCCTTAAGGCCTCACTTGTGGCCCTTGGTACTTTCCCTAGCCCACTCCTCCTCTCCCCAGGCCACACCCCTAACTAGCCTTCTTTTCACTCCAAGCATTTTTGCTTGGGCAGGATGTGCCTTTGGAACTCTGATAATGCCTGCTGCTTGCCTGAATGCAAGTTTGAGAGGCTGCATGCAATTGTGTGTAGAAACTAGTTCGCTGTACAAAGGTATGCTTTATATTCATTGCTCCCACTTTTGTCCCTAGCCCTGTCCACCCCTGGCATCTAGCCCTTGCAAGGTTGCCTGGAAAGGAATGTGGCCCCTGTTTTAGCTCAATCACTCCCTCTTATCAGTTTGTGGGAAAGGGTGGTTGGCCTCCGAGGATGCCTCTTGTTGTTTAGTCGTTTAGTCGTGTCCGACTCTTCATGACCCCCTGGACCAGAGCACGCCAGGCACTCCTGTCTTCCACTGCCTCCCGCAGTTTGGTCAAACTCATGCTGGTAGCTTCGAGAACACTGTCCAACCATCTCGTCCTTTGTCGTCCCCTTCTCCTTGTGCCCTCCATCTTTCCCAACATCAGGATCTTTTCCATGGAGTCTTCTCTTCTCATAAGGTGACCAAAGTATTGGAGCCTCAGCTTCACGATCTGTCGTTCCAGTGAGCACTCAGGGCTGAGGATGCCTAATACCCCTTTATTCACCTGTGAAATTTTCACAGGTCCACCCCCCCGACTGTTAAACACGAGTGTATAGCAAAGTATGTATTACACACCTTGATTAAGAATAATTAAACATAATTAAATATAGAAAACCACTAGCTTGTGTCGGTGATAAACAGAGGAAATGTTGCTGGGGGCAATTTGAAAGGAGCCCATCTGTTTAGGTACCATTTTCTCGCAACGCAGCAAATGCTGTCCAATCTTAACATTGGGACACGGAATGCTTGTCAGGGGAGCTGTTTGCATTGTCACAGATGGATTATTAGTATTTATTCCCTGCTGTCCCAATAGAAGACCTCACGTGGATTATGGAAAGCTGGCCAGAGACAACTCTGCGTTTGCCATCTCTGTTGTGGCTCCAGTTTTGCTCTTCAGTGTCCAATAAATGTCCAAACAATCTGGGAGCTGTAATACAGTAGCCCGAGGCAAAGGATGCCATTTCAGGATATGCAGATGGCTAAAAATGTTCAGTTCCATGCTGTTGAATTGGTGGGTGGCTATTCCACTGCTCCCCCATAGGCTCCAAAATTGTTCACATATTAGCTGTTACTTAATATAAGAGTTTTGCTGCATTTTTTAAAAAATCTGCTCTACAGGTCTAGATTCTTAGCTTTGAGGGCCAATAGGGAAGCTTCTTGTAAATATGTAGGCTTAATGTTTCTTTCACAATTTCCAGAGAGGAAATTTAGTCTCTGCAGCTAAAACAACTAAGCATTTTTTGGCATTTTGAAGAGAAACAAAGTTATTAACAGCATAAGCTTTTGTGGACTACAGTCTACTATATCAGATGCGTGAACTGTTATCGTGAGTTACAAATATATGCACACACAATTGGGGTGTATGTGTTTGTAAATAGTGATGTCGGAAGGAAAGGAACTGCAAAAAGCATGGTGGTTTGCATTTGCTTAGAAGTTTTATTTTATTTTCTGTATCTGGGCGACTTTCTTCATAAGATTGATAGATGTCCACTCCATATAGCTATATCTTGTGGCTTACATAACATCAGTTTCCAGTGCGGTAGCTACATTTTGCCACAAAAATGATTGTGTCTTTGGCCACCCATTAACAGTAAAAAAATTATGGCACATTGGCTTTATCATAAATTTGTTAGCCTCTTAGGTGCAATAAGACTCTTGTTGTTTCTTTCACAGTTAACCTGTTGCTAGACTGATACAAAAGCACTGGAAAAAAATGATTTTGTACATGTGTCGCTCAGCCCAGTACAGTATAGGAAAAAACAGAGTAAAATGAGGGTCTCTGAAAATGGATCTTTTTGTTTCCTTTTGGATGGTTTCTTAAGAGGTTCAAAGGCATCTCTTGCCCTCCATATTTTTTTTAATCTTAAGGAGATTGTGTTGATTTTATGCTTTTGTTGTGCTTCTGTGAACTTAAGCCATGGTTTGGTTTAGCATTATGTCCAAACTTGGGCTTGTACTGCAGCCAAGGTTTGTTCTATGGCTTATTGCTTGTGGTTTGTCTGAGAAGGTTTAACCATTAAAAACCCACTTTATTGATCCAGAACAAACCCTTAGCATCCCAGCAAATCTGTCTGTGATACAAGTGCCCCCCACCCTGCATTCCCTGAGTTGCTGTGTTAGTGCAGATTTCACTGCACCCAGGTTTAATTCTAGAGAAAAGCATGACTTCAGATCAATCTGCAAATGTAAAAGCTGATGAAAAAAAAAAAACAAACTCCATTTAAAAGGAATAAATAAAAAAAATAAAAAATTGTCCAGTAGCTCCTTAGAGACCAACTAAGTTTGTTCTGGGTATAAGCTTTCATATGCATGCACACATCTTCAGATTCACACACAAAAGCTTATACTGTACCCAGAACAAACTTAGTTGGTCTCTAAGGTGCTACTGGACAATTTTTTATTTTATTTATTTCGTCTGTGTCAGACCAACACGGCTACCTACCTGAATCTAGAATCCAGTCTAGAATCCTTTTAAAGGGGTTAGGTAGCGAGCTAAGAGCTATTGTATTGTATTGTCTTGTATCCGTTGTGTCCTGAGGTTTTATGGTTATGTGTGAGCTTCTCCTATTGAAGGTAATGATAAATTGGGAGTAGCAACCTGTGCATTGCCTTGCAAAGAGAAATAAAAATGAATATATTTGTTGTTGCAAGATGACATTTCTCCTAACTCAACAGTCTCCTCCTCCTCCAGCTTACATTTTATATATGGCTAAGCTGAACACAAAATTTGCTGCGGAGCAATTGTTTCTTTTAGGAATAAACTTGATTTTCCAATGTGTGGATACTAACATGATCAACTGTCCTCATGGCAGAAGCACGACGACTCATTGGCAGATAAATTGATATATGGCAAAAGTTTGAAAACTAGGGTTATACAGTACATGCATGGCTTACAGTTTGGGCCTCTGGTTAAATCTAAAAATGTTGCCCCATCTGCAATCTGCATTTAAAGCACTATGATATCACTTTAAACAGCCATATAGCATCCTCAGAAGAATGCTGGGTACTGTGGTTTATGGGAGCTGAAAGTTGGTAGGAGTTGCTCTATTCCTCTCACAGAACTACAGTTCCCAGAGTTCCTTGTTGTAGTGGAATGATTGTTAAAACCATTCTAGGAATTGGCTAGTGACTTGGGGAGGGGCTGGAATGTGGACAGAGTCCCAAGGGCCATGTTGATAGACCTGGAGGGGCCAATTTCAGGCCCTGGGGCCTCAGGTTTCCTATACCTACTCTACAGTGCTAGGCCTTGTGTAATTTATTGCTGCTTACAGTTTGCTTTGGAAAATTCTGTGCATTGGGCACATAGAAATGGGAAGGCCATAGTTTGAAGTCCTTGTTCTGTTTTGAGCAAGACAAAGTCTTAGTTATGTGCCTGAAGTTCATCTGGGAGGATTAATCTTTGGAGGGAGTTCCACAGACTTGGGACCCGTGCACTGAATTTATGGCCTCCTTGTCATTACGAGCTGAGGGACGCAGGTGGCTCTGTGGGTTAAACCACAGAGCCTAGGGCTTGCCGATCAGAAGGTTGGCGGTTCGAATCCCTGAGACGGGGTGAGCTCCCGTTGCTCAGTCCCTGCTCCTGCCAACCTAGCAGTTCAAAAGCACGTCAAAGTGCAAGTAGATAGGTACCGCTCTGGCAGGAAGGTAAACGGCGTTTCCGTGCGCTGCTCTGGTTTGCCTGAAGCGGCTTAGTCATGCTGGCCACATGACCCGGAAGCTGCACACCGGCTCCCTTGGCCAATAAAGCGAGATGAGCGCCGCAACCCCAGAGTCGGTCATGACTGGACCTAATGGTCAGGGGTCCCTTTACCTTTACTGTCATTACGAGACATGCATCTGAGCCTTGGGGAACCCCCAACAGAGATGCCTCCCCAATATCTCAGTGATTGGGCTGAGATATAAGGGACCAGGCAGTCCTTAATATGTGGGCACCTTGCAAACTGCTGTTCCAGAAGGATGGCTCAAGTCATCTGCTGCTAAAGTTGGTTCTGCCTGTTGTAATTCATAAGCATTTCTGGTATGATTATTTTTATAAGACCGCTCAGTGCTTCACATTGGACTGAGTTAAATTATGGCCCATATAAATCTTGCTCAATGTGTTAAACTTTTAAAAGATTTCATACGTGGACATTTATGCCTGCAGTCGAGAGGAGGAACGATGGGTGGCGGGGGGGAAGGCGACATGCAGGAGAGGGAATATGAGAGTTGTTTTCAGGCAATGGTTATATAGTACAATAGATATAATTAAATGTATATTGATTTAGAAGCCTTTGTCTGGAGCAAAATGGTTTGCTGATGGAATGGTTTATCTTCGCTTGTTTAAAGCCAGGCTTGCAGGAAATAAAGCTAACCAAAAGTTATGAGCAGGCCAAAAATGGGCAGCTAAAATGTTTTAATTAAAAAGTCTACAGACATTTCTTTTGATAAAATGCAGCTCCACAACATAGATACCAACAGTGATCTCAATCCAGACACTAGAGCACTGTTTCTCAAACTTGGGACCCCAGCTGCTGTTGGACTACAAATCCCATCATCCCTGACCACTGGTCCTGCTAGCTAGGGTTGATGGGAGTTGTAGTCCAACAGCAGCTGGGGTCCCAAGTTTGAGAAACGCTACACTAGAGGATAGGGCACACTACAGCATTTTGGTTGCAGTTCCACTTGTGTTTACCTGATGTTCATTTTTTCAAAAAGGAGGAAAGGGGAGAGGCCACAGCACAGTCGTAGTAAGCATACATTTCACAGAGAAGTCCCCAGGTTCAGTCACTGGAACCAACAATTTAAAAGGGTCTCAGGAAGCAGGGCTCATAAAGACCTTGAAAAATCATTGGCACTCAAAGTAGACAGTATTAGCATAGATGGACCAGTGGCCTGATGCAGCTGCCCATGTGTATATTATATATTCCGGGCCTATTCTATGCACACTTCTTGTGGGTGCATTAAAGATTATGCAAACCATTTACTTCATGTGCCAGGAAAAGCATGTTTCTGAATAAACCAGGGTTGTATGTTATTGATGTCTGTAAGGTGTTTATGGGGAAGCAGTTGTTCTAAGGTGACTAGGGACGTGGAACAAGTGTGTGTGTGTGTGTGTGTGTGTGTGTGTGTGTGTGTGTGTCATAATTGATGGATTGTCTCCTGTGAAGCTACAGTTGTTAACTTTCTAAGCAGAATTATTTGTAACCAGGAATTGTCATCTAGGACGTATGCGGGAGGATCCTGCACTGTCTTAATGGCACAAACAAGCTTGAAATGGAACTCTACATGAAAATTACAGGGACAGTAGATTGCATTCTTAGGTTTATATAAAGTAGTGTGTGTGGAGTTGTTTTTTGTGTGCTTGCGTTCTTAAATTGCTAAGAGAAGTTAATTTTATTTGCTAGGCAAAACATTTTTTTTTTTAAAAAAAGGAATAAAATTTGGAAGCATTATCGTACAGACTAGTAAAATGTGCATGGTTTGATGCTGCAGGCTAAACAGTCACAGATGTTTCTAAGGCAGGCCAAATTCCATTATCAGTCCTTGCGCTTCCCACAAACCCATGAAGGTCTGTGCTCAATTAGGGCAGCCACCACTCTAGCTTTCACAGAGTTCAATTTCCCAACAGTCGGTCGTTAGCCATTGGCTGATCGCTGACCTGTGCGAACATCTTTGGTGACATTGGAAGGTCAACGCGACGTGAGTTTGCCAGCACTGGTGAAAGAACTGAGCGTTTAACCCTATGCTGTCTCTCTTCCCACCCAAATCAGGAGGAGCTGTGTTATTTGTGTTAGCAGACATAAATTAAAAAACAAAATCAAGCAACTGACCTTTATTTTTCGACTTTCAGCAACAAGTTCATAGTATGTTTGGTGTTCTTCTACTCAGGGCTGACTGTGTGCCTTTAAGGTGGAGCTCTTAAAGGTGCCCCAGGACGATAGAAGCTAGCGAAAATAACTGCAGACAAAAATGTATATGTGCTGAACTGTGAACAGATAGTGAGTAGAAAAAGTGCCAGTGTCATTCTCATAAGGCAGTTGCAGTTGGGACCAGCCTTTCCCACAATCTCTGGTGATTCCAGTTTTGTGGGGAAGGAGGGGAAGGGCTGGTCTTTCCTTCTCCTAACATGTCCCGCTGCTGCCTGGGCATTTGGAGCCATAAAACTCAATAGAAAATACTAACAATAAAGACTACAGTGGTACCTTGGTTCTTGACCTCAATCCGTTCCAGGAGTCCATTCGACTCCCAAAACAGTTCGAAAACCAAGGTGTGGCTAATAATAAAAATAAAAATTTTATTTGTACCCTGCCCGCTGGGTAGGGCAGCTAACATCATGAAACTAGGACAGTATACAAAGAACATAAAAGCATAAAAGCAGGTAATCAGTTAGTTAAAATACATCTTAAAATTAGTTCAGAGCAAATTAAAATCTGGACAGATGGCAGTCCATGCGTAAATTTGAAAGTGGTTAATATTCTCCATGGCCAATTGTTACCACTGGTCTTATAAAGGACCTGCGAGTGGGCTAGGATGCCTCTTTAATGCTTGTTCTTATACAGAAAGAAAAGAATCAGACTGAACCCTGACCAAAGGCCTGGCGGAACAGCTCCGTCTTGCAGGCCCTGCGGAAAGATGTCAAATCCCGCAGGGCCCTAGTGTCTTGTAGAAGAATGTTCCACCAGGCTGGTGCCATGGCCGAAAAGGCCCTGGCTCTGGTCGAGGCCAGTCTAATCTCCCTGGGGCTGTGTTCAGCTTCCAAGAAATGTTCGCAAACTGGAACACTTACTTCCAGGTTTGCGGGAGCCAATTTGTTCAGGAGCCAAGCCGTTCGAGAACCAAGGTACCACTGTATCTATCTATCTATCTATCTATCTATCTGGCATTGTCTTGTCACATTACTCCATAGTCCCATCTTGAGCTTCTTTCTTTGTTATGCCAGACTGTTGCACAGAAAAAGAAAATATTCGGAACTTGCTATTTTATATAGAAATGTTGTGTGGTTATGTTAACAGATTGGTGCCTTCCTGTGCAAGGCCAAATATACAAATGCTAAATAAAATTCATTGTGCGAGTTTTGTGCAACAAACCCATGGTTCTCACTCAGATAGCATTTCAAAAGTTTGATGTCTTTAATTTAGGGCCAGGCACTGCTGTGTTCATGGGAGGGGGCAGAATGTGGTGGGGCGTTTTTTAACCAACAAACTAACTAGGGCCTATCTGGGCAGCTGTATTGGGGTGGAAAGTATGCATAATATTTGTGGGGGAATGAACACTTTTTTGGGGGGGGAGCTTTTGCCAGTTGAATGCAATGGAGCTATTGGCTAAGTTTAATCTGCCACTTTAATTTTGGGTTTTTTTTGTGGACAGATGGCTCATCACTGTATTAATCCTACTTTCTTTTCAGCATAATAGGATATTGTTGTTACTAAATAATGGGCTAATTGTTTTGGCCTAGTAGTAAAATGAATATCCTGCAATTGCAGTATGCTAATTAAATTGAGATTATTATTGAAATAATGGCATATTATTATTTTACTATAGGCATTATATTGCCTTTTGAATATTAAACTGTATTCCATTTGCTGCTGTGGCTTTGCAGCAGCAATGGAGTAACCTCTACTGTTAAATTATCGACATTCTAAGGCTTAATTGGGTGGACGTGGGAGATAATTTCCCCGTACAAGATCTTTGCTTTGTGATTTATTAGAAATAGCCTTTAGGTGTAGAATTTTTATTTAGTAAGTTCCCCTCACTCCTCCCCTATCTTCTCAAGAGAGTTCCAAGAAGATCACTAGGAGCTTACTTCAGCTTAATTAGGAGGGAATTTCTTTTAGTTACGAAATTTATATTGGTGCCCTCAAGCATCCTGTCTTTCTCACTCTTGCTTGCTTCATCTGAGGTTCTGAAAGGCCGGTATTCATTCCCTTCTCTTCAAATGAGCTGAAAACACTCTGTAGGGTATGGTTGCTCAATATCATTAGCAAACTATTTTGGTATTGATTTCTTTTGCTTTAGTATTTTATCCGTTTGCAATCATTAGAAATCCCCTTAGAAACAAAACAGCAAAACAGAACCTGAAATAACCTCGCAACAGTAGCAGCATAGGAAACTACCTTGCACTGGGTCAAAGCATGGGTCTACCTATTGCTTACAGTGAATGGTAGAAGCTCTCCAGAGTTTGAGACAGGAGCTCTCTCCAGCTCTTAACAGGAGACTTGAGGGATTGGACCAAGACCCAGGACTCTACCACTGAGCCTTCCCCAAACAGTGCTCTGGTTCACAAAAGGGAAGTGATCAAGATGGCTTCCTGTTCCCACTCAAAATGGGCTATCTGTGTGACATCACATAGCCAATCAGATTATGCAGCATTACAGAGCCAGGTCAGAATGAGGGAAATGCTTTGCCCGCACTCTGCATGGGCAACAAGGTGGCTGCCAATACTTCCACCCTGTTTAAAGCTGTCCTGAAAAACCACTGCTTTTTTCCTCTCAGGTGTGTGTGTGAAAGTGTTTGTGAAAAGCACCTATCTCTGCTTTGGCTCAACCCTAATAGTGTCAGTTGTTTTTGTACTAATTCATTGATCATGTTTTCCTGAAAAATCCATTTATATTGTCAGGCATGCTAGATATTAGAATCTTGAAATCTGGTTGCATTCCTACAGCCATTTAGGAATGGGGAGCGCTAGACATGGTAATGTTGGGCTTTCTGTATGGCAATGATCTACTATAGGCAACTATTTCTTTAGAGGGTTTGATCTGTCATGCAAGATATTTAAGCACTCAGTGCAATTAGTTCAAATCTCCTTTCCCTTATAGCGGGAGTGCCGTCTGTGGACCAGTGTCCAGGACCAGTCCTCTCTTTGTGATGGACACCTACCCCTGAACTGTTTCTTGAAAATTGTTGCAGTAGCTCTAGGATAGTATCGTGACAATTTATGGATGGCACATGCATGCCAATATTCAGCACCATTTGCAGCAAGGACTGAACCCATCCCTTTGCTATCCCTTGTCCTGTGAAATAAGGAGACCCAAGGGATTTGACCCCAGCCAGCATGGCCAATGATCAAGGTGATGGGAGATGTAGTCCAACAACATCTAGTTAGGAACGGCTGATGAGCTAGACGAACCAATGGTCTGAAGGTTGCTTCCCATGTTCCTGCACCTCACCATCTGAAAGAGTCTCTCTTAGCTTTAATGCTAATTTCAGAGGAGGTGCACTGTCTACAGGTAGGCACACAACATGACCAGGAGGCAAACTGTGAAGAACATGAGGGCAAGCATAACATGAAACAGAAAATATTTTTCATCATCTTCGCCATTTGTGGGGCAGAATGCAAATTAAAATAGAAAAGATGGAGGAAGGAATCCACAAAAGGTTTTTTTATGTTGCTTTTGGGTGTAAGGCTCAGTCAAAGCCCCTGCAAAATATTGTGCTGGGAATTGCCGGTGTTCTAATGTTTTCACCATATGATCTCCTTTTTACCCTGGCACTTCCTCTCCCTAACTCCCCTCTCCGCCAAAGGCAAGCTGTTATCTGTCCCTGGAGAGTGATGAACCCTCTGGTTCCAGCAAACAGAGAGTAATTTCACACCTGGTCACTTAAGCCTTATCTCCTCTGGTTGTGCTGTGTATGATAGATACTCTCCCAAGGGAACAAACTGTTCTTTTGCATACCTTGTATATACAGTACAGGTTGCATAACACTTCACTTGGCACAATGTTATTTAAGGGAAGTACAGAGCAGAGGCTGATATTGACTTGACCACAGGGTTGAGAATTAACCTTGCTTAGGTCAAGTGCCATTTTGCTTCCCTGGTGCATTTCAACTATTTTAAAAATCGGTTTCTAATCAAACCGCTCTTGTCCAATGCAAATCAGGCTGGTGCTAGGTAAACAGTCGGAGTGAGCCACAGGTGTTACCTTGGTCGCCTTTGGAGAAGATTGAACTGTCAGGAGCTTTCACTGCATCTCGTCGCAGGAAAGCAGGCTTTCTTTTACTGAGGACCGAAAGAGAAGCTGAATTCAAGGTTGCAGCGTTGAAGTGGAATTGGCTTTATTCAGCTTATTTGCAAAATATAGACGGGAAGGTTAAAAATAACATGCACAAATAATTGAGCTACTACTTCCCATTCCAATCAGAGGCTGAGACATAGCTCTGTGTGCAGAATGCTAGGGCAACAGAAAGTATAAAATCTGCTCAATAGCTAGAAAGCTAAAAACAGATAGAGGGAGAAGGAAGGAAGCAGTGCTTGTCATTGCACGCTTCTGCTGAGAAGTCTCCTCCTGCAGTTATGCCTGAAAAATAAAATAAAAGAAATGGTGAAAATGTCCGTTTTTACTTGTATTTATATAATTCAGTCGCTGCGTGATCCTATGCATGTCTTGTCAGAAGTAAGAATCTCTCAGTTCAGCGGGGCTTACTCCCTAGAAAATGGATATAGGATTGCAGCCTTCTACTCCTTTTATCGTTGAAACCCCTCCAAAGGCAGCGAATGAGTTAGGAGACAACAACACTGATTTATTTCAAGAAATCCTGCTTTTTGAAACGGAACGGTGTTTTACAAGAACCATGCTGATGGCTTTGACGTTTAAAGCTGCTTTCTTTTTTGCCGTATTGGGGGGCGGGGGGAAACCTGAGTTGGTTTCCCGGAGGATCTTTTTATTATTATTAGAAAAATATAGTGCTGTAGGGAGTGAATAGAACCTATTTATAGTAGGCACGCTAGATGCAGAGTGGTAAAGGAATAGTGTTACATGAAACGGGAAGAACAACTGCAGAAGCCGAAATTGTAATGCCTGAAAAGAAAAGAAAGGGGTTTGGGGAAGAAAAATTTGGGGGTTCTGCTAAGCTTTGCCCAGCTTTTAAAAAGCCTAGTATACATAATGCACATTGCAATGGCCACCCATGCCTGAAGTCCCAGAAACTGCCTGTTTGGAACAGCCAGGTCCCTTTTGCCAGCTGAGTAGGCCATGCCAGTCTTCAGAGCAAGTTATATAATGGAGACATTCCAAGGGTAACAGAGTACATTTGGGGTGCTTTTTTCACTCAGGTGTGGGTGTGGGTGTGTATTGTGCAAAGTCCTGCTATAATTAAAACTCCAGCCCCAATCGCCTTTCGAAAGGAGAAGCCCACTATTGTCGACAGACTTGCTTGGCAGTGTTCCTGGCCAGGGGCTTTGCTGTGTGCAAAACCCCCGTTTATGTACAGCTATTTAACTGAACAGCAGCTCTGTGTTGGGCAAGAGTGAATGAGGCCTGAGGAGAGCCTGGCTGCTTTATTTAAGAAAGATGTGACTTGCACATCAAGCACGGAGGTTGTTGTGTGGGGGGCACGCAGTTCGTTAGCGCTATTTTGCAAAGTGAATTAAATGTTTGTAGCAACAACCAGATTAATAGCATTGGGGGGCGGAACCCTTCTCTTTCGCTTTCCTGCAGAATAAAAGCTGCAAAAGGCTGGAGGAATGTTGCACCCTGCCAAGGAAACGAGCCAGCCTTCCCCAAACGATTGCCCTCAGGGTGATGTTGGGCTCCAAGATGTTGTTGGCTTCCTTCCACTCCCAGTTAGCACTGCCATTGGGTAGGGATGACGGGAGTTGTGGCCAGAAACATCTGGAGGTTGCCTGACCTAAACTTTGTGTCTCCCTCTTTCTTTCCCCCCTGCCCTGCCTCCTGACACTTTGGGAAAGGAGGAGGGGAGTGTTGTGTGTGTGTTTGTGGAAATTATGCAGGAAGCCACTGGAGGGCCACAGGTTCCCCAGCCCAGCACTAGATCCCCTTATACCTTTACCCGTCTGGCTGAAAATGTACATGAATGAAGCAAGATGTGGTTTACTTGGTAGAATTAAAGAGAATGAATTTGAATTTTCACCCCATGATTTAAAGTGGTAGATTTACAAGATCAGAGCATATAAATGAGAGAGTGCATAGAACATACCTTCCAACATTTATCCAATGAAAATAGGGATGTCCCATTCCATAATGATATTTTTATTATTTATACCCCACACATCTTACTGGGTTGCCCCAGCCACATTTGTCCTGTGCTTCATGCAACTTCTAACAACTCTTACAGTTCCCAGGATTCTTGTGGGGGCAGGAGGACCGTGTGCTTGAAATGTGTGATGTGTATTCAGCCTGGTTTCATTGATTTCTTTGCACTTCTCAGAATTCATCAAAAGCATCATAATAGAATTCATGATGATCTTTACCTCTCTCTCTTCCCTGACCCCAGAGGTTCCAAAGTTGTTGTTCCGTTCAAACTCTTTCTGCACACCAATCTGACACTCGCTGTAATTTCTTTTTTCCTAGCGTTAAAAGCTTCCTAAGTAGCAATTTTCCATTTTATATCTACGCTGATGATTATTCCTCCCCAGACACGTAGCCTTGCATTTCTCTGTATTATACAAACTCACTCACATTTGCCCGATTCTCTGAGTGTGCCAAATGGTTATACATTTCTGATGCCTTCTATGCCTCCCCGGAGCCCACTATACCTCTTGATTTTGGCAGCTTCTGTAGTTTTTAACGAACGCGAAACAAATACTGGCCTCCATACCATATTTGAACGTATAGAAAGAAACAGCCCACGTCTTCCCGACAGATGGCAGCGGGCATCCAGTAATGGTCACCTTTCCACAAATTCTGTCGCTGACTGTCACACAGTGTATATATCTAACGTCAAAGCAGTTACTGTTGTTGCCTTTGCTCAGTGAGTTCTTCCAAGGCCGTTTTTTGTTTTGTCCTTTATGTCCCTACTGCCAGAGGCAACATATCAAGCAGAATTAGCTTCAAGCCAGTTTCCATTGTCTGCCACAAAGACTGTTGTTGAGTAAGGACACTCCCAACTGTGTGTGACTTTATGGTGGAGAGTTCCTTGAGTTCCCTTGGTTCTCGCCAAGGATTTTACATAATGGAGCATCAGCCAGTGTGGTGTAGTGGTTAAGAGTGGTGGACTCGTAATCTGGTGAACCAGGTTCGCCTCTCCGCTCCTCCACATGCAGCTGCTGGGTGACCTTGGGCCAGTCACACTTCTCTGAAGTCTCTCAGCCCCACTCACCTCACAGAGTGTTTGTTGTGGGGGAGGAAGGGAAAGGAGAATGTTAGCCGCTTTGAGACTCCTTCGGGTAGTGATAAAGCGGGATATCAAATCCAAACTCTTCTTCTTCTTCAGCTAGATAGTGATGCTACGTGCTTGTTTCATTAGGAGTGTAGGAATCTGCCTTACACCAAGTTAGACTGTGTTGGTCCACCTAGCTCAGTATTGTCTCTACATCGCATGGCAGTTCTGGGGGTAAGTTGCAGTCATTTTGCTACCAAAGAGTAGACCGTGACACATACCTGGCTGCATAGTGATTGAAATGCCTTTAGGATAGATTTGAGGTGAGTCGTGACTGGTCCTGCTGTTATCTTGCACTCTTTTGCTTAACAACACAGTTAACATCTCTCAAAGATGGCTTTTCTGCAGTACCAAATTCGTCCTGCTGCTACTACTCATATTAACACAGGGAGTTTTGTTGACGCATACACTGGTTGTGTCTGTGTTGGATTTGAAATTGTCTTTTCTATATGGAGCTGTGTTTAATAGTTGCTGTTGCTGGTGTTTTTATTGTCATATAGATTCAAGATTAGGGACACGGGTGGCGCTGTGGGTAAAACCTCAGCGCCTAGGACTTGCTGATCGCATGGTCGGCGGTTCGAATCCCCGCGGCGGGGCGCGCTCCCGCTGCTCGGTCCCAGCGCCTGCCCACCTAGCAGTTCGAAAGCACTCCCGGGTGCAAGTAGATAAATAGGGACCGCTTACTAGCGGGAAGGTAAACGGTGTTTCCGTGTGTGCTGCGCTGGCTTGCCAGAGCAGCTTTGTCACGCTGGCCACGTGACCTGGAAGTGTCTGCGGACAGCGCTGGCTCCCGGCCTTTAGAGTGAGATGAGCGCACAACCCTAGAGTCTGTCAAGACTGGCCCGTACGGGCAGGGGTACCTTTACCTTTTTTAGATTCAAGATAATATGATGGAATCAAATAAATGCATAAAACAAATACAATGCACCAAGTCCAGTACTATGCCTGTGATTGTCGCTTGTCATGGCACTAGCACAGGGGTTGGCAAGGTTTACCAGACATGGGCCGGATCGCTCCCGTGGGCCGGAACGGTGCAGCGAGATGCAAGAAATCACGTCTGCACATGCCCAGGTGTGATTTCCGGCATCTGGGCATGTGCAGAAGTGATTTCAGGAGCTGCAGAAGAGAGTCCCCGCCTCGTGCTGCGCTGGTTTAGCTCAGCACGCAGGGACTCGCTGAGCAGGAAGCTGGGTTCAGGGCCAGCTCGTGGCTTGGTTAAACGGCCTTGGTGGACCGCAGGTTGGGGACCCCTGCACTAGCGCATAGCCTCTGGGCTTTCCTTTCACCGGCTGGCACCTGCCGTCTGGGGCCTCAGACTGGATTCTTTCCCAGTCTCAGAAATGCCTTGTCCGGAGGAGTGGAGCTGTAGCAGTAGCCTCTGGGCAGTGACATCGCTGCCACTTACTTGGAGGGGGAGAAACAGTGGCAAATCAATGGCAAATTTGTGTGGTGGGTGGGCTCTGCTGGTGCACCTGCATACCCCCACCTGCCACTCTCTCTCCTGGTAAGTGGCAGTGAACTGCTGCCCAATCTTTCCCAGATTAGCCAGGATTTGAAGCATAGTATGCAACTGTTACTGAGCTTCAGCCAATCAAACAAACCTCATGAAATTGAATTTGTATGTATCTAAATGCACTCATGCAGCAAATCGGTGGCAGCTTTATTTTTTACACGGGTGGTGGTAACCCCAAAATACTCCAATAAGATTGTGTTGCGAAAACTAAAGCGAATTCCCTAGGTCTTATTTACTCTTAATGGTGCAAATGAAAGGGCAAAGAAAGTATGTTAAGGGTTAATTAGCAGGCAGTAAGCGATTTTGCAAATTGCAAGTCTGCAGAGTGTCTAAAAAAACGAAGCAAGCATAAAATAGTTGTTTGTTTAAGGAATCTGGAGTAAACAAGGGGCATTTTGTGAATCTCCTAATAGTGAAAGAATGGGCCCATTCTGGAGCCTGTAGTATTTATCACTCCATTGGTATCTCTGGAGCTAGTCCCAATTTATATTGTATAAGCAACTTCCCTCTTGACATTTACGATTGCAAAATATATAAGCTCTATTTTGCTTGCTTGTCGAATAGTTCGGCTACAGTCTTAGCACCACAGATAAGAGGAAGGCTTTTGGCTAAGCACGATAATGTGATGTCAGGTTAATTTCTCATATCTCTTGTACTGGATGAAACTAATGATGTGTCCTTCCAAGAAGACATACGCGCAGAGTCTCTGGAGCCATTTCTTTTTATAATGTCCTTTTTATAATGGTTCAGGTCATAACTTTTAAGCATTAATGTAAGTTTTAGTGATGTCTTAAATTCTATGAGAGGAAGAGGGGTAACTCTATCCAGGGAGCTCTGAACATCTGTAGAGCTGAGTGGGAGGGAGAAAGAACCGCTGGATCTCTCCCCAAAGACCCATGATCTCCTTGCAGTCTGGCTCTAGGAGGAGAGAGAGACCCTGTGCTTGTCTTGGGGTGGGGGGCTTCACTACCCTCAACTTTTGTAAGGAAGCGGCTGCTGGAGGGACTGGAAGAGGGATTGTGGAGTGCAGCTTTGAAATTTGAGGATGCTGAATGTTGTCATTTGATCTTCTGAAGCCTTTCCCACTCTATAAGGTAAAGGTAAAGGGACCCCTGACCATTAGGTCCAGTCGTGACCGACTCTGGGATTGCGGCACTCATCTCGCTTTATTGGCCCAGGGAGCCGGCGTACAGCTTCCGGGTCATGTGGCCAGCATGACCAAGCCGCTTCTGGCGAATCAGAGCAGCGCACGGAAACGCCGTTTCCCCATCCTAGTGTCCTCTTGTTCCTGACTGTCGGCTGTGCTTGCTGAGGCTCATGGGAGTTGGAGTCCCATAACATGTGGAGTACATCAGGTTGTGGAAGACTTGCCTATTGATATGTGCTATGCTCAATTCTTCTTTTTTACGTGGGAGGGGTGTTATTGTTTTCTTTTCTTTTTGTTTTAACTATTTATTTTGTGCTTTTATCCTGTATTTTTATCTTGTGAGCTGTCCTGAGATCTTCGGATGAAGGGTGGTGTATAACTTTTAATAATAATAATAATAATAATAATAATAATAATAATAATAACAACAATAATAATTTAAATGAATTGTTAATCTGTCAAACTGTTCATGTTTTGCTGCAGTGACATGATAGATTTCGTTACATAATGTGATTACATACTATTTTTGTAGACTTACTCTCTGTGGACTTCTTTGAGCGCAATTGCATTTGTAGAAAGTGCAACGCGTAAATATACTGACGGTGACTGAAGTTCCTGCCAGCATTACCACCATTACTGCTGCTGACGTAGCTCAGTTGGTAGAGCATGAGATTTATAATCCCAAGGTTGTGGGTTCAAGCTCCACGTTGGGTGAAAGATTCCTGCATTACAGGGGTTTGGACTGGATGAGCCTTGGGGGTCTCTTCCAACTCCATGGTTCTATGATTCTATGATTGCTTACTATTTGACACATGAAGGGCCCAGCCCTTTCTAATCCTATAAAAGTTTAGTTAAATAATTTAAGGCTGGTTTCAGTAGTGCTCATGGCTCCCAACCAAGCCTGTGATGCAGTATCTGTGAAATGGAAGTTTGTAGTAGAAGGTCGGTGGTTCGAATCCCTGCAATGGAGTGAGCTTCTGCCAAACTAGCAGTTTGAAAACATGCCAGTGCAAGTAGATAAATAGGTATCGTTGCAATGGGAAGGTAAACGGCATTTCCGTGTGCTCTTGTTTCTGTCACTGTGTTCCAGAAGTGGTTTAGTCATGCTGGCCACATAACCTGGAAAGCTGTCTGTGGACAAACCCTGGCTCCCTCGGCCTGAAGGGAGATGAGCGCTGCAACCCCAGAGTCACCTTTGACTGGACTCAACCGTCCAGGGGTCCTTTACCTTTTGTAGTAGAGGGAGCCTGTTATTTTGGACAAAGCATTCTCTACATAAGACAATGGCTTTAGCTCCCCAGCTAAGTACCCCCAATGGATGTTCCTCTTACATTTGTACAGCAGGCTGCATTCCAGCCCTGCAAACAGAAGGCATCATCACAGTTTGAGTCTACATTCCAGGCAGACAGAGGAACTCTGGGGAGGGCACAGAGCAGAGCTGGTAAGGGGGTGGGTTCTGGGGCGTGTCTCAAGGGCCAGACAGGAAGGTTCCTTACACCTACTTTCCTTTGGCAGCACCCACACTTCCACCTTCCCTGGGTATGGAGCCTTAATATCCGTAGAGCATAATGTGATGTTCCTTCATTTCAGAACATTGCCTTGATCGTAAGCGTCCCTGGGACCTCCTTTGTGAAATATTTATCTGGTATTCTAATTTGGGCACTTGCGTGGCTGAGAGGTACGCCGTGATCGCTGAAAACATCCCCAGCCACCTCTCTTTCTCTGTCCACCCCCTCAGATGCAGAATCTCTTCATTACATGTGGAGAACTGTACAAGAAGTGATGCTGTATTCCGGGGGTTTCTGTGTTTGTGTGTGTTTGTGTGCATTATTAGCTTTGTAGATTAACTGAAGTGAGAAGAAGCTCCATTTTTGCAGTGCACAGAAAAGCGTAAATTGAAGCCACAGCAAACCCCATTAAGGTCACATTATTTTCTCTTCAGAGGTTGACTAGCGGTACCATATGCCGCACCACCTAATTACAGCAGGGTGAACTGAGGACAGAGGCCATGCTACCAGTTGGAGCTTGAGAATTCCTTTGCTTGGGCGCATTTGTGAAATTTATAAGGTTCTGTGTGTGGGAAGGTAGAGGGGGCAGGGGGGCTGATCCTTTCAATACAGCCACTAATTTACTTACTTCATCTGTTTGCTTCCGCCCCCCATCTGCTGCCCCCCCCTTGACTCTGCTTGGAATTGGAGGAGACAGAAAGCTCCCTGCGCTTTACCTGCTGAGAAATAATTCTGTAGTGGGATTAGGCGGTTGCCAGGAAAAATTAATAATGGGTAACAGAAGATTCTCTTGCAGATGGCAATGTGAGATAACATATCACAGCAAGGTCATTAAGAAGTGATTTGATGCTTTTTCTCCCTCGAAAAGCCATATAAAGGGAGGCTTTTCCTTAACGCTTAGGATTTTATGTTGCAGTTTTGACTTTATTTCCAAAGGGGTGGAGGTGGTCAAAAGGCGATGGAGCTTCTTTAAAAATGTTCAGCTAAGCATGCAGAATGTTCAACTAAGCATGCAGAATGACTAATTTGGGGTATTTTAAATTGTGTCGAATTACGAGGAATACATATTTGGGACTGTTTGATAAATATAGTAGTAGTAATAATAGTAATAATATGAAAAGATGTCAGATGGGTATAAATACTTTCTGTACAGGGTTCATATCAGTTTTCTTCAAGGTGAGTTATATTTAGAGGGCTAACCTTTTGGTCCAAGAGTTTAGATACCAACCTCTTCTCATTGTTGTTAGGCAGAAGGGATGATGAAACATGGTGGTGGAAGGTCAGAAACGCGAAAGCCATAGTCACATTTGTAAATGCAGTATTTTAGCACTGAAATAAAGCAGGTGTGATCTTCCTTGTGGGGATTGTAGCTTCCCTGGAACATGTTAATATTGTTGTTTTACTAAATTGTTGTTATTAGTTATTGAATTTGTATCCTGTCCTCCTTCCTCAAGGAGGGCAAATCCACCTACTGTCTTACCCAGGGGTGCCATCTTGAATAAAATATTGGGTGGGAGGAGGTAAGCCCCGCCTCACATAATTGATCATAAGATCAATTCACATTGTGCACCATTTGAATGACAATGCCCATGAACTTTAGGGGAATCCAGACCCTTCAAATATTTTATTGGGGGGAAGCCAAAGGGACCTTGTCCTCTATGGTCTATGGTCCAATGTCCTTTCCACTGCAATGGGTGATTATGAGTGACAAGATACATAATTATTTCACAGCCAGGAGACCATTCAAAAATGCAGATGGGCAGGTTTTATTTTTGAATCAGAACATAGTCGGGCTGGGGCATTCTTACATAGAACAATTAAGTAACCACATAAATTTGAACTACGTTTCCTACCATCACATTTCCTACCATCACTTTTTTAGTCCTCTGTAGACAGTAATTCCTATTTTTTTTTTAATTAAAAAAACAAAGGTTGGGGCCTCTGTGTTATGTAAAGATCCAGACAGAGTGGTTTATACAGAGCTTGTCTGCAAGTGTCTGGTTTTTATGGCTGCTAAGCATCTAATTTCAAAAGTAGTAAACATTGTATAAATTTCAAAATTCAGTTCAAACTCACAGGTAAAATAGGGAATATTGACCTAGGCAAATAGGTGTTAGCTAGTAAGCGCCGTCGCTCTGAACAAATCAAGAAAAGGATCTAGGAGTCTTGGTTGACCACAAACTTGACATGAGCCAACAGTGTGACGCGGCAGCTAAAAAAGCCAATGCAATTCTGGGCTGCATCAATAGGAGTATAGCATCTAGATCAAGGGAAGTAATAGTGCCACTGTATTCTGCTCAGGTCAGACCTCACCTGGAGTACTGTGTCCAGTTCTGGGCACCACAGTTCAAGAAGGACACTGACAAACTGGAACGTGTCCAGAGGAGGGCAACCAAAATGGTCAAAGGCCTGGAAACGATGCCTTATGAGGAACGGCTAAGGGAGCTGGGCATGTTTAGCCTGGAGAAGAGGAGGTTAAGGGGTGATATGATAGCCATGTTCAAATATATAAAAGGATGTCACCTAGAGGAGGGAGAAAGGTTGTTTTCTGCTGCTCCAGAGAAGCGGACACGGAGCAATGGTTCCAAACTACAAGAAAGAAGATTCCACCTAAACATTAGGAAGAACTTCCTGACAGTGAGAGCTGTTTGACAGTGGGATTTGCTGCCAAGGAGTGTGGTGGAGTCTCCTTCTTTGGAGGTCTTTAAGCAGAGGCTTGACAACCATATGTCAGGGGTGCTCTGATGGTGTTTCCTGCTTGGCAGGGGGTTGGACTCGATGGCCCTTGTGATCTCTTCCAACTCTATGATTCTATGATTCTATGAACTATATACAGTAGTACCTCGGGTTAAGTACTTAATTCGTTCCAGAGGTCCGTTCTTAACCTGAAACTGTTCTTAACCTGAAGCACCACTTTAGCTAATGGCGACTCTGTTCTCATTCTGTTCTCATTCTGAAGCAAAGTTCTTAACCCGAGGTACTGTTTCTAGTTTAGCGGAGTCTGTAACCTGAAGCGTATGTAACCCGAGGTAACACTGTACTTAATAAGATAGTAACTTATTACAGCTGTTGAGGTAGTACTGGGGATACTTTGTTCCTTTGGACAAACACTTGTGTTATTGGGCTGCCATGGCTGAGAATCTGTTTTATAAACAGCAGTAAGTTTCAGATGAGAGGGACGCGGGTGGCGCTGTGGGTAAAACCTCAGCGCCTAGGACTTGCCGATCGCATGGTCGGCGGTTCGAATCCCCGCGGCGGGGTGAGCTCCCGTCATTCGGTCCCAGCTCCTGCCCACCTAGCAGTTCGAAAGCACCCTTAAGTGCAAGTAGATAAATAGGTACCGCTTTATAGCGGGAAGGTAAACGGCGTTTCCGTGTGCTGCGCTGGTGCTGGCTCGCCAGTGCAGCTTCATCACACTGGCCACGTGACCCGGAAGTGTCTGCGGACAGCGCTGGCTCCCGGCCTCTAGAGTGAGATGAGCGCACAACCCTAGAGTCTGTCAAGACTGGCCCATACGGGCAGGGGTACCTAAGTTTCAGATAACCACAAGGTGGAGGTGTAAAAGACCTTGTTAATGGTTTGATAAATCTGGGAAATCTTGATAATGATTAGAATTTATTCACAAAATGACTCTCGGTCCCCCACGTTCTGGGGAAAAAGGGGGTGTTTTCCAACTAAACAGTTTCTACTAGTGCAAACACTTTTGGAGTGTTCTTCTCTTCACGCTCCCTAAATATGTTCTGTGGGTTCCTTCAACACTCCGGAGCAGATTTAGCGGGGACGAGAGGAGAGGGAGAGGAAGTTCCTTTGCGCAGCCGAAAGTGGAACTGTTTCGTTGGATGCCGCCTGCAACGAAAAATTATAAAATGCAGTTAAGGGGAGCAATGTGCAATGAGTTACAACAGAAAGCATGTAAATTCCATCTTTCTCTCTCTCTCTCTAGAATAATTGAGGTTTTGAATGTGTGTTTTAAACTGGGCTGACTTATGTGTTTGACCTTGGAAAACGGTACTCACTCAAACACCTCACAGCCCCTTCAATTTCTCTGTCAGAAATCTGCCAAAGGCTGTATTTTCCTTACATTGAAGGACATTTGAGAGAGATGCTTTCTAGGGAAGGCACTATTATGTAACTTACCAAGGTCCACTTCCAGCCTTCTTGTTCTGCCCCTTGTTAACATGACAGCACAGTGCAGAGGGGACAGCTAAGACCTGCTAATGGGCTCCTGTCTATTCAGCAGGCAGTGGTTTGCCACACAACTTTGTACCTGTTTAGGTTTGTATAAGAATAGGGAGAGAAGCCTGCACACACCGTACTTTTCTGTCTATAAGACAACCCCATGTATAAGACGCCCCCTATTTTGGGGGACTCAAATTTCAAAAAATGGGGGGAGATGGCACAGAGTTGTTTAGCTTTTTTGCGGAGGATTACCCAGGGTTGTTGAGCTTTTTTGGGTGGGTGGGGATTGCCGAAAATCGCTCAGCCATACACGTTGCTAAATCAACCTCCTGTCTGTCCCATCGCCAGCAGAAGATGCCAATTGCCCGCACAACTGCCGGAGCATCAGCCAATCAACACCACCCATTGACGCAGCAACCAATAACACGCACCACAGCCGCTGACAGCCTCAGCAGCAACCAATCAAACGTCCACCCTAGGCACTACCCATGCATAAGACGACCCCCACTTTTTCGCATGATTTTTAAAGAAAAAAACCATAGTCTTATACACAGAAAAGTACAGCTTGTACATGTGCTGGAAAAGGGTGGTTCCCTTGTAACGGTGTGCAAAGATTTTTATAGGTTTTTAAAAAAACAGAAGACAGGAAACCCCAACAAACCCTAGGTTTTCTCAGTGTTATGTTTAGGGAGTAGCAGATTTAGGCTCTTTGTTAATTGCAATATGTAGACTGTCAGGCGTCTGCCTGCCTTGGGAAGTAGGAGCACTGAGAGGTGCCTCTTTTACACATGCCCTTGACCCTAATGTGTACTAACTGATTTGAATGTCGCGTTCTTAAATTGTTCTAACCAGGTGTAGATGATGGTCATTTAATATGATTGTTGGAGATTCAAGAGCAAAGTTGCATTGAAAGAAAACAAACAGTGTTTTCTAACAAGCCCTTATGCTGGATTGAGATCCTAAAATCAGTTCCAGCGACTTACAAGGACCTGTATTTCTTAGCATGCCAACAGTGCAGGCTCAGTTTGGGCAGGAATTGACAGTCTTTGTTCAAAACTAGTTATTTTTATGTTCTGGGACGTCCTGGGATGGGGGTGTGTGAGGGGGGGGGGGCTAGCATCAGTCAGTATCCATTCAAACAAGAGCCTGAATTTCTCAGGTTTAGCATATTCACAGAATAGTGATACTTGCAATGTAGTTACAGATAGGTAGCCGTGTTGGTCTGCCATAGTCAAAACAAAACAAATTCCTTCCAGTAGCACCTTAAAGACCAACTAAGTCAGTTCTTGGTATGAGCTTTCGTGTGCATGTATCTGAAGAAGTGTGCATGCACACGAAAGCTCATACCAAGAACTGACTTAGTTGGTCTTTAAGGTGCTACTGGAAGGAATTTGTTTTGTTTTGACTTGCAATGTACTTATCTTATGGAAGAAACTTGAGAGAAGGACACTTAAGGAGACCATTGTCTTCTGGGTTTCTGCAAAGTTCAGGTGATGTGTCTTAGCCTCCCTGCTGTTGCAGAGGGAGCAGGCTCCTTGACAAATGATGGTGACAAGAGGGTTGAGACTTATTCTGCTAGAGTTGCATACATTTTTGTTGTTGGTGGAAGAACTCTACAGCCACTCATTATGAATAAAAAACCCTTGGTTTGGGACATTTTTGTATTTCTTATGGGGAGGGGGTTATTATATATAAAAAAAATATGTCTTATGTTGTGCACAATGAGTGGAAATAATGAGCGATCCTTCTGCACGCATATAGGGACTCCCCCCAAAAATCTGTTTTAGAAATCCAAGCAGGAGATGGCGATAGGAATATGTGGAGGCATTTCATAGAATTGTAGACTTGGAAGAGACCCTGAGGATCATCTAGTCCAACCCCTTGCAATGCAGGAATATTTAGCTGTCCCATTTGGGGATTGAACCTACAACCTTGATGTTATCAGCACCATGCTCTAACCACCAGAGCTAAGCTCCACAGATAGATAGATAGATAGATAGATAGATAGATAGATAGATAGATAAGGAATGGAGGTGCAGAGAATATGGAATTATTCTGTATCGAAATGGCAAGATAATAATCAAATAAATTACTCTTGAGTTGTTAGGATTCTTTTAAAACCCTTCCAATATTATTAGTTTTACAATTAAAACTTTATTGTGAAATTAAGCTGAATGTAGTGGAGCAGCCTTGGAAAAAATCCTTAGCACTGATGTAGCTTACACTGACTATTTCTTAAACATTCAGTTTTGTCTTCAAAATTCAGGAGGGAGAATCGCTCATGCAGAGAAATGAGTGTCTTACCAAGGCATCACCAGACTTCATTGAGCGCTGGCTTTCAATGCCTTCTCAAGCTCCTGGCTTTGATCCCAATTCTTAGTTTCTTACTTCTTCCCAAGTTAGAAAGCGGGCAAAATCGTCAGCTACGTTGAGCAAGTATATTGGTTATATTGAGCAGTGCCTTTCTGACATCTGGTTTTGAAGCTTCTCTTTTGAAATCGTTGGCTTTCCATTTGTGCCTTGAATTTGGGCTTCTGGTTTCCATGGATGTGAAACACTGGGTGAGTTTTCTCTGCTTTTTTACAGCAACTTATAACATATGATTCACAAATGCATCCTCTACATAGTACCCCACATGTTGAGAACTAGGTTGTGGCTGGATAAGTCCTCCATAATCTCGCCAGCCATGCCCCTTTCCAAGCTCATTGGCTTGTTGTGAAAAAGGCCGTATCTGCTGGCAGTGCCAGTGTTTTGGCCAACTGCAGACGTCTGCATTATTGGACTGCTTAGCAGGATAAGACTGGCCTTGATGTTCTTGAAATGGAGTCTTGACATCAGTCCAAGGCTCCAAAGACAGTTCCGCCAGCTTTGAAGCCTCCTTTGGCACTTTTTGGTTCTCTAGACCATCATCTGTCACATCCTTTTGCTCAGTCTCTACTTCAAACACAGTTTGGAACAAACTGAACCAATTCCCAGGAAGGCCAGAAGAAACCTCAGTTGATCTGCCAAAAGAGATTTTCTTATGGCGGACCTGTTACATCATTGTTCAGTTATAGTTCTAAGAAGGATGACATCACAAGGGGCACAGTGTGCAGGCAGGTTGGTTGGCCAGTGAAATTGTCTTGATCTAGGGCAGCGAAGTCACAGGGAGCATTTCCTCAGCCTGAATAAAATTGAGACAAGTGCACCCTTCATATAAGCAGCTCAAAGCGTGGGCGATGAGTACAAATTCAGTTCTTAGATGCTACTTCTTCCTTTCCATTTATGTGAACAGGGTCTCTTGCCTCAAATGCTGGAATACTATCCTAAGTACAAATCAAAACAGGATTCCAACCTCCCCATCATTTTGAAGCATTCTAATCACCAGCAATCTAGCCCTTGTGATTTTTCTGTTCATGTCAGTGAGAGTGAAAACGACGGATAAAATGCATTTTTTAAAAGCAAAAATGATTTTAATTAAAATGAGGTTTTAACATTTTCCTATTTCATCCATGCTCTTTAAAAATAGCCTGATTTAAAGTGAAACCTAAGTTTAAGTCTCTGCTCTCTTAAACTGAATCCTTCACCCCCAAACTCTGTGACTAAAATAAAAAAATGAGCCATGGAACAAAATGCCTTGTTTTTGTGGTCCAGTATTTATGAATATATATTATGTACGTGTAGGTTACAAAAAGCATTTACTATTATGAACTTCAAAATGGAACTAGGCACTGGAACTTCCTCTCCTCTTCCTGGACCCTGCTGTGCTTCTTCAATGAGCTGGAGTGAGGGGCCCTTATCCTGAACCATATTCTGGGACTTCATACCTTGCACTGACCCTTTTGCCATTACTCATGCACACCGTTTGATAAAGACAAACGCATGGGGTCTGTTTAGACCCCATGCCTGCAAGATTCTGCCCATGGTGAGATCAGAAGCAGCCTTCTGCTTTTCATATCATATCCCCTTTTCCCTTTCCTCTAACAGTGCGTAGATGGTAGCAAACAAAGCGGGGCAATCCTACGTTTTTTATGTGGATCAGGGAGAAGCACAGCTCCTGATAGCCTCCTGAGTAAAATATTGGGGGTAGTGAACAAGCCTGCACAATGTTTAAACTGCATTCTCTTGCTTCTCCTTGAACATTGTTCTGTTTTTTTTTTTAAAAAAATGTTGTATATACACCATGCTGTATTTTTTATTTTCCTGCCTCTTCAGAGGTGGCACTGTCGTTTTAACGTAAGGATGACTCTCTTACATTAATGTTAACTGTAGGGTTTAAAAAATAGTTCAGAGCAGAGAACAAGACTGGCACACATTTCACAGTAGGACATGCCAGATATTTCAATCGCATAAGGGGGTCCCAATTTGGCCAAATCCTTACTCTGCAGCTAATCTCGCCCTTTGCCTGGACTCAGGATTTAAAAGAAAATGGGTTGTTGTTTTCCTGTTCCAGGAGATATGATTTGATCTCTCTTTGAAGCAGTTTTCAAAATCGCATACACAAATAAGTGATTTCTGTGAGCCAAGCTAAAGTAAGGGTGTTAAAACCACTTACATGCCCAGATACTATTGCTGATAAAATGTGCCTCTAGCAAAAGCACACATCTTGTGTATGTTTATTTAAAGAGTAGTTGCAAGGGTGGTAAGTCTGAAATTATATGCTGTGCCATAAATATGGGTGTGGGGCAGAAATTAAATACTTTATGCAATTATGCTGATGCTACTCTGATCTAAATGCCAACCACAATTGGTGTTTATGCTGGTAAATTCAGTTATGTTATGCAGGTTTAATTCATAATGACATGTAAGGTTACTGGTGCTAGAGGTGTGTGCAGAGACCAGTGATTTAACTGGTGCAAAATGCCTGTGTTACGTTTCTAAATTGGCTTAAGAATCTATTTAATTCTATCAGTGCAATTATTCTAAGTAAGGTATCATTTCAAGTACAGTTTGGCAGGAATTGTAGGTGGGAGTGAATCTAACATCAAGAATGAATTGTGAAATCATTTAACAGTAAAGGTTGAGTGATCAGCTTGAGGTTTTATTTTGCCTTTACACTAATGAGTAATTGATAGTGTTTGAATAACAACATGTAAAATATCAGACATGCATTTTTTAATTAATTTTTTCTTTATATGCAGAATAGATGTGCGTGGAGAAACCAATTTCTGAATATGGGTTTTTTCAGCAGGAACTCCAAATGTCAGCAAAGATATTCAGGGAGGAATTGCCTTATTGTACCTTTGAGGGCCACTTATCAAATGCATTTGATTGAAAATGTTAATATGAGATGAAGCAAATGGGAAGCCAATTAGAATGTTAAATAAACAGTGCAAAATTTCACCGCTTCTGCTGACTATAGACGTGTGACATAAGACAGAGTCATTTTAGACGGTGTGTTGGATCTGACATTTAATGTTGATTCGAAGAAGGGGAAATTGGGCATGAGAAAAATACTTCAGCCTTTGAAATGTGAGGGGATCTATTGTTCCACGTAAGCTTCAGTACAATATTTCCAGTATTCCAGTGCAGCTGGGTGTCCCCTTCTGTAAGCGCTTGGAAAAGAGAAGTGATTGGCTCGTGCAGTTCCTCAGTGGTGCTCTTGGACGTGGGAGGTGTGTCGCTATAATTGTGAGGGTTGCGCATACCAACACAGTCACAGCACTCGTCCCACAGTGTGCCCGGACACCACATGCGCACCTTGCAGCAGGAACAGTTCCCTTCAACAGGCCGGCATTGACACAGCTCCTGCATTAAGCAGTTGCTGACATCACTTGCACAGAGAGCCTTGTTGCAGCACATTGAGGATGGGATCCAGAAGAACAGCAGACTAATAAGTGCCACGGCTGTGCAGTACCACAACCTCATCTTTCTTGAAAGTGGGAGATTTCTGGAACTTTCAGACAGCACCCGCAGCCGGGGCAGCAGCAGAGGCCCCTCGCCGCCGTCCTCCTCCTCGCCTCCGCTTGGTTGTGCAGGGCCAGGCGGCGGCAGGCAGCGTGAGGTGACTTAAACAGCCCCTGCCTGCCTGCCTGCCTTGCTGCGTGCCTGACACTCCGGACCCGGCTGTGAGAGGGAGGAGAAGGAGGCGGGAAAAGGAATGGCCACCTCCACCTCTTCTTCCTCCTCCCCCCCCCCCACCATTCACATACACGCCCCGCCGCAAGGCGCCTGAGGAGAATTCTCCTCAGGATCGGGCCCGGAGGGAAAGGCCTCGCCCTTTCTCACAGGCGGCATCGCCCTGGCGAAGGAACCGCCCTGGGTGTCACCGTGGATGTTTGTATGTGTTGCCAATAAAAGGTTTGATGATGATGATGAATATTTCCAGTAGAGAGTTTTCAGAAAGGATGGTAATTGCTAAATGTGGGTGTATTTGATGGAAGTGGAAGCATCTGACAGAAGAGACAGTGGCCTGGTTCGCACAAAACTCAACAGTGTGCTGTTTTGGTACATAATATATACATTTTGTTGAACACTTATAGAAAATGCATTAGAAGAAAATTCCAGCCTGCCCCACCAGTCCTGTAGTTTTTGTGTGTGTGTGAGTGAGAGAGAGGGAGAGAGAGAGGGAGAGAGAACGAACCCTTTGGCAGTATAGCATCCTTGTGTATTACAGCTGCTTACCTGTTATAAACTTAGATTTATTGTTGTTACAGGAGTCTATGGAGAGGAGAGTGAAACTGCACATTTTCAGAAGAGCGTCAAATTTTTAATTGCATAAATAAGATGCTGACTTAAGCAAGTGCTCAATTTCACACCACTAAAGTAAAGGATTCATAAAGGCCTGGATTTGCATAATTTAATTTTCTGCACAGAAGATACTGGAAATCAATAGCATGATTCATAGCCATACCATAGAATTGCCATGCTGCCATTCTTTGACTACTCAGGCTCCCGAGTACAAAGGATTTTACAATTGATTAAATTTTGAGTGCTGACGGGAGTGTTTTCTCCTCAGAATCTATAAACTGTTTAAACCTGTTCTCTTTACCCTTGTGCCACTGAAATGTCTTTTGGAGGGCCTGTGACTAAGGAATTATTAGCCGCTGCATTTCCCCTTTCTCCGAAAAGTGGCAGCCATTTTACATGCCAGGTTGCATCGTTTTCCTTTTGTCGGTGTGACAGGAGCATGTTCACGTCACATTCCTTGGTAGTTTGCTTGAATTTGATGTGGAGATGACGAGGCAGAGGGAAGATAAAGCTTGTCTACCTGTAAACCCTTGCCCTGGCTTTGCCTCATATCTCCAGTTTATAGGAACATGAGAAGGTAGACCATATGGAGGTAAAATGTCCTACCCAGGCAGGTAGCTCCACCAGGAGGCAAGCAGGGAGTCAAGCTGCTGGCCCATCAAGGAACTTAGAGGGTGTATTTAAAAAACTTATACTGGGGATGGGGAGAGCTCCTAGCCATAGGAATCAACTTCTTCTTCCCCTTTCTTCAGTTTTGCCCCCCTCTCCCAGCACCTCTACACAACACATACCTACTTAGCTAACAGAGGTAGTGATTGATTCTGAGTAGGACTTTGTCCACCCTGGTCCTTCTTTAATGCATTGATAATTCTCTGTTCCTTTTCATTTAAAAAAACAACCAAACACATTTCAGTTCATTTTGTTTGCACAATTCAGCCTTGGATATATGTTTGTGTGTGTGTGTGTGTGTGTGTGTGTGCGCGCGCGTGCTTATGCTTATTGTGAGAGGGAGCTGCTTTCTGTTTTCAAGCTGGGATTCTGCCTTTTCGGAAGCCCTACACCTCTAGTTTTGTTCAGCCAAGTGTATAGAAGCAATAAACAAAGATTTGCATGCCTAAAGCAGCTCCACAAATGTGGAGTTCTAATTTAAAAGAAAATAAAACATACTAAGTTTTAAACAAAAAGCCCAAGGAAACTGCAATGAAGCACAGAAGGAACAATGCAGCAAGTTTCCTTAGTTTATTTTTTGTTACTGATGAATCCGGTTTATTTAATTCTTGAAGGCAAACTTGCCCTTTGTTTTTTTTAAGAAGGTCTCAAAAATCTTCTCAACGAACAGAAGCAGATCAGCAACAGAATGCCTCATTTTAAAAAAACCACAACCCACTAAAAGTGGGGGGGAAAGCACCTTTCTATAATGGCTAGCACTTGAGGCTTGCTATTCCATCCTCCTTGATAGATTATATTTTATAAACTCTTTCTCACTTTAAAACTGCAAGCAGTTCTAAATGCGTGTTCATGTAAATGAATGACTATATGAAAATTCACCATAGCTTCCCTTTAATAGGGGAGGCTTATAGGATTTTAGCTGTGGAGGACACACTGCAAGACTATTTATTGGGTTTGCCCTTCTGATCAGTCGCTGTAGGGAATGCTACCATCCTTATGCTCTTGTCTGTTTCTTTCCCTAAACCTAACACAGTGCAGGCCTCTTCTCCCTTTAATCCTATGGGGTTGGCAGTAGCAGACAATCCCTCAATGCCCCATTAACCCTGCTGGTGATGTCCTTCGAAAACTGGACCCTGCAGACTGATTTGGAGAGAAGGAGTGGGAAGAAAACCGATTATGCTTTTGCAGTGGTGGTGGTATGACTTTGCAGCAGACTGTCCTGTAACTAGTACAGGGTCTGGGCAAGGTTGCACATGTCTCCAAAGCGCAGATCAAGTTGGCATTGGGTCAGAGGACACAGAAATGCTCTTCCTAAAGTTATAGGAGTTTGCTATCCAGAGAGTTCAGCTTCCTAAAGTTATAGGAGGTTGCTATCCAGCTGCCGCACCCACATCGTGTCCCCACATATACTTGGGGTTTACTGCCTGTGTGAGACGGAGTGGCATTCATGTTGACCCACACAAAGTCACTTTGCTTAAGAGTAGCTTTTCCTTCTCTTTCTTTTCCTTTTTGGTATTCGTCAGGAGAGTGGCTTTATTGCTAGCAGGTTATTCATCCTGCTGTGTCAAGGCGATCTGCGGAAGGTATCATGTCTGCTAGTAAGTTTTGTCTGGCGAGGGGCAGGCAGGGAAAGGAGCTCTGTCACATGATGATTAATTCATCATCGTAATAACTGTGCTTTGAGTTCTGTTATTTTCAGCTGTACAGAGGCTGTTGATCTGATGATCTAATGATTCCAATAATGCCTAAATGATTTAATTTTCAGTCAGTGGCTGTCACTTGGCTAATAGCTTGTGCTTCTTCCTTTCCCCCCTCAGCTTTGACTGAAGGTTATGACGGCTCCCTGCATGAAAGCAGACATGGCAGCTCAGTGCAAATCCGGCGGCGGAAGGCATCCGGGGATCTTTACTGGGCATATTCAGGTAAGAGAAAAAGAACGTTGCCTACCCCTTGCAAGGTAACATGCCGAACTGTAAAATTTGCCAGCGTCTAAGGAGGAACAGGCTCGTTCGGGAGGAGGCCCATGCATGCAGACTCGTTTTCTGTTGCATCCATTTTCCAATGCCACAGAGACATGCTGGTTGCTTAAAAAACAGCAAACGGCTCTGGCAGCGTGTGAAGATTGGTGGCATGTGAGCCTTTGGAGGAAATCAGCTGATGCTATTTAATGCTTCAGGGTTTCGTTTGTCTGCCCTGCTGTATTTTATTAATGGTTGGTTTTAAGTATTCTGTTTTATTATGGCTTTATGTTCAATGGAATGTATTATGTCAGGAACCAACCCTGTGATAAACGATAGCTTGGCAAATTTGGCATGACACAGGCATAACCTTCCATGTTTCTTCTTTTGATTCTGGCCATTGTGCCTCAATGAGTAATATTTCTGCAAACTGGGCCTTGCCTTGGATGCAACCCATTGGAAGGAATTCAGTGCAGCGCTAAGGAGATTGCTCCATCAGCACATGAATTTCTGCTCACCTGGTGAAGCGATCTCACCTCCTCCTTGCATCCTGTTCTGGGAGTTCTTCCAGCCCCTCCCCCAGACAATTTGGAGGGGGGGGAAGAGATATTGTGAGAGGGAGAGCGCTTTGTGGAAGCTTCTGCTAGCAGGACTGGTTAGTTGAATCCCACCCTTTGTTTCACCAGTGATCATACACTTCCATCAGGCCCAATCATCCTTCCTCTTGCCAGTTCCACCCATTAAAGGGATTCCTGGCACCCCCAGTTTTTCTCTGACTGTCTTATAAGCCTGATCATCGAAACAAAGTAGGCTTCAGTACAATTTGTCAACCAATTAGCTTCCACTTGAATCTGAAGCTAGTTTTAGTAAATGATTTTCAGACAATCCAACTCACACTTGTTATACTTTGATTCTATGAAAACCAACGTGATTTAAATTAACTCCACTGTTTTCTGGAATTGTGCCCATTGTCATGATAAATCTACTTCACATCTTAAATGTATTTTGCTATTCTAATATAATACTGTGCAGCAATGGTTGAAATTTAAGTTCATAAACAGATGAAATGGATAGTATTTTTCTACCTTTTTTTGTCTTACTAGAATTAAAATGGAATCTTAAGTGATGAATGGGATATTTATTTAGTTTTTATTACTGAAAATGTGTTGGAAGATTCACTTCATCCTTTTATAGGAAAAAAAGGGCTTAAAGAAAGCATTTAGCCACATATTTCAAAAGTCTTTTAAGTAGTTTTTCACTTCTGGATGTTTTATTGCTAACTGGCAGTGCATATTATGCAGCTTTGTGTGTGGCAGTTCTCTAGCAGACACTCAGCTCTTTTTTGTTTTGATTAAGCTACTCCTGCCCGCCACCAAACACATTCATACACAGAAAGGAGGTCAGTTTTGGTTGATCATCATGTGAGACAGGGCCTTTTAGTTGTGGCCTCTCAGTTTTGGAATGTCATCTCTCGGCAAATGCGATTGACAGGTTGAACCCCTCCTTATTGTCATTTAGGTGGGCCTTGAAACATTTTTCTTCCGTATTTCTTTTGTTGGCATCTGCCTCGAGAGACAGTGGGAGTGCGCACCCAGAGGTGAAGTCAAACCACTGCGTCAGCAGCACTGAAGTAACTTCCAAGGGCGCAAGCCTGGGCAGTGTGTATGGAGGTTTTGGGCTCCCCAGATGACAAGACCTGCTGCTCAGCCTTGCTGATGCGATCCAAAAGAAATCAGAGTAATATGTTTGGCACCGGCTTGGCTGCAGGATTTGCCAGAAGGAGGCACCATCCAACTGTCTTAAATCTCTGGATTTATGTAGGGTTTACTCCTCAGCCTTTTCTTCTCCCAAAGGTATCTCACAAGGCTAGACGGGTGATCTTTCCAGGTTGATGAGCCCCATCTGCTCCTACGTTTCTTTTAGATTATGTATCATTTTCTACTGATTTGCCTGTTTTAGCCTCTAGGTTGAGTGACTTGCTGAAATTGATGGTGTGCATTCACTCCTGCTTATTATCGCATGCTGCATTATTGAGATATTGTATATGTTTTTAGTTGATTTCATCAGATCTTGCAAGCTGCCTTTGGGTAGGACGGCATTTTGAAAAGCATCTAACAGATTTATTGAGTAAATAATAAATACACAAGTCCAACAAAATAATAATAGGCTCTTGTCGGTTATGCCTTTCCTGTACATGTCTAATCAGTAATTACAGTTTATTTGTTGGGCTTGGTAGATACACCCCCATCCCGTGATGATTTTTTTGTCCATTGACTTAATCTCTAGATTCCACTGAGCAGAAAAGCGAAGAGGGGGAAGGCCAATCTTTCTTTGTTTCATATAGAACTGGTAGCAATTTCTCCATTTTCAATCAAATGCAATTCCACCTGATTAGTGCAATCTATCTGACATTCCTTTATGTCACAATTGTTGGTTGAAATAAGGAGTGAACAAGGGGGTGGAAGCAGACGAGAGACACCGACTGGCTCTTGCCAAGGAACTGAGAGGATTTATTGCCAAGTTGTCCTCGTTGTGTCAGGTAAGAGCGGCAGCTTGGAATGGCCTTCTGTTATTTGGTTGATGGCTTTGCAATAATAATAGCATTAGAACAGCACGGTCTGTAACTTAATTCCAATGGAAACGCTTTCAACAATTGTCGGAAGACATGCTGGATGCTGTCCAGGTAGCACAGTGGACAGCTACTTCAGAGCCACTTAGTGGTGGCATATGAGGTAGGGCTGGATGAAGGCAAAGTGTGAACTGTGATTCCCAGCAGGAGTTGTTGTTTCCAGTTCAGCTGTTGAGCAGCTGCTGGCGTCTGCATCTGTGAGAGAGACTGCAAATTTATTTGTTAATGTACGTTGATATCCTAGGCTTCACCCCCCCCCCACAGGACCTTAGTGTGGAGTGCTCAGGGTTCCCTAGCAATTTTCCATCCAAATGTTGGCTATGCACTGAACATAGGAAAATAAGAAGTTCTCTTATGCTGAGTTAGGCCTTTGCTTGCACTGACTGGCAGCATTTTTCCAGGGCTCCAGACACACGTCTAGTAATTTCAGTGGGTCTACTCTGAGTTGGACTAGCAATGGTTACAGCCCAATGTGTCATTGGTGGCAAATTAGAAAGAAGGCATATTGTTCCTAAACATTCTTTAGAAAAACAATGTTTAGAAAATTAAATGCTATAATATCTGCTGTCTGGGGGCCTTTACATGCAGAAGGTCCAAGATTCAGCCACACCCATAGACACACTACCCTTCCCCAAACACCCTCATAGAGATTCACACTTTCTTTTTGTCCACAAGCAAAATCGTTATCTGTGAGAACAAAGAGGTATCTGAAGGGGTCATTAATTCATGCCAGTCTTTATTATTATTATTTTTTACCATGCCCTCTAAGCTAATATATGGGTTGACTCCATGAAGGAAGAAAAAAATGTTATAAAGACAAAGGTTAGGAGAAAGATACTATTTTGGCATTAAAACAGATTCTTCTCCCCTGTCTATCCCTCTACTTGCTCCAAGTTTACATGAGAAATCTTTGATAAGATTTGTCTGTCATCCTTTGCCCACGCAGCAACTAGGACTAGATTTCCCATTAAGTTCCTCCCCCCCCTTATGTTGTGACAAAGAGGGCAGATACTGGATGTATCTTTATTTGGAGCACAGGACAATGAGATGAAGTTGGCAGTTCTCTCTCTTCTGTCTTCTCAGTGATATTTTTGGGTACGTCCTCAGGCGGGACCTTCCTCGTCTTTTCTTAGCTTGTGTACTTATTAAGACTATCTTTAGAAAGTTTCATGGAACATAGTGGTGACATTATTAGTATATATTTGTGTGTGTATGTGTGTGATGGGCAGGGCTGGATTTAGGTTTGATGAGGCCCTAAGCTACTGAAGGTAATGGGGCCCTTTATATGTCCAGCTGTCCTTTGTCAACAACAAATGGTCGCTGTTTTTTGTGTTGAATATATGCTATATGGTAATTTATGGACCTAATAGGTATCTAAAGCCATTTGCATGTATTGCCATGCAACCAGTCCATGCAGAATGCAGACACCCTATATATAGAAATGAGCAAACCAGTGATATTTTAGGGAGCAGGCTAGCAGGCGGGGCCCATGACTTACATCATAGGAGCCTACAACACAAAACACTGTTGCTGTATTATCTTATATTTTGGAAATGTACATCCAATTTTTTTCTATTTAATTTTTTTTGGGGGGGGCCCAAGAGAGTGGGGCCCTAAGCTACAGCTTGTTCAGCTTATATGTAAATCCGGCACTGGTGATGGGGGCTGTTTTCAGTTATCACATATGTGAGGGATTCACCAACGTTTTCTATGAGAGTGAGTGTCACAAGATGCTCTCCCTTCAATTTGTGGCCACAGAATACACCCGAGGCCATGACTGCAGATTGCTGACATGGAGGAATGATGGTGTAATGCAGATATCTCCTCTTAATACAGTATAGCAGCTGGAGGCAAGAGAGAGCAATCACATATCTCTAATCACTTGTACACCAGTCACTAAGCATCTGTGCATTATTGGGAGCAGCCAAGGAGACATACGTCCTGGGCAAATGGGGAACTGCTAGTCAAGGAAGTTTTCTGCTTCCACTGAGGACAGTAATCTGTAGCACTCTGCCCTTGCTGGAGTGCTAAGCCAAACAAGGCATGGGTGGAGATTGCACACTTCAAACGACTCTCCTGGATTGATTGATTGATTGATTGATTGATTATATTATTTTTATTTTTTATATCCCACCTTTTTCTCCAAGGAGTTCAAGGTGGCATGCATGACTTTCCCGCTCTCCATATCATCTCCGGGACAACTCAGTGAAAGATGGTGGCTTGCCCAAGGTCACGCAGAGAGCTTGATGGCTGATTTGAACCCTGGTCTCCCAAGTCCTAGTCCAACTCCCTAATCATTACACCACTCTGGCTCTCTTGGTTGCTAGAGAAAGGGACTGTGGAGGCATAGACAGATTTGATTATTATTATTATTATTATGAATTTCATTTCTATATCAATTATATGTGATTTCTTGTCAAGTGTAGTGTGTGAAAGGAGAACCCATGGGCCAAAATGTTGTTTGAATCGGTAGCTGTATGAATACTAGATTGTAAAATATGATTTCAATATTAATTCAACATAATGTCAATAATAAAGATCTCCCACTCCCCAAAATAGGTCTTTCAGCAAATTATCAATGTTTGCTTTTAAGACCACATCGACTCAGACCCATTTGGGAGAAAAGAATCCTCCATTTTATTTTAATGAGCTGTAATACTTTTATGGTGTTAGTGTTAGTTGATTTGGTGTGTTGCTTGGACAGGAAATGGTGGCTAAATTATATAAATACAGTGGTACCCCGCAAGACGAATGCCTCGCAAGACGGAAAACTCGCTAGACGAAAGGGTTTTCCGTTTTTCGAGGCGCTTCGCAAGACGAATTTCCCTATGGGCTTGCTTCGCAAGACGAAAACGTCTTGCGAGTCTTGCGAATTTTTTCCCTTTTTCTAAGCCGCTAATAGCCGCTAAGCCGCTAATGGCCGTGCTTCGCAAGACAAAAAAACCGCTAGACGAAGAGACTCCCGGAACGAATTATTTTCGTCTTGCGAGGCACCACTGTATATAAAAGGAATAAGAGGTGCTGCTTTTGCTTAAGGAACGTGGTATACCACGAGACTAAAGAATAAAGAATCAGTGAAGAAACCAACCAAGAATAATTGGCCTGAGACTTGGGATGCTGTGAAACATAGCTGGATATTGTAGAGACTGGCGGCAGTTGGGGCATGGAGGTTTGAACTGTGTTATGGTAAAAATGTGAAAACTGTAGTCGTAGTAGTGGGGGTTTCATTTAGAATTCAAAAACTCCCTTTGGGATGATGTGCACTTGCAGAAAATCAGGTTATATTTGTTGGTCTGGAAGAAAAACAGATGAAATCAGGGGAACTTGTGTACCTGCCTGGCATATTTTAAAAAACAATAATTTAACAAACCTCATATTTTAAAAAACAAATAACATTCCAAAACAATATATACATCACGAACACATCCAAACAATGTAATCACACATCACAGTGCATGAGAACATCAAATCCCAGGTGCAAGTGAGGAGAAGGATTTTTGTTATTATATTTTTGCAATTCTCTTAACATTCAGTCATCCTGGGAACTATGAGCAGGATTCAACTAATGATCCCCACTACCAGAAGACTGCACAATAATTTTTGCTAGCGCAGTTGGGTTCCCCCGCTCACCCCTGCTGTTCCCCCAACTGGCTCAGGAAGGGGGTGCCAGGAGAATAGCACACAGTGGAAGGAGAGGAGAGATTGTTCCATCGGGCAAGCAGAGTTCTTCCCTATCCTTACAAGTTTCACCTCCCGACTCTGGTGTACTGTTTACAAATCCAAACGAACGTTTTATGAGTTCCATATCTGTGTATACACCTGGCTGGAACATAAGTTTCACCATCGTCCCAATTAACAAAAGAAATAAAACCACTCCAAGTTGAAAGGAATGAATCTGTTGCCTTTGGGGTTTGTGGTGCCTTGTAGTAGCATGCTAGCTTCTCTCCCAAGGCATCTTTAATGATCTAAAGGGACAACCAGAGGACCCACATTATTCACATATCTGTAGAAAAATGTATGCTTGTACCTATAGTGCATGGCGGGTAAAGGGCAGCAATATACATACAGGTGAGAAATCAGTGGCTTTCTTTTGAAGGCTCCAGTCACAGAGGAAGTGTGTCAGGCTATCCTTCAAAACAATTGATTTCTTCCAAGATGCTCTTCTCAAAACAAACATTGGATGGAAATTGAAGGCTTAGTAATTTTTTAAGAATGCATTTTTACATAATGGCAACAGCAGTCGTAGTTCTGTTAATATAACCCACATTTAAGCCCTATGTGGAAAGACAAGGCTTATCTCAGGGCTTGACTACTGTATTTGACTGCTTTGATTGTTTTATAACAAGAGATAAGAGACTTCTTGGTCTTACCGTAATTCAATAGCAAGGAGGAGGAATTGTTAGCAGCACTACTAACATGACCTTGTGCACATTTCAAACCTTTGAAACATCTTTCTATTATAAATAGGCCTATTGGAGTGGATGGGAGTTAACCATAGAAATAGACGTTAACTTCAACCCTGAAGGTCAGCTGTTTGTCTGCTTGCATAAAACTGCTGAACTGGTGCTTAAATATGAATAGGAGAATACATGTTCAGGTTTTTGCCACAAGTGACTGCACTTGCTGGGGAGAGTTATGTTGTTAGATAAGGAATAGCCAACATGCTGTACTTCGGGTGTTGTTGCGCGACAGTTCCTGTGAATACTAGCATGGTTAGTGGTCAGGGATAATCTGAATTGTAGTCTAGCAATATCTGGATGGCATCCTGTTGGCTGTGCCTGTGTTGAACATTTAGCTCCAGAGCTTTCCTGACATGGATCCATTTGCCTTGCAGAATCAGTTGTGGTGTCTGACTTCTTTCTTTGGCGATCACTCATAGCCGAGTAAGATTATCTTCCATAAACATGGTTTTAACAGTGACTCCGTAAGTTATGGGGCTGTTATCCATGCAACCACATAGATGTCAAATTGGGAGTTGAAAAGTGGAGGCTAGGGATTCAAAGATGTAATCCTGACTTCAGTGCATGAGATGCTAGTAGAACATGTCAAATAATCTATTGCACCTGGAGGAAAAAGGAGGAGTTACTAGTATTCATTGAGGAATGATTAAGGGCCACACTTGAATGAATCAAGCACTTCGCCCAGTCTGTAATATAAAAATAGCAATGAAGTTAATATTTAGCTCTGTCAGCTGAATAACGTTTTTAAAGTCTATGAACATCCTTGCATTTAATGGATTAATTAACCAATTAAATATTATATGATCTCAACAAAGATTAATTCTGGGATATGAATTGTGCTTTTACCTTGGCTGTACAACTAGGGAAAAGCGCTTATTATTTGGGAATCTTAGAAGTCACTTTTACCAATGTGGAGAAGCACTAGGGAACAACCATTTGTACAACTTGAAAGGTGTTGATGGGGCTACTATTTGGAGAAAGGAGTCACACACTTCATTCCGTAAGACAAATGTAACAGGATGTGCTGTGCCCAGTGTCTGAATCTAAAGGGCTCATATCACTTAGACTGACCTTCTGTATTTTTATATTTCCAGTAAATATATTAATTGCAACAATTAAGCAGTGCTTTCAGCCTTCACGGCGATAACCTTCCTTCCTTTTTTTGTCAAGGTAACTACTTTATTCTGTCGGCCTATCTGCTTGATCTACCTAATTAGTCAACGACACGTATGTGGCTGTTATTAACTAAAGTGTCTAAATGCCTTAAATCTTTAATGCTGTTCTCATCAAAGGATCTTTTGAGGTAGGACGGCATTGCTTTCTGCATTCTAACTAACTGAACTCAGAAGAATTTATTTAGTCGCCTAAGGTCACATATGAAGGGTGTGACCAATTTTCCTCAGGAGCGTTTTGGTCTTAGAGCGTATACCAAATCTTTGGACTTCCCGGTGTCACAGGCCTACAAATACCACCACCCCTTATCCTTGGCTAGGCTGGTGAGGGCTGATGGAAACCAGCAACACCCAAAGGGTTACAGGTTCCTTAGCCCTGGCCTATAGAGACTACGAAGCTTCCACCCTCAGCATCTTGGTAGCCTCTGTCAAGCTAAGAACATAAGAAAAGCCAATGGCTCTTCGAGTTCAGCATCCAGTTCTCAAGGTGGTTGAGCAGATGGCTATGGGCAGTGCTTTAAAAAAAATATGTTTAGGGGTACTGTCATTTTGACTCAAGAAAGTCACCATTTTATAGTTCAAATCAGGGGGGAAAATAGTTTCTTCTTCCGTTAGATTCACAAAATGTTTAGGGGTATGTGTACCCCTGTGGCTCCCCAGAAAAAAAAGCACTGGCTATGGGAAGCCTGAAGAAAGGCAGGATCTGAGCACAACAGCCTCTTTCCACTTGCGATTCCCAGAAATTGGGAATCCTACCAATTGGATGGAGGGATTTTACTACATATTAGAAGTAGATGGATGGACCATGTTTGGTAAAATGACCACTTGCGCTCAGCCTTTTTGTTGCTGTTTCCTTTTTTTTCTGTTTGTTTAATCTTTAGCAGACTGTAATCCTTTAGGATTACCAACCCCCTCTGGACTGGCCCTGCTTTCATGCTTTTAAATAGCAGCTTGGTGCACATAATTTTTTTAAGGCAAAGTCCAGTAAGAAGTTAGTACCCATAATTTCCTCTAAGTATGTGTAAACTGTGAGATGTTCAGGATTTGGTTTGGGCACCGTCATACTTCTTGTCAGTTCTAAATGATGGATTATAGAAACTTTTAGCAACTAGGATTTCTCAGTCTGGCCAAAATCATTTGTGTTTTGCTTAGTGGTGGGGATATGGAGTTGAGAGTTCTGTTCTAAAATACAGTATACTTATTTAGAAGTGCATTCTATCTAGAGTTGCTGTTCCACTCCTTCAGTGGCTTTTGATCCAGTCAAAGTCTTCATGAATGCAAGAGTAAGAAAGACATTTTTTGTTGATTCCCCTTTCCTGCTGCAAGCATTTTCCAGAGCTGTGTGGAAACAGAATAAGAATAAATGGCCTCTGTCCCTGTTGGCTGTCCCTGTTAACAGAGGTGCCTGCTGTCGGCAGGTGGGGAGCCATTCACAAACAGAATGGCAGCACTGAGCCTCATTGATTTAAATGGAAGTTGTTAAATCATGTAGGTTTCTAGCTGCACATTCCAATCTTAAATATATGGACTCATGTCTGTTCTGCTGTTGCTGCAACTGTCCATGTCATAGCAGTAGAAAGGTTGAAGGCAGCTGGTTTCAGTGCTTGCCTTATTCGTCTTTCAAGAAATGGACAACCCAATCCATAAATCCAGTCAATGGTTTCATTCTAGTTTAGTTCCAATACGTTTAGTGGAAACATGCAGGCTTAATGATTCTGGCTTACCTGTCTCAATGATAAAAATCCAAATGTTAGAAAGATTTAACACCTTTTGTAAGTCTGGGGAAATGAAACAAAACCATAGGCAGCTGGATCTTCTCTTCCATGACTATTTCACATATTCTTGATATTAGAATCCCTTGTGTCCTTTCAGTTTAAGCCTCGGTAATAATGTTCCTTTTTAACCAAACTTCTCCCTTAAATCTTTTAGTGTTTTCTCATCCTATTGGAAAAATGTCATACTGGTTTTTAAATCTGTGGCCTTATAAGAAAAATAAGTATGCACGCCTTGCAGTGTAGTCCTGTAACTTTTACTATGATGTAAGTCCCATTCCATGTAGCAGGCTTACTCCCAGGTAAGCATGTTTTGGATTGGAGCCTTAACAAATTATAGTGAGAGGAGCAGCTATTTAGGGTCATTGCCCCCTTGATAAGATTGGTAAGTAAGCATAGACTTACAATTTATGCTGTAACTTAATACAGATGAAGTGTAGCATAAGCCTTTACATATCTATTCAGACATAAGTCCCACTAAATTCAGAGGTGGTTACACCCAGGCATAGGATTGCTGCCTCAATATGTGGGCACAGGATTGCAGCCCTAATAATTGAGCCGTGAGTGTCAAGTGCTACAAAAGAAAAGAAAAAACCAACAGAGGTTTCACTTGCCTATGCAGTGACCGTAAAGGTAGCAAGCGAGCTTGGTAGCAGCACTATTACAATAGCTAAAATGTTAAATAATAATAAAAACTTAATAGAATCTTATTTGCATCAGAACTCTTGGGCCACTGAAAGAAGACAGCTCTGGAATAATTGAAGGTGTAAAATAATTGTCCTCATTTTGGGGACTAAAGCCTATCACTATGTTACATCTCTGATGCACATTGAAACCTGCTAGATACTAATCTTATAAAGATGTGACTGGAATTGATTTTTCAATGCAGTGCTTTTCCTTCAACAGCAGAATCCCTATGGAAAAATACCTGCCAGAGTGGAAAATGCCCAGTAGGACTGGGTGATGTATCACTTCATCGTCCAAAATCAGTTTGAAGTCTACATTTTGATAACAGTTTCATAATGTTTGACATTATCGATATCTCTCGAATCACTGTGTGTGTGTGATGTAAAAAACAGTGATATGGGAAAAACTGTGAAGCCGGTCATGACTTCTCTCATGATACCTCCTGCCCTTGTTGATCTAGACCCCTAAGTATTAGCAGTTGCTAGGTAGGACATTACCCCATTCGCTTCTACATAGTTACATCCTTATTTCAGACATCGTGATTGTCAGGGGCTCAGGAGCAGAAGCACAGGGAAGAGAGGAAATGGAGAGCGAAGGGGAAGAATCTGAGGGCAGCGTAGGAGAAGATGACAGTGGCCTGAGAGATTCCATGAGCCTCTCCAGCGAATCGGAAGATTCACAGAAGGGGGCGTCGGTGGCCAGGGCAAGGGAGGTCCCAAGGGGGACACTCCAGAAGCAAGGGGCCAGCGGGGACTCCCAGAGCAGCAGTTGGAGATCAGGACCAGCTTCCCCACCAGAGCATAGTGGGGGGGAAGAGTCCCAGGTATCGGGGCCCGCGTCTCCCCCAGCAGGGAAAGAAGATGAGTCAGGGCTGACCACGCCTCCATCGGAGAGTCAGGCAACGGAGGGGAGGTCAGGTCCAGCTAGCATCCCGGAAGAGGGAAGCAGTGACAGAAGCAGTGTAACGGTCAGGAGGAAGGTCACTGGGTTGGCGCGAGAGCCAAGTTCAAATGTACAGGCGCGTGGGACAGCAGGGAACGAGGATTGGGAACCGGGTCCTAAAGCCCGTCGGAGGCAGGGGGAGGAGTCAGGGGACTCAGCGTCAGAAGAGTCCAGAAAGGGGAATGGCCCAGCGGACAGGAGGACCCAGAGGAGGAGAGAGCAGAGGAAGAGGTGGAGCAGGGCTAGAGTCTTAAACTGGTGTCAGGGGGGAGGAGATTCAGACGGAACTTCGACGGTCTAGGGTTTAAGACGTAGAGCTGCGCGCTGCGGCTTTGAAATGGAAACTGAACTTTAATAAAGACTTTTGTACATAACGACGACCTGGCGTTGCTCCTCTGTGAGCTGGGACCTTGGGCAGCTTTGACAGTGATATATCAGTATATCGTGATATTTAGTTGATTATATATCATGATGAAAACCAGATATCGCCCATCCCTAATGCCCAGTTAGCATTTAAAACCATTATCAATATCTTTTGCATTCTGCTTTTCCACAACGATGCTCAAAGTGGCTCTTGAAAATTTCCTTTTCTTGTGTAGGAATTTAACATATAAGTGAGCATTACATGTGAAAGAAAGAGCTGTGTGGATTTAGAAGGCAAGAGCTATAACTAAGTAGATTTAGAAGGAAAGAGAGTCTTCCCCTCTTGGGTTTTTCCTGCAAAATGTACCTGAATTTTGCATTCAGGTTTTAATGGGTATTCCTACATAGGTGATTATGACTCAGTGGGTCATTCCTGTTCTGCAAAATTAGACTGATTCACTGTTGCTATGAGCTTTGACTCTTTTTGACCAGGTAGTGGCTTGGAAAAGGGAATTTTTTCAAGAGCAATTCTTAAGTGAAGCAGGGTGGGGGGAATCAGTCATGCTGTTCTACTTTCAAGACTAACAAAGCCATCTTCTTGTCAGGTGACAATATTTTTAGATGTTTGATGTAGTTCTCAAAAGGTGGGTGGAATTGTCAGGTTGCTTTTAAAAGTGAACGGTGCATGCCTTTCAGATACAGAGAGACAGAATTTACAAATGTTGCATGATAATGTCGCACACATTAGTCCTGGTTACCTTGGTGATTGCCACTTAAATGATGAGAGACTCGACTTAACAGTCTCTGTGACTAGGATGGGGATGGGGAGCAGGGAGAACCCTCCAAACAATTTGAATTTGTTATGTCAGGGTGGCTAAGTGAGATTGGGTTAATGTCCAGGTAATACAGCTGTATCTTCAGTGGGGGTGGCGTAGAAGCCAGAGAGCACGGAAAGGGATATCTAGGAAGATTCTCCCTATTTGACATTTTAAGCTGTTGTGTCCCAAACTACTACTACTACTACTACTACTACTACTACTACTACTTCTTCTTCTTCTTCTTCTTCTTCTTCTTCTTCTTCTTCTTCTTCTTCTTCTCCTCCTCCTCCTCCTCCTCCTCCTCCTCCTCCTCCTCCTCCTCCTCCTCCTCCTCCTCACTGATTTTTCAATCTCCTTCTAAAACACTATCTCAAGGTGTTTTATACAGGGCGCCTACCTGGAGATGCTGAGGATTGAACCTGAGACCTTCTGCATGCAGAGCAGCAGCTCTACCACTGAGCAATGCATTTCAGGGGGGCAGACTAGATGTCCCTTTGGTGTCCCTTCCAAGTCTACAGTTCTGTGATTCCCCTAGGTTGTGGCCTTTCTCCTAAAGATTGAAGTTGCAAACCAGCCCTTATAATCTCAGTGTCAGAATGCTCAGCTTCGAAGTGTTCCTTTTTTAATCTGGTAAGTGCGGGTCACGTCCACACCATACATTTAATAATAATAATAATAATAATAATTTATTATTTATACCCCGCCCATCTGGCTGGGCCTCCCCAGCCACTCTGGGCGGCTTCCAAAAGAATATTAAAATACTATGATACATCAAACATTAAAAGCATCCCTAAACAGGGCTGCCTTCAGATGTCTTCTAAAAGTCTGGTAGTTGTTGTTCTCTTTGACATCTGGTGGGAGGGCATTCCACAGGGAGGGCGCCACTACCGAGAAGGCCCTCTGCCTGGTTCCCTGTAACTTGACTTCTCGCAGTGAGGGAACCGCCAGAAGGCCCTCGGTGCTGGACCTCAGTGTCCGGGTAGAACGATGGGGGTGGAGACGCTCCTTCAGGTATACTGGACCGAGGCCGTTTAGGGCTTTAAAGGTCAGCACCAACACTTTGAATTGTGCTCGGAAACGTACTGGGAGCCAATGTAGGTCTTTCAAGACCGGTGTTATATGGTCTCGGCGGCCGCTCCCTGTCACCAGTCTGGCTGCTGCGTTCTGGATTAGTTGTAGTTTCCGGGTCACCTTCAAAGGTAGCCCCACGTAGAGTGCATTGCAGTAGTCCAAGCGGGAGATAACCAGAGCATGCACCACTCTGGCGAGGCAGTCCACAGGCAGATAGGGTCTCAGCCTGCGTACCAGATGGAGCTGGTACACAGCTGCCCTGGACACGGATTTAACTTGTGCCTCCATGGACAGCTGTGAGTCCAAAATGACTCCCAGGCTGCACACCTGGTCCTTCAGGGGCACAGGTACCGCATTCAGGACCAGGGAGTCCTCCACACCTGCCCGCCTCCTGTCCCCCAGAAACAGTACTTCTGTCTTGTCAGGATTCAATCTCAATCTGTTAGCCGCCATCCATCCTCCAACCGCCTCCAGACACTCACACAGGACTGTCACCGCCTTCACTGGTTCTGATTTGAAAGAGAGGTAGAGCTGGGTATCATCCGCATACTGATGAACACCCAGCCCAAACCCCCTGATGATCTCTCCCAGCGGCTGCATGTAGATGTTGAAAAGCATGGGGGAGAGGACAGAACCCTGAGGCACCCCACAAGTGAGAGCCCAGGGGTCTGAACACTCATCCCCCACCACCACTTTCTGAACACGGCCCAGGAGGAAGGAGCGGAACCACTGTATGACAGTGCCCCCAGCTCCCAGCCCCTCAAGACGGTCCAGAAGGATGTTATGGTCGATGGTATCAAACGCCGCTGAGAGATCCAGCAGAACCAGGAAACAGCTCTCACCTTTGTCCCTGGCCCGCCGGAGATCATCAACCAGTGCGACCAAGGCAGTTTCAGTCCCATGATGAGGCCTGAATCCCGACTGGAAGGGATCCAAATGGTCCGCTTCTTCCAGGCGTGCCTGGAGTTGTTCAGCAACCACTCGCTCAATCACCTTGCCCAAGAATGGAAGATTTGAGACTGGGCGATAGTTGGCCATCGTGGCCGCATCTAAAGATGGTTTTTTAAGAAGTGGTTTGATAACCGCCTCTTTCAGTGGGTCTGGGAAGGCTCCCTCACGGAGGGAAGCATTCACCACCCCACGAAGCCCATCACCCAGTCCTTCCCGGCCAGCTTTTATAAGCCAGGATGGGCAAGGATCAAGGAGACAGGTGGTTGGTTTCACTCGTCCAAGCAGCCTGTCCACATCCTCGGTGGTAACAGATTGGAATTGATCCCATGCAATTTGACTAGACAGGACTCTAGCACTCTCCCGCCCCGGCCCTGCTCCCACGGTGGCGTCTACCTCTTCCCGAATCTGAGCGACTTTATCTGCAAAAAACTTTGCAAAATCATTGCAGGAGATCATGTGGCCCGTACTGGGCCCCGATGTAGCAGGTGGTTCCGCTAAATTGCGGACCACCTGAAAAAGTCTCCTGCTGCTGTTTTCTGCAGATGCAATAGAGGCGGCGAAGAAAGTTTTCTTCGCCGTCGCTACCGCCACTTGGTAGGCTCGACATTGAGCTCTAACCTGTGTCCGGTCAGCTTCAGAATGAGTTATCCGCCACCGGCGCTCTAGCCGTCTCAACGATTGTTTCATTGCCCTCAGATCCGTGGAAAACCACGGGGCTCTCCGGGCTCCATGCAATCGGAGAGGGCGCTTCGGAGCCAAACAGTCAATAGCCCTGGTTAACTCCACATTCCAGCGGGCCACCAGGGAATCAACTGAAAGGCCATCAACATGGGATAAAGCATCCCCTACCACTCTCTGGAAACCATTTGGATCCATTAAGTGGCGGGGGCGGACCATCCGAATCGGTCCCACCTCCCTGCAGAGGGGAAGGGTCGCGGAGAAGTCCAGTTGCACCAGGAAGTGATCTGACCATGGCACTTCTTTTGTTTCACTTTTAGTTAGTGTCAGATCACCAACATCCGTAGAGGTAAACACCAGGTCCAAGGCATGTCCACGGCTATGGGTTGGGCCAAACTTATTCAGGGACAGCCCCATGGAGGCCATGCTTTCCACGAAGTCCCGAGCGGCCCCTTGTAAGGTCGTGTCGGCATGGATATTAAAATCCCCTAGGACAACCAAACTAGGCGTCTCCAGGAGAACATCCGCCACGACCTGAAGCAGCTCGGGCAGGGAATCCTTGGTGCAGCGGGGAGGTCGGTACACCAAAAGGAATCCTGTACTGCCCCTATTGCCCAACTTCCAGAACATGCACTCAGAAAACTGGGTCTTCCCAATAGGACGCCTGGTGCAAACTAATGACTTCCTAAAAATCACTGCAACCCCCCCTCCCCGCCCACAAGGCCTGGGTTGCTGTGCGTAAGAGAAACCTGGTGGACAAGCAGCGGCAAGAACAGGCCCATCTGCTTCATTCAACCAAGTCTCTGTTACACATGCCAGGTCAAATCCTCCATCCATGATCAGGTCATGGATGGCAGTGGTCTTATGAATCATTGACCTGGCATTGCACAGCAGCACCTTCAGGTCATGTGGGTATCCCTTGCTGATTCTAGTATCCATCTGGTCAGGACCAGACCTGGAGGCAGGGATAGTCCTCAGACAACGACTAAACCGGCCTTCTCTGTAATGACATGGTCTGGTCTTAGCGTAACTCCTCCTCCTACCCGAGATCACTGAGATCGGTTGTCCCAACGCATCCCCCCCTGTGGAACATGCCGCAGCCATTTTGTTGGCTGGGACCCACTCCCCGGCAGCCCTGACCCCTCCCCTTAAAAACAAAATAAGGCATTAAAACAATGAAAACAAAACAAAAAAGAAACCCCAAAAAACAATACACGATGATACTGCTTTAAGCAGTTATGGCTTCCACCTAAGGATTTGGGGGGAGAACTGTAGCTCAGTGGTAGAGTTTCTGCCTTGCATGCAGAAGACCCCACGTTCTGGTGCCCAGGGCAGCTCTCTACCAGCTCCATCTGGTACTCAGGCTGAGACCCTACCTGCCCGTGGACTGTCTCGTCAGAGTGGTGCATACTCTAGTTATCTCCCGCTTGGACTACTGCAACGTACTCTGTGTGGGGCTACCTTTGAAGGTGACCTGGAAACTGCAACTAATCCAGAATGCGGCAGCTAGACAAGTGACTGGGAGCAGGCGCCAAGACCATACAAGACCATACTGAAAGACCTACATTGGCTCCCAGTACATTTCCGGGCACAATTCAAAGTGTTGGTGCTGATCTTTAAAGCCCTGAAGGCAGCCCTGTTTAGGGAAGCTTTTAATATTTGATGAATTATTGTATTTTAATATTTTGCTGGAAGCCACCCAGAGTGGCTGGGGAAATAAATAAATGATGATGATGATGATGATGATGATGATGAAATCCCCGGCATCTCCAGGTATGTCTAAGACAGCTCCTGCCTGGAATCCTGGAAAGCTGCTGCCAGTCGGGTTGGACAATACTCAGCTAGATGGACTGTTGGTCTGGCTCAGTATAAGGCAGTTTCTTAGGTTCCTGTGTTCCTAGTCCTCAGAGTCCGTTAAGGGTGCTGAAAGTTGTTAGGAAGCTCCTATTACGCTCCCAGAGTTACAATTCCCAGAGTTTCCTTCGAGGAGGGATTGATTGTTAAGCCACCCTGAAAAGTGCAGTTCTGTGACACATGCACACCTAAGGTACGTTTATCAGTTAGAGTTGACTGAACCATGGCCATAATTTGGACATCTAAACTGTTTTTCTTCATTGGAGGGCTACCCCTGCCATGACCATTTCCTATATTTTCCCTCCTTCCACCAACAGGTGAAGACTTTCTTGTTCCAACTGGCATTTGGGAAGTGGCTGCTTTTACTGAAAGGGCTGGTGCTATGCTGTTATTTATTATTGTAACTATTTGTATGGTTTTAACAGAGGATAGATAGATAGTTTTATTAGCTTTTATTGTATCAGCATTTAATTTTTTTAAAAAAACAATTGTTTTCCACCTGTTTTTTGGTTGTTCTTACTCTTATCTGTAAGATGCCTTGAGTCCTTGTCCTTGTCCGGGGAAAATGTGAGGTGTAAATAAATACATAATCATAATAATGATAATATGGTTTGAAGGCACATGAGGTTACCACCTTGCTGAAGTGAAGCAGGTGTAACCTGGTCTCTGGCTCGATGTATGACTGTCTAGTAAGTATATGAACACCGTATTTGGGTTCCATGATGGAAGAATGGGAGGAGATATATATATATATATATATATATAGAGAGAGAGAGAGAGAGAGAGAGAGAGAGTGTCAGAAAATAAGTAACCCCCCCATCCCCCAGGCCTGTTTAAAACTTTGAAATCTGTTTAATCATTGTTTTTTAAATATGTGCCTTGAGATTCTTGTTATACCTCTTTCATACTCCACTGCTTCTATTGTATCATATCCTTCATTTTTATGGGTTACAGCTGTATTGTAATGTCCTTTTTGTTGCTGTAAGCTGCCCGTGGAACTCTGTCATTGGGAGGCATCTAAATAGTGCAAATAAATAAATAAAATGCCCCTTCTGACCATGTGCACAGAATTGATATCCGCACCGTATATTTGTCAGTTGCCAGAGGAACAAACGGCACGTGGGAAAGGTCGGCCCTTTGGAGAGGGCAGAGTGTGGCTCGTGCTGATGGTGAGCATATTAGCCTCAAATACAAAAAAGTAGGTTACAGCCGCTCAGAAGTTCTCATATCACATCACATTTTGTGTGAGCATCCTTGCGTTTTTGGCGTCTTGCTTTTCTTTTCTGCTGCTGAGCTCGGGTTGCAGCTGGGTTCTTTCACACCCTTGGGATGTGAAAAGTGACTCTGCTGTCCAGAAAATAATCTGTTGTTAAACAGAGGTGACATTATTTCCCCAAATGCTACCTAGTTGCAGGTTTTCACAACTCATAAGACTTTTCACGGTCTCTTTCGCTCTCTATTGATATTGATTTTTTTTTTCTTTCCGTAGGAAGACTTGAAATCAAGACACTTATCAGGGAGAATGTTACATTATGCTTTTCTTCCATAATAACGGTTTCCAAGGAGAATAGGTTTGTTCTCCTGCAAGATGAACCTCCTACTTGCGGTGTCAGTCTCTGAAATTTGAGGCACTATTGAAGACTTGAGAGTATGAGGCCGGTATTTCGGTTGTGTCTTGTGATGCCTCAGGGTAGGCCCAGGCAACTGATGGTTGTAATAATGGCATTAGGAAGAGACCCTAATCCAGGCATAGGGAAACTCGGCCCTCCATCTGGAGGGCCGAGTTTGCCTATGCCTGCCCTAATCCTTCAAAATAAACATATTCCATAAACTCCATATATGCGCCCTCCTTTCATGTGTTTGGATTTCTTGTTTCTTATTCCAGTTTACAGAACAGTAGTTTGTTGTGATGGTCAAATCAGGCAAACCATTATCACCACTAACTAGGATTATCCTCGCTGATCATGGCTTGCAGACTCTCTTTAAACATATATGAATTATCTGAAATTAAGGAAATTTTTCCCTGGAGAAAGGGTACTTGCTTCTCATTAGAGCTTTCTTTGCAAGAGAGGAACATATTTGAACATTTCTTGCTTTTAAATAACTTGATTTTTAAAAAATTCAGTAAGTACTTGAAACTTACTGAAAAAATTCAGTAAGTACTTGAAACTTTTCATGTAATAGCAGGGGGGAGGGTTTTTTTTAACATTCAAATGCACTTTGCTAGATTATTCAGTGGGGTTTTTTTAAATAAAAAAATGTAAGTATGTATTAAAGTTTAAAATCAAATACTGTATTTTGAAACTTTCTCAAGGAAGAGGTTTTTAATAGGGTATGGATCTATGAATTGGGGCATGAAATGCTATGATTAGAAATGTAGCAAGTGATGGATGATAGCTTGTGTCTGCCATTGTGTGAAATATGGGTGTGTAAATACTTCATGCTTATCATCCCAGAAAGGTAATCAAGGGGTGGACAGTTTCTTAATGCATTGTCAGTCTGGGTAGAGAATCCAACATTGCAAAGTTTAATTTTGCTAAATCATAACTCACGCATGTGGGTATGCCACAGTGCATAGTCTGTAAGAAATGCTCTAGGTTTTTGAGCCACAATTTCCAAATGTATTTCCTATGTGAATCAGACCGGACACGGGTTAGAGCTCAACGTCGAGCCTACCAAGGGTTAGAGCTCAACGTCGAGCCTACCAAGTGGCAATGGCGACGGCGAAGAGGGCCTTCTTCACCGCCTCCATTGCATCTGCAGAAAACAGCAGCAGGAGACTTTTTCAGGTGGTTCGCAATCTATCAGAACCACCTGTACCAACGGGGCCTGGTAGGGACCCCAAGATCTCCTGCAATGCTTTTGCAAAGTTTTTTGCAGATAAAATCGCTCAGATTCAGAAGGAGGTAGACTCCACCGTGGGAGCAGGGCCAGGGCGGGAGAGTGCTAGAGTTCTGTCTGGTCCTGTTACATGGGATCAATTCCAATCTGTTACCTCCGAGGATGTGGACAGGCTGCTTGGACGAGTGAAACCGACCACCTGTCTCCTTGATCCTTGCCCATCCTGGCTGATAAAAGCGAGCCGGGAAGGGCTGGGCGATGGGCTCTGCGGGGTGGTGAACGCTTCCCTCTGTGAGGGAGCCTTCCCAGACCCGCTGAAAGAGGCGGTCATTAAACCGCTTCTTAAAAAAACATCTTTAGACCCGGCCAATTTGGCCAACTATCGCCCAGTCTCAAATCTGCCATTCTTGGGCAAGGTGATTGAGCGGGTGGTTGCTGAACAACTCCAAGCACGCCTGGAGGAAACGGACCATTTGGATCCCTTCCAATCGGGATTCAGGCCTCACCATGGGACTGAAACTGCCTTGGTCGCGCTGGTTGATGATCTCCGGCGGGCTAGGGACAAAGGTGAGAGCTGTTTCCTAGTTCTGCTGGATCTCTCAGCGGCCTTTGACACCATCGACCATAACATCCTTCTGGACCGTCTAGAGGGGCTGGGAGCTGGGGGCACTGTTATACAGTGGTTCCGCTCCTTCCTCCTGGGCCGTGTCCAGAAGGTGGTGGTGGGGGATGAATGTTCAGACCCCTGGGCTCTCACTTGTGGGGTGCCTCAGGGTTCTGTCCTCTCCCCCATGCTTTTTAATATCTATATGAAGCCGCTGGGAGAGATCATCAGGGGGTTTGGACTGGGTGTTCATCAGTATGCAGATGACACCCAGCTCTACCTCTCCTTTAAATCAGAACCAGTGAAGGCGGTGAAGGTCCTGTGTGAGTGCCTGGAGGCGGTTGGAGGTTGGATGGCGGCTAACAGATTGAGGTTGAATCCTGACAAGACAGAAGTACTGTTTTTGGGGGACAGGAGGCGGGCAGGTGTGGAGGATTCCCTGGTCCTGAATGGGGTAACTGTGCCCCTGAAGGACCAGGTGCGCAGCCTGGGAGTCATTTTGGACTCACAGCTGTCCATGGAGGCGCAGATTAACTCTGTGTCCAGGGCAGCTGCCTACCAGCTCCACCTGGTACGCAGGCTAAGACCCTACCTCCCCGCGGACTGTCTCGCCAGAGTGGTGCATGCTCTAGTTATCTCACGCTTGGACTACTGCAATGCGCTCTACGTGGGGCTACCTTTGAAGGTGACCCGGAAACTGCAATTAATCCAGAATGCGGCAGCTAGACTGGTGACTGGGAGTGGCCGCCGGGACCACATAACACCGGTTCTGAGAGATCTGCATTGGCTCCCAGTACGTTTCCGAGCACAATTCAAAGTGTTGGTGCTGACCTTTAAAGCCCTAAACGGCCTCGGTCCTGTATACCTGAAGGAGCGTCTCCACCCCCATCGTTCAGCCCGGACACTGAGATCCAGCGCCGAGGGCCTTCTGGCGGTTCCCTCATTGCGAGAAGTGAGGCTACAGGGAACCAGACAGAGGGCCTTCTCGGTAGTGGCGCCCGCCCTGTGGAACGCCCTCCCATCAGATGTCAAAGAGATAAAGAATTACCTGACGTTCAGAAGACATCTTAAGGCAGCCCTGTTCAGGGATGTTTTTAATATGTAATGCTGTATTGTTTTTAATACTGATTGGGAGCCGCCCAGAGTGGCTGGGGAAACTCAGCCAGATGGGCGGGGTATAAATAATAAATTATTATTATTATTATTATTATTATGTGCCTGCCTCATTTCAGTATCTCACTGTGCTTTGCACATATACCTACAAACACCTGAGGATATACAGCTGGGATATATTTAGTACTAAAAATCACTGGGCTGGTTTTGACAATCCTATCTCTAGCCCTAAAATAGTAAACTAATATGAATTCTCCCCTTAGTAATCTTTAATGTTACTGTAGTCCTAAAACCTTTTATATAAACCTCATAAGCATCTACGCTCATGTAAGAGGCTGGTAAGTAGAATCTGGGCATGCCATGGGATTCTTTCATTTGTCCATTTTAAAAAAACAAACATAGTGTGCACATGATCCAGATTTCTACCTGCTACTGGTTGTACTGCGAAGATGTAGGTACAATGTATTGTTTCCTCTATCTGACCCTAAAACAACTTGAGTCAACTATTACTATTTAATAGTACAGGCAAGGGAAAGTGAGTCTACAGATAGCGTACTGGGAAACGTTTATCACCATTCTCACACAAATTATTCCCACAGTGGAAATTGTTGAGTTTACACACAATTTTTAACCTGTAGTAGTTTCAGCCTTGACCCCGGCCTCGTGGAACGCTCTGCCACAAGAGATCAGGACCCTGCGGGATTAGACATCTTTCTGCAGGGCCTGCAAGATGGAGTTGTTCCACCAGGCCTTTGGTCAGGGCTCAGCCTGACTCCCCTTTTCTTTTTGTATAAGAACTAACATGAAAGAGGCCTCCCAGCATTCTCACAGGCCCGTATAAGATCAGTGTAAACAGTTAGGCTGATGAGCAGTTACTGTTCCTAACCCTGCGGAAAGCCATCTAATTAGACTTTAATTTGATTTTGACCTGTTTTTAGGAGGTAATTTAATTATTGTTTGATTTTATACTAATGTTATATATTTGATGTTAGCCACTCTAAGCCCGACTTGGGCCGGGGAGGGCGGGATATAAATAAAAGTTTACTATTATTATTATTATTATTATTATTATTAATAATAATAATAATAATAATGGGATTTTTCTGTGGTGTGTGCCAGAAGCTACCAAAGTGTGGCCTTCCTTATATTTGTTAGAGGCAACATGAATGACAAGCATGCTATAGCAGGATGTAGTAATTTGGGTTAAAACAATGGAGTATGTATTCCCTCAAATGGTGTCTGAACTCTTATTAATGAAAATTTAACAATCTCTGTGTTTAGCTTAAGAGAGGTTTTGTAATAAAGTCGTGACTGTGTGCAGTTTAGCAAACATTAGGTTCTCCATCAAAAGGAAAATTATTCCGTCAATAAGAGTTAATGCTTTGTTTTAACACCAATCTTTATCTGTTTTAGCATCAAATACGCCTTTTGGGAACAGGAAAGATGAGCAAATAAAGCTAATTGTAATGGAGATTTGATACATTACCCAAACACAATTCTTAGTTAACTATCAATGAAAACACACCATAACACCTGCACATAACCCCATTGTGATTATAAGAGAGTAAAGATCACTTGAATGGATGACTTTATTTATGCTTTGCCTGGGTATTTCAAACATGGCAAAGCCCTTGTCCAGATAAAGTATTGCATCTTGACACATTGCTTCCATTTGGACAATTTCATTCATTGGCTATGGCTTGGAGAACACAAAATCTTGTCAGTATACTTTATCATGCCTTTTAAAAGAGAGATAACCTTCAAGTTGGATGAAACAGGGGGGCAAAGGGATATGGGTCCAGGAGCAAATATGAACCAGGTGGAGAGTTCCTTGATAGTACTTCTGCATAGGTATTGGGACTGAAGTAATTTGTACAGGTGACCTATTCCTAAGTTTCTTGAGGTATAAACCTCCACAGTTTTAAATTACTATCAAAAAGTTGGGACTCTCTGCAAAATTTGCAAAAAGTGAGAGGAGCCACACAATCCATTAATAATAATATTATTATAATTTATTATTCATACCCCACCTATCTGGCCGGGCCTCCTCAGCCACTCTGGGCAGCTCCCAACAGAATATTAAAAACACAATAAAACATCTAACACAAAAAACTTCCCTAAAGAGGGTTGCCTTCAGATGTCTTCTAAAAGTCATATAGTTTATTTCCTTGACATCTGATGGGAGGGCTTTCCACAGCGCGGGCACCACTACCGAGAAGGCCCCCTGCCTGGTTCCCTATAATCTCACTTCTCGCAGGGAGGGAACCACTAGAAGGCCTTCGGAGCTAGACCTCAGTGTCCGGGCGGAATGATGGAGGTGGAGACTCTCCTTCAGGTATACTGGGCCGAGGCCATTTAGGGCTTTAAAGGTCAGTGCCAACACTTTGAATAGTGCTCAGAAATGTACTGGGAGCCAATGTAGGTCTTTCAGGACCGGTGTCTTGGTGGCCACACCTTGTCACTAGTCTAGCTGCCACATTCTGGATTAGTTGCAGTTTCTGGGTCACCTTCAAAGTAGCCCATTGTGTTCCACAGAAAGAAAAGAGTTGGGAGGGTTGAGAGGGGAGATATATTGGTATACATCTTCCAATACTGTATATGGGCTGTCTTGCGTGTGTTGTTGAAACTCACAACTGTGGTTTTGATCAGCTGTAATTGGTGCAAGTATTGCACCAGGGCAATTACTCTAGAGCACACTTTCCCAACTCTGGGTCTCCAGATGTTGTTCCCTATCCCATCGTCCTTGACCACTGGCCCTGAGAACCTCTGAGAACCCAAGAATGGGAAAGGCTGCAGACGGTTGTAAAAAGGATGAACCATATTTAAGTCCATCCAGGTATGTCTAAAGTCTTGCTAGGCACATTAGTTCAGCCCCAGTTAGTCTGATGTGACAACATTTCTTTTGTTGTGGAAGTTCGTTATGGAGTCTATAAATACCTTACCAAAAAACAGGTCATTGGAACACGGGGTCTTGAGAAACGATGTAATTTTTCACATTGAGTTGTATTTCTTTAAGAGAAGATGTTGACTGAAGTTGATGTTTACTTGAACTGAAGTTTGGATGTTCTTCCAGAACTCTCTTGTCCCTTACCCTTCTCTCCCCTATTTCAAGAGGTAATGGAAATCCTTACTAGATAAAAAACAGTGGCATGGTGTTATTGATTCAGCGCTAAGACAACAGATAACTTGATTAGGATCCTGCCAATAAAGCTTGCCTCTAGTTAGATTAAGAAAAAAAAGAGTAAAACATCCTGCAAAATCCACAGTTAGGGGAGTACGTTTATTTGGGCCAGCCAAAATATCACGAAATAGTGCCAACCTTCAAGTTCTGTAGAACTTTACATTGGGCAAAGTGTTAAACAAAATGGGGGGGGGGAGGGAAAAATTAAAAGCATAAAAGTACAAAACAAATCTGGGAAACAGCTGCCCAACTTGTTTTTTCAAAATAGGGAGTAGTCATCGCTTCTTAGTTGCAGACTTCTAGGTTTGTAACCTGATACATGTAGTAGGGTTGCCATATGTCCGTAATCTGGCCTCCCACGTCTGAAGTGTAGATTTTGGTGAATTTTCTTAACAACTTCAAAACTTTTGTGTCTGAATTTTCACTTTTTGAAATATGGCAACCCTAACATGTAGCATCTATCAGAGACCTATCAAGTCTGAAAACTCTTATCTTGGAACTGAAGCTAAAAGCTGACCTCATGGCTATAACACCCACCCTAATTTTTAACTTTTTTTGCTTTTTATTTTTCTGTGTTTCTTCTCACCCTCTGCTTTTTCCTCATCTCTTTGCCTGATGAAGAACTCTGAAGAACTAGAACTACTTTCTACTATTATTGTGACACTTGGTAATAAAATTATTGTCCAGGTGTGGATTTTGCAGTTGCTTTGTTTCTTATGAACCAGCTCACACTTTTAAAGAAAGTAAAAGTAGAATATTTTCAAGCAAAAGCCACTTCCTCATTATACTGAATGGCTTTAAAAGAGGGTTGGAAGATAAGAATATTAGCTCTGTCTCCATAGAGGCAGGTAGGTAGCCGTGTTGGTCTGACGCAGTCGGAAAAAAATAAAAAAATTGTCCAGTAGCACCTTAGAGACCAACTAAGTTTGTTCTGGGTATAAGCTTGTATCTGAAGAAGTGTGCATGCACACAAAAGTTTATACCCAGAACAAACTTGGTTGGTCTCTAAGGGTGCTGTGGTCCAAACCACTGAGCCTCTTGGGCTTGCCAGTCAGAAGGTCGGTGGTTCGAATCCCCACGATGGGGTGAGCTCCCGTTGCTCAGTCCCAGCTCCTGCCAACCTAGCAGTTTGAAAGCACGCCAAAAAGTGCAAGTAGATAAATAGGTACCGCTCCAGTGAGAAGGTAAATGGCGTTTCTGTGCAATGCTCTGGTTTTGGTGTTCCGTTGTCCCAGAAACGCTATAGCCATGCTGGCCACATGGCCCGGAAAAACTGTCTGTGGACAAACGCTGGCTCCCTCGGCCTGTAAAGCGAGATGAGTGCCGCAACCTCAGAGTCATCTGTGACTGGACTTAACTGTCAGGGGTCCTTTACCTTTTTAAGGTGCCACTGGACAGTTTTTTAATTTATTTATTTATTTATTTCCACAGAGGCAGTAATGCTTCTGAATGCCAGTTGCTAGACGCCACAGGAGGGGACAGGGCTCTTGTGCTTGGGCCCTGCTTGCAGGTTTCCCATAAGCATCTGATGAGAAAAAGATGCTGGAATGGATGGGTCCTGTTCCAGAAGACTCTTCTTACAGTCTTACAAATCTACCACTTGTATGAAATGTCATTTCCTGTACGCATGCAAGCCAAGTATGTGTGGACATGATCAAGCCCAATTTTGTTATGTCTATGGGGCAGTGACAAAAGTGTTGACAGAGGACTGAGTGGAAGAAGGAATGGAGGAATGCAGAGATTGTGTGAAAGCCATTCTTCACAGTGCCGTGACAAAATAATCAGCTCATTTTAGTTTTGTAACAGTTGAAAGATAGCATTTTATATACTGCAAAAGTGACATTGGATCCTCCCAGGACAAGGGTCCTGGGACTTGTTTAGTCAAAGAACATAGTTCCCCACTGAAGAGGAAACTGACAAAAGAATATTTAGTTTAGAATTTAATTTTCATTTCATTGTTAGCTGCTCATGAAGCTGGTGAGCAAACGTTCTTGAATATAAAACTGTCTGGCATATGCCCTACATGTTAATGTTTCAAGCAAAAATTCCAATATTTGTTTTAAGGTGCTTGTTCCACAATATCAATAAGGAAAGTTAATTGAGAATTCTAATGTGATTCTCACTTTCTCTCCTCCTTGGTTTCTTCTGAATATGAATATTGTAGCAAAGCCAATTGCATGCACCCTTTTCCCTTTAAAGAAAAGATTAAGTGGGTTTCATGCCGTGGATAACTTAAGAAGGGTCTTTCAAGATCTTACACTTTAAACGAATTGGCCAGACTTGAAGATTCTTTTTATTGCTCGCTTAATCCAAAGCGGTGCCAATATCTCTTGTGGAAAACGATAATGTGGAAAGGATGTATGGGACTTCACTAGCAGGAACATGAATCTGAATGAATAAATGCAAGTGAAAGGGGAAGTTAGAGAAATCTTAATAGAAATCTTCAATTAGATAAATGGAGTGGGTGCATGTGACAAGACACAATGTCACTTGCTAGCTGTTGAATGTTGCATGAGTTGTTAAAAATACTGAATACAAAATGTAGCATATAGCAAAAACAGGCAGTAGTAAAAAACAGACCAAAATTTGGGACTTCAGAAAGGTTCTGGGGGTAATTGAATGTGGTTGCTCAGATGATGGCTGATTCGGAATATATAAAGTGTACTAGTCTGATTTAAATTATCTTCTTAGATAAAAGGTTCAAGGAAGACCCCAGTTTTTGGTGCATGGGTACACTTTTGGAGATATGTGCCAACATGATTCAAACCATATCAGAATATGTTCATGAAAATATTTGTTTGCAATGCTCTGCTCAAATGTTGTCTCTTATCCTGCCTAATTTTGTGGGGTTAGCCCTCAAATAGTGTACGGTCTCTTGGTACTTCAGCTGTGTTTAACTGCTTTTACTCAGTTTTATTCCTTTCTGGGCTTGCAATCTTTTTTTTTCTTTTTTTTAAATTAACTTTGCTTCAGTTCAGTCAGGTGATACGTTGACCCCTTTTGTAACCTAAAGATGGAAGCTAAGTACCAGAATAGCTCAAGTTAAGCTCAAATATGCATCCCAGCAAGGCCAGAAACATTGTTAAAAAACAAAAACAAAATCTAAGGAAGGCTTTTGTCCATCATGCAGATCATGGACCAGTTACCATAGGACTAAGTGTGCAGGGGTTTTTTAATAAAAAAATGTAATGCTCTCCCCTTCCATTGATACTAAATATTCTAACCCAGGCATCCCCAACCTGCGGCCCTTCAGACGTTTTTGCCTACAACTCCCATGATCCCTATCTAACAGGACCAGTGGGCAGGGATTATGGGAATTTTAGTCCAGAACATCTGGAGGGCTGAAGGTTGGGGGTGCCTGTTCTAACCTGCCGCTTAGTGGTCCCATTCTTAATTGAATCAAATGGCTCTGCTCTCTAGGAATATATTAACTGTATATTGGTATAAGGGTATACAAGGAAGGATGAGAGAGATTTAGGGTTCCAATTTCGGGAGGCGACAATTTCCCTCATCAGTTTTTGAAAGGGAGGCTCACTCCCCCCCCCTTTTTTTGGTCAGACACTTCCCATTTAGAACATCATCTTAAAGGACAGCACTCTGTCAATGGGGAGACTGACACTCAGCTGTTCCAAAATTGCCTTTAAATCACATTTGGGAGATTTAAAGTTGTTGTGTGTTTCTTATTCAGAAGCGAAGTGTATCAGTGTACCTCTATTTTTCAATCGTGTGAGGTTTTTTTTTTTTTTGCACCCACTTTGATGAAATATCCTTGTAGGAATGCTCCACAGAGGAAGCTTCACTAGTTTACAGACTAGTTTACAGAACACAAAGAATACAGAGAGTCCATAGGATATCTAGCAAGTAAATCTTACAGGCCCTCAGCCAAGTTCTCTCACAATACAACTGCTTTTTAGAGTGAAATGAAAAGCTGTGAAGCGTGCAGTGAGGTGGGGAGAATGCGAGGAGATCATTAATTTTGTTTTGCATTGAAATATTAAAACTGCAAACAAACAAAGCCAACCACCCTTTTCTGATTTCTTTTAAAGGAGTACATGGAAATTATACATTTCCTCTCTATAGTTAAAAAAAACCCCATTGCCTTTATTTAATAATTAGAAGATATAGTATATGAGATGTACCTATATAGCAAGGAGATTTGATACGGCATTTCATATTTAAGGTGGGATGAAAAATACGTGTGGAAGTAATTTGAAGAAAATTGAAAATTCTCCAATTTGCCAGCAGCTTAAATATTGGATGATTAGTCATAGGAATAGGGATGGCACTAAAGTGAAACTAGTTCATTCATTGCTACACAGAGAATTTTATAACTCCTGTACCTAATTTTAATGCATTAAAATGCCTTCCCCCCCCTTATTACTGTTCCCCCCTCCCCTTGTAAGATGTCAGCTACAGGATGCACTAATTCTCCAGCTGTGCTCTGTGAACCATGTTCTAAGTTGGTTGAAGAACCACTTCTATAACAATTGAGCCATGACTATTAGTGGTGACCCATACTGCTCTTTGTGTTCCCCGTGGATGGCCAGTGCTGGATTTCAGTGGTCTGTTTCAAAGTCCAGCTCTGCACAAAGCAGAGCACTGCGAACATTTCCACAAGCCTTTATTTAGTTGAAGCAAATGTAGTGGTACATGAAGTTTGCTTCATGGCTGATATGGGACAAGTATCTCAGAAAATCTGAATCCAAAGAAAGGATGCATGGTTTCTAATTTCTTTCCAGGGCTGGATCTAGACACAACAAATAAGCGATTCGGTTAAATGCGTTGTAAAAGTTAAACCTTATACGGGGAATTCCCGTTGGGGAAAAACGGGACTCCCCTGTGCCATCTGGTGTCACGGTGTTATAACGCATATAAAGCGTTTCTCATCTTTATGAATGTAGCTGAGTCCCAGGCCCAATGTGAAATGCTGGTTTTGACATGTGGAGCTAAACTTTATTTATATAAATGCCAAAATAGGCATTGATGCCATTTTTAAGTATAGAAACCAATTGCACATGGGTTAAGGTATAAGCATTCATAGTTAAAATGCACAGTTGCCAAAGAGGCCACTCCCTGCAAGGCTCTTTCCACCTGGCCTAGGGGCCGAGGCCCACACTCAACCAGCCCTACTGAAGAGGCTCCTCATGAGGCCGGAGAAACATTGCCCAGCTGTGAGGCATGAAGGCCATTCCCTGCAAGGCCCTTTCCACCTGGTGAAACTCACCAGCCCTAAAAAGAGGCTCCTCATGAGGTCGGAGGAACATAGCCCGGCTACTGTTTGATTGATTTATTGATTTAATATGCTGTAAACTGCTTTGAGATTTTTATTAAAAATATAAAGCGGTATATAAATTTAATAAATAAATAAATATCCCATTTTAAATTTGAGAAATAGTCTCTATAGCACAATAGCATCTAATGGCTGTCTCATTTTAGAACACCTTAGATCCACAGTACTCTTTACAAGAGGCTGGATGTATCATATCCACCTTCACTGAAAAAATTGATCAGGTTACCTATGTAGTATTTCTCATGTTTTCCCTGCAATGCATTTACCTGTTGCTGTTTAATCACTGCGCTCAACTTTTTAAAGTAGAGGCATCTGTTTTTAAAAAATACAGCTGAAAATGATGCAACCATTTATTGGACATTACATAGTCAGCTCCTTTTTTATCGTTGGTGCTTGGCTTAGAACCCAAAGCATTTTAAAAAATTGATTAAAAAAAGGAGCATCGTATAGTATGGTTTCTTTCTTACATGAATGCTGCTACAGATTTACTGTCACTCTCGGATTCTTCCTCACTTGAAACATAGGCTGATAATTTATATGGAAGCAAGTACTTCCACTTGATAACTCAGAACCATTTCGGTGAACAGAAAAAGTGTTCAAACCTTTGGGGCCAATTAGCACTCCTCTTAACAGTGCTGCGAAGTCTCTGAAGCACTTAGAACTGTAGCTTGTGGAGGGTGGGCAGATCTTGATAGAGAGCAACACGTTCCTTTGGATGTATGATCTTGAAGCATTGCACCAGCTCAAGAAACTGTTTGGCAGTTGCATTTTTTTCATGTGATATATGCTTGGCAGAAGAACCCCAATTACATGTTATTTGTATGCTGATCCTTGTTTCGGACCCCCCCCCCACATCGGCGGAGAGCACTTAAGCCCGTTCCACCACTTTTCATGATGTCTTTATGAGGTTTTGGAGCTACTTCCAGGTTTGGCGCCATGTGTGCATGCGCAATCATGCGTCACTTGGACACGCCTAAACTGGGAGTTGCTTGTATTAGCATAGCATAGCCTTCTGGTGTTTTGGAGAGTGCTGTTGTGCTTAGGTTTTTGCCCGCAGACTTACCATAGACCTCTGTTGGCCATTGTGAGAATAGAATGCTAGACTAGATGGGTCTTTGGCCTAACCCAGCAAGGCTCTTCCTATGGAGTATTGCTTCCATCAGAGTGCTGCTTCCATTAGCCATGCTGACTGGGGCTGCTGCAAGTTGTAGTCCAAAATACCTTGAGGTTGGGAAAGGCCAGTATACTCTATATACAAAGAACCTTTGTTGGAGGGGAGTGATTGTCAGACTGTTGGAGGGGAGTGATTGTCAGACTGGCCTGGGCCCCTGGTCTTGTACTCAATGGCCTTGGTCCCCCTGACAAATGACCTCCTCTGGGAGAGAGACAGATAGGGTGAGGTTGTGTTGGTTATCCTATTGTCTTAGCAGCATTTGATACCTTTGACCTTGGTACCTTACTAGACAGCTCTGCAGGTTGGGAGTCAGAGGTATGGTGGTTCTGCTCCTGCTTGCAGAGATGATTCCAGAGAATGGCATCGGGGGGCTGGCAAAATCTAGTTTCCAAATGATGTGTTCGGAGTTACAGCAAGGTACAGAACCGATCTGCTAAATTCATTTATTTCCTTTTCTAATGTGCACAGCCACCTCTTTTAGAGATTTTCAGCTGTGCTGCAATATAGAATTTATAGGTCGAACCTTTAAAAAGAAGAGCAATATTCTAAAATAACGTAGAGAAACTCATCTATAAAAGTTGTGTTTTAATATCAAAAAGATTTTAATGGAAATATATTTTTAAAAATCTAATAGAACTGGGTTTCCTTTAAATAATATTTAAACAGAAAACATTATTGTTTTTTCTCTTGTTTGGAGTGCATTTAAGTTAGCACTGTTGTCTGTTTTCCCCATCCTGCTCTTTGACAGGTGCTTGGAGAAGTCATCAAATGCCTGTCATTTGTAATTGTTCAACAGCAGCAGAGGGGAAATTGTTGTTATGCCTCTGTGTCAAAGCTAACTCTAGTATGAAGTTTACTGTGCTTATATTAATCTAATGTGTAAAAATGCTGCATATATTTTGTATTCAATTATGAGATCATTGAAAGAAAGGTCTTTAAAGCTTAGGCTTGGTTTGCACATGACATGAAGCCATACTTTGGCTTTGTGTGAATGTACAAGCATGTCTGGGAGCATGCGGGCTCCCAGAGAGGAGGTTTGGCTTAGCATGTCATCTAAACCTGGGACAAGCCATGAGTGGGAATATATTAGTTCAGATTCATAAGTTTATTGTTCTAGCCAAAGGCCATGTCAAACTTGCATTAGTCAATAGTATTAATAAAATAATACAGAACAAACATCCTTAATATAAAAACCCGTATTATAAAAAAGACTTTACCAGGATCCTGAGCATTAAAAAACACAGTTTCCCTTGTGCATCTCTGACAACTCCAATTCTAATATTATTTTACCTTTTTAAAATCCAATTTGCCAACATCCATGGTATAAGAGAGAGAGGTTACCAGAGACACCAACAGAGACTCAGGTGCAGGAAGTTGTAGAACAAACCTTGGTTATAGCTCTTAACCAGCCAGATGGGTGGGGTATAAATAATAAATTATTATTATTATTAGTCTGGAGCAAGATTTTGGCAAGACCCATTTAGGCTTTGGGCTATGATCATGCAAAAACGTCTGCTGTGTTGATTGATTTTTTCTTGTTTAGTGCATATTTTTTATTTATTTAATCTTTTTATGTGCTGCTTTGGAACCCTGTGGTCAAAAAAGTGACATGAAGAAACAAGTTTGAGGCTGCAATCCTAGGCATTCTTATCTGGGAGTAAGTCCCATTGAATTCAAGGAAGCTTACTTCTCAGTAGACACATGCAGAGTGGTCTGCCACTTAGTAGGCAGTAGGCAGAACTCTGTAGCCATCCCTTTGCGAAACGGGCAGTGTGCTGAAATAGTAGCCTCTGGACTTAAAAACAATTTGGCAATATATGCCGAAACACAACACTCCAGATTAGAGGATGCCACAACAGACCACTTTCTTTCATGTAATTTCTCCCACCCACCCCACTTTCCCCCCAGAGTAAATAACACCTTATTGAGCCGTGTTGAAGTATGTCGACTTATCCTTGCTAAGGTGGTTGTGAAGTTGTTAATTACTGTGAAGAAGCTTAGATATTAATGGAATTTTTACGTGCTTATCATTAGCTGGTGATGAGGATTTTAAGAGAGGGGAGAAGAGTTAATTTAATACGTTATTACTCATTCTCTCCTCTCTCTCTTTTTCTGGAGTTTGTGAAGAACTTCCGTTCTTCCTTTCACTCTTTATTAGAAAGTGGGGGGGATATGAAGGAAGGGTAGGGCATCTGCAGTGCAGTCCCAGGTTTAGCCCTCAGATGCTACCAGTCAGAGCTGGGAACACGCTCTGCGTTAAACCCTGGAAAACCCTGCCAGCCAGTGAGAACCATACTGAGCTACATGAGCCAGTGTTCTGACTTGGTGTAATATATTCCATTATATTTTTAGAAAGAGCCCTTGAGAGAGACCATAGCTCAGTAGCAGAGCATATGCTTTGCGCACAAATATTTACACGCTCTCTATCCCTGGCCTGCCCTGTTTAAGCACCCCCTTTGCTATTGCTGGGAAAACAACCTCTGCCTGAAGAGAGGGATCTCCAGATCCACATGGCCTTCAGATGCCCGCCCAGGAACCATAGGATCACACCCTCCACTGAGCCATTATTGTACCTTCCTTTCATTTTATCTGTTAAATGCCTTGAGCAATGTAGTGGAAAATCAGTTATATAAATCTTTTTTCAAAAAGATAATAATCAAAAATAAATAAGCGTCTACTGGGAGTCCTAGAGCAGTGTATAATTGCATTCAAGGGTATTCCTAAATAAAAACTATTAACAGTGCATTCCCATTACCTTTAAATCACAGTGTACCCACCATGCTTTAAAGTGTTCCATATGGTGCATCTGTTTACAAAGGGAGCCATTCACTTGCAGGGACTCACCATGCAGATTGGACAGGGTTTTTTTTTTGCAGAGCTCTACATATGGGTGAAAAAGTAAGAGAAGGCATCTGTAGCATATACATTAGCTCTTAGACATAAGGGTTTTAGGAAACACTGTAGAATTAAAGTATTTTTCAGTGGATTTTGGATGCTGACTTCTATTTTCAGAATATATCTGCTATCTTGACTGTGTGCCTTGATAATGCTCACGGCAACTATTTTTTTATTTTTTTATCACGGCGGCTGTGCCAGGTGAACAATAAAACCGGAGCGTCTATCACTCGGGATCATCTTTTGAAATGGCTTTTATTGACTTATAAGCCATGTAAATAGACACCACTGCCCACTATAGAATCTTCTTGACAGTCAGAATAAAGAGCACCTGAGAACATCTCATAAGATTATCTTGTTCTTCACTGTCACCTTTATTTTTGTATTGATTGAATTATCTGGTCAGCAGATAAGTCTGAATAAGCTATTATTTATTGACTCAGGCAGAAAGGTGAGAGATTTGCTGAAACATCTCTCTCTCCTCTCCCCACTTCCCTCTGCCAGTTCAGATAATTTAAGTTAAAATCCCTTTTTCATCCCAGCACAATGATGTACAGCTTTATTAAGAATGTGAATACCATTTTTTTTTTGTTGCGCAAATTAGTTTTAGATTTCCCTGTCCTATCACAGTGGCTGCGATGAAAGGCACTGCAGGTAATATTTTAAGTCTTCTATTTTATGTCTGTGGGTACAGCTTCGTGAGTTCAATTATAGATATGAGCAATTTAGGATGTATTTGAATGGAATCCATCTGCTCTTGCTTTCTCATAAGACTTCAGGATTCTGCACTAAAATTTCATTTCCGATATAGCAAAAGGAAACCAAGAGAAACATTCAATGTGCTATTTATGTCTCATGAGTAGCATATGTTTGGAATGTTCTTTCGAGTGATGTTTCATTGAATGTATTTTTTATTTTTATTTTTTTAAACACTTTCTGCTCTAAAAGTGGTTCAGAGCCAGCACAAAAACTGATAGTTCATTTCTTTTCCCATTTTTCTCTTGGGACAGTTTCTTGAGGATGTTTTCTGTTCGTTTGTGATATTTACGCTGAGCAGCATGGTGTAGCCATATACCTAACCTTCCTAGCTATTTCTTTATATTGTCATGTTAATCTCTTCTGCTGTGGGTTTTCAAAAAGCTGCGTCCCCATCTTTTGATAGTTTTAAGTCCACAGTGTTCAGTTTACTGAAAGCTTTTTTACAAGGACACACATTTGTGTTGCTCCAGAAGGTTTGTGCAGAAAGTGCTCTAAAATGGATTCAGAGCTATAAAGGCTAGTTTACTTCTGAAATTTGTGCTGGAACGAAAGCTGTAAAAAATTCTGTTGAATCCAGAGTTTGCTACCCCATGAGCAGAGCTGGGAGTCAGGGGAGAGATTTTTCTTAACTTCCCTTTTCCCTTGCAGCTGTCAGTATACCCTGCTGTGCTTTTCTGGGGCAGATGTTTTTTGGAGCATAGCGGACTGCAGAGGTGGGGTGGAGAAATGCCAGTAGAATTCCTCCACTGCATCAGGAGCCTTCCATGGATGCATAATCTGGATCCAACCCAGTGTTTTTATAGTAAGGTAAAGATAGCTCCCTCGGCCAATAAAGCGAGATGAGCGCAGCAACCCCAGAGTCGGTCACGACTGGACCTAAAGGTCAGGGGTCCCTTTACCTTTACTTTAAAGATAAATGACCCCTGGATGGTTAAGTTCAGTCAAAGGTGACTATGGGGTTGCGGCGCTCATCTTGCTTTCAGGCCAAGGGAGCTGGCGTTTGTCTACATACAGCTTTCCGGGTCATGTGGCCAGCATGATTAAACCGCTTCTGGCACAACTGTGACGGAAACCAGAGCACACGGAAACTCTGTTTACCTTCCCACCGGAGCGGTACCTATTTATCTACTTGCACTTTTGGTGTGCTTTCGAACTGCTAGGTTGGTAGGAGCTGGGACAGAGCAACAGGAGCTCACCCCGTTGCGGGGATTCGAACTGCCGACCTTCTGATTGGCAAGCCCAAGAGGCTCAGTGGTTTAGACCACAGCGCCACCTGTGTCCCTGTTTTTATAGTACTGATAAATTTAGGTAAGGGTACTGCAGTGGTCAATCCAGTGACTCATTTGAAGCATGGGCCTGCCTATTTTTTATTTTTTTTTAAATAACAAATTCTTCTTATGTTCTCTGGATTTGGACTGCAGTTTAAAAGTTAGAAATGAGAAATATATTGTATGAAAAGTTTGTATACACACAGATGTTGCATATCATGGTGGCATACGCCATAATGGGACTATGTAGTGGAAAACAAAAACTTTCAGAACTTCCCAGAAGTACTTTGGGTAGGGCTGCCATATGAGGATTTCAAAGGCGGGATTTCAGAAGCTCAACAATTTTGGGCTCTATCTAAAGAAAAGCTCAATGTGCAGGAAGTGCACATAGGTGACTCAGACCATGTGGCCCACAATCCCAACACCAAGCATGCCACAAACAGAAATGAGCTGTATGCAGGGTAGGCAGTTCTAGATGAAAAATTCCAGATACATTACATATTTCACTGAAGTTGTAGTTGTTCCTTTAGGAAGATCCTGATGCCATCTTGTCAAGTTGGATAAACACACTTAGCACTTGCTCAGATAAAACGGAATTAAACCAGCATTTTGTCAAGGTTACATTTGAATCTTCAGTTAAGCACTAACAGACCGTACAGCTATTGCAATAGCCACTTCAACTTGCATTACAAATATTGCATTTAGCTACTTTGTGCATTTAATGATATCCCCGGAAAGTGTTGTACTTAGCCACTTTGTCAAGATCTCTCTCTCTCTCTTTTAAATAATTGCAGTTTGTCATTTTAGCTGACTGCTGGTGTTTCAGAGCCGCTTTATGTGGCTGCTGTGAAGGCGACCGTTTCATTCCACGTTGCAAGTGTTGTGCTTAACCAGTTTATCAGCAGAATATGGAGACACTGCACATACTGGTTGTATCTAGCTACTGTTTTGGAGCCAGAGTGGTGTAGTGGTTAAGAGCGTTGGACTAGGACCTTGGAGATCCGGGTTCAAATCCCTATATAGCTAGGAACCTCACTTGGATGGCTTATTGTAACCCACATCACAGGTTTGTCGTGAGGATGAAATGGATGAAAGGATGAAAGACGGAGAGCTATTTATGCCTCCTTGAACTCCTTGGAGGGAAGGTGGGATATAAATGTAATAGTATATAAATAAATAATAAACGGTGAGAGCAGCTCATTTGGCCACTTGATCCAGCAACCTTACATACTTTGCGCTAAACGCTTAACCCATAAACAACGCACCAGCTTCTGCTAAAAAAAAAAAGCACCATAATTTTTGTTTTCCCTGGAAAAGACCCTGATGTTGGGAAAGATGGAGGGCACAAGGAGAAGGGGACGACAGAGGTCGAGATGGTTGGATAGTGTTCTCGAAGCTACCAGCATGAGTTTGACCAAACTGCGGGAGACAGTGGCGTGCCCTGGTCCATGGGGTCACGAAGAGTCAGACACGGCTAAACAACAACAAACAAATTTTTGTTTTTAGTCATTTTAAGAAACCCAAGTACAAATTGCACTAAAGTGCTTTGACAGGGTGCTGTAAGTGATTTCAGCTGATTACTTTATCGGAAAGTGAAGACTTTGGGTTGAGACATGAGGTTAAGTTAACACAGCTTATAAACCTCTTCATATCCATATTAGTTGTTTCCTGCACCACTATTTTTCTAGAAAAAGAGGTGCCGGAACTCGCCATGAACGTTGTTCTCTTAGAATGGCAATGGCGCCCACCTGAGAGGGGCCGGGACTTTCAATGAGTTCCAGCTGGGGGAAAAAAAAGCCCTGGTAATGTCCATAGAGCATTCTACATGGATGAAACTGTTTTATACCAAGTCACTGGTACGTCCAGCTTGGTATTGTCTACAACGACTGTCCAGGATTCCTGACAGGCTTCCTTCCCACCTCTACTTGGTCTCTGGGACCTTCTGCATGCAAAGCTGTTGCTCTGCTGCTCAAAACCTCTTTGCTGCGTGTCTTTTTCTCATAAACAAAAACACATTTAAACAGGCTAAACCAAATCTTAGCATGTCTGACTGACAGGTGGTTAAGCCACACCAAAAATACTCTGCATCCCTTCTTGAGGAGGGTCCAGCTGTGAATAAGAGGAGTTGAAAATAAGACTGGATTGGCTCCCTCGTGTGGGCTTCAGAAGGAAAACAAGTGGAACTTTGCCTAGAAAGTGATGCTCAAACGTTGGAGTTAGGGTAATACAGCAAGCATATCACAGTACTTAATTTGCACACACACAGTGGTGACACAGCAGTTATATCCTGCGAAAAACACACGTTTTAAAATTCAAAATTGTTGTTTTGCAGCGTTAGGTGTTTGCAAAATTGAGGCATGCAAGGGCTCTGCTGTTCAGTAAAGCGCAATAGTGTTGCTGTTTGTAAACTGAGCCTTTTCTCTCAGACTGGAATTGTCCATAAGCCCCACCGAGACTTTGCTTGATGTGGCACTTAATGAGGGAAGTCTGTTTCTCCAGGGTCATGCAAAAGAAGAGTAGCCCTTTCCTGTGCTGCTTAAGGGGATGGCTTTGTAAGATGATGCACTGTGCTAACCCAATTAAAGGTTTCTACCCTGTTCCTGAGGAGGCTGCAACATGTTGATGCCATATTCTTCCTTTTAGAGTACATTTGTGTTGACCTGGCTAGTGACGGATATATATGCTTTGTTTGTGTTTTCATCCCCCCCACACACATTCACCATCACATTATCGTTCCCCCCCGCATGTATTGTTTGTCGTAAATACTCCAAACACATTAATTGTTGTTACAGTCATTAGGTGTTGTCTATACATAGGTTGAAAATACACCATTATTTAGAGCTTGTTCACATACATAGGAAACTGCCTTACACTGGTTCAGACCTTGTGGTCCATCTAGCTCAATGCTGTCCAAACTGACTGGCAGCAGCTTCTGTGTTTCAAACAGAGGCCTTTTCCAGCCTTACCTGTCAATACTAAGGGTTGAACCTGAGACCTTCTGCATGCAAAGCAGATGTTGTACTTCTGAGCTATGGCCTCACAGTGTGCTTCACCTTAAACAGCCAGCAGGAACATTTTGGAAACAAGTTGGGATAGGTGCCACACCGCAGGACAGGCGTCAGCACCCTTGCTGTGTGGATTCAGATTTCAAGCAACCTTTATGTGGTAGCTGTTTATGCATAGTAGACCTAGATAAGTTGAATGGTACAAAGGTGAAAGGAGAAGATTCATCTTGAGAAGGAACAAAGGGTTGGTGGTCACTTGATGGTTCAGAACATGTAGTATTGTGGTATGGAAAAGCTTTTCAGAAGTCTTTTAGGTGAGACTTGAAGGGATGCAGAGATGGGAAAGTATGTGACTTGATGGATAAAAATGAGGACGTGTTCTATGCACTGATGTTGTGGTGGTGAAAGGTATATAGCTAGAAGTGAATGACGGGAACATGGGGTTAGTGAATGGCTGACTTCATCAGCCAGATGGCACAACTTTGCTAACTGGGGCTGATGGGCATTGTAGTCCAAAAAATTTATTTATGTAATTTAGCAATATTTATATACCATATATCTCACCTCTAAGCGGTTTTCATAAATGGTATACATTTTTCATTTGAAAATAACTATAAAACAGAGTTTAAAAACTGTAAACATAAGAGAAGCATAAAAATGTAGATAAATCAACAGATGTTGAAAAGCAAATGCACATGATGAAACTACATTTCCAGGTAACCAAAGATGTTCAGAGTGCGTGTTGAAAACAGTACAACGAAGGTACCTGTGTAACAGGGCACGTGTTTGTCAAAGGCTGGTTCAGTAAATGGATTTTTTAAAAAAAAGTTTGAACGTTGTTGTCCCAGAAAAAGAAAATTAGCAATTTGGAGGCAACACAGTATAATTCTGACTCCCTGGATTTGTATCTGAGAGAGAAAGCACCACTGCAAGCCCCTTCTACCGAGAATGAGAAATCTTCCCTACTTTTCAGCTTGGTGTCTCTAGAGAGTAATGAGACAATGCAATTATATTGTGCATACTTGATTGAATGATATTAGAATGGAAGGTAGGGTGGTGGCTCATGGAAAAGTCAGCTTACACAAGCTAAACGCTCTCTTATATTTTGGGCAACAATTCACATCAGACTCCTGTCAGCACAATCACCCACTGAGTCAAATTGATACTGAATGCTAAAAAAAGGAGAAAAGGAGACTTGTTCTTGCAGTTTAGAATTCAGCTACCTCTGTGAGCGGGTGAGATGTCTAATTCCGCATAACAAACATGTGGTTGATGGACAGCTCTTAATCACTGTGCCTGTAATTGTTTTCCTTCCAAGGTGCAATTAGGGAATCACATGATGCGACCTTGTGAAAATGAAAATAAGCCATGTTGAATAACAGCAGGGGAAGTACTGGGCTTTTTTGGGGGGGTGGTTGTTGTTTATATTATTATTAAGGGGCTGCAGAAGAAGCTAAGATCTCAGCAGGACTGATAGAGGGATGCCTCAGAAGTCATGAAAAGGTCTCTGTATTGCCTGAAGACGTAGGCAACCAGAACCAGTGTTGTGATGTTTAGACCGAATACCTATGGAAAAGACGATGAATTAAATATATCCACCATTCCATCACTCAACTGCTACCTTGTTCGCTGAAGTAATGTGTTGGAAAAATAGCCCAAGGAGGCTCCATTGTGTAATGCATGGTGCATGTAAACAGAGTGTGTGTGAAGGGTTTGGGCAGGAAAGCCTGGCTCAATAAAATGTAGTGATCTCATTTAATTCTACATAGCAGCATACACGTTCTCTTTCTTCAGGCATCACAATAAGGGGAGCATCAAGACAAGGTGAGCGTCAATGTGGGATGAGCGCCCCTGCTTCTGAGTCTCTCCCCTTGTTGCCTGGGAGAGATATCAGTGGCAGATCCCTGGGCATTTTAGAGCCCTGGAAAATCAAGATTCTAAAATGAACAGTGAGCCTCAATAGGTAGAAAAAGATCCCCATGGCAGAGTTGGAAGGCAGTGGGAACAGTGAGTAAGGAGAGCATTAGGGATGCATGTTCACTGTCAGTGCCCTCCTTACATGTTTAGGTTTAGCTCAGTGGCAGAGCATCAGCTTTCCATACACAAGGTCCCAGGTCCAGTCTCCATCATCTCCAGGTAGGACTGTGAGAGACTCCAGTCTCAAAGCCTGTAGAGCTACTGCGAGTCAGTGTAGAAAATACTGAGCTAGATGGACCAATGTATGACTCAGCATGAGGCTGCTTCCTATGCTTCTCTTGTATTATAATACACTAAAGCAGCCCATAGGCTCTTTCATAGAATCATAGAATTGTAGAGTTGGAAGAGACCCTGAGGATCATCTAGCCCAACCCCCTACAAAGCAGGGTCAAAGGCCTGGAAACGATGCCTTATGAGGAACGGCTAAGGGAGCTGGGCATGTTTAGCCTGGAGAAGAGGAGGTTAAGGGGTGATATGATAGCCATGTTCAAGTATATAAAAGGATGTCACATAAAGGAGGGAGAAAGGTTGTTTTCTGCTGCCCCAGAGAAGCGACACGGAGCAATGGATCCAAACTACAAGAAAGAAGATTCCACCTAAACATTAGGAAGAACTTCCTGACAGTAAGAGCTGTTTGACAGTGGAATTTGCTGCCAAGGAGTGTGGTGGAGTCTCCTTCTTTGGAGGTCTTTAAGCAGAGGCTTGACAACCATATGTCAGGAGTGCTCTGATGGTGTTTCCTGCTTGGCAGGGGGTTGGACTCGATGGCCCTTGTGGTCTCTTCCAACTCTAGGATTCTATTCTAAAGCAGCTGCCCTATACAGGGATCAAACCTGCAACCTTGCTTTCATCAGCACCACCTTCTAACCAACTGAGCTTGGTCTTGATTGGCAGTAGCAGCCTGTGAAGTGGTGGGGTGGGGGGTAGTAATCGGCTTCCACCTCTGAAGCAGGGGTGGGGGTTATTTTACAGCCCAAGGGCCACATCACCTTGCTGAAAACCTTCCAGGGGCCATGTACCCACATTTGGCAGGGCAGAAGCAAAAATGCACGCAGCAATACATGAGAGTCTTTCCTTTTACGATAAACTGCATTGCAGCCATGCAAAAGTTAGAGGTGTGTACGCACGGACTCCTCCACTCCACACACACCTTTCCACCCTCTTTCCAGGCAAGCAGGAGGTGTTATCCAGCACAGTTCATGGATGCATTCTAGCCAAGCCAAAGCACTAGAGTAGGGCGCAGAGCAGGGGAAGTTAGGGGTCTTGACCCGGGGAGAATCTAAAGGGCTAGACAGAGTCTTCTGGAGGGTCACATTTGGCTCATAGATCTGAGGTTCCACATCTTTAGTCAAAGACCTGTCCCAGTGGAAGGGGCCTCTCAGTCCTCCGCAGCAGAAGCCGGGTACAGCTCCGTCAGTCTGTATGGCATTTAACTTAGTTGCTGCCCCACAACCCACACCATTAAGGAACACTTATCTAGCTTAATCTGTGATGGCGCTCCCACTACCACCACATACCTCCTTCTGCCACCACCTGCTCTGCAAGATCTCACCCTAAATGGATGCAATCTTGCCCAAAAATGGTGGTGATGGCCATGACCCTTTTCCCCCACTGGCAGAGGAGTCAGGGCATGCGAGGCTCTCACAGGCATGCTGCCTGGAGGGCTTCTGTCACATGAGGCCATAGCCTCACCCTGCCTAATGGCTGGGCCGGATCTGAACTTGGAAGTTGCAGAACACCCCAAAAAGAAGTCCCTTTTCTACAAAAGAGGCACAACTTTTAAATTACTTCTTCATTTAAAAAAGAGTGTTTTGATGTTTTTAAGTGTGTTCCTTTGGGATGTGGAACCTGAAAACATGAAGCTTTCTAGACTTAAAAAAGGTCTTCAAGGAAAAGCAAATAGCAAGAGCCCCAACATATTAAGCTTTTAAAATATTACTTCTGAGCCTATATCCCATTTTTTAAAGTCACAGTTTTGAATATTAAAGGGGCCAGTGTTATTCTTGGAGGGCTTAGCTAGTGAGTCAAAATGTGTCTGAAGCTAGGGGTTTGATGTCTGTGTTGTGCATCTTGGAGTGAGCTGGAGAGAGGGAGGGGGAGTTGTGAAGTGCAAAGACATCTTCATTTCATGCATGGAAATGATGTTGTTTTATGTGCAGGCTAAATCGTTGAAGCTCACAGGTCAGGCAGCATTTCCAGTATGACCCCAAGTGCTGAGCATTAGTGTACCCTTTTCTGAGCAGTTCCATATTTAATTGAGCAGCCTTGGACCAATTAATTTCAATGCTTGATTAAATGTTTGTATAGGTTGTTTGCCTCATGCATAAAATGCATGGGGAAAGTGTTCTGTATTCCGTAAAAAAAAACACCAAACTGCAAAGTGCTGTGTAATTGTCAGCAACCCCAGAGCTTATTTGTAGAGCATGGAAAACATACCACAGTCGGCCAACACAAATACACAGGAAATTTAATGGTTTGCTGGAGAATAATAATAAAAAAAATGATCACACCATTGAGAACATAGTGAGGGCTCTACAAATGTAATCAAGATCATAAATTGAGAATGCCTATTTAAAATAGGTTTGTCTTACTAAATTGGTCTCAGTATATTTTAGAATGGCATACACTGTTAATAGAATAGTGTGTTCAGGGTAGGAGACCTGGATTTCCCAGGTGCACTTTAGTAATCTAATTCCCAGTGACCTATGCTTGCATTGGCTCTGTTTGTGTGCATGTTGGTGGCTCTTTCAAGCAGCTTTTCATTTTTTGATATAGAAGAAATTATTAAAATGATTAAATTAATTGCTTTACTCATGGAAATGACTCAGTGCAATTTATAAACACAATAGAAAATCTAAAACCAATTACAACAAACACAATCAATAAAAAACCTAAAACAAAACATGCAGCTCTACAAATAAAAGAAAGGTCTAGCAGATCTGCCCTCCCAAAACAGGCCACAAATTCTTTAAAACACATCAAAAAGTAAGGGGAAAGTTTGCCTGGCCCCTAAACTAGACAAAGATGGAGCCGGGCGAGTCCTTGGGAAGAGCATCCCACAAGTGGGGAGCCACCACTGAAAAGTCCTATTCTCAGCCCTCCCAAAATCACCATCTTCTTTAGCTCCCAGCTGTCCAAGCAACCCCATCTTCAAAAAGGAGAAAAAAGAAGACCGGTGACATTGATACCAGGAAAGGTCCTAAAACAGATAATTCCACAGTCGGTCTGTGAGCATTTAGAAAAGGATGCTGTGATTACTAAAAACCCAGCCTGGGTTGGTTTCTCAAAAATAAGTCATGCCAGACCAATCTGATTTCTTTTTTTGATGGAATTACAAACTTGGTGGATCAGGGAGATGCTGTGGACATAGTGTATCTTGATTTCAGTAAGGCTTTTGACAAAGTCCCCCATGATATTATCACAAGGAGGCTGGTAAAATGTGAGTTGAACAAGGTAACTGTTAGGTGGAGTTGTAGCTGGTTGACTGACCGAACCCAAAGAGTACTCATTTATGGTTCCTTGTCATCCTGGGAAAAAGTGACAACTGGGGTACCACAGGGTTCTATCCTGGGCCCGTTGTTGTTCAACATCTTTATAAATGACTTGGATGAAGGAATTGAGGGGGTGCTCATCAAATCTGCAGATGACACCAAACTGGGAGGGGTAGCTAATGTCACAGAAGACAGAATCAGAATTCAAAATTACCTCAACAGATTGGAGAACTGGGCACAAGCTAACAAAATTACTTTCAATAGGGACAAATGTAAGGTTCTGCACTTAGGCAGGAAGAACCAGATGCACAAATATAGGATGGGGGACACATGGCTTACTAGCGGTACATGTGAAAAGGATCTCAGGGTCTTGGTGGACCACAAGCTTAACATGAGTCAACAGTGTAATGCAGCAGCAAAAAAAGCTAATGCTATTCTAGGCTGCATCAACAAAAGTATGGTGTCCAGATCAAGGGAAGTAATAGTACCACTCTGTTCTGACTTAGTCAGACCACACTTGGAATACTGTGTCCAATTCTGGGCACCACAATTTAAGAAGAATGTTGACAAACTGGAGGAGGGCAACCAAGATGATCAAGGGTCTGGAAACAGAGTTATGAGGAGCGCTTGAAGGGGTTAGAATCATAGAATCATAGAGTTGGAAGAGACCACAAGGGTCATCGAGTCCAACCCCCTGCCAAGCAGGAAACACCATCAGAGCACTCCTGACATATGGCTGTCAAGCCTCTGCTTAAAGACCTCCAAAGAAGGAGACTTCACCACACTCCTTGGCAGCAAATTCCACTGTCAAACAGCTCTTACTGTCAGGAAGTTCTTCCTAATGCTTAGGTGGAATCTTCTTTCTTGTAGTTTGGAACCATTGCTCCGTGTCGGCTTCTCTGGAGCAGCAGAAAACAACCTTTCTCCCTCCTCTATGTGACATCCTTTTATATATTTGAACATGGCTATCATATCACCCCTTAACCTCCTCTTCTCCAGGCTAAACATGCCCAGCTCCCTTAGCCGTTCCTCATAAGGCATCGTTTCCAGGCCTTTGACCATTTTGGTTGCCCTTCTCTGGACACGTTCCAGTTTGTCAGTGTCCTTCTTGAACTGTGGTGCCCAGAACTGGACACAGTACTCCAGGTGAGGTCTGACCAGAGCAGAATACAGTGGCACTATTACTCCCCTTGATCTAAATGCTATACTCCTATTGATGCAGCCCAGAATTGCATTGGCTTTTTTAGCTGCCGCGTCACACTGTTGGCTCATGTCAAGTTTGTGGTCAACCAAGACTCCTAGATCCTTTTCACATGTACTGCTCTCAAGCCAGGTGTCACCCATCTTGTATTTGTGCCTCTCATTTTTTTTGCCCAAGTGCAATACTTTACATTTCTCCCTGTTAAAATTCATCTTCTTTGTTTTGGCCCAGTTCTCTAATCTGTCAAGGTCATTTTGAAGTGTGATCCTGTCCTCTGGGGTGTTAGCCACCCCTCCCAGTTTGGTGTCATCTGCAAATTTGATCAGGATGCCCTTGAGTCCATCATCCAAGTCGTTGATAAAGATGTTGAATAAGACCGGGCCCAAGACAGAACCCTAGGTATGTTTAGCCTGGAAAAGAGGAGACAGAGGAGATATGATAGGCATCTTAAAATATCTTAAGGGTTGTCACATGGAGGAGGGAGCATGCTTATTTTCTCCTGCTTGGAGCGTGAACCAATGGCTTCAAATGGCAAGAAAGGAGATTCTGACTAAACATTCGGAAAAACTTTCTGACAGTAAGCGCAGTGGACAAGACTCCCATGAGAAGTGGTAGACTCTCCTTCCTTGGAAGTTTTTAAACAGATGTTGGATGGCTACCTGTCATGGATGCTTTAGTTGAGATTCCTTCATTGCAGGGGGTTGGACTGGATGACCCTTGGCATCCCTCCCAACTCTAAGATTCTATGATTCTGTTATTTATTAAGTAGAACTTTGCACATAAGATCTTCTGTTTGATGTACTACATGGGAATGTTTGTCAAATAGTTCTCAGATTTATTTATTTTTAAGAACCACATTGCTGCGAAAATTCAATACACCCCCAGGGAACCTACTTTTCAAGGTGATAACTTCTGTTTTTCTGTCATGCCATTTCAAACACTAGCTTCTCTCTAAAACAAGATATGTGCTTCTGACAGATTTTATTTTTTTGGGTAATTGTACTCTGGGCAAAGTCTTCCTCCTCCCCCCTGCCCCCCCCCCCCCCGGTATCAGAAATCTGTGCTACAGTAGCTCCTGCTATCTGTGCCCCACCGGAGCAAACTCCCGCTGTGCAGCTTTTGCTGTGGCGCTGCAGTTAATTTCCCCTTGTGGCCATTTGGCTAATCCTCTGATAGAGAACAGGGAGAGGTTCATGTGAACAACAAGAAAAGTGCAGGAGAAATGCTTTGGCTCACAGACATTTTGACTTGCAGCTCCCCACAAACTTGAAAAATATGCCTTTTGGAAAAGGTTGGCTTTTTTTTTTTTTTTTTTAGTCTCCCCACCCACAGTCTGTACAGCCCAGAATGTGAAATATAGGCCGTTTTAGATGGCTGGGAGACAAGCCTTGCGGGAAATGCATTAAGGAGCTCTAATATTACAGCAACAAGGTGACTGCATGCTTTATTTTGAAAATACCATGAATGTAATGCCAGCTTCCTTCTTATGTCTATTGAAATGGAGACAAGTGATGGCAGACATAGTTGTGTGCCTTTTCAAGGGGAGAAGCATATTGCCTGAGATACACTCACATATTTCAGTATATTCATGTATCCTGTTTACTCTCACCAGACGTCAACAACTCACACAGCACATACGGTAAGGGGGTCCACACATAGAGCAAGGAGTGGGGTGGTATCCAAAGTTGTGTTGCCAGGCTAGCCCTGCTGCTAATGTTCAGACACCGAGCATGGTCCTTTTTTCGTGATGAATCCCATTAGCACGCAGTCACTACTCGTGAGCACCGTGTGTGGCCTCACATAGATGGCATGTGTAATCCCCAAGGGAGAATGATTCTAGGTTAGTTTTCTCCTCAATTTGCTATTTTTTAAGGCTAGAAATTCCCTTTCTTTATTGGAGAGCATTCCATCCTGTGAACCCCTTAGCTTTTAGCCTGAAGTTTCAGTCACATATTCAATGATCTCATACAGTGTTTGTGAGAACGAGACTCTCTCTTGGAGGAGGAGATATTGCTTTGATGATGCGAGGGAAAACAGCAGCTACAAGAATACTATCACAAAAATTATAAGTTTGCGAATGTACGTCATGCTGTGATTTACTTTTTTTTTTTAGTGCATAGGAGATGTGCTTTATTTTTAAGACCTGTAATGAGGTTTCAGCATGTTTTAAGTGAATAGCACAGGAAACGCAGAATAATTGTTGCTGTCTCCTAGCGGTTCGAAAGCATGTTGAAGTGCAAGTAGATAAAAAGGTACCGCTCCGGCGGGAAGGTAACGGCATTTCCGTGTGCTGCTCTGGTTTTACCAGAAGCGGCTTAGTCATGCTGGCCACATGACCAGGAAAAACTGTTTGTGGACAAACATCGGCTCCCTCAGCCAGCAAAGCGAGATGAGCGCCACAACCCCAGAGTTGTTCGTAACTGGACTTAACTGTCAGGGGTCCTTTAATTTTACCTATGCTACAGGGACTTGCAGAAGGTGCTTTAGCATTGCCTTGTTTTTTCAACCACAATTTCTGCTTAATGAATGACAAAGAAATTGAAGATAATCTGTACTGTTTATTGTGGTCCAAATTATATTGTTCTGCAATCAAGAGGGACATAGATACCTGAATTTTGTGAAACTAGGGTGGCCAACTGTCCTACTTTAGAGAGAACAACCCTCTGTTTTGAAGGGTTATCAGAGAACAGCCTTATATTAGAAAGCATCCTTTATTTGAAGTCCAAGTTTCCCTAGACACTCTGGGTGACTTAACAGCATATATTAAAACATTAAAAAAATCAAACATTATAAACTTCCCGAAACAGGGCTGCCTTCAGGTATCTTCTAAAAGTTGTAGCGTTGTTTATCTCCTTGACATCTGAAGGGAGGGTGTTCCACAGGGTGGGTGCCACTACCGAGAAGGCCCTCTGCCTGGTTCCCTGTAACCTCACTTTTCGCAGTGAGAGAACCGCCAGAAGACCCTCGGAGCTGGACCTCATTGTCCAGGCTGAACGATGGGCGTGGAGACGCTCCTTCAGGTATACAGGAACAAGGCCGTTTAGGGCTTTAAAGGTCAGCAACAACACTTTGAATTGTGCTCAGAAACACACTGGGAACCAGTAAAGATCCTTTATATGGTCTTGGCAGCCACTCCTGGTCACCAGTCTAGTTGCTAATCTCTGAGTGTCATAAATTCATAAATTATATTTTAATAACTCCGTACACTTCCATCTTAATAGGAGAGCTTGTGTTTATGGGACCTAAAAGCGTTTCTAAAAAATCACGTTTGTATCGGATGTAATTTGCATCCCATTTCTTTTAAACAGGCAGCGGTGGAATAAGTATAAAGGAAGGAAGAATTAAACTTTACCTATGGCTATACATTTTAGTTTTTTGTGTTTCTTTTTAAAGGGGGAAAATCTGTGCCTTGTAATGAAAAATAGCAGCTTTGAAAAAAGAGAAAAGATTCTGTGTATCCTCCAAGGAAAGCTTCGCATCTTTTCAAAGACAAACCAGACAAGAAATATAAATCATATATTTAAGGGAAAGGAGATAGTTCAGGAGCAGTGTCCTTCAGGGTATTCTGTATTTTACTTATGCTGTTAGGTCTAATGGAGCAGAGACTTTGATCTTAATTTTAGACAAAGAGTATGTTTCCAACTACTATAACTTCCCCTTTCTTTATAACCCCTCATGTGGCAAAATATTTGATGGCCTTTCCATACTGACCCTTTTCTGGTAAGAAAAACACTTCACTGGTGTTCAGCATGCAACATGAAACATGCAACACTATTTTCTCTCAATTTCTGTCTCAGATTTTTATAAGATGGTTAAAAAAAAATTCTTGGCAAATATAAATTTCATGTTTCACAGTGACAACTTGCCCAGGTTAGTAGCATATTTTTGACACAAGATGTATTCACATTTGAAAGAGAAAACTGCTTTCTAAAGAAAATACTCTGGTAGATGGATAACTCCCTAGGTGGTATTCAGTAGCATGACACTGATGCAAATTCTGGGCTGTTTTCTCTCAGTGTAGCAGAGACTAACAGCACAATTCTGAACAAGTTATGCAGGAGTAAATCCCACTGACTTCTGTGACTGTTACTCCATAGTAAATGTGTATAGGATTACAGCCTCAATCAAATTTTGCAACCACACCTATTTCCTAATACGCAGTGAATTTTAAAATGTGGAACCATATTGCTTTATGCACTTCTTTCTGTGAAAAGTGGGTATTTATGGAAAAAAATCACAAGGTCCATTTCTTTTTAATCAGCGTGGGAGCTATTCTAGAGAACATCAGCATCCCAAAATACTCAAATCTGTACCTACAAAGTACACTACTTATTTCTTTTCTTTTTTTATGTCTGTAGCTCAAAATTAAAAACGAGATTCCACATACCCCAAAACAAACACATACACACAAACTAACATGTGAGAAACATTCCAAGGCTTAGAATACCAAAAAGTCTCTAAAGGACTATTAATTAGGCACCTTTTAAGTACCAAGTTACACAAAAACCTAGAAGGAATGCTTTCTGTTTAAATAACACAATGAAATAGTATCTCTGTAAGAAATGGAATGTGAAACCTGCTTTCTAGGTAGAGGCAAAATGCACATACCAATGTCTCCAGAATTCTTTAGTGGCTAAGATTGCAATCCTGTCCCCATTTACCTAGGAATAAGCCTGATTGAACTCAGTAGGATTTACTTCTGAGTGCACATGGAAGTGGCTTGTTCACATCATTTGTTCTCTATCCCCCACTACTTTTCCAGATAATGGAAGTAAGTGCCCCTATTTTTAATCTGACAATTCTTGAAGGATATGATACACAGTATGTGAGTGTCTTAAAATAGCACTGAAGATACTTGCAGGTGAGGAAATCCATCTTTTGATGGAATCTTCTGCATGAATTGTTTGGTATCTGTGGAGACTTTTTTTAAGGTGGCAAAATATGTCTTATAACTTTGCACATGTTAATTGAGTTGTGTAGAACCGATTCCAAATTATGAATTATTAGGAGATATCTGTGTGGCTCCTTTGTCTCATGATAGATTTGTGTTATAATCCAGATAAGACCAGTGTTTAGGTTGCTGGCAAATACAAAATGAAGCAACAACCTTATAGAGCATAATGGACCTTCTTCTGTCATATGCCTCTGCTTTATGACCCTGTTCTCCTTCCAGTTTGTCTAAGCTGAATTTGAGACGGGGAGCCAAATCGCATTGCTGCCTCTCCTGCACAAGTCCCCCCCCCCCCCCGAATTTCACCATGGAATGATGACAATGTGATTCTTTGAATACATCAAACTTCAAGCTTAACTGAAGGGAATATATTGGGATACAACAACAACAACAACAAATTATTTATACCCCACCCATCTGGCTAGGTTTCCCCAGCCACTCTGGGCGGCTTCCAACAAAATATTAAAATACAATAGTCCATCAAACATTAAAAGCTTCCCTAAGCAGGGCTGCTTTCAGATGTCCTCTAAAAGTTCGGTAGTAGTTGTTCTCTTTGACATCTGGTGGGAGTTTGTTCCACAGGGCAGGTGCCACTACCGAGAAGGCCCTCTGCCTGTTTCCCTGTAACTTGGCTTCTCGCAGTGAGGGAATACATATTAGTAGTATTGCATTCAACCTTAAAACCTAAGGGAAAGAAATAAAACCCCACGCTCCATCGTAACCCAAAAACGTTGACATAGAATTGTAGAGTTGGAAGGGACCCTGAGGATCATCTGGTCCAACCCCCGGCAACTAAGGAATATGCAACATATGGGGATGTTGAAGTAATTCAAGACACAAAGGAGTAAATGTACAGTGGAGACAAAATATGAATGACAAGAACAATGACTTGATGTAATGCCACAGATAAGGTTGCCTCAATAAAAAAAGTCAGAAGGATAATATGGGAATTCAGCAATGTATATATGTAAAAAGTATACAGAGAGTAAAATAAAAGTCATATATTCCAGCTTCTAGTGAAATGAGAGGCGGGTTGTTGATTGTGTTCCTCTTTGTTGACATATGTCATAAATGAATACCACGTGATAAATAAACACATCTGTTTCTAAAATCCCCCGGAGGACTTTCAATTTGTGTATCATTTCATTTCATCAAAGCTAGATACCATACTTTATGAAAGCAAGCAAGTGCCATTCTGTGGTTGATTCTCCTGGCTTTTTAAGCAGCTAGAATGTTAATCCCTCACAGGCCAGGGCATCCTTCCTGGGTGGCTGCCGCTGTCTCTCACAGCCCCATGCATTCTGTGAGGTAGTTGGGCAACCTTGAAATTCTTTATATTAGAATGTCTAAGCATCATTTGCTAGTCAAGGAAAACGTCCTTCTCCCAAGCGACAAGCTGCTGACGCTCTGCTTATAAACAGTGGAGCCAGCAACAATCTTTGGCCCATTAGATGGAACATGACCAAATGATCAATCTTCATACTGAGGCTCAATTACAGTGTTGTCATCTTTTGCAAATGGTGGCCCTACACAGTTCATCAAGTGTTGAGTTGCAGATAGTCACATTATTGTGAGATAATCCCATCCCATGTAGCTTAGCATCATAAAGTTTTTAAAGTGCTTGTGCGTGTTCTCGTTTCCATTAGGCCATAATGCCTTAAACCGTTTTGAAAGAAATCCAAACAACATCTAGTTAGAGAAGACCCTAAAACAGATTTATAGGGCCTGTTCAGAACTTCCATCTATACAACAGTGGCTCTATTGTTATTCAAATGAGCTAGCTGATAGTGACACTAGGTTTCTAAAGGTTGTTGGTTGACAGTATCTTTCTGTTAAAGGAATCTGCTCAGCAAACTTTGCCCTTAAAAAATGGAATTTGCAAAAGGACAGGGTGCTGTTTTTCATCCGTGTTTGAACCTTCACAGACCCCTTCAAAGTTAATGTGGCTGCTATATCTGTCACTTTATGGTTTGCGTTCAGAGGGGTAGTTGTGTTAAATTTGTTGCAGCAAAAACAATAGCCCTTCAGCATTTTAAAGACCAACAAATTTATTATGGCACACGATTTCATGGACTACGTTACAATCTCTGTTATTGGATGCATACAGTCCCCCCCCTCCAATACATACACTTGAATGAAACACAACTTTTATTTAAAAATCACACTATGTGTGTCAGTTCGTTTACCAATGTCAGGACAGCTACAACTGCTTATAAATAGCTACTATTACGGTAATTACATAATTATCTCTATCTGCATACATTGTGCACTTCATTTCCCTCTGACCTCATTGTTTACAATCTCCCCCTGCCCACAACTATGCTTTGATACCTTGAAGTCTGCATAATCTGATCAAGTGTATTGTAGTCCAGTAAAGCAATCATATTATTTGCCATAATAAATTTGTTAGTCATCAAGCTGTTGCAACAAACTTCATTGTTTTTTATGGCTCATCTAACTACTTCGCATTATCACAGCACTTGCCCTTACTTAGGCATGATGTAGGATATGCAGAGCTGAATATCTCTAACCTCCAGCAAGTCTTGTTGACAGTTGCTGTTGTGTATTTCACAAAGCCAGATAGCAGTATAATATAAGCAGTTTGCTTCCAGTTGTTCTGAATTGCCCCCTTATAGCAGAAGGATCCATTAGAAAGGGTGTTAGAATGGCACTGAAAATAGCCCAGTGTCCAGCTCTCCCCTTCCTCCTCATAACATGTATTTCAAGCTATCCGGTAAACTGTTGGCCTTTTAAGGTGTGCTGCTCAGCTCCCGACACTCAGTTTTGTGGCATTCCTCCTAAGTACTTTTCTTGCTTACCCTGTGGGTGGGTAGGTTGGGTAACACATATACATACAGTGGTACCTTGGTTTAAGAATAGCTTAGATTATGAACAACTTGGATTAAGAACGCTGCAAACCCGGAAGTAGGTGTTTTGGTTTGTGAACTTTGCCTTGGAAGCAGAACATGTTTCGCTTCCTGTTGAGTGTGTTCCATTTGTAAATTGAGTCCTCCGCTGGTATGGGAAAGCATGCCTTGGTTTAAGAACGCTTTGGTTTAAGAACGGACTTCCGGAACAGATTAAGTTCGTAAACCAAGGTACCACTGTATTGAGAGAAGGGCAATCTTGATAAAGCACACTCCCTGCTTTTCCCAGTAAGAATTGAAAATGAATGTACGTGTGTGTGCATGTGTGTGTGCGTGCTCATACACGCATACCCAAGTCTTGATAGGATATAAACTGAAACAGATTCCACAAGGTGTCTGGTTGGCCATTGTGGTAACTAGATTGTGGGAACTAGATGTGCCTGTGATGAAACAGGGCTCTTCCGTTTTGTTCTTAAAAGGCAGGCTGTATAAATGAGATGTTTTTCCAAGCTCTGCTAAAGGTGGAATACAGCTAATATCACGCTCACATTCATGGAGCAGGAATGCCCCGTGTGCATTGTAATTCTGTAATGACTGTTATTTATCACAAATCTGCCACATGTTTGTTCACCCTGACTAATGAATGACCTTTGCATTCCTACAAGCAAACCTGCACAGGCCCTTGGTTGCTGAAGTTGTAGAGTGATGGCTATTTGTCATGCTTCACTTATATTAATCACTGACTCAAGCCACCCCGCCAGGGAAAATATCTTGACCTTGCGTTATGATGCTCATGTGCTCACAGCGCACACAAAGTCAAGCTTTTTCATGGGTTACCGTATCAGAAAAGCTGCCTTTTCTGTCTTTAGTTGCAGTGATTTGGAGCTGACTTTGGTACTGTTTGAATCAAATTGCTGTCAATATTGTCATAGCAAATTTATCAGCCGAGGAATTGTTTACAATGTCTTAGCAATGCCTGGACTGATTTGTTGACTGTTTCGGTGATTCCTTTGTAAAGCTTCAATTTCTTAAATTGATAAATGAGATGGAATGCACAAATGAATAACAGCAGCAAAAAGATAAGTTTTCTTACAAAAAAAGAAGCTCATCTAGCATTGAAACAAAGAAAAGGCAGAAAAGAACAAGGCTCTTTGATGCACTTTAACTTTTTTTAAGAAAAGAAAGAGGTGTATTGAAGGCTGCCATTGAATGACACCAAGTGCAGCTTAATTCAGTGACATGGGCAGGATTGGACTATAAATGCCATGATGTAGTTTCTGGGCTCTTGAAAGGCACTGAATTCTCCTTATTCAGTTCTAGATTTCGTAGTGCTGTAGTGGTAAGTTTTGAAGTGCAGGATCTTGTCATGTAAGCTACACCTCCTAAAGCAGCTTTTCTCAAACTTGGGTCCCCTGATGATGTCAGACTACAATTTCCATCATCCCTAGCTAGCAGCACCAGTGGCCAGGGATGGTGAGAGTTGTTGTCCAACAACAGTATCGGGAGCCAAAGTTGAGAAAGTCTGCCCTAGAGAATCGTTAGCAAAAATATAAAAATATATAAAAAAGACAGGCAGCTGACTATATACACATTCCCTAGCAGGGTATAGGGAAGGGTGGTAGCTCAGTGGTAGACCGCATGCTTTGGATGCCAAATGGTTCAGTCTCCAGCATCTCCTGATAGGGCTGGGAAAGACTCCCTTGTCTGGAACCCTGAAGATCCACTGCCAGTCAGTGTTGATGATACTTCGCTATGGACCGTTGGTCTGACTCAGTATAAGGCACCTCCCTATATTCCTATGTTCTCATTTTATTAGAATCAGCTGACAGTCACAATCACTAGTGATTAGGATGACTGACTAGTTCACCTTGAGCCTGTCAATGTCTGATCATAGACTATCTAACAAAGGTCAAACCGTCCTCCAACAACCTTACTCCACCCCCACAAGCTTAATAGGTCCAATTGTTGATGCCATTGCTCCTGCTGTAGAAAAAGTACCAGAGCTGGGCTCCCCTGTTTTCCTTCTCTACTACAATACTAGATGAAGTCCTCCAAATCTCCTTACCATTATGCATCCATCCTTTTGATGCTCAGTCAGAAATCGACAACATCTCACACGCCACCTTTCCAGAATTCCAGAACTGTGTCCATCAGTACCAAATAAATTGCTCACCTCTAGCCTTCTGCCCCCTTTCTTCTTCACCCCTGCAGTGAGGTAAGTGAGAATGCAAAATGCATCCTTAATGATCATGGGGGGACATGAGACTGTTGTGAAGAATGCTGAATGCCATTAATTTATATAACAATGCTGTCATCCTGCTGTTTTACAAGCCAGTAACTTAGTCCTTTGCTCATCCTAGCTGTTTATTTCCATGAGGGAAGTGGATTATTACCTTGTAAATGGCACAATGGGATTAGCACGGCTATGCTACTGGTGTGGCAAACATTATCAACATTATCGTCATCATCTCTACTAGTGTGCTTCCTATTGCTTCATTTGAAAAGTATAAGTTGCTGGGCTGGGAGGCTCAACTCTCTCTACAAGCCATGTCCTCTGACCCAGGATTCCTTACCCCAGAAACAGAACATTGGCCATGGTGGTTAAGTGGTCCAGGAAAGTTGCACTGCTTATATTCAGAGGCAATCTCATTTATCCTATAAAGCGACTTTATCCTGAATCATGTCACTGGCCCACCCATGCCAAGATTGTCTATTCAATTTACAAGTTGCTCTCTGAGACCTCAAACATTCCTGACTCTGGGGCCTGAGATGGTGGGAATAGAATCTGGGATCTTTGATAGGTAAAAACCATGGACTTTGCTACTGAGTTATGGATGCCCCCCTAATATTGCTTTATATTTATCCAGCATTGAAAATGAATTCTGGGACTGAAATCTGGTCCTTCCACTATGTTAGGGCAGTAGCTCCAAGGAGAGACATCATCCCAAGTGCTTTACATTTCTCTGGAGGCCACACTTGATGCAACAATACGGCTCATCCAAAAGGTCAGACTGTAGGTATAAGGAGAGCTGTGTTTATTTTCCCATTTTCATTTCTATTGGAGGAGAAAGGCATCTGTTCTAGCATAGACCCCAGTATCCATGCATTCTTTCGTTTCTTTCTATTCTTCCTAGGATGATGCAATATATATATCCTGGTGTCATTCCAGTCAATTAATTAACCAGTTTAACAAAATTTGTATATCACTTGATTGTAATAAAACCTCTAAGTGGTTTACAATTTATGGAGCATTTATTCTCTAATTATTCTATTTCTTACCAATGCTTGGGCTACCATAGCCAACTTAGGCCAGTCCAGGAATGACCATAGTTGGTTGCACCAACCAAAGCTGGAAGAAGACGCTCCTAGCCACTAAAGGCATTTGGACCACCCAGTGTGTGTACCAATTAATGTGAAGAGAGATGCATGCAATCATTCTGACAATGCAGTTTCACTGGTGACTCATAAAATGTACAGTGAAAAAATATACCCATACTTCCTGTTAGGTGCATCAGTTTCTTGAGTGATCATGGTGAATACAGTCGTACCTCCGCTTACGTATCCCTCTGGATACGTAAGCTTTGGGATGTGAACATGGCAAACCCGGAAGTATTTTTCTGGGTTTCGCCACATGCACAGAAGCGCTAAACTGTGCTACGTGCATGCGCAGAAGCACTAGACCACATCATGCGCAGAAGTGCTAAACTGCATCACACACATGCACAGAAGCGCTAAACCGCCCATGCGCAGAAGCGGTCCTCCGGTTGCGAATTCCTCGGGATGCAGCTGGACCTCTGGAACGGATCCCGTTCGCAACTGGAGGTACCACTGTATTACAATGCACATCACACTATTGAGTGAATTCTTATTTTTCTATAGTGGTGATTTGTAAAATGACACTGACTGATTGCAGAAAATAGTGACTTTGAAATGTTACTGACTGCTTGAAAAGTTATTTGCTTCAACAAATCTGGGGAACATGGCAAAGTCGGGAATGGGGTGTTGACAGGACTGGCACACACTGCGTCTACAGACATTCTTCGAATACAGCAATAGGATTTTAGGCCCACTAGTTTTGCTATTATAGGTTTTCAAAACCTCTGAACTACAGCATTCATTCATGTGAGGAAGTTCATAAAATAAACAAGAAAGGAACAGAACTTGGTGGGATGGACCTTTGGCTCCACCAGTTTCCTTTCCACTGTTGCCCCTTTTTTCAGCAGTAAGTAATCATGTGGAGTTCAAGAAAACTGCGAGCAACCTGCCATGTTGCGTCTCCCAGGAAAACTTCCTTGTCCAACCCAATGGTAAAGCTCTTTCTGTATACCAGGTGCTCACTGATTAGGGTAGGCCAATTAGCGAAGTCTAATTTAGTGAGGCTGTTGTAGTCAGTCAATACTGGATCAAACCTATCAAATTCCTCTTGCTTCAGATACAAGTACCATTTAATCTAAATCTGAGCTCCCAGTTGAGACAATTTAGCACGATCTACCTAGATTCTTTCTTAAGAATCTCACATTGTCTGCTTGTTTGTTTCTTCCACCACAACAAGAAGCATTTGAGGTTTGAGCATATCTAAGTAGTGTTTTTGCAGCTTTGTTTAGAATCCTTTTAATTGTTCTTTTCACAATTTGAAATAGATGACATCTACCTTCTTTTGATCTTGTGAATGTCTCTGTGGTAAGAGCTTTTCAGTAAGCACCCTTTACTGTATTCTGGAAGGAGAAGTGGTGGGGCAGTGCCATTCGATTTCTCCAGCCTCAATTATTCAAACACCCCTGTTATCTGAAACAGGGTCATATTCCTTGACATCGGCTAATTGCATTGAAAATTGTGTTGATTGTCCACAATTCCTATTATCTTAACTAATTTGATGCTATGTGACATTTGGATAATCAAGGTCATTTTCTGAAATTCTGAGAGGCTGAGATCAATCTTCAGAAATTTAAGGGGCAAAACCCAGTGCTCATTTTCACCCATTTCATGTGTCCCATGACTCTCATCTCCTATCATTTCCCTCTTTTTTTATTTGGGACTGTAAAAAACAACAACAACACACCATGATAATAAAACATAGTGTCACTTATGCACGTGTGGTAATGTAAGGAATAAAACATCAATTTAAGCTGAATCAGCTTCTGTCCTGAAGTAGTGGAAAACATGAAGCATTGCCATAATTTTGCAAATGTGTAACAGCAATGCAGAGTTCGTACCTGCCAACAGAACCCTTCACTAGTAATATGTGAACCCAGTTCTACCATGTATAAATATAAACCCGACAGCTTCCATTATTACTAACAGTTTCAGTGAGGCCGTGTCCCATTAATTGCCTCAGAGCAGTTGAATACTAATTGTGTGTGAGCCATTACAGTACTACTGTTCTTAGGTCATTCTGATTAATAGGCCTCCTGGCTACAGCTGCATTATTCATTTGTGTTTAGAAGCATATTTCTGTGATCTGGTATTTGGTAATGAGAAGGGGACAGTTTCAACAGAGTGTATAGGTGCCAGATTACAGGGCACCAGGGGAGGAATTGAGAGACCTGAGGCACTGAGAATAAGCAGCATGTTCTAAGAGTTTGGAAGCGAAAATAAAAAAGGGAGGTTGACCAGTTTCAGACAGATGGCGTGCAGTGATGAAGGTGGGTGGCCTGATCTGACTATCTGAACTGGGTCAATGTTTTAGTAGAGTCCAGCGTATCTTATCATTGCCAAATTGAAAAGCATTGTAGGTATCTGTGGCATGGATTCAGCTTAGGCACACACATACCCCTACACTCTAGCTCTCTGTTGTACTCAATATTTCAGCCCATCTGGTTCCAGTGAGCTTCAGGGGAAGTCTTTGTCATGGCCTGGCCAATGGGTGTGGGCTATTCTGTGGTGCTGCAGAATATGGAACAGGTGATGCCTTGCAATCAAGTCAGATCATTGGTCCATCTACCTCTCTTTTGTCAACACATTGAAAACAGGCACTGAACATGCCAGTGATTGAACCCGGCGACCTTCTGCATGCCAAGTAGATGTTCTGCTGCTGAGGTTATGTCCCTTCCAAACTTTTGGGCGGTAACAGCCCACTTATGAAATTCATTCCCCTTGGGCACCCTCACTGTGGAGCTTCTGATATCATTTAAAGATGCATCTTGTCACCCAGGCCTTTGAGGAAATTGACCTCTTTGAGGCCATCTGCAGTTACAAAGTCTGTTCTGTTAGTGATTTAATAGTTTTACACTTCATTTATTTAAATGAATGCATAGTGTTTATTAATGGTCACAGTTTTTGTTCTATATTGGACTTTATTGTTTTAAGTGACTATTTAGTAAACTGCCCTGGGATCTTAATTGATGAAGGGCAACTCAAAAATGAAAATAAATAAATAAATAAATAAATAAATAAATAAATAAATAAATAAGGTTGTTTACTTTATATGTATGTTTAGATTGATATGCTGAACAGACCTACGGTACCTATTCTCTTGGTCTTTCTTTGTGCATAAGCACAATATAATTGTAGTCTAGTGACATATTCTAAGGGCCCTGGAGAACTGAGACTGAATAAAAAAACTTAGCCCACAAAAATGATATTAATAGTCCATATTTATGGCTTTGTTTCTGTTTTTTTTTTAAGATTATTTAGCAAACTCATTTGGAGTTAATTCTCACCTGCTGTTTCCAAAAAAAATAACATGCTGTTTCTCGCTGTTGCCAGACTTTTAAAGCATTTTGCATTATAAAACCTCTAATATAAAGTGTAAATGTTTGTGCGCCAACTAGATTCTTTTTGTGTTTTTTAGATGACTTGTGGTTTGGTTTTTGAAGAGTTTTATACTTTATTTTCTCATATGTAGGTCAGAATTTAGAATAAATTACCATTATAGATGAAGAACAACGAAGACCTATTCACAAAAGCAGCCTTTAGTGCACCAGTGGAATGTGCATGTATGTGCACTCTTGGCCAGTGATCCTTGGTGTGAAAAAGTGTAGTATCTACTCCCATTTATGAAATGTTGAAGGGTTTGTAATCTGTGTTCTCCAGTGTTAGAAACTTAGATATATAAGCTAGGTGCCAAATGTCTCCTTAAACCAGGGTTACAGTCGCCAAAATGGAATGTCTAGTTGCCATTTTGGGGCCAGACGGCTTAGAAGTCGTATTTCTCAATGCAACTTTTTGGTTCCCGAAATTTGTTCTGATTGTGCAGATAAAATACCATTCGACAGGATGTGTTGTTAGTGTGTGAAAACAGGCAAGATCCAAGGATCCCCAGACATGCACCTCGAGATGGTGGAGACATCAGGTGCCATTGTGGTGCCTGGGAATCATCACTTGGTCGCAGATGGCCGACAGATGCAAAATGCGCCTGGTGGATTTCGAACCCTGGTATTATCCACCTGTCACCTGTCCAGGTGGAGTTAGCTGCAGTTTGTTCTGTGGTACAAGAAAGTTTTCTGAAGCTTGGAACTGAAAATTGCCATTGCAGGGTAGTCCCGCTTTTCCACCTAAGATGCTACATTGCAGCAATAATGAACATGCAGACAAAATTTTATTTATTTATTAATTTTCTATACCGCCCTTCATCAGAGGATCGCAGAGCAGTTTACAATATGAAAACACAAAAAGTAACAAAGTAACAGACAGACACAGTTTAAAAGGTCATAGCTTTTTAATTAGCCAAAGGCCTGGGAGAAGAGGCATGTACAGTCGTACCTCGGAAATCAAATAGAATCTGTTCCAGAAGTCCGTTCGACTTCCAAAATGTTCGGAAACCAAGGCGCTGCTTCCGATTGTCTGTTTGGGTTCCAAAGAAGGGTTGCAAACTGGAACACTCACTTCCGGGTTTGCAGTGTTTAGGAGCCAAAACATTTGAGTCAAAAGGCGTGTTACTTCCGAGGTATGACTGTATTTGCTTGGTGCATGGCAAATAGCTCTTTATCTGCAGCTGGCCCATGTACACCTAGGTCTGCGTATAAATAATTAGCACTGTAGTTTTTCTAGGCTTTATATTGCTAGTTTAACGAAATGTCTTCGACAAGTGCCCTGCATGTGTATCTTAGATTACTATTTTAAAGCTGTTGTTGTCGTTTAGTCGTGTCTGACTCTTCGTGACCCCATGGACCAGAGCACGCCAGGCACTCCTGTCTTCCACTGCCTCCCGCAGTTTGGTCAAACTCATGCTGGTAGCTTCGAGAACACTGTCCAACCATCTCGTCCTCTGTCGTCCCCTTCTCCTTGTGCCCTCCATCTTTCCCAACATCAGGGTCTTTTCCAGGGAGTCTTCTCTTCTCATGAGGTGCCCAAAGTATTGGAGCCTCAGCTTTATGATCTGTCCTTCCGGTGAGCACTCAGGGCTGATTTCCTTAAGAATGGATGCGTTTGATCTTCTTGCAGTCCATGGGACTCTCAAGAGTCTCCTCCAGCACCATAATTCAAAAGCATCAATTCTTCGGCGATCAGCCTTCTATTTTAAAGCTATAAACAAGTAAATACTGTAGAAGTAATTTCAGAAACCCTCTTGTGCTGTATTCAAACATAGTTATTTCTGTCCCTAAAACCATATGCAAAGTGTTCAGTAATCAAAAGTGTTTTATCTGTTCTCAGATTGCCATTAAACAGGCAAGGAACATTGTGTTTCTTTTTATCCAAAATAGTATATATACAGTGGTACCTCTGGTTACGTACTTAATTCGTTCCAGAAGTCTGTTCTTAACCTGAAACTGTTCTTAACCTGAAGAACTTTAGCTAATGGGGCCTCCCGCTGCTGCTGCACTGCCGCCATGCAAATTCTGTTCTCATCCTGAAGCAAAGTTCTTAACCCGAGGTACTATTTCTGGGTTAGGGGAGTCTGTAACCTGAAGCGTCTGTAACCCGAGGTACCACTGTATTTCAATTATTGCTTTTGGAGTATGAGCAGAAAGAAATAATGGTGGGTAATAAATCTGTAGGTGTAATGGCAATCTAATCAGTCCTTAATGTGGGCCAGCCTTTGAAGTGCACACATCCCTAAATATTTTAATTTGGAATGCTTGTTCCTGAGGAAACATCCTCTTTTGCAAGGAAATTGATTTTTTGAGAGCAAGTTCTAAAGCGTGATCCGTAAACAAGTTTGCTTATACAGTATAGCAGGTGGTACTGCAGTTCTCAGTGGGCATAAATTAGGAGCATCAATTCACTGATCCACTAAAAAAAAAAATCTAGTTGTATATATCGTTGGGAAATGGCAATATATTGGTAGCACATCTGCTTTGCATATGGAACATCATAGGTTCAAATTACTGGCATCTTCGCTTTCTGTCTCAGTAGAGGGCTGGTTCCTATATTCCTATCTGCTGCTGATCCAGGAACTTTCAGAAGTTACTGTGATGGCAAACGTTCCTGTTCTCCCCCTTTCCCACCTCCCATTATACTTTTTAGCAGGGGCTTAAAAAAACAAGACAGCCGAGGAAGGAAAAGGTTGGAAACCCACAGATTTTGTGTAAAGTGGAGATTATTAATTAATCTGCTTGTGAGTTCATACTGGGGGCATCTGTTGACCTAGGATAAGATACAGAAGACCCAAGGGTGACATGATAACCAAATGTAGGAGCTACTGGTACTGTGGCTTCATGTGGTGTGGAGGGAGGGAGGGAAGAATATTTTGCAGGCATTAACACAGGTTTTCTTAGGTTTGAAATCATCTCTTCCCATCCCCGCTTTGATGTTCAGAAACAATTTTCCAAGCAAGTCAATTAAGGACAGAAGCATGAGAAGCTCTCTGCTAGTGAAACCTTGAATGAATTGCACACAAGAGTTTAGAGTGCAATTAAAACCAACAATTTTTATTTTATTTTTTACTGTGAATATCAAGGAAAAGAAAAAATTAATTGCTGCTTGTATGCATAATAAGGGAAGCCCGGGACTGGGTTAAGACAGTGTGAAATCTTAAAGCTTTAAACAAAGTTAATTCATATCCTTCTAATAAAAATGTCTTGCAAACTGCTATATATATCTAGCTCTTGCTTCAATATTTATTGGGGCTGTTTTGAGCAACTAATAAAATATTGGTTTTTGTTACGGTGATCGTAATTAGCAGAAATCGTGTTTTACACAGACATGGCATTTTGGAAGGTATACAGATTAATGGGTTAAATCCAGAGGGGTGCTAATAACATTTTGGCTTCCATCCATTATTCCCTCTGATTTCTGCACACACAGAAAAACTTGCAGACAAGAAGCTATTAAATGGCCTAATGGGGCATCGAACTAACCTAAGGCATTTTGTGTAGGGAACGGCTTCCTCCTTAACTTCTTATTAGAACTCCCTCAAGTATAACGCAAGGATGGAGGAAACCAAACTGAAAATGCAAACAAAATGTGCTGCACTTGGTTCTTGTATTGAATGGAAGGAGCAAAATAAACATCCATATTGTTAAATAGTGTTACTATGATTGCAGAATTTAAAACAGCAGGAAAACAATTGGTGATTGTACAGATTTGAGTCTTTTGATTGTTATACCGGCATGAAAAAGTGAAATTTGCCAGCATTATAATGATCTCAGAGTGTTATTCCAGTATACATTCATACTTGTTTTTATACTTGTAAACCACTTAGAGACCTATTTTGGCACTAAGCAGTATGTAAATTAATAAATAATTATGACAGTTATAGCTGTAGAAGCCATGATGGCAGTGATTTGGATCAGGGCTCTGGCATGAGGGCAATGGGAGAGGGTTTAGCTTTCCATTCACATCTGTTGCAGTTCTGATGTGGTTTTGATATACAGTGGTACCTCGGGTTACATACGCTTCAGGTTACATACGCTTCAGGTTACAGACTCTGCTAACCCAGAAATAGTGCTTCAGGTTGAGAACTTTTCTTCAGGATGAGAACAGAAATCGTGCTCCGGCGGCGCAGCAGCAGCAGCAAGAGGCCCCATTAGCTTAGCTAAAGTGGTGCTTCAGGTTAAGAACAGTTTCAGGTTAAGAACAGACCTCCAGAATGAATTAAGTACTTAACCCAAGGTACCTCTCTCTCTCTCTCTCTCTCTTTCTCTCTCTCTCTCTCTCTCTCTCTGTGTGTGTGTGTGTGTGTGTGTATAGATAGATAGATAGATAGATCGATAGATAGATTGATAGATCGATAGATAGTGCTTTTTTTTTCTTTTTTAAAAAAATGTTTAGGGGTACTCTCATTTTTCTACTCATACTGAAATACTGTCTCTCAATGAGACCAAACTTAGATTCACAAAATGTTTAGCGGTATGTGTACGGCTGCGTCCACCCAGAAAAAAGCACTGGTGATGATAGATGATAGATAGATAGATGATAGATAGATAGATAGATATAAAAATAACTACCGGTATGTAGATAGATAGATGATAGATAGATAGTTTTATTGATATAATACGGTGCATTTTCTACCTCTGAGCATTTATTTTACACCTAGCGTCTTCCAATATAATCAAAATAATTCAGGATGTTCCTGTGTTCAACTCAGTTTTTTTTTTTAAAAAGTGAACACCAAAAAATGTAAAATGCAATGCAACAGATAATTTGCAAATGCATGTTTTACAGAGGTGCACTAGTCAGAGAGCCATGAGCTTGTCAGTGCTGCAGCTTTCTGCCAGCACAGTTCTGCTGGTGTGCTATAGGTAAAATGGCTCTTTAGAATGATGCTAGTCTGCTCAGTGACAATGTTTGCAGGAAGGATTACAAGGAAAGAACTTAAGCATGCTTAGGACTGGGAGGTTCACTGCCCAAATACACACAATGGCATATGAATGTCAAATCAGAAACCTGGAAGACAGGGACAGAAGAATAATTACCATGACAAATGCATTGGATAAAAGGCCTAACAGAAGTACTGGTTGTGTGCTGCTACCCTGGAATTCCTGTTGTTTCCTCTCATTAGCCTAGAGAGCATTTGCTTCTTGTAGTTATAGCCCTGCTTCACACTTCTTTAACCTCTTTTTGAGCTTTCAGGTCAACAGCCATTCAAAACATTTGGCAGTAATGCCCACCAAAGTTCTTCCCATCATTTAGTCACTTGGCAGATAGTGTCGAAAGCTCCAGAACTAACCCTGTTGTTGTGTCAAATCAACCAAAACAGATACTGTCAAAAGGGCTGCATTCGGTTGTTTCCTGGTGTACGGAGTAAGAGACATCACACTTCATTAATTGAAGGTGGGCGGAAGGAGTTGTTGTTGTTGTTGTTGTTTAGTCGTCCGACTCGTCATGACCCCATGGAACTGAGCACGCCAGGCACTCCTGTCTTCCACTGCCTCCCGCAGTTTGGTCAAACTCATGCTGGTATCTTCGAGAACACTGTCCAACCATCTTGTCCTCTGTCGTCCCCTTCTCCTTGTGCCCTCCATCTTTCCCAGCATCAGGGTCTTTTCCAATGAGTCTTCTCTTCTCATGAGGTGGCCAAAGTATTGGAGCCTCAGCTTCACGATCTGTCCTTCCAGTGAGCACTTAGGGCTGATTTCCTTAAGAATGGAGAGGTTTGATCTTCTTGCAGTCCATGGGACTCTAAAGAGGGAGAGGCATGGCTAATTTGGAACAAGAGACACAAAACTGAATGCGCTTCCAAAGTATTTCCAGGGAACAAGGGGGAGTTGGTGTTCTTATGATACCAGTGTAATTCAGAGCATCTGCCTGAAGGTCTGGAGTTCGAATTAATTCCTTTAAATATTTTAATATTAATTTAAACCTTTTGGGAATAGTGTTGTTTTGCCATCTTCTTTGGATTGCCTTATGGAATTTGATTTGATTTAATATTGAACGAGTGATTACTACTTGGTTAAAGCAAATAAAAAATGGGGAGGGGAGAGAAATAAAATCCAAAAATTCCCAACACTATCTCTTCCCTCCAGGGCCCACTGCAAGCCTTTTTAGCTTGTCTTGTCCCTTAGCAGTGAATTTTGAGTTGACAGCAATCAAATTTGTGGGTGTTTTGTGTGTTCATAGTGTTTAGGAAAGGGAAAAAACAACAACCTTATCATGGCTTCTCAGTAGATTTAGCATATAATTGTAGAGTTAACTAATTTTCCTAAGATCTTAAAGTACTTGAAAATAAGCCCTTGGGAACAATCTTGCCATAGCAGGGAATGCAGAAGATGAATGAGCAGGTTCCTGCTGTCTCTTTGATTTCCACAGTCCCCTTTTTAATGGCCTCTCTCCCCATGAGATCGCCCAAAATTCTGAAATATTAGTCACTTGGTTTTGTTTACTTATATTCTTCTCCTACAGTTGCAAAAAATAAGATTTGAAAAATGCTTAGGTTATACTCTCTCTCTCTCTCTCTCTCTCTCTCTCTCTCTCTCTCTCTCTCTCTGTGTGTGTGTGTGTGTCTGTCTGTCTGTCTGTCTGTCTGTCTGTCAGAATCCAGGAAGAGGGTTGTAGGGAGGCCAGGATGTAAACATAGTCAACATTCCTGTGTGCCTCTTAGAGCATGGGTTGATGTAAAAATCCAGGTTGATTGTGGTTGGAGTGTTGGATTGGACCAGGAAATCTAGATTCAAAACCTTATTGGCCATTAAGCTCACTTCACTGAGTGACCTTGGCCCAGTCATATCCCATGGCTTAACACTTCCCTATCATGATTGGGTTCTACACCTGTAGCATCTTCCCCACTTGTGAAGTCCTTCTGCCTATCAAGCCACGGGGAGGTGTGCAGATTATGTGTGCAGATTATGCACACATAATGGGTCCTGCTTGTCTTTCCTGCTGTTGTTTGCATAAACTGAGATAGTCTGAAAGGATACTTTGGGAACTAGTGGCACTCCTGCTAGTGATGGACTCCAACTCCCACCAGTCCCAGTCAGCACTATGAATTCTCAGGGATGATTGGCGCTGTAGTCACAACAACTTTTGAAAGGGCTCAGGGTTCCCCATCCATGATGGAGTCCAATTCCCTGCTCAGTGCAGACCTAAGATTCCCTGTCTTGCTTAAATATCTCCTGTGAAGGAGAGCCCGCCAACTCCTCAGACAGTCACTTACTTACTTACTTACTTGTGTATCTGAAGAAGTGTGCATGCACACGAAAGCTCATACCAAGAACTGACTTAGTTGGTCTTTAAGGTGCTACTGGAGGGAATTTGTTTTGTTTTGACTATGGCAGACCAACACGGCTACCTATCTGTTACTTACTTACCAGTACTTACTTACTTACAGTCTCTTACTGCCAAACAGCTCTTACTTTTAGGACGTTTCTGTTCCTTACTTGGGCCTGCAGCCCTCTCCTTGGTTTATACCCAGTGCTATTTTTCTAGAAAAAGGTGCTAGAACTCAGCATGAATGCCTCCCTTGTTCTCTTATAATGGCAGTGACAGCTACCTGAGAGGTGCCGTAACTAAGTTCCAGTGAGTTCTGGCTGAAAAAAATCCCTGAAACTCAAGGGTGTGTCTGTAGGGGCCCCAGGTAATTTCCCACCCAGGTGCTAACTAGCCCCATACTTGCTGATGTTTAAAAGGTAAAGGTACCCTGACCATTATAAGTCTAGTCGCGGACGACTCTGGGGTTGTGATGCTCATCTCTCTTTATAGGCCGAGGGAGCTGGCATACAGCTTCCGGGTCATGTGGCCAGCATGACTAAACCGTTTCTGGCGAACCAGAGCAGCGCACGGAAACACTGTTTACCTTCCCGCAGGAGCGGTACCTATTTATCTACTTGCACTTTGACGTGCTTTGGAACTGCTAGGTTGGCAGGAGCAGGGACCGAGCAACGGGAGCTGACCCTGTTGCGGGGATTCGAACCGCCGACCTTCTGATCGGCAAGCCCTAGGCGCCAGCACACCCTTATCCCTATTTGCCTGCCCTCCGTGGATTCTGCCCTTGGTCCCACCAATGCTCCTCATTTTGCCCTATTCGTTCAGGTACCCTCACTAGAAGGGACTCTCCTGATACACAAAATTGCCTTTGTTGGTATGGCTGGCTACTTAACCTGTCAAGCTACTCTTGGTGTGAAAAGGGACTGCTTAGCCTGTACACTCATTTACAACAGGCTTCCCCAACCTTGTGCCGCAGCCGGCATGGTCTAGGTTGGAGAAGGCCGCACAGCAAAATTAGCTGTCAGCCATACGTGATGAAGCAGACAACCCTAATATCCAGGGCTTTAGATCATAGAATCATAGAATCATAGAGTTGGAAGAGACCACAAGGGCCATCGAGTCCAACCCCCTGCCAAGCAGGAAACACCATCAGAGCACTCCTGACATATGGTTGTCAAGCCTCTGCTTAAAGACCTCCAAAGAAGGAGACTCCACCACACTCCTTGGCAGCAAATTCCACTGTCAAACAGCTCTTACTGTCAGGAAGTTCTTCCTAATGTTTAGGTGGAATCTTTTTTCTTGTAGTTTGGAACCATTGCTCCGTGTCCGCTTCTCTGGAGCAGCAGAAAACAACCTTTCTCCCTCCTCTATGTGACATCTTTTTATATATTTGAACATGGCTATCATATCACCCCTTAACCTCCTCTTCTCCAGGCTAAACATGCCCAGCTCCCTTAGCCGTTCTTCATAAGGCATCGTTTCCAGGCCTTTGACCATTTTGGTTGGGCTCCTCTGGACACGTTCCAGTTTGGTTGGTTTGGAGGGCTCCTCTGGACACGTTCCAGTTTGTCAGTGTCCTTCTTGAACTGTGGTGCCCAGAACTGGACACAGTACTCCAGGTGAGGTCTGACCAGAGCAGAATACAGCGGCACTATTACTTCTCTTGATCTAGATGCAATACTCCTATTGATGCAGCCCAGAATTGCATTGGCTTTTTTAGCTGCCGCGTCACACTGTTGGCTCATGTCAAGTTTGTGGTCAACCAAGACTCCTAGATCCCTTTCACATGTACTGCTCTCAAGCCAGGTGTCACCCATCTTGTATTTGTGCCTCTCATTTTTTTGCCCAAGTGCAACACTTTACATTTCTCCCTATTAAAATTCATCTTGTTTGTTTTGGCCCAGTTCTCTAATCTGTCAAGGTCATTTTGAAGTGTGATCCTGTCCTCTGGGGTGTTAGCCACCCCTCCCAGTTTGGTGTCATCTGCAAATTTGATCAGGATGCCCTTGAGTCCATCATCCAAGTCGTTGATAAAGATGTTGAATAAGACCGGGCCCAAGACAGAACCCTGTGGCACCCCACTAGTCACTCTTCTCCAGGATGAAGAGGAACCATTGATGAGCACCCTTTGGGTTCGGTCAGACAGCCAGTTACAAATCCACTGAGTGGTAGCATAGTCAAGTCCGCATTTTACCAGCTTCTTTACAAGAATATCATGGGGCACCTTGTCAAATGCCTTGCTGAAATCAAGGTAGGCTACATCCACTGCGTTCCCTTCATCTACCAGGCTTGTAATTCTGTCAAAAAACGAGATCAGGTTAGTCTGACATGACTTATTTTTCAGAAATCCATGCTGACTATTGGTGATCACAGTATTCCTTTCTAGGTGCTCACAGACTGTTTGCTTAATGATCTGCTCCAGAATCTTCCCTGGTATTGATGTCAGACTGACTGGGCGGTAATTATTTGGGTCCTCTCTTTTCCCCTTTTTGAAAATAGGGACAACATTTGCCCTCCTCCAGTCTGCCGGGACTTCGCCTGTTCTCCAGGAATTCTCAAAGATGACTGCCAGTGGTTCTGAGATCACATCTGCCAGTTCTTTTAATACTCTTGGATGCAGTTCATCTGGCCCTGGAGACTTGAATATATCTAAACTAGCCAAGTATTCTTGTACTATCTCCTTAGTTATTCTGGGCTGTGTTTCCTCTGCTGAATCATTTGCTCCAAATTCTTCAGGTCGGGCATTGTTTTCTTTATTGGAGAAGACTGAGGCAAAGAAGGCATTGAGGAGTTCAGCCCGTTCTGTGTCCCCTGTTTGCATTTCACCATCTTCTCCTCTGAGTGACCCCACTGTTTCTTTGTTCTTCCTTTTGCTACGAACATACCCATAAAAGCCTTTTTTGTTGCTTTTAACCTCTCTAGCAAGCCTGAGTTCATTCTGTGCTTTAGCTTTCCTGCCTCCTGTCATTCATTTGCTACGTACCCAGTTCTTCGGCATTTCACTTTGGTAACATATGTTTGTCAAACCAGGCAGAGGAAACGGTTTGAAAACACTCCAATAATATATCACAGTTAGGAGTGGGGGGAGACTGAGCTGCGGCAAACATGAAACAATTCTCCCGTCTAGCAGACTTCTTTCGTGTGTTGTGCTTGCCTTCAAACCATGGGAAAAGAATTTGTATTCTGTGCATATAAAACAAAAGTGTGATTTTATCACTAAAGATTTAGTTGTTATTCTGGAAATATTCATTGTTTTATTTAAAACAGGATTTTCCTTTCTTTACAACTATATAATAAACTAATTGCTTCATTTCAGCTCTGATTTAAACAAGTTTTATTCAATGCAGGCAGTACACTTAAAGCTAATTTATTGCATCTAAATTAAAAAAAAACACCCTGTCATTTAGTTTTATGGCACTTCCTAAAAGAAAACAAATTTTAAGTTGTTTTGGTTGTTTAGATCCTTTGAGGAATAAAGAGGGCTACAGTTCAGACAAGTCCATTTCCTTCTGTAATGGGAAATATTCCAAGCATTTCTCTTCAAACAAAACCCAAAAGATTATCTTTACAGACTTCTGTTTAGGAGATTTTTGGACAACACCCTAGAACAGGAAGCCACAGTTTTTCCCAAATTTATACAGGATGGAAATAGATAATATTTCCATTATGAAAACACCCAGCTGCGACTAATGATTTCAGATTTTATAATGGAAGTTTTTGGCACACACTCTTTGGCTGTACCTGAAAGTTTAAATTTAGTCAACAATTCAACATAACGGGTGGAATCCAATTTGTAATTCTAAGCACTGTACCTCCAAAGATTAGTCAATAATTTAACAGTGGGTGAAATCCAGTTGGTTAGAGGAGGCAGGGAGATGACTTTTGCTGATTCCCGTTTCCACCCTGCAACTCCCAAAGCATTTGGAAAAGTGCGAATTTCAAAGTTTTCGGACACATATTGTTTCAGAACGTGTGAATTAGGTTTGCCTTGTAATGTGGACAGAATCAAATTCTCCCCCCCTCCCCCCCGTTCCTATGCAAAGCAGAAGGGTCTGTGTGTGTGTGTGTGTGTGTGTGTGTGTGTCAGTTTTGAGTCAAAAACCAGCAGGGTAGTGGTTGCTTAATCCTTACTCAATACAATGGTACCTCAGGTTAAGCATTTAATTCGTTCCGGAGGTCCGTTCTTAACCTGAAACTGTTCTTAACCTGAAGCACCACTTTAGCTAATGGGACCTCCTGCTGCTGCCGCACCGCCGGAGCACGATTTCTGTTCTCATCCTGAAGCAAAGTTCTTAACCCGAGGTACTATTTCTGGGTTAGCGGAGTCTGTAACCTGAAGCGTATGTAACCTGAAGCGTATGTAACCCAGGGTACCACTGTATGTCCCTAGATTTGCATAGCTTTGCCTAATACGTTGCCACATAGATTAGTCAATTATGTCAGCCAGTTTGGGGAAACTTGAATCCCACGTGGGGCAGGCATTCACCAAAGTCCAAGCAAGAAGGCAGAGGAGAATTTTGACAAAGAAATGTTGCCTCTGTGTTAGTTCCTTCTTCTGCCTATGGAATTAGTTGGGCCAACGTATATATAAAGGCTTTTTGAGCAGAAATGGTTGGCGGGGGGGGGGGGGGGGGAGAGAGAGCAAGCAAGTAAAATCCACTGACATTAATGGAACTTAACCTTTTAACACCTAACATTTTCTCCATGTGCGTCTTGAAATGGCATTCTAGGAAAGTAAACGATCTTGTTTAATATCTGAGGCCTTCTGTGAATGTGAAACAGTTAGACTAAAAATGTCCTTATTGTTATAATAAATATCTGGTTTACGCTGATAAGAATTGAGAGGGTTCATGTAGTGCCAGGCGAAAAAGCCAAAAGAATCAGTTTAATTGAATCTTCTTACTTAGAATGTCACAGTTCTACAGAATAGAGGTCTGGGGAATTGTGGCAAAACGCTGCCTTGGCACCTTCTTACTGGTTGCGTGGTTCAGTTGTATTATTGCTTCTGGTCCCACTGAAACCAATTGTAGGCAAGTTGTTTTTTTATAGCAGACAAAATGTGTCTTTAGAGCTAACCTTGACTGTATAAATATATGGTTCAGGTTATATATCACTGAATTTATTGGGTCAAATAAGGAGAAATACATATAAAAAAGTTTGAAGCAGTGGGAGATTTATTTCTTAATGCCTCTGTTTTCTTATTTTATTACGTTCTCAGAACTTGCATGCTTTGCATGGATGCGCTACTTATTTTATCTGTGACCTTGTGCGGTGCTTGGGAACACAATTTAAAAACAAAACCAAACGTTCTAAAAATAGTGCCATTCCATTTTTCACCAGACGCTCTTTAAAATGGTGTTTGTCTGAGAGTCATGTCTACAATCATGGGAACCACAAGTACTGGGGTCATCACAACTGTTATAGTATAGGGGCCTTCACCCTAAAACCATTCTCCCATTTACCCACAATATCTGCCTCTGAACCCATAAGTTGAGCATCTGTTTTTAGTTTGTCTGGTTTGCTTCCTTGCCACGTCTGGAACTATTGGATCTGTTCTCTGATTACATGGCATTTGCGTTATCTGGATTATGTGGGCTGATTTGTGAGACATTGGTGGGACATGTATGGGCATCCCATTTCATTATGTATTCTTTATTTTTATATCCCAACTTTCCTCCAATGAGCCCAAGATGGTGTACATAGTTCTCCCTTCCCTGTTTTATTTTCCCAACTGATGAGCTTAGTCTGAGACACAGTAAGTGGCTCAAGGTCACCCAGTGAACTGCAAGGCTGAGTGGGGATTTGAACTCTTAAGTCTCGCAGGTAGCAGCCCAGCACTCTAACCATTGTGCCACACTGCTTCTCAGTGGCATGGGCTAGGATATGTTGACCCCTTCCTTTTCTGTGGTTCCATGACTTTTCTGCTATCCCATTTTAGACTTTTATTTTTTTGTCATCTACAGGATAGCTTTGTTCACTATAGCCACTGAGAAAATCAGAAATATGCTGATTTGACTGATGTCCTATGACTCGGGGATAATTTGATATAAATTTGCATTGAGCTTCCTTTTCTAGATCAATGCTCCTTATTCCCCTCCCCCCAATAGCAATAGCAATATTAATAATTACTTTATTTTGATCTAAATTTTTATACAGCGCTGTGCTGTGGATGTCTCAGACTGACTGATTTCAAGAAAGGTTAGGAAAGTCTCTAATTTTGTGATCACTGACTCCCAGGAGAATATCCACTACCTGCTCCATCCTGACCTTTCCATGGCCTCAATTCCTCAGTAACTGCAAATTAGGATTCTTAGGTCTCTGTTGCTTTAAGGCACACATGGGCAACCCATGTTGCCTCTTCAGTGGCACAACAACCGCCTGATCAGCTGGCAGCTGGGGAGAAGTGACCATGCCTGCACTGATACTCCTAGAACAGGAACCCTGATCTTGACTGTATTGGGTGTCTTGCGTTGCAACAGGTCAAAACTTTGCCTTGTATTATCTCAATAGTGCCAAACTCCACAGTTCCTGCACTGCTCATTACTGTGCAGAGACAGCAATCACAGCAACATTACACATACTAACTTCCGACTCACCTCATTGTACTTTTTACACTCTCTTATTCTATACGCACTTCATTATTATTCTTCTTTTCCATTACTTATCAAAATAAATTTTTGCTGTTAAGGCTTCCTTACCCTTCAAGATTCAATTTGAGTCTGTCAGGAGCATTGCATTATCACAGTATTTTTTAAGATATTCTTTGAATATTATCCATTCTTTAATAACTTTCTGATTTGATTTTCCTCTTATTCTCCCAGTCATTTTCATAAGCTCAAGGTATTTTATCATTTTCATTTGCCAATCAGTTTTAGTGGGGATCAGATCACTTTTCCACTTTTTAGCTATTAAAATCCTAGCCGCTGTGGTTGCATACATCAACAGGGTTCTGAGGTTTTTCTGTATTTCCATGGACATAATGCCTAACAGAAAGGTTTCAGGTTTTTATTTTAAGGACAGTTTGAAGATCTTTTTGAGTTCATTATATATTGTATCCCAGAATTCTCTTATCTTCAGAAATTACCACCACATGTGCATGAAGGTACCTACCCTATTTTTACATCTCTAACATACATCTGAGCTATTCTTATACACCTTGGCCAATCTGGTCGGGGTCAGGTACCATTGGTACAACATTTCCATTACATTTTCTCTCAAATTGTAGCATGCGGTGAACTTTATGTCTTCTCTCCAAAGCCTTTCCCATTCATTCATATATATATTGTGTTCAATGTCCTGAGCCCTGGACACTGAATGGCTCTTCTTTCACATATTTCCTTACTGTAGCCCAGTCTGGGTATTCAAAACACACACAATGCTAATCTACAACAGCCCCAACAGTTCACAGTTTGGGGAGGGGCTAGTGCAAGATGCGACTGTGTGCCTCCCCCCATGTGATTCTGTTTGCTTGTATTTGAATGTCTGAATAACCCTCTGCATTTTTCTGATGTATATATGTGTTCTGTTCCCCCTTGGAAATGCAGACTAGTATTTGTGATTATTTTTCTCATATGCATAAAATCCTCTTTCTCATAAAAAAAACTTTGTAAAAGAAATAACATCTTCTATCTATCATCTATCTATCTATCTAATTTTCAAGTTTGGCTGATAATATTGAAAAATATGGAAGAGATTAAGTACAAACTGGATCTTTGACGTGCAAACCTGTTTTCCTTGTTTGTTTGAAAACATTCAGTTAAGGAGCTTAGTAAAAGTTTTGTGTAAAACTTGCAAATGAATTCCAAGAAAAGCAATATGGTCTGTGAAAACTGGAATGATTACTTGGTAGGAAATTGAAATGTGTAAAATAATAGGAACAGAAGCATGCTGTGTACAAAGTAGAGAGGCATAATACTGCCTCAGGGTATGCTGGGAGTTAAAATATACATGTTGAAAGCAGTAAGGAAGGCTTGCCTTTAAAAAGAATAATAATCACCATTCAGACATGCCACGAAATAGTCATATTTCACCTTTATTTTCCCTACATTTTTGGCTCTGTCAGATTTGACTTTTCTGTATTTTGAAAAATAAAAAGTATGAGAAACAATTCCATAGCTTTTAAAATGTGTTGCTTTATAACGCCTCAACATGGCCACTGAGTCTTAGGGATTGTGTGATAGAGGAGTGTATCTTTATCTGATACCTTAAGAATGAAAAAAAGCTTTAAAACTCTTCTAAAAACCAAAGAACTGAGCATGTTGTAGGGAGATGTGCTGTGTCAAACGGTTGGAGCGGATGTTAAGTTTTACCCTGAGACAGCTTTGCCCTCAAGTGTCGTTTCTAGACTGGGCTTTGAGTCTCGGGACTGCCAATAAAAACAGAGAGAAGTGATTTCTCAGTATGATGCTTGCCACAAGAGTGAGTTGATGCTGGATGGAAGAGGGACCAAAGAAGCGAAAACTTGCCTTGAGGCACATACAGGCCTGCTTGTCTTAGGTTTGCAGTTTTTGCATTTGGCTGTTGTTTGTGAAGTCCAGTCCTTTTGTATCCCTCATATATTGGTCACCTGTGCACCATAAAAAAAAAAAGTGGAGGTTTGGCTTCCCCCTGCCTCCCCTGTTTTTCTCTTGTAATAAAGTGGTGTGCCATTGGCTGAGTAATTTTCAGCTCCAAATGAGACGAGATCAGTCACAGTGGTTTTCACAGGATGGATGTGAAGGATGGATGGTGGTGCCACTTAATCAGAGATGGAGAGAATATGTGTCTGCAAACTCATTGAGTGTAACATTTCCTAAATCAGAGAACAGTGCTGCTGCCCAGACTTGCTATTTTGTGTGTGTGTGTGTGTGTGTGTGTGTGTGTGTGTGTGTGTTTTAATAAAAAACAAAAACAAAAAACCAGATCTTTAGTTCAAATCATGGGTAGGCAAACTAAGGCCCCGGGGCCGGATGTGGCCCAATCGTCTTCTAAATCAGCGTGTTTTTACATGAGTATAATGTGTCCTTTTATTTAAAATGCATCTCTGGGTTATTTGTGGGGCCTGCCCGGTGTTTTTACATGAGTAGAATGTGTGCTTTTATTTTAAATGCATCTCTGGGTCATTTGTGGTGCATAGGAATTCGTTCATCCCCCCCCCCCCCAATATAGTCCGGCCCACCACATGGTCTGAGGGACGGTGACTCTGCTCTATCTGGTATAACTCCTTGGGATTCCCCTCTACTAGCCCATCTCCACAAATTCCATATTCGTTTAGTTCTTTTGCTCCCAGCCTTCTTTCACTGCTCAAAGCACTTTCGCAATTTGAAATGTCTTTCCCTGATTCACACTCCTTGTTTCACTCTGGACTTGATATCTTTTGAGATTGATCCACATGAATTTTGACCCTTAGATGGGATTAGCCACAGTTTAAGCGTACGTGAACATTTTGGTAAAACTGTTGCCCTACAGCAGTTAATGAATGGTATGCAATGGTGTCTTGTCTTTTGAAGGAAGTAATCTGCCAGATGATATTTGGGGGGCGGGGGGAGATAGAGGCAATTTTTAGTTAGAATCATAGAAGCATAGAGTGGGAATAGACCCTAAGGATCATCTAGTCTACCCCCCTGCAATCCAGGAAAATACAGTTGGCCCTAATGGGGCTCAAACCCATGACCTTGGTATTACCAGCACCACGCTCTAACCAACTGAGCTAAGTGATGTTTCCTCCCCCTCCAGCTCCCTTGCAGTCTGTACTGTGGGGCTCTCCAACTCTCCAGAGCATTTAGGGAAGGCAGGAAGATTTATTTGAGGGAGGGCAAATCATGCTCCAAAATCTCCCCCTGTTCTGCTGTCAGATTCCATCCTTCAACACACAGACGCCATTGGGTACTACCCAGTGGATGTTATTCTAAAATGTGAGGCTTATGCGGGTTTATTCCCATTTTTTTTGGTAAGAAATCTCTTCTCATGTTTCAATTACTTACTTCAAATAAAATTATTACCCTTAAGCCATCAGTGCTGAAAAACAAAAGTTGCTCTGCATATTGAAGTCTTTGAAAATAAACTGATTTTAGTGGCTTTCATTTTATCCATAATTGCAGTTTGCTTTGGCACAGCTGTTTGAGTAAACCTGCAAAATGAATTAGAAATGGATTGATGAAGCTGTAAGACAAAGTACGGAGGGATATGGTTAAGCGGTTTTCAAGAAAAAAAGCACATTTCATTCGATTGTCAGTATGTAATGGCTTTATTTTGAAAGCAAAACGAAATGAAACAATAGGTCCAATTTCTGTATTAACAACAAAGGCATAATTTTCTTACAAGCTTCTGAAGTATTTTAAATCCATATAATTATCTTTCAGTCTGCAGATTTTGTTCTTGTCATTTATAGAATAAGTACATCCATTGGCCTTTTTTACGACGCTACAATCTAAAAGCATAAAGAACATGAGGGGAAGCTCAACATACTCACATAACTCCAAACATTGATACAGCATGGCAGATTCTATTATTTACAGTGCTCTGGCAATCACAGCTGAAAGCTAATTGGGTTTCATTTATTTATTTACTGTTAATACTTTTATAGATTTTTTTAAAAAATCAAATTTAACAAATAAGGAAATAGAAGCAAAAAATAGAGAGGGAAAGAAAAGGGGGGTGACAGAAAAAAACCTTGTCAGCTCACAATAAGAATACTACAGCCATAAATACATCCAGCTCAATTGGGTTCTATTTATAATGGCATATTGAGCTGGCGCGCCTCTTACCAAGTCAGCACTACATGTGAAAAAGTTTCCCACAGCCACTATTGGGAGTTCTAGCTGGTGAACCATTTTCCTGCTTGCACTCATCAGATAATTATGGGCTGCAGCTCTCATCATCTCTGGCCATTGACCCTGCTGGTATTGTTGTCCCAAACATCAGGAGGACACCATATTGTCTACCCCTGCCTTATGCGATGATCTTGGCAATTATAGAAAGCCACTCCTGTGAAGTTGCTTTTTGGGATGAGGGGATAAAGGAGACAAGGAAATCACTGTCATAGCTAGGACCCCTTTCATGCAAGCAACCTGAGACCAGTTTGCCTATGAAGAAGAGTTTGGATTTGATATCCTGCTTTATCACTACCCGAAGGAGTCTCAAAGTGGCTAACATTCTTCTTTACCTTCCTCCCCCACAACAAACACTCTGTGAGGTGAGTGGGGCTGAGAGACTTCAAAGAAATGTGACTAGCCCAAGGTCACCCAGCAGCTGCATGTGGAGGAGCGGAGACGCGAACCCAGTTCACCAGATTACGAGTCTACCGTTCTTAACCACTACACCACACTGGCTCAGCTTATCCCACATGCTCCCAATCCACCACTTCAATCAGCGGAATTGGCACTGCTACATAATACTTGTTCCACATTTGTAAGAACTTGGTTGTTTAGTGTGGCAGCACCTGCACTTTGGAATTCCCTGCCTACTGAGATCAAGCAGGCGCCTTCACTGTACTTTTTCCGGTGCCTGCTCAAAATATTATTGTTTAGACAAGCCTACCTAGATGCTTAGAAAGTTGAAGAAATTTTAATCTGTTTTAGTATGTTAACTTTGCATGTTTTGAAGTACAGTGGTACCTTGGTTGTCAAACTTAATCGATTCTGGGAGTCCATTCGACTCCCAGAATGGATTGAAATCCAAGGTGCAGCTTCTGGTTGGCTGCAGGAGCTTCCTGCACTCAATTGGAAGCCACGGAAGCTGCATCAGACGTTTGGCTTCCAAAAAATGTTCGCAAACCGGAACACTTACTTCCGGGTTTTTGGCGTTCGGGAGCCAAGCCGTTCGACAACCAAGGTACCACTGTATGTGATTTTTTCTCTCCGTTATATTGTTTTATCTTTTTGTAAAATGCTTTGCGGTTGTTGTTGTTTTGACAATGAAGCAGTTCATAAATTTTATAAAATAGTATCTGCCACTGAGATAGGGTCCCTTTCCTTATTGCCTGAGGCCATACAGGTTAACAATATTAAGTTTAGATGTAGCCTCCGCCATCTTTGCCTGTTGTGTTGGTCTGAGTGTTATTTATCCACTTGAGCAAGAAATAGAAGTATTGCACTCTCTTGTATTAAAATCGTGACTCAGAAATCATTTTGTTACCTTCTTTATGCATTTGTGGTTTATGAATCAAACAAAACTGGTCAGAGACACACATATATTAGATTTGGTGCACATATTCCATTTGTATATATATCACAAAGATAGCCTTCCTTTCCTTCATGGAACTCAAGACAGAAAGGATAGTCTTCCCACTTAGTTTCCCATAGAGACACTGACCCGACACCAGACCTTCTCAGTTTCAGCACAGTTGGGGGGACAGACCCTGATGGCAACACAGAATCAAACTGTATGTTCATCTTAACTGGAATCCGAAGGGTTTTTGTAAGTTTAAATGTGAACAGGATTCTGAACAAAAGATTTGTAATTGTGTGACTCAAGGCATTGCTAAGCAATGGCATACTTTTCTTTTTCTGCTATGCCTGTTCTCTTTCACACCTCATCTTGCCTACTGTTTGTTTTTGCTCCTTTTCTGTTTGAGAAATGTAATCTATACCAATTAACTGTGTATCTGATTTCAACGGATGGCATCACTCCTTTCCTAAAACCACTGGGGTTACCAATTAAGCAACATCCTGGCTACTTGGTTAGCATTTAATCAACCTTCACTTGGATTTTTCCTATTTCTTTACTTGGAATCACCCTCCCCTTCTATTTGGCTAAGGCTATCTGAATCATTAGCTCACTGAGCAGGGAGACAAATCAAATTGTTAAAGGTAGATGACTGAAAATTCATTTAACTCTTTTAATTACCTAGCCCGAAACAAGTGTAATGGTTTGGGGGGAGGCAGAGTTTCTTGTCCCTGCCCTCTGATTAAGAGCAATTTGTTACAGAGGAAGCCCTTCATTTGCATGAAATAGGTTGACCTCAATCTGAGTTGTTGAATAATTATGTTTAACTATAAAAACTCCATATTGGCATATACGTTTGGGACTTGGACTGCACTGGGATAGCAATGGTTAAGCTGGTGATTGATGCTGGGTGTGTGCAATTGCACCCTGTTTTATCACTGATTCATACCCACTATTTATTATCTATCCAAATTGTACCAACTTCTAATATGACTGGAATTTTCTCTACTCTTCCCCCTTCCAACTTCTCCATCCCAGTACTTGGGGTGCAGCTTTGCTATCTTTTTCTCTTGCAGCTAATCGTAATATTTACAGATTAAAACCTTGGGAAATCCCCATCACTGATAAATAGGTCAAACCTAGAAGGCAATAAGGGACTAAATTGTAGATACCAGCACTTAACTTATGCCCATTAACTATTTCTGTCACATGCGTCTGCCCTGCTGTTAGATCAACTGAGAAACTTACAGCCCAGTCTGTCAATATCACCCTTGCAAAATTAAGAAAACCACATTTTATTCATGTAAAGAAGTCCCACTTAATCACATGTCCTCCAGAATGCTAGATGGATGGGATAGTGTGGTTCCAACAGTCTCAGCAGATGAGATACCACTCTGGAGAAGTAGCATAGCTAACACTTTATCTTGGGTCACACACTTCTTTGACCAATCAGGGCTCTGGAGAACCCCCTGTCCTTAAAAGAGTGTGTGTGTGTGTGTGTGTGTGTGTGTGTGTGTGTGTGTGTGTGTGTTGTGTTAGAAAGGCAAGGTTTTAGTGAAAAGGCAAGATGTGTCTTACTATGTGATCTGTTTCTGTTCTAATTTCCAATTCATAGAAATGTGTGGTTGTGTTTGCAAAGGTAAGCTAGGCTTGTTGGTTTATCATACTGCATTGTGCATGAGCACTATGTTGGTGAAATGGAAGAAACAAAACAGAAACCTGCAATTCAGTTTGGCTTCCCCTAACATCCAAACCCAGGATTCTGCTCCTGGACAATCTTGAATTGCTAGCCAGCTGTAAACCATGGTTTGCCATTGGCTTATGCAGCCTGGCTTGTTAGGGAGCACCAAACCACAATTTCAGATTCAGATGTGGCTTCCTGGTTTGTTCCTCCCACTTGCGCCCAGGGAGGAGTGAAGGAAGAGCAACTGGGAACAATAAACTGCAATGAGAGGGCAACTTTAGCTTATTGTGACGTGCAGATGTGCCCAATTATTCCAATAGGGATGCCCCTTGGACTTTTCTGATTTGTTGTCAGCAAACATCTGTGGGACTTTTCAGAGCTACTGCTCATATTTATTATTATCATTAACTTCGCTCCACGATGTAATTTAGAATTATAATACGGGGCATTTATTTTAAAGTTATAGTCTGGATGTCGGCAAAGTGATTTGGGATCAACATATCTTAAAATTAACCTTCCTGCTTGAAAAGAACAGCTAAATACATGAATACAGAGCGGATATGCACTCTTTTGTATAATGACAAAAGACTCAGAAAAAATTAAAGAAGACATATGTTAATATAGCAGGCTAGGGAGCTACTAAATTAGCCTTCAGGGGTCACAGATTGAAATAATCATATGTAAAATACAAGAGGAGGAAGCCAAACCATTAGAGTATATATTACACAGCCAGTGAACAAAAAATGAAATACCAATCATATAAGAGATCTCATTGTTATAATACTCAACAAGGAGGTCGGAATCTATTCTGCGAAATGTCAGGGAATAAAGGGCTAGCTTTTACTGAAGTGTGAGCATAATGAATAGAGGTGCAGATAAAACATGAAAGATTCTTTTGTCAGATTAAGGAATAAAAGGCTCAAGATGCACTTAGTGAGCTTTTGAAGGGATTGGAAAAGGCTACTAACATTCATCAAAAGTTAATAGAAATTAATATGCTTTAACTTATGTGTATCGTCAGCCTTTTTTCCAAGCTGAGAGTAGAAAATCATTTACCAATAGTATTATCTATACTGAAAGAAGAAATCAGAATGTTAGAAGTTAGCTGATTCCTTTCAAAGAATTCCTGAGGCATGTTGCTGAAGGCAAGGTGTGATATTTGATGGCATTGCACTTGTTTTTTGGGGGGCTTTTCCTCAAACGGAAAATGGCATGATATTGGCATTCAGCTGCATATGTGACTGAAAAAGTCCATCCTTGGTCATTCCAATTTCTTCATGATCTCTTTGGCTGTGTACGTGTATATACACATACCCACCCCCCAAAAATACCACTGGAACATCCGTTGCATCCTCTTTCTTTATTGACTGAACTTTGAGGATCTTCTGAGTGACTTTATTCATAGGATTCAAGCAGCTTTGGTTGCCAGTAAGGTTAATTAATGAAATAGAGTGCCTTTGGTCGCCATTAAATAATGTTCTCTGCTGTGCTCACTCTATAGCTAGAGCTGTCAGTGTGACTTTATTCTGGAAGTGTAAAGTGAGCTTCTTACAGGATGTATTGATAGCAGAGTATAGGCTGGCTCCATACTATGCAGCTAGCTACCATCCACGATGGGACACGATGGTGCTGTGGGTTAAACGACAGAGCCTAGGGCTTGCCAATCGGAAGGTCGGCAGTTCGAATCCCCATGACAGGGTGAGCTCCCGTTGCTCAGTCCCTGCTCCTGCCAACCTAGCAGTTCAAAAGCACGTCAAAGTGCAAGTAGATAAGTAGGTACCGCTCCGGTGGGACGGTAAACGGCGTTTCCGTGCGCTGCTCTGGTTCGCCAGAAACGGCTTAGTCATGCTGGCCACATGACCTGGAAGCTGTACACCGGCTCCCTCGGCCAATAAAGCGAGATGAGCGCTGCAACCCCAGAGTTGGCCATGACTGGACCTAATGGTCAGGGGTACCTTTACCTTACCTTCCACGATAAGGAGAACTGCATAAATAGTGTGGTGTGCCCCCAACCTTCCTTCAGAAGTAATTCACATGGTTCCTGATAAACCAGGGTAGCCTGTAACTTCACGTGACACACATTTGATGATGGTGACTCCACCAGTGTTAGTTATATGCCATGGTTCAGAAACATTGACTGCTATATAAGGCAACCCTTCTTTCCAACTCTGTTTATGTTGATATACACTAGATTCACCTATGTGATTTCAGCTTTGTGCAGGTGGTGGGGAAATGAATGAATGAATGAATGAATGAATGGGGAGCAGGGGGAAACAGCTGGAAGGGGCCATCTGAGATTTCGTGAGATCTCACAAAGGCTCCGTGAGATCTCATGCAACCTTCCCAGAGTCTGGTAAGCAAGATGGATGACTTAAAAAGCTCTTTCTGCACTGGGTTTTTATGCCGTGGGAATTCTTGAATCATTTCATCAGCTTTCAGGTTTTAATCACTACTGTGGAAGTACAGAAATCAGTCATTGGCCACAGATAATATCAGGCGCCAGACTGATTGTTGTGGTAGCAGTGTTGCGTTATGAATTCATGTTGGAGTTAGCATCAAACAATATTATTCCATTTTGAATTGTGGTAAACTTACAGGACATGTAATATCCCTTCCGATAGTTTACATCAGCATCCATAACTGAGAGGACTTGTTCAGTGAAATGGTGGTTTGGCCTGTGTGAATGGTCTTCAGGGTTGCACACTTACTTACTTTCTTCCCCCTAATATGCTTTGAGGCCTGTTCTGACTTCATAGTTTGAATAAACCATAGTTTTATGCATTACATTGGAATTGCTTTCCCCTCCAAACCAGAACTACTCTTTCCCCAAATTATAGGGCTTTCTCAGGAAATCAGGGAGACAATCCAATTGTGTGATGGAAGTGGGGAGTGTGTGAGCCCATGACTTGCTGGCCAAATCTTGATTTGTTGATTATACTGTCTACAAGGAAGGAAAATAAGATCACTGGGATCAAGTTGCATTGGTTATATAATGTGCATTAGCAGTCCACACATGAAAGGGAAGGGTATTCAGGAATGGAAAAGGATACTGGTGAAAAAAATACCAGAGTTGTTAATTACTACATCAAGTGAACAGAAGTTCCAGGGTCATTCCTTCCACAGTGAAAAGAAACAAGGATTTACTATTTAATTGCCTCTCAGGAAGGGGAAAAATGCTAGCAAGTCCATGTTGAGTTCCAGCCTTGAACATTTTGATTTAGTGGGAACTGTGACAAAAAAGACCACATGTAACAGTGATAATTAGATATTGTGAATGCAAAGGGAACTGATGAATTTGCACAGTATTCCAGAAAGGAAGTCCAGGTTGTGCACATTCATGAAACACACACACACACACACACACACACACACACACACACACACACACAAACACACACACACACACTCTTTTTAAAATTGGATTAGCTGTGGCATCTTTCAATATTATGAAATACAAGTTGTATTCTTCAGGACTGAGAGCTGTTCTAATTGCTAGAAATACAGTAAATGTCCCCATCACTCTCTGGGTTTAATCTTAGCATAATTAGCTCCTTGCACAATAGAGTGCTTAATTTGAATGGCTGACAGGGCTCATTAACTTACAGAAGTGATTCCTGAGATTTTTTTTGGTGGTTAAAATTGGGATTTCTGCCTGGGAGAATTTCAGGAAGTATCACATAGTTCGTTCCAATATTTCAGAATTAAGTTTTGAACATAAAGCTAAACATTTAAAAGTTAAAGATACAGTGATGAAGCCTTCTCCTCAGCGGTAGGAGACAAGCACTACAGCTTAATCAGAAATGTACGCATGGCTTCTACAAAGCCATAAGGAATTCAGACAATAAGTGATTATTTGCTTTTGCAGCCAAATAAGTCTATCTCCCAGGGATGGTGGATGCACATATTTGTGTATTGTTTATCTCTTTTCTGCAGTACATACAAGGATAGCAGAAAATTGCTTGCATCCACATGATTAATTGCATGGAACATATCTATCTGTAAGGATGACATTTTTCTGCACTTCATTCTTCACTCCTAGTGCTACTAATTTCCTTGAATCTGATTAGCTATGTTGCAAAGTTTATAGGTGTGTTCTTTTGGTGGTGTTATTTTGTGTGTGTGTGTGTGTGCGCGCGCACTTTTCTTTTCTTTTCTTTTCTTTTTTGGAAAACAGTATTGAAGCATTGCCATTTTGCTGCATCGCGCTATTCATCCAAGGAGTGCCCCAGCTTGAAAATAGGTCTTGACACATTGTTTTTAGAAGTCTCTCCCACAGTTATGAATACCAGTTTAACTTACGGCATTTTAACTTCTTTTTCAGTTAATATATAAATTCAGATGACACAATTATTTATAAATGCAGTCTGGTCCACATAGTGGCTATGTAAGTGCCTAACAGATAAGGAGTTTGCTTCCAACTTCATAGAAGATGCAAGGGTTTAAATCATTATTGTCCCGCCAGTAGTTTTAATGATTGTTTTGTATTTTTCTGCTGGTGTTTTATTGTGTGCACATTGTAGTGCACTGACCTGGTATTTTATGATAAATATATACTTTAATAGACAAATGAACAAACAAATGCCCCTGAACTCAGTATGTTCAGTAAAGGCCTATTGTCCCCTCTCTCCCATCCTTCATATGCTTATTTTTCTGCTAAGTGCTGAATGTTAAAATGAGCTTTGCGTTGTTGTTGTTTTAAAAAATCAACCCCACTTTCTGCGTGTTGAATTTTTTCGTTTAGGAATCCATTGGCCATGGACTTTCTATTTGTGCTGTAAGGTCTGTGCATAAAAGGTTTAGAGAAATAGTGTGCCCATTTGTTCATTGCTAGACTGACATTTCAAAGTACGACACGAAATGACTGCACATATATACCTTGTCATTTATTTGTACTGAATTTCCCATCTTCTGAGATTTCACACTGCCAGCCTGAGACGAATGGTAACAGTTTCCATTTAAATAGCCTGACACATCTTGGAGCAACTTGCCTGTTTATTTCAATTTTACATTATATATAGGCAGGTAAGGAGATGGATATTTTAGACAGTTTAAATAGTATTAGACTCCTTCAAAGAGAGAGTGCCTTTCGCATCACGGGTGTCACAGATTGAAGCGTTTGCTTTTAGACCAGTTCACTTCCCCCCACCTCCATAAATAAGCCGATGGAGGGAAATGCAGAGATAGGGATTAAGAATTCTGGTCTTCATTGGGTGGGTCAGGACCCATTGGTGGGGCATAAACTGCCTTAAGGGGTGGATTGCAACAACTGCACTCTCACCATGTGGTAAAAGATAATATCCAAGTGCATGCTTGGGCAAAATATGGGTCCAGTGTTTGAAAACATTGGAAACAACTATCCATCTAGGATCTGTATTTACTTGCATCAGTAGCCCAGCTGGTGGTAGAGTTTGCAAGTTCAATTTCTGGTTTCTCAAGTATAGGGCTGGGAATTTCCCACTCAGAAATCCTGGAGAACCTCTGGCAATCAGTGTGTAGAGAATGCTGACTCACTGCAAAGGCAGCTTCCTTGCCACCTGCAGTCTGAATGGGTACACACTCCACTCTACTACCTCATTACGGTTCACTATGCAGTACAGTGCGGGACGCGGGTGGCGCTGTGGTCTAAACCACTGAGCCTTGGGCTTGCCAATCAGAAGGTTGGCTGTTCAAATCCCTGCGATGGGGTGAGCTCCTGTTGTTTGGTCCCAGCTCCTGGCAATCTAGCAGTTCGAAAGCACATCAAAGTGCAAGTAGATAAATTGGACGTAACACAACTGGACGTAACTGTCAGGGGTCCTTTAACTTAACCTTTATGTAGCTCAGTTCCAAACTGAAGTTCGTAAAGCGCCATTCTTAAAATGTGCATAACCACAGGCAATTTTATCAGCAAGGTGAAGCTTGTACATAGGGAACCTGCCTTCTATAGAGTCATTCAACATTTTCTTTAAAAAAACCCACAATAGTTCATTCAACTCAGCAGCTCAGTTTGAATGTCCAAGCAAACTAAGCGTTGCTAGAACCCAAAATTCAGTTTCACGTTCCACACATATTTTAGCGCGTTCTTGGAGGACTGTGGATCTAAAAAAGGGTATACTTAAGAGTAGCTTGTGTGCTTTTCAGTCCTTGCGTTTTGATTTTTTTTTTTATAATAATTTTTATTGATTTTACAACATAAAGAAAAAACAAAACAAACATAATGCGACTTCCCCAAACCTCCCCTTCACTGCATCCAAATTTCAAAATTTTTAGCAATTCTTCATCCCATTTTTATATTTAATTCTCTTTAAAAAGAGTTTCTGCTTTATAAATTTCGATTTATAGCTGTAATTCTTAGTGTCCAATCCCCTGACATCTTAACATTCCGAAATTTTACAACAATTTTTAAGATAGATTTTAAATTTTTTCCAGTCCTCCTCCACTGTCTCTTTCTTCTGGTCACGGATTCTGCCGGTCATCTCTGCCAGTCCCATAAATTCAGTCACCTTGGTCTGCCATTCTTCCAGAGTAGGTAGTTCTTTAGTCTTCCAATACTTCGCCAAAAGGGTTCTTGCTGCTGTTGTTGCGTACATAAAAAAGGTCCTATCTTTCTTTGGTACCAATTGGCCGACCATGCCCAAGAGAAAAGCCTCCGGTTTCTTTACAAATGTCCACTTAAGGATTTTCTTAATTTCATTATAGATCATTTCCCAGTAGGCCTTAATCTTTGGGCAGGTCCACCAAAGGTGATAAAAAGTTCCTTCACATTCATTACACTTCCAGCAATTGTTATTGGGCAAATGATATATCTTTGCAAGCTTGACTGGGGTCATGTACCACCTATAAATCATTTTCATTATGTTCTCTTTCAGGGCACTACATGCCGTAAATTTAATACCTGTGGTCCATAACTGCTCCCAGTCAGCAAACATGATATCATGACCAATATCTTGTGCCCACTTAATCATGGCTGATTTAACCGTTTCATCTTGTGTATTCCATTTTAGCAGCAGATTATACATTCTAGACAAATTCTTAGTATTGGGTTCTAGCAATTCTGTTTCTAACTTTGACCTCTCCTTCTGAAATCCTAGTTTTCTGTCCTGCTTAAAAGTTTCATTAATCTGGTAATAATGTAACCAGTCTCGGACTTTAGGTTTCAATTTCTCAAAACTCTGTAGTTTCAGCTTTTCACCATCATATTCTACAATTTCACAATATTTTGGCCAGTCTGTATCCATGTTCAATCTTTTTACCGCCTTAGCTTCCATTGGTGACAGCCACCTGGGGGTTTTACTTTCAAACAAATCTTTATATCGATTCCATACATTATACAATGCTTTCCTAATAATATGATTTTTAAAATTTCTATGTACCTTTACCTTGTCATACCATAAATATGCATGCCAACCAAAACTATTATCATAACCTTCCAAGTCCAGAATGTCTGTATTCTCAAGAAGTAGCCATGGTTTCAGCCAGCAAAAAGCTGCTGCTTCATAATAAAGTTTTAAGTCCGGCAGGGCAAAGCCCCCTCTATCCTTTGCATCAGTCAAAATCTTAAATTTAATTCTGGGTTTTTTGCCCAGACAAATTACTAAAAAGTCCTTGCGTTTTGATAGGGCAGTGGCTCAAGTGAAGGCTGTAAGTATGATTTGCCAAGCTGGAGGTTGCTAAACTGTACTTAAGCTTTACAATCATGGTCTGGTTGTCATCTGAATTGAGCCGATGTTTCGCTTAACCATAGACGTGGAACTAATTACAAATCTTCTAATCTATCCACATCATTATAAGATGTTGGAGTAATTGAGGTTGACATACTGTAATGTCTTTTCACATCATTTCACACATTATTTGTGCAGCAACTGATATTAACTGGTGGGCTGAAGTTATGTTTGTATTTTGTGTATAGGGGTGGAGACTTCTCAACTTTTGCTCTTTTTGTTTATTTGTCTGTAGTTGTGGAATCTTTGCCAAATTTTGACTAGCTAACACTGTCTCTTTAAGGGTCCCCTTGGTGGATTCATATATATCATCTTGGATTAGCACCATACTTTAGGGGGATGTGCATTAGCTGCCGAATACTGATTCAACTGGCTCAGTACTGTCTACACAGACTAGCTGCACCTTTCCAGGGTTTCATATTTTGGTAGCTCAGTCAGTAGAACATGAGACTATCTCAGGGTGGTGGGTTCAAGCACCATAGAATCATAGAGTTGTAGAGTTGGAAGGGACCACAAGGATCTTCTAGTCCAATCCCCTCCAATGCAGGAATATTTTCTCCAAACCCACGACCATGGCTCAAATCCATGAGATTAAGAGTCTCATGTTCTACCAACTGAGCTAGTTTGGGGAAAAGATTCCTGCATTGCAAGGGGTTGAACTAGATGATCCTCAAGGTCCCTTCCAACTCAACAATTATATGATTCTTTATAGGAGTCTTTCCAAGTACAGTGGTACCTTGGTTCTCAAACTTATTCCGTTCCGGAAGTCCATTCCAAAACCAAAGTGTTCCAAAACCAAGGCACTCTTTCCCATAGAAAGTAATGCAAAATGGATTAATCCGTTCCAGACTTTTAAAAACAACCCCTAAAACAGCAATTTAACTATCCAACGAGACCATTGATCCATAAAATGAAAGCAATAAATAAGGCAGTATTGTAGATGATAAAAATTAAAATTATTATTTTTTCTTACCTACACTGATGATAGTCATTGTTAGGATGGGGGGCTTTTATCCATTTCCACAGTCACACAATCAATCAATCAATCAATCAATCAATCAATCAATCAATAGCTGAACTGGGTTCCACACAGTCACAAAAACAAATTAACCAAAAAAGCCTCAAAAACAAAAACGCAAAATAAATAACAAAAACAAAAGCGCCAAACTTAATCCGTTCCAGAAGTCTGTTTGACGTCCGAAATGTTTGAAAACTAAGGCGCCGCTTCTGATTGGTGCAGGTGCCCCAGAAGCCATAGCTGACAGCCACATCGGATGTTTGGCTTCAAAAAAATGTTTGAAAACGGGAACACTTACTTTTCGGCGTTTGATTACCAAGGCGTTTGAGAACCAAGGTACCACTATACTATGCTGACATGAGACCTTCTGCATTCACAGCATGTAGTAATGCCTCCTTGATTGACATTTATTTGTGTTTTCATACCCGTCCATGCCTCTGTTTTGTTTTTTCAGTATTTGTGAATACATCTCTCTTATGCAGAGACCTCGTCCCTGATTTGTTCCGTTTGATGTTGGGAAACCAGCTAGACCACCTAGAAGTACCTGTCCTTTCGAAAATTGCTTTGCATGAGCATGCTGCTGAGCAGATCCTTGCTATGCCCCAGTGTATTTCTTCCAGATTCATCTCCATCCTTTCATTTCAGCAATTCATGCTAATCTGCAATATGAAAAAGCAAAGCCTCAGAAGCAACACAGGCATGCCATGCTTTCAGCAAAGGCACATTAAAGTGATAGGGAAGCATATGTACTTTTTGAAAACGATTAGAGATGAGGAAATAAGGAGTCTGTATTTAGCAGCATACTCACTACAATGAAGTGCCATAGAAACGCCTCAGAGCATCAGTGCTGCCCAGTTTTAGCACGGATTTCAACCACCACAGTTCCCAATAAGGGCGGTTGGGGGAGGGGGAGATAGTGGAGTAAAATTATTCAGCATGGAATAGGTTTCAGTGTGAGGAGGTGGGATAGTGTAAACTAGCTCTTGCTTCACTTCCTCCTCCTCCTCCATGCTAAAAGACTGAATGTTCCCGTACTGTTGTGATTCACACCTACTTCCGCTTTGCAATTGCCTTTCTCTGCTGGAGGCAGCCTGCATTCGCACTATTGTTCTCTGTGGTGTGAAGACTGAGGATAACTTAACTTGCTTGCCTCCTCCTTGAGTCACGGCGAACGAAACTGCAGGTTTAACATCCTGCTGGCTTTGGTAGGAAGCTGAGGAGGCACGGCTGGTTTTTCTCTGAAGATTACTTTCCCTCCTTTTGGCTGGCAGAACCAAAGTGGACAAAGAGCAGAATATAGGTTAGCTTACATGCTAGGTTAGCGTATATGTCAGGTTAGTTTGAAGCCAGCTCCATCATCACGTTCCTCCACTGTGGAGTAATACTCATGGATAGCACTGTGTCTTGTGAGTTGATTTCTGCTTGCTTCTTCTAGTTGTGAATCAAGGCCCATAGCGGGAAGTGCAGATGCACAACTCCTCTCCTAATTTCCTGCAGGGATGCACTTTATCTAGCAGCCAGAAAGAGCTGCACATTAACTTTGCTCTCCACTTGGTTTCCCTGAAGTGATGGCAGGAATCTAGCTATGCAGTTTAATTATGGTGTCAACCTTGCCTTGTAAAAAAGGGAAGATATGATCCCATCCTTCTGCTAGAACACGGCAGTCCTGAGTGAATAAGGTCCTGCTGTTTCAGGCGCTAAGGACTAGATTCAGACCTCATCACATTTGAATCTAATGAAGTTGGCACATTTCAACCTTACTGTGTTGCTAGCACTATATGCCCTTTAGATCGGGGTGGAGAACCTGTGACCCTCCGGAAATTGCTGGACTACAACTCCCATCCTTCCTGACCATTCACTTTTCTGGCTGGAGCTCATAAGAGTTAGAAGAATCCAACAATGTTTGGACTGCTACAGGTTCTCCATCCCTTCTTGGGATAGGTATAAATAACAAACTAAGCTAAGGGACCATCAGTACAAGGGGTCATGTATGCCATCAAAATTGAGCACAGCTCCATTGACTTGTGTGGGAAGGGAGAAGGATATGAAATCATGGAAATGAATGAGTAGAGGAAGGGTCTCCAGCTTCTGCCTTGCCATCCATGATTCATCTGCTGCTTCTCTCTCCTACAGCATCCAGCCTCCATTGTTCCTGCTGGTTCACCAGTTTCCACCACTTTGTTCTAACTTTGTTCTTCCCTTCTTCCTCCTGGCTCTGTGTCTCCTGCATCAAATGACCCAGGAGCCCTTTAGATGACATTGGACTACAATCCCCACCACCCCAATCCTTGGCTAGTCTCCCTTGGATTGAGGAGAATTGTAGTACAACATTTATCTGGATGTTGGCTACCTCTGCCCTGAATATTTCAAATATTGTGAGTTCAGTTTTGTCTGCGCAGGGATGTGATTCTTTGAATTTTTAAAATGAAATGTTATCACAGCTGTACTGATACTACTAACAGTGCAGTTCATCTGATGTCAATTCAGGAGTTCCCAGAAAATTTCAAGTGCTCTTTGAATCATAAGAGCTAAATAATAGTTCCAATTTTCTGTTTAAACACCTAGAAACATGCTGTTTATATTTTTTATTATTCGTTGTTTTTTGTTTTTAAATTGAGTTGTCAAATGCCAAGTTGATGTGAAGTTATTTGAGAAACGGGGTAAATCCAAGATTTACTGTGGCCTAATTACCAGGGGTCTGTGTAGAAAAGATTACGCATTCATTATGAGGCGTACATCTCTGGATACTGTGGTATTGCCTTGGCTATGTGCCACAATCGTCCAAAAGGGATTACATTTACTTGCCATTCATTCAGGCCTTGCAACAAGATTTATGTAAGGGTTGGAGCTTATTTGCGGTGTGAGGGAAAGAAGCTAATTGAGAAAAATACTGATCTTGTTGATGATACAAAATTTTAAATTATTTAGATTTCAACAGCTGAAGGAAGGAAGAGTGTTGTGTACCATCCAGTGAGTAGCAGAGGAAGTTTGCTTCTTCACCATAATCATTTAGAGGAGCATTGAGCATTGATTTAGTGCACATTTAGATACTTTGAGAGGTCTTTGGGTACTGTGCACCTCAGCCCAGGATAGAGGCCCAATGTATGCCTTTACACGTGCCCCCCTCTCTTCCAATAAGCATTCCTTTGAAGTTGGCATTACCTACCACAATGGTTGACCAGGTTGAAGAAAGAGGAAGCACCCAGCTTCCTGTTTGCTGTCTCTTCCGATTGCTTCCAGAAGCAACAGGATGGTGTAGCATTTGTTTATTTATTGCATTTCTGTCCCACCTGTTTTCCTGCTCCCCATTTTATTCCCACAGCCACCATTGAGGTAGGTTAGACCGAGAGGTAAGTGCCTTTCCAGTGGACTTCATAGCTGAGCGGGGATTTGAACCAGGGTCTCCCCAGCCCTAGACGGATGACTAGTTAAAGTTACAGAACAGCATTAGTTCAGGTTTTGTAAATGGCAAGGGTGCTTTTCTTTATAACAAAGTATTGAATTAAGTGAAGCCATGCTCAGAAGACCTGCTTCCCCTTCTTGCTCTTGGGAAAGACCGAAGAGTTGAAATGCAAGATACTTAAATTCCAAAGCCTCTGGAAATTGCGTTTACATTCACCGAGAATCTTATCTTTACCACCTTTAGGGCCAGAAATGTTTGAAAATGAAAGCCACATTCCCCAGGAGGAGAAAGGGAGAGAGAGAGGCAACATTTTTCTGTTGAAAATAGGTTCCTTTAACAGAATCTTCGCTATCTCACTTCTTATTAATGCTGGTCCTGCTAGTTCTTTTTGTTAGCAACAGGTTTCTTTCCTGATTGATTAAAAAAAGCACACATACACACATTTTTGGGCAACCTGTTTATCAAGCATTGAACCTGACATGGTTGCACCATGTTCATACACCTTCCCATTAATCAATAATCAAACTTCCCAGTGCATTTTCCCATCACTTCTTGACCACAAGAACTCTATCCTGTCTCTCTCAAGTGGATTTGTTGTATCTGGGTCAGAGTATAGGCAGCTGTCAGGGACTGGACAGAGGAGAAAGCATTCCAAACACCCCTCTACTGGGTAGAAAGTAGGAGAGCAAAGGGCTCGGAGACAAATGTCCCTAAGTGGCCACCATAAGGTGGGTGGTGCTGGTGACGATTGAGGAGAGAGGGGGGTGGAGGTTACCTGAAGCAATGCCATTACTCCAAGCGGCTGCATTTCTACGCCTCTCTCTGTGAAGATTGAATAAAAGACATTGGTAAGAACTTCCCTTGTTGATCTATTCCTGGCAGCCTACCATGGGGAGGGGGGTCGGATTCTCTGACGCCTGACAACAGCTGCCTTATACTATATTTTCCTGGACATTTCAGTGATTTCTGCCTGGACACTATTTCCAATGGCCAGACATACGGCAACCCATATCGTCAGTGTTTTTGGTGATTTTGCAGATCTGTCCGGATTTTCACTTTTTGAAATATGGCATCCCTACCTTATACTAAGTATCACAAACATTGGTCCATCTTGCTCAGTGGCTGGCAGCAGTTCTCCAGGATTTTCGACAGGAGTCTCTGCCAACTCTACCTGAAGATGCCAGTGGGGACTGAACCTCTGCTTGCAAGGCAATTCACTCTAATTGAGCAACCGATATCTGTTTGAATCCCTCCAGCTGAATACCCTGAGATTCCAGAGGCAATCTTGGTGTTTTACAGCCTATTTCTCTTTACATTGAAGAAGTGGTAGGGCTCAGCAATCCAGCCCTGTGTTGCGTTGCTGCACTACTCATCTTGGAGACTGCTGTTTGCGCTTTCTGAAACGTCATAATAGTGAAGGGGTAGGCGCAGGGTCAATAAATCCGGGGCTGCTGAAGTTGCATCACTTGGGGACAGTTTAAAACAAGGTTGAACTTCAAATATACCAAAGGGAATGGTCCCCTGACGGAAATGCACAAAAGCAAGTGACCTGTCAGAGCTATTCTGCCTCTGGCTAATGCAAAAAACTGTGGGATGGCTGAGGCTATCCATCTCTAGCTTCCATCTCTAGGCTCATCTCCATTTAAATAAGACATTATGTTTCTCTGTGATGATAGCAAAGTGGTGGGGAAGTGAGAAAAATGTTTTGCTAGGTAGGCAGTAGATTGTTTTAAATTGGAACAGGCTCGTAAGAGCCGCAAATAGAAAGCACAGACCAGGCACAGAACACCCGGCAAATGGATTTATATAATCGTGGTACCTGATACTAATACCCAAAATTCAATTAGGAGCTTTGAAAATTAAAATGATCACATTGCCGCATTGAAGAATGTTCTCCAGAAATGTAACCCACCACGTATATTTACATTATAAAGCTGAGCCTGAAACACACTCTTAGTCCAATTATTTGCAGCTCTTTGACCTGAGACTGTGCATTTGGTTTCGCAAACCTTCAGTGGGAGAATTCATTAGAGCTGCACTTTAGAATTACACGAGAGAGAATGTTATTAATTCTCTGTGAAATACGACTTTACATGGAGAAAAAAAATTATTTTCTCTGCTTTGTGCCCACATGGAAACACTTAACTTCATAGGAGCAATTTTTATATCATCCCAAGTGCTTGGAAATGACCTTATGGGTTAATGTTGGCTAATAGCGGAACAGAAGGTGTAACAGGGTAATTAAAAGTAAAATTTGATGTGTTCAAAAACTATGCTCCCAGTTTCCTAACACAGGAATGTAACAGATGTTATTACAGCATCCAGACTGTTATCTTGATAGGTGACACGTCATTATCAACAACTGTTGATGAAGTTGCTTACTCAGTGCCCTGGGGACCTGCTGCGGTAGAGGTGAAGAAGCTCTAATTGGAACGCACTTGCATCTCTCTGTGTTAAAAACCTGTTTTTAAAAAAGAGCCCTTATCTGGGTTATTGGAACTAGTATATTTTGGGAAAGTGAATAGCTTTCCACTCACCGAAATCTTCAGTGTTAGAAAATATTATGTAGTGATAGCTGCTCTAGGCAAGCTTGGCAAAGAATCAAATCCCGCACCCCCACCCCCACCCCCAGTGAGACATTGTGTTTGTTCACAAGTTGAACTAAACGTGAGAAATATTCACATGATTTCCTTCCTCATGTGTTTATTCCTCTTTCAGCCACTAAATTTATGACCCGATCCTAAACATCTGTACCATGTCTGTGCTATCAAAATATTATCCCTGCTAGGTTGATGATTAACATCATGGTTTGTGAGGCTCCACTGATGGAGAGGAACAGCCAGTATTTTAAGGAAACATTTTCCAGTAAAAATAATCAAATTTATTCACTTAGTAAAACTGTTTGTTGCCCTTCAACATAATCTACAATGCTGGCATATATTCAAGGGCATACCTAGGGGTTGGCCAACGTCAAGAGCATAGGCTCAAGAGGGTGCAAAAATAATGCCTCTTCACTCTGGCTTGGAGCGACCAGGAGCCCACCGATAAATTCTCTGGGCCATTCCTCCACTGCTCTGGGCACCTTGGCAAAGCAATCCAAACCCTGGCGTCGACTGTTGCTACAGGCTTGCTGTGGGCCAGTAGTGCTATTACAAGCGTGAGCTGCGGGATGAAAGATGGAGAGAGCTGGTGAGAGTTGCAGGACCAGGGGAGGGAGAGAGGCAGAAAGGCAGGCAGATGATGGAGATGATGATGGAGGAGGAGGAGCGGACCAGAAGATACCCAACCCTAATGACTGTGAAGGAAGTCACTGGCAGAGTGTGAAAGGCAATGAAGAGCTTTTGTGTGTGTGTGTGTGTGTGTGTGTGTGTGTGTGTTTCTGTTTCTGGTCCACGGTTTCTCCCGGCTTTGCAGGTGCCAATACATCTCCTTGCCAAGGCGCAGTGGACTGGGTTGGGGGGGGGGCGGCGCTGATACAGCTCCTTGCGAATGGCACAAGAGCGCCTAGGTATGCCTCTGCATAGATCTGAAAGGCAGGGAGGAATACAAAAACCGCAGAGAAACAGCAATGTCAATGAGAAAACTGGGCCAAACTCTAAGAACTATTAAAACCAGTTATAAGAGAAGCTGGGATGTTTGGGCAAATAAACAGTTTTTAAGAAAGATGTTTTCCTTGAGCCTGAGAGGCATCAAAGTGGCCTCAGATGAAGATTGAAAGGTATGGGAAGATTCATCTGGTAGAAAGCTTTCCCCACCATATATGGTGGGTGGTGGAATGGGGCAGGAGAGGACACTTGTCTACATACACACACACACACACACACACTTTTGTGTGTGCACGTACTTGTGAGTTCAGATTAATCCCCTTTGAAGTCAGTAGATCATAGGATCATAGGAACATAGAGTTGGAAGGGACCCTGAGGATCATCTAGTCCAACCCCTTGCAATGCAGGAATATTTAGCTGTCCCATATGGGGATCAAACCTGCAACCTTGGTGTTATCAGCACCATGCTCTAACCAACTGAGCTATCCAGGACTTGGGTTACTAACAGCTAAGCTTCATTCCATTACTTTCATCTCATTACTTGCGACTAACAATTGCTGGACTCTGGCTATAATATATATATTATTTCCTCTTACAGCTATAGCCTGTGATATAGCATGACCATTTGTGTGCATGCAAAACAAGTATCCCCTGACAGCAGTGCACTGCTCTTGCACACATGACTGATCTACCTATGCAGAACTGACCTATGTGCTTCACTGGACAGTGGTGGACCTTGGCGTCTCAAATTTCAGTGGCACCCTGTGTGACACCAAACTCCTATGCCCCCTGCCCCTCGCCTTCTGTTGGATGTCAAAGTCTGGGGGCCCCAGAAGCTCCATGCCTGGTGCAGCCACACCGGTCGTGTTCCCTTAGATCCGTCTTTGAACTGGATTATGGCTCATAGCAGATCTTGCTTCGGTGCAACGCTGCAGCCTCCCCGAGGTTTTCTATATTCTATATAGTATTTCACCTCAATTATAACTTAATCCAAGGCAAAACTACTTCAGTCTGCTGAGCGTGTTGAATATACTTTATTTAAGCAGCTGAATTCATTTTGATGGAAATTCTACATAGCCTGCTGCTGGCAGAAAAAATAATGGTTAGTAATTTTTCTTTTCGTTTTAAATGTTACATTTCTTGTCAAGTTCAATTTGCGCCTCGTGGCAAGTCCTCGGCGGAGCAGTTGAGATAGTTGGATGCAGAGGCCATCCAGGGAAGTCCTTAGGAGAAAAATGATATACTCTTGTGATTAATGAAACGGGTCTTGTTCCTCCTGCTTTTAATCACATAAAATGCAGTGTGTGTCGTCAGCGGTTCACATTTTGTAGAGTGTATCATGATGCTGAACTTTCCTTAGGTCGATTGTGGATTTTTGCTTGGTTAGGACATTTAGGAAAGTGGCTCTTCACTATAAATTCAAATAAACCTTCATTCGAGCAATTTGGGCATAGAGATAAAGACATATTGAGGAGTGGAGCTGTATTACACACTTAAGAATTGTGCCCAGATGCCTTCAAAGTAAGGTTTTGTTTAAAGTAAGAAAATGCCAGGAAACCCTAGTGTTTAAAGTTGCAATTAGGGTGAAGGGGCAATAAATCTAAATCCTCATGGATGCTGCATAATCCTGTCCTACGCTTAGAGATAAAATTCAGCCACACCTTTTGTGAATCCAATGCGGAAGACAGAAGGTTAGTCTTTTTTAAAAAACAAACAAACAAACACCTGTTCTTATTTTTATTCAGACAAAGTCCAAGCAGTAACAATATCGATTGTGTAGGAGAGTATGCACTTGATAGTCCTGCCTCATGGTGCTCTTTTGGAATAAATCTTCCTCTGGGGGCACTGCAAAATATGCATATGCACATAGGAAATGGGATAGTGACGTATATTCCTCAATAAATTTGAAAACTTCACTTCAAATTACTTACGATAAAGAACTGCTTATAAAAACCAATGTACAAATGTTTTTATTTATTTATTAAATTGGTATTGTGTAGATCCATAGATCTCAGGGTGGTTCACAACACAAACAAAAGTTGTTTGCAACAAACTAAATTAAAAGCAGAGTAAGAGTCTGAAAACCCAGCAACGCCTAACACTTGACTAATAAGGCCCAAAGGAGTTCAAAACTCCTTTCAAATCTATAATGTGGTGTCTAAATGGTAGTCATTTAACCAGATAGCTGTATATGCAGTTGTGCATGATCATGAGCAAATAATACAGATTGTTTTGTATTGCAGTAGCATAAACCACATGCCACCCCAAATGCTGGCAGGCTTTAATGACCACTACCCGGTCTATGATTCTGTAGCGTTTCTTGCCCCTGAATTTCAAGGGCCTTGTTAAAAGCAGCTCCTCTTCTGATCATCAGGGGAGTAATGATCCCATAATTCAGAACTCTATTACCTGCATTTCACAACAAGAGACCCTCCCTTGACCTCCCTATATCCTGTGTGCATCTTCAAAGGCAGGGATGCTGTTGAAACATAGCTAGCAGGATGGAACACAAGTGCCCTGATTATGCTATTGAAAATGGGACAAATGTTGTGGGTGAGGAGAGATGGGGATGCGTCTGTCTTCATAGGATAGTAATTTTGTTCAGGCTACACAGCCCTTCAGAGAGAATAGGAATCCCATTTTTGTACAAAGGGAGTTCTTTCCCTCACCATCCGCCCCAGTAATCTTGAAAGATCTCAAGACAGAACTTAGCGCTTCGTATTTCCACCTAACCAAAAGTGTGGCCAGCAAAAAGTTTTCTCTTGTCCTAGTTCACTGATGCTCAGAACAGGCTGTTAAAACTCACTAACAGGAAATCATTGAATTCCAGTTTTTCCTTTATAGTTTTCCATATCCGTCACTCTGAACGATGCCAATTCCTGGCAGAATACCTTTAAACTTGTCAGGTTAGAGTGATGAATCTTGCTCGTGTCTTTTGGCAGTGAGGCCGGCTTCTGTAAATAGCTGTTCTGACATCTGCTTGAGGTTCTCTTTGCCTGCAGTTCAGGAGTATCCAGCAAACATAGGAGCAGTTGCAGCTGGAGAGCTTTCCATCTGCTTTATCACTGCTTCTGTGATCGCTGTTGCCCTTCAGCTAGCTGAAACCTCTGGGCCGCTGGTGCTTTCCTGACTTGAATACAGGTTGCCAAAACCCTCTCCTTCAACTAAGCTCATGGTAGTAAAACTTGTAAGATTTATCTATACAAGTGGTAGCCAATGTGGTGACTTCCAGATGTTGCTGGTGTTCAGCTCCCATCCTCCTGGACTATCAGCCATGCTGGCTGGGGCTGATGGGAGTTAGGGTCCAACATCCAGTGGCGTCGCAATGGGGGTGCGGGGGGTGTGGTGTGCCCCAGGTGCCCCGCCACAGCAGCTCGAGCAGCCATCACGCCACTGCAGCCGCATGTGGAGGATCCTCCGTTCGTGGCTGCAGCCACAAGCAAAGGATCCCTGCAGCGGCGGCAAACCAGTAAGCAACCGCTGAGATCTAACTGTTTTAAGATGTTTGTATTTTGCTTTTGCTAAGAAGCCATTGGCTGGGACTGGGAAAAGGCAGGTGGTCTCTTTTTGCTTCCTTGGGGACAGTATGTAAACCTACTGGCCAACTCACGTTTTGTTTTTTTGGTTTTTGGTTTTTTTTTTTTTTTTGCTTTGTTGTTCATATTTACCATCTATACTTTTATGAGCCTGTGGGTGAAAGCAAATTACCGTATTTTTCGCTCCATAGGACACACTTGTTCCCTCTTAAAAACTAAGGAGAAAAGTCCAGGCCATAGAAAAGCCTGCAGGAGCCGCATGCTCCTTAAAGGATGCGCGGCTTCTATGGGCTTTTGCGGGAGGTGGGGGAATTGCCACCGGGGAGCCTGCACAAGGCTAAAGAAGCCAAGGCAGCGAGCGTGATCCATTCCGCTCGCTGCCTTGGCTTCCTCTTTAGCCTTGTGCAAAAATACGGTAGTTTCAGAGTTGTTTTAATAGGGGGTGGCGTTCTGTTTTTGAAAACATGGCCACACTAATGAGCTTTCATCATATATTACAAACAGCTGCCTGGTATCAGACCCTCACCCTAGGTTTAAGATGAAGGGGAAATGATAAAAGTGAAGGAAAGTAGCAGAAATAGCACCTCACTGGAAGAGTAAATTGGGACTGTCCCAGAGAAGATGGCTCAATAGGAACTGGTGTGTAGCACTATCCGAAATATTCCCTTACTGTAACAGAGTGCTCTATGTCTATGGCACTTCAAAGCTGGATCACTTTGAATGTCCTGTTCATATCTTATTTCAACAGTAAGTCAAGTCCTCTGTCCCATGAGACATATAGTGCTTCTTTAGTTAGTCTTCCTTTTCATGACACAGTTCAGAAATTAGCCCTGAGCACAAATCAGATATAGAGCAAATAGGAATCAATTATGTTTTATGAGGTTAAATGGACCATAATGGAAAGTCTGTTGATAATGGCACGTATTTATTCTCATTAATCTACATAAAAATGAACGATGCTGATGTAAAAATAATGTTAGCTGTATCGATGTGACTTGAATCCTCAAATCCCAGTTGTAGACCAGGGCATGAAATTCTATCTGCTTATCCTTTTTTGGTGGGATGAAGAACTGAACTGGTGTAAGCAAGGAAATGTAAAAGCATGTTTCAGAAATTCCTTTTTGTCATGAGTTCTAGCAAGCACGTTGATATTTACAAAGCAGGAAGACTAAAAGAAACCACAGATTAACAAGCTACAGTTGATAGAAATATCTACTTCAAAGCAGATTGCTTGTACACCATCATGCCTTAGATATTGTTTGTAATTTGCTATGAAAGTCCTTGGAACAGCAATAAATTGTAATAAAGAAAATTTAATAAACGTTAGAATGCCCACTCCACAGCAATAAGGATCAGGGCTTTTCGTGTGGCTCCCTCTGTTCTGTGGAATAGCATTCTTGTGGAGATATGACAAGAACCTCACTATCTGCACTCTCCAAAAGCAATCAAATGCATTTTTATTTGGACAGGTTTTCCCAGCTGGAGAAGTAGGTCTTTGCTGTGTCTGTTTTGTATGATTTTTGTATGGTTTTTAATGTACTTTCTGTTTCCGTGTTTAACTGGGGTATTTTAATTGTTGATCACCTTGACATAATTGTATGTTGCTTGTTGATATCTGTCTACCCCTCCCCTAACACCACATACACCTTGATGATTATATAGAAGGTGATTAATAAGAATAAGAATACCTGATCCTTTTAACTAGTGATTCCAGTGAATGAAACTACCACCTTCCTGTACTGAGCTATGGATATTCCTTCTTTGCTAGATGAAGACATTTTCAAGGATGGTTATTTTTATAATATAACAAGGGACAGAAAAAGGCAGAATTTTCAAACCGGCGGTGCGCTCACTGCTTTCTTGGTAATGATTTTATTTAAGCATAATTGTGGCTACAGTAGAAGCAATTATAAATATTTAATTTTCTTTGTTTAAAACAATATTCATCTGAGAGGCAATTGACGTGCTGTACACAGTTTTTGCTAGCTTTTGGTTTTTAAATTAAAATTTAATTATGAATTAATGTACCGCAGTGGATGGCATATTTTAGAATTAGGTTTTGCTTACTGGTCTGAAGTTACATAGCTTGCTTACAGTACAGTCCTGCACATGTCTGTTCAGAAGTAAAGTCCCATTGAGTTCAGGTTGGCTTCTTGCCAGGTAAGTGAACATAGGAGAGCATCTTTAAGCTCACAGATCATGTATCCGCTTAATGTTAAACTAGTTAAGGTCTTGTAAGTATAAGGGGTCATGATGAGAGTAATCTTACATCTCTCCATGGTGCTGCACTCCTGTATACATAGGTTGAAATAAATGTAATTCTTCAATCCTCATACTAGAAAGGAATCACGCTGTGCTGTTTCAGCTGTCTTTTCTGATGCAGTTTTCTTATACCACCTGGACAGACTCCAGGGTTAAAGTGGAACAGTGGCAAACTCTTGTTCTGTAGGGCCTCTCCTATCCCTCTCCACAACCTCGCAACCAAGGTTTGTCTTCAAGTTTACAGCTTGTTGGGGGGGGGTGTTTGTCCTGGAGAGCTAAGCCATGAGCCCGGGTTTGGATGACATGCTAAGACAAATGGACAACAGCAAAATGACCAGGGAGGAGTGAAGGTTGCTGCAATCTCCTCTTCTGAAGCCTGAAAGCAGTTATAAAAAGAGTTTACACACACACACACACACACACACACACACACACACAGCCATCTAATGCATTTGGGTCTTTTGGTTCAAATGCAAAAACAGACTTCAACCCCACTGAAAAGAATGAGGAGTGATCCTGCAGTGTTGTTCCACCTTGGATGTCACTCAGCCAGTAGGCTACCCCTGCTCCTGATGTTCTCACATTGAACATTGATATCAGAAGAGGAACCCTGCACATGATCGAGGGCTTAGAGGAACTCTTGTTATATGGGAAAGTTACAGCATTTGGGACTTTTTAGTCTGGAGAAAAATCAAGTAAGAAGGAGACATGACTTCGTTGGCATCCATCTGTCTCAAGAGACAATAAAATGTGCCTCTGGGTGTGAAGGCAGACCGTGGTGTTAACATTACCGAATTGACCTCCTTGGGGCATAAGCAGTGTGTATGGAGGTCCTGGGCTTGCCAAACGACAAGACACCCCTCTCGACCTTGCTGATATGGTCCAAAGGAAAGCAGAGCAATACATTTGGCACCAATTCGGCTGCAGGAGTTGCTGGAAGGAGGTGTACAAGGTGCCATCCATCCGTCATAGGGACCCCACCCTGGATTTCTATATAAAATTATACATGGTGTGGAGAAAGTGGATAGATAGCAGTCCCCACCCCACCCACCCCGTCTCATAATACTTGAACCCAGATTCATACAGTGAAGTTGAATGGTACAAAGAAGTTGTTCTTCACCCATCACCTAGTTAAACTATGGGCTTTGCCATCACAAAAAGTAGTGATGTCCCCTAACATGGAAAGCTTGACAAATTTCTGGGAGATAAGGCTAACCACAATGGCCTCCAGTAGTTGCTGGAAATAACAAGTGAGGAGAACAATCATATCCTGTTTGGGGGCTTCCCATAGGCATTTAGTTGACTGCTGTAGGAACAGGATGCTGAATGAGATGGGACTTCGTTCTGATCTAGCAGGGCTCTTCTTCCATTCTTGGGCATTAACAATTGCAGGCTCTGTGCCTTAGAATGTGAGTCTGCAGTGTACATCCTATGCCTAAGGCATGTGCATCTTTACTGGAGAATAGGGGTTGCCCTTTGAACAACTGTAGCCAGTGGGCCTCAGAGTCTAGCTAAAAAGAAAGCAGGTTGCTAGGATAAAGCAAAGGTCAGGGAAAGAGTCCAGCACACCCACTTGCCCCTGGTTTGATAACTGCTCACACAGAGGCACAAGTCTTCTGATGAACCTGTACTTTGAAGCTATAAAGCTCAGCTGGCTGCAAAGTTTGCAAGTCAGGAGGAATTTTTGTGGCAGTACATCTCAGCAAAGCAGTTGTTCCCTTTCAGTCCCTGTTGTTTCAAGTAGGTTCGCATCTGCATGGCCTGTTGCTGAGGGACCACAGTGCTGAATGCTTTTGGGTTCCTTGCTGTGATGGAAGGAGCGATGCACACGCGCATCTCTCTCAGTAGCATAGGGGTAGCTTCTAGGCAGTTCAGGGCTTGGGGATTTTGCCACTCCGGACAGCTATTATTTATTTCCAGCCTTCTTGTTTGTTTTGGTGCCAGAGCGCTCTTCCTGCTGTTGAGCTGGATAACTGATGCAGCAGGAACCAGAGAGTTGCAGAAGAGGGATTTATTGTGCCTGTTTTGGAGCTCCAATCTGGCTCGGCTACGAGAATTCCTTCAGGGCGCATCATACCCTCCAAATGCCTGCCCTTTTCTCCCCCTGCAGCTTTACAGTATATTGCTCAGTTTGGATTTAAGACTGGATTGAGTCAAAGAGACCAAAGCATCTGTACAGAAAGATATTGTTTATATTCCAGATATAAGATGCCGCCGCTTCTTAGAACGCCCAGCCTGCCTGCTGCATGGCTCTGCCTCCTCAACATGCTCATTTCATCTCCATCTTCCCTGGTCCTTTGCATCTCGCTGGAGAAATGGGCTGCACAATATTGCTTTGGGAGCTCAGGCATGGCGAGGAAAGCCTGTTATTTGGGGCATCACTTCACAGGTTCCAGCTTTCCTCGTTCTAATCAGCAGCAGCCCTTTTCCTGTTTGATTTTTAAACAAAGCAACAGTGAGTTAAAAGCAAGTTGTAGAAGCAGTGAAAGCTTTATGGGGAGTGTTAGATTCCATTGGCATAATGATAAGAGCAGAAAATCACTGTACAGAAGGGAATAAGAAGCGGCCATCCAGGCATGCAACACTGACTTGCATTTTATCTGCTATTAAAAAACCTAGACTGGCCCATTAAACAGTAAGCTTTCATTTGTGTAAAACCATCCAGTTATAATTTTTACTCCAGGAGTGAAGATTCAGCTTGTGGTGGCTGACACCTCAAACCATTTTTACATCCTTGATAAGTGTAGACCATTAAACTAGAACTATTTAGAATGAAGATTGTAAGTAGTATTTGTCTCTTGGGCATCCTGGATTTGTCCCTGCGCAGGACACGGCACGATATGCTGTGATACCTTGGTGATGTTACTGATCAACTGTGTGCTATGTTAGCTGTGTCGCTGTGTCCTTAAGTCTTAGTTCGCTTACACAAATTGCTAGTGTTGACAGGCCTGATTTGGACTTGGGACCCTTGCAGGTGGGGTGGGGGGGCTATAACCACTTTCTCCTTTCTATATTCCCCATCCAGGTTGACCTCACACTCCTGCAATTTGAATGGGGGGAAACCTTGTTGGGAGTGCAAATTGCAGCTGTGTGACTCTTGATCCAGATTGGTACCACAGTGTGTGCCTGTGCTAAAGGATGAAAGCCCCTTATCCTCCCTGCTAGGATAGCCCAGGACCTCCATGCTTACTGCCCAGGCTTGCACTCCGGGGAGGTCACTTCTGTGCTGCTAATGCAGTGGTTTGATTTCACCCCCAACTCTGAGTAGAACCTACTTGGTTCCAGCCTATAGGGTGTGATTCACCTAACCTATCTGGTCAAGAGGGCTTTCACCCCTCTTCTCTTACCATGCGCCCCATGAGATTGTGGATGTCAGGAGAATCTTCAGAACAGCAATGCAGGGGGAGAGCTATCTTTCCCTCTGCCAAGTCGATATGCTAGTGCAGACGGAATGCTTGTAATAACAGGATATTTAATTCCGCACACAGTAAGTGTGGAGCCGCTGTTTTATAGATGGGTGTCTTGTACGTTGTTTGAATTTCACCCAAAAAGGGGGGCAAAGGGGAAGCCCTTGTGTAGTGGGTAAGCTGGTTTGAGTAAATTTCCCCCACTTCTGAATATTTCACCTCAGCCTTAGATTTACAATGGTCCCTTGTTTGGAGTCCGGGATCCGTTCCGGAGCCCCGGACGCTTGACGAAAGGGGCGCTCGACAAAGTGCTGCTCTGCACACACAGAGTGGAGCAGTTTGCACTTCTACACATGCGTGAACAGCAAAACCGGAAGTAGCCCATTCCGGTACTTCCGGGTTTGCTGCGGACATTCGCCGAAATGGACAGTCAACGGGGCGGTTGTCTGAGGTTAGCTTGTAGGAATGTGGAAATGAAAACCATTCATAGCCAGATGTGCAATGCACACATTCCTAACTACCCAAACCCTCCCCATTGCTGCCTTTTCACCCATGGCTCCTAGCATCCTTGATTACCCTTTTATGACCATTGAAAACCTGAATTTGCCCGTTATAGGTAAATAGCCTTTATTCTCCTTTGCTGCTTATTCATAAAAAGAAAAACGTACACAGTGTTTCATTAAAAAAAATAATTTGATGGAGCATGCTGTACTTCTATTCAGGCAAGCTGACAAATAATTAATTATTCTAATCCCATTGTTTCATGCCCCAATTCTTCTTTGCATTGAAAAAGAGATGGATACCTGATTATGTGGGCATTATAGCTTCATAGCTCTTTTGTAGAGTTCCTTGTAGATTGTGATTGTGTGAGACAAAAATGGATGATTTACCTTGTGGTTACATTTGTCCTGAGCAGAACTCGCAAGCAATAAGTATTGTGTTCTAACTTTGGCTCTGACTCATCTTTCTCCTGGGAAGATCAGCCTTTGTCTGACAAACAACTTTAATATTGATCCTGCAAATAATCCATTTAAAGGAAGACACGCATCTGCATTACTTATATAAGAATAAACAGAAACCCATTACTTTTATACTCAGGAGGGCAGAGTTCACCTTAATTTAGGCTTTCCTGCCTTCTGAGTTCTCAAGTAATTCTAAGCAATAAAGAGGGCTCATGCTTACAAATGTTTTCAAGCCTGAAAGCTGTGGGATTTGGGGAGAGCAGAGCAGGAGATGTTTACTAAATAGAACAAAGGTTTTGGGGTTTTTTTTTAATTATATAGATTTTGCAGCTCTTGTGCTAGAGGTGAACATATTAAAACCTTGCTAATCTTGCTTTAGAAATTGTGTACTGAGCTTCAGAGGAAAGATGTGCAATAGGGGCATCCTTTGTTTATAGTTATAATGAATGGAGTAAATATATTTTTTATTTGTTGTCTGACTATTTTAAGCTCTGTCATGTCAAAATAATCTAATTTTCAGACATAATGCTGAAATAATGCACATAATGCTAAGGCAGATAGTTCGTTGTTGTTTAGTTGTTTAGTCGTGTCCGACTCTTCGTGACCCCATGGACCAGAGCACGGAAGGCACTCCTGTCTTCCACTGCCTCCCACAGTTTGGTAACCAAGACAGACCAAGGTTTAGTGCAAATATATGGGTTCCTGGGGAGATCACAGTTGCTGTAGTCCTCGGTTATCCTGCTGCCAGGATTAGCTGAGTGTATCATCTGTATGTACCTTGGTTCGTTGTTTGTCATCTTCCAAACAAACCATAAGTTGTAACTAAAGTTTGTTCTTCTTTTACAATTCGTGGTTTGGTTGGAGTGAGACAAACCATGAACCCTGGTTCAAATGGTGTGCTAAGCCAAGCTATGGTTTCATCCCAGGTAGTCCAGCAGCAGGACAACCAGGGAAGAAGAAGAATGTCACATTCTATCCCCTTTCCAGCAGTCTGCACACTTGCACATTCACTCCAAACCATGTTTGACTTCACATTATGTGCAAACTGAGCAACTGGCTGCAGTCTCGCTTCCTCCGCAGAAGATTGCAGGGTGGCTCCCCCAGAGTTCCAATATCACTCAGTCCTCCCAGACCAGGTGCTTGCACACACGACACACATCATTATTCCCTCCAATGTGATGCAACCTTGGGAGGCTTCTCAAGGGCAGCTCAGGCTCTCCTCCACTTTACCTAAAAGAATCCCATTGTTTCCTCTCCCCAAGAGCCCTTCTCTTGGGAGTAAAAAGGTAAAGGAACCATGACAGTTAAGTCCAGTCGCGAATGACTCTGGGGTTGTGGCTCTCATCTTGATTTACTGGCCGAGTCAGCCGATGTTTGTCTGCAGACAGTTTTTTCCAGGTCATGTGGCCAGCATGACTAAGCTGCTTCTGGCGAAACCAGAGCAGCACACGGAAACACTGTTTACCTTCCCGCCGGAGCGGTACCTATTTATCTACTTGCATTTTGATGTGCTTTCGAACTGCTAGGTTGGCAGGAGCAGGGACCGAGCAACTGGAAGTCACCCCATTGTGGGGATTTGAACCGCCGACCTTCCGATCGGCAAGCCCTAGGCTCAGTGGTTTAGACCACAGCGCCACCCGCGTCCCACACCCTCTTGGGAGTATCAGGGTCCCACTGTGTGCTCTTCCTTTAACATACGCCAGGTACATTGGTAACTACAGAGGACCTTTAACAGAATCGCTCGGCAAGATCTGTATAACCAGTGCTTCTATTTATTGCTATGTTTTGAATGTCCTGGCGCCATTTTAAAAAGTGTTACACAATGTATGAAATTAACTTGTTTGCAAATATGCAGATGTCAAACAAAATAATTACGTTTCACAGGAACATTGAAGTAAGAAAAAAGCTTGTGTGTTCTTTCAGCTCATAAACGGGCTTAAAAACAACATCACAACCTCTTGTTTATTAAACCAGTGAACTATACTGATGTTCGTAGCGCCTACTGTACAGATTGGCCAAGAAACTACATGACCTTGGTGTTTAAGTAACAATAATAATATTTTAGCAGGTTTGTCCCCCACACCCATTCCATGTCAGCAGAGTTGTGGCAAACACAGTGCAGTTGGTCCTCTTGCAATAAGTTGTTTCCACACGTGGATTGTGTTCCCTGGATAGATTCGGTGGACATTCAGAAATGCTATATTTGCACATTTTAAAGCAGAGATTTCCCAACTTTTGGTGTTGGTGGCACACTCTTTACACATGCATCATTTTGCGACACAGTAATTCAGTTTTACTAGCAAACCGGAGGTTAAACTAATCCCTTTCCAGCCCCGGGAGGAATGCTGGGACCATTCGCTTGTCATACCTACACACTGCAGCTGACACACTAATGTGTCGTGACACACAGTTTGGAAAGCTCTGTTTTAAAGCAACTGTGAACCATGTAGAGATGGAGACCCCCTGACAGGCCTTGCCTTGTAACTTAGTTGAGTGCTTTTGCCTGGCCGGAGTGTATCGTTTAACTGTGCTAATGACTCTTGTTTGTATAGGTCAAGGAAGGTGTGTGTGTGTGTGTGTGTGTGTGTGTGTGTGTGTGTGTGTAGAAACTAGCTTATTGTACAAAGCAAAAGTTTGCATGTATTGCTTTGCCCTGGCACCAGCAATATGGCTTGTGCTGAAAAGATTTTGGTGGTTCATGCTTGCAGATGACAAAAGCATAAAAAACCACTTCCCTATAAACTTAAGAGTACCCTTATCAGATGTGCCCTGGATCCGTAAAGTAATTACATTCTAGCCCCTTTAAGCCAATAAAGGCAGCAACATGGAGCCGAAAGGTGGTGTGTTTATCCTTTAATCAGGTGTGTTGGCCGCTAGTACTTGCATTCCAGAATATTACCTAATGCTTTGTGGGCATATTGCAGCTGTTACTTCAAAAATGAATTTGGGTTAGTGGACTCGTGCCAAAGGAAGATGTGCATTGCCTTATTATGTTTGAAGCTTTCAACGAGCCTTCTGCCCTGCAGTGGTTCAGATCATTGCATTGCTATGTCATGCTGAATAATTCGCAGCATTTAGCACTTAAATTGGCTCATTGCAGACAATCCAATTAGAATAAAGTCTATTATCATTTTGGTACCTAGGAATAAAACCGAGTGTTTAAGTGATGAGCATACCGTGTGGACGCTGATGTTGGGCAAGTTGTGGGGTGTGTGGGTAGCAGAACGTCTTGGGGTCTTGTTGGTTTCGTATCTTGAGTAGCAGCTGGACTTCGTATTAACAGAGTCTTTTCAGCGTGCAGAAGGAAGGAATGCAGTATCGGCACAGCAAGATGCTGTTGGTTTCCAATACAAGCTGTCTTTTCATCTTCACATATGTGGAAAGGCTATGAGAGATAAGAACTTTATTTTCTTCTCTCTCCCCCCCTTCTCCCCCCCACCCAACATTGATATTGACACGTACACTTTTGCTAAAGCATTAATCAAGGTCAGGAGCATGCCAGTGCCTTAGAGTCTGAATCAAGGTGATTTATGTGGCTTAAACAGACTACTGGCAGCCTTTAAACATGGCTTCTGCTCTTACTTGAGTGTATGACTCAGACAATTCGACTCTGAAAGGAAAGGTGTTGAGTTATCTGTTGGTCAGGGTTGATCCTTAGGGAAAGGCTCTGCAAGACATTAGATACTGAAACACCCTGTAAGACGAAACCAACATTTTCACTTGCATTTACCTACTTGTGCAGCAAATTCCAGCATCTTACAGCCTCACACTCTTCCGTATAATTTTTGATCAAATTCCATGTGCTCTGTAAATTGCTTGCATGTTGTTATACCTGCATGAGTGTTTTGAGCCCGGAACACTTCAAATGGCCAGCTGTTCTTATTTTCTTTAGCTCACTTAAGTTTAGATCTTTTGAACAAGTTTTTGCGTGTTAGTAACATGACAACATGAGCTCCAACTGATATGGTTACTCCCATTTTTATTTCTGCCCACCTATATTCAATGGGTAGGCACCTTTTTGTTGTTGTTGTTGTTGTTGTTGTTGTTGTTGTTGTTGTTGTTGTTGTTGTTGTTTTTGAAGGGCATATTCCTGTGGTAGTATTCTGTTGGGAGGCATATGCTGGACAGAGCCAGAGAGTTCTGTGGATTAAGTAGTCCTAAATACAGTCTTCCTTGCTTCATTTTTTACCACGACTGCCTCAGATTAGCATTCCCAATTCTATGGAAGTCTCCTCAGAAGTCAGCCCCACTGAGTGCGATGGGGTACTCTCAAGCACACAGAGGGTTTTAAATTTGTATTTAGTACCACAAACCAATGCAGCTATTGTTCTGGAAAGTAAGTGAAAGTAATTCTTTCAAACTTTAGTGCGCTATGCACACACATATGCACGGACATGAAAGATGCCTACCAAGTTTTCTTAGATAGCTAACTGAAAAGGCTTATTTTCCTCAAGCTATATGTCAGGGAACTGCCATCAGAGCCAAGGGTGGAGGTAAGGCTCCCCAATGACGCTGGAGAGGGAACCAGCAAGGAGAGAAGGGGAGCTTCCGCTGGGGAAGGAGATAGGCGCGACGCTAGGAAGAAAGGGGAGGCTGAGGGAGCTTCGGAGGGAGGGCTCCAAGACTGTTCCAGCGAAACCAGCGGGGAGAGCACAGAACCTCCGCTTGGGACGCCCACTCTGCGCAGAAAGCTTCCGCACAGGGAGGCTAGGCGGAGACTTGGTGTCAAAGAACTTTTATGTTGGAAAAAGTTCAGGAAACGCCCACTGACGGATTCTGCCAGTGACTGAGACAGCCACGGAGTAGAGGCTGTCCAGCTGGGGGGAAAGTTTTAACCAAACAACTCAGCTTGCAGCAGTTTGCGGGTTACGCACAAGCAACCCCAACCCGCATTACACTATACAACCAGCAACACACACACACACACATTTAAAAAATAAATAAATTACTGACCCTTCCTGTTGTTCTGAAACTACATAGAAAGAGGAGTAAAGTACTTTGGAAAGCACCAAGAATAAAGAGGTTGTGATAATTTAGTTTATACGCAGTTAAAATTATCTGAATGTGAGGGTACAATTATGATTGGGCTGAGTTGCATTGCTCTTAGCAGGGGGCATTCAAAGCCCTTCAGCAGAGACACTTAAAAACTTTAATTTATCAACAGAAACAGATCCTTGATATATTATGAATGATTTTTTAAAAAAATAATGAAAGCATTTTTGCAATGCCTGTCTGCAATGCCCGCGATAGCATTCCTTTAATTATAATATTTTTATGACTATGCATTGGGTGCGAGGCAATAGAAACTGAAGCAAATAATGGTTAATATAATCCTGGATACCCAGCGGAAAAATATGCTGAGTAAATAAGCTCTATTAAAATGCTGCTGCTGTGTAGTTACTTTGTACTGTGACAGGTTGTGGCTGGTCCTGTTCACATACAGATACATTCCTCATGTCTTTGGGCTGATTTATATGTTGGCTGAGCAACCTTTAAGAATTGGGATGGCTGTTCTTTTTTCATTCTGTTCATTTTTCATTGATAACCTGGTCATCTCCTATGAGGGAAATGCTGTTTATTATCATCTAGTTGCCCATGTGTTAGAGCAAAACAGACAAGAGAATGTTTCCAACACTGTGAGAGAGGGAGGAAAAGTTGTGCAAAGCGCCTTTCATGTTCTCCTCCATCCCCACCCCCCGAAAGACTATTTCGGAGGCCCAGGGAATCCACTATACATTGTGGGCCGTGCCATTTGGTACAGGAGGTGGGTGGAATTATCCAACATTGGCTAGAGATACCATGTAATCCATTGGTTCAAGACTGATCTGCCTCGTTCTGAATAAACCATTCCCTGCCACTGCAGACCTGGGCCCTCTGAATAAGCTTTTTTTTGCAGGGGAAGAGAGAGGGTACAGTGGGCTTCCATTCATGCAACCTTGGATGCAACTCATTATTTTCTTCTTCCACTCTCCCATTTCCTCCTCTCGTACGGAATAAGACCATTAAAGGCATATGCATAAAGAACTCTTTGGATCAAACCAAAAAAGAGAGCTAGAAAAGGCTTAACATTCAAGTGTGAGCTCAACTCTTAACTTCACACAGCTACCGCAAAGCCGTAATGATGTCTCGGTAGCCGGCGCCGATGCAGTAGGTAATGAATCTTCAGTTGCGTATGAACTTTATTATCGAGCATGGGGTTTTCACTTTGAGCTTGCTTCTGCTTGTCACAAGAGCAGCATTTGCATAATTAAATAAATGATCTTAAAACTGTCTTTTCCAGTGGGGCTGTGAAATACAACACTTCTTCCTGTCAGAACTCAAGCTCACAGCCATGGATTATTGGAAAATACATCACAGAAAATTAGCATCAAACCTCTGCTTTCAGCAGTGCACGCAGGAAGCAGATGACTGTACTGAACAACTGGGTTCTGAGTTCTGTTTCTCTTGTCTCGTGTAAATTGATCTTTTGCCCCATCATTCCACTGGAGAGACAGAAGCACAAAGGAGATCTTGTTTGCTCCCTCACTGGCTGAATAAATGTTTAAGTTGTAAATAATACTATTGATAATAGTTTGCAGCATGTGATGATAAGATGAGACAGTCCTGAATTTTTGTCACGTCCAGGTCTTCCATCCAGCAGATCGTTTTGATGTTTATTGAAAAATGTAAACATGAAAAGCCTTCTTGGGGAATACATTGCCTCTGTTCCATTCCTGAATATATATTTTTTATTTTATTTTTTGTTATACTTTCGCATTGCCAAATGAAATAACTTTTTGATGAAAGCGCTTAGCAACAGAGGACGAACAGGAAATGTTGTCACAGTTCAGGCACATTGCAAAGGGATTAGCAAAAATAACATACTTGTGCTCTCTTCTTCCCATGCATAAAGAGCTGTGCATATTGGCTACAGAGATCATTTTAAGGTGGGAGCAAATATTATACAGTGTTATGTGAAAACAACCTTAAATTTTCATCACCTGCTTTGTTGGTAGTGATTAATTTTAATTATTTATTTTATTACACATACTTACTAGACACCTATTGAAAATAATTCTCTAGGCATCTCACAATGAATTTAAAAACATAACAATGTAAAGTAAAAATGCACAATAGGACGTAAAATCCCAAGGCAGCACAAATCCCTCCACCCCTTTGGAAAGCCACAACTAAAATGCAATATAAATCAGAGGAGCTAAAACCGAGAACGAGAAACAACTAGCAAAGATATACTTGTTTATTATTCCATTCCATTTATGAATTGCTTCCTGTGAAACATCTCAACGTGAATTAGCAATAGAAATATCAACAACAAAATCTTTGTGAAACATTTTCACACACACACACACACACACACACACACACTTGCTCCTCCGATACTGGGGAAAGAAAAGCAGAGGGAGAATCACAAAATGTTAAAAGGGTCAGGGCAGAGCAGGCTTTGCAACCTTTCCAGTGCCCCCCTCTGATGTTAGGATTTGGACAAGTGGGCGTCACAACCCACCTGACAATCAAATGAGATCACAGTTATGTGAGTAACGTGGGTTGCCTTGCCCCCACCTGTCAATGTTGGCCCACATGGTGGGAGCCCAAAATGTTTCCCATTTCAGTCTAATGGGTAAGTTGGGGAGGTTGACAAGCGGTGGGGGTTGCAGTAGGGGCAGAGTTGTGGGTATGGTTGCGGCCCCTTCTGCCTATATATGTTGACCATCTCATTTATGTGAGTTTGTCAGCATTCCCTGGGTTTGGGGGACATTCAGAAGAAAATGTAGTCCTTTGATTGCCACAGGAATATTGATTCTCTCGACTTTCTTGCAAACAGACCCATTTTTAGGAATGGGTGGATGTATAGTCAGGTCTTCATGGAATTCTCTGACATGGTAGTGTAATGAAGTACAAAGTAATAACAATCATTTAATGAAGCAGTATGCCCCCAAATAGCAGCCTAATGAATCATTTGTATGTACAGTGGTACCTCGGGTTGCAGACGCTTCAGGTTACAGATGCTTCAGGTTACAGACTCCACTAACCCAGAAATAGTACCTTGGGTTAAGAACTTTGTTTCAGGATGAGAACAGAAATCGTGCTCTGGCGGTGCGGCAGCAGCGGGAGGCTCCATTAGCTAAAGTGGTGCTTCAGGTTAAGAACAGTTTCAGGTTAAGAACAGACCTCCAGAACGAATTAAGTTCTAAACCCGAGGTACCACTGTAAAAAGAAAAGGGAGCCCATAGCAATATACTTTAACAGTATGCTTACAATTTCAGAATGTCCTGAAAGTGGCTTCACTGTATTTTCAGTCGTCTTGATAGGCTGGGAGTTTTTTGTCCCCTTGCTTTAGATTAAAATGCACTTTAACTTATCCGTTCACTATTTCACTTCTTTTTGTAGAAGGGATTAGTCAGTTAAGTAGATGATTTTCATGGGCTTGCCAGCTGGCTGGCACAGAACCAGCCTAACCCTGGGATATTGGCAGGGTTAACCTTCCAATTTTATTTTTTTGAAAAACCTCTATGGTAAAGTTGCATGAATATGAGTTCATAAACAGTCCTCCTCTTCCATCACTTCTATACCTCTGGGGAAGGGCTGCAGCTCAGTGGTAGATCATCTGCATTGCATGCAGAAGATTTCATGTTCAATCCATGGCATTTCAGGTAGGGCTGGAATAGACCCCTGCCTGAACACCTGGAGAGCTGCTGCCAGGTAGACAGTACTGAGCTAGATGGACCCAGCGGTCTGAAACAGTATAGTGGTACCTTGGTTTACGAACTTAATCCATTCTGGAAGTCCATTCTTAAACCACAGCGTTCTTAAACCAAGGCGTGCTTTCCCATAGCAGCGGGGGACTCAATCTGCAAGTGGAACACACCCAACAGGAAGCGGAACATGTTCTTATTCCAAGGCAAACTTCACAAATCAAAACACCTACTTGCAGATTTGCAGCATTCTTAATCCAAGTTGTTCATAAACTGAGCTGTTCTTAAACCAAGGTACCAGTGTAATGTTTAAGATATCTTCCCAAAGAGATGTTGAATTGTTGCTGGCTACATTCACATGCAACATTAAGCTGGAAAAATTTACTGTGATTTACTGCGAATTAGCAGCTTGCTGGTTCATGCGTCCCGAGTGCTCCCACTCTGCTGTTTCCCTAGGGAGCAGGATAAACAAAGCAGGAGGCCTTTGAACAAGGCATCATGGTTGCTCCACAAGAAGCCTGAATACCTCAGCTGGTTAGAGCATGGTGCTGATGATGCCAAGGTTGCAGGTTTGATCCCCGTATGGGACAGCTACATATTCCCGCATTGCAGGCGGATGGACTAGGTCAGGGGTCAGAAAACTTTTTCAGCAGGGGGCCGTTCCACTGTCCCTCAGACCTTGTGTGGGGCCGGAGTATTTTTTTTGGGGGGGGGAATGAATAAATTATTATGCTCCACAAATAACTCAGAGATGCATTTTAAATAAAAGCACACATTATACTCCTGTAAAAACACGCTGATTCCCAGACCGTCCGCGTGCCGGATTTAGAAGGCGATTGGGCTGGATCCGGCCCCCAGGCCTTAGTTTGCCTACCCATGGACTAGATGATTCTCAGGATCCCTTCCTATCTCTACAGTTCTATGAACCTGCAGTTCATAAGACAGCCTTAAGACATGATTTGCTGTTCATTTGCTGACAGTGCCTTCCTAGAGACCAACAAACTGTAAACCCTTATTTGTACAGAATGGACTTCCCGTTTTGTTTTTCCAGCTCACATGAAAGGAAGAGCAAGGCTTGCATCGGCATTCTGCTTTCTTGAAAACCTTGAAGCCAGAAAGTCTCGCCCGCTATTACATGTAAACACAGCCACAGGCTTCTCTACAGTTTTCAACAGTCATGCAAGACCTTGATTTCTAGGAAAACTCTACTTCTAAGGCATGCTATGCAACCAAATACATTATTAGAATGAAAGAATGGCACGGCTAGGGAATGGCACAGTTGTGAAATCTGATTACAGCGCTGGCTTCCAGTCTTCCCGCAGACGAAGTGAGACAACAAAGTTCAACAGAACTTTGGTTAACCTTCTTGATTACTGGAGCATTCATCCTGTTTTTGTGCAGGAAGCTGCTGCTGACCAGCTAATTAAGTTTGCTGTTGTAAAGCAGTTCTATAAAAAGCAAAGTTTAAATACTTGTTTTGTTTGTTTAAAGTCTCTTGGGAGGGGAGGGTGCCTTGAAACAGGTGCACACTGGATTTTAAAATACACTGGTCCCCCCACCATGACCTGTTTATCACTTCTTGCATTTTGTGGGGAGTGTGTGGCTAATGTCTCCATTATACCAGCATTGCAGGAACATGAGTGATTGCCCTGGCACAAATGTTTAGGATTAATGTGTCCGATGAGTCTAATTTTAATAGTAGTGCTTTAGACTTAATTTTCTTATGCCCCCACCCCTTTAGATGGTAATGTGTATTTGTTCACCTTTTTCATAATATAGCTGCATTTGGGGGCCATTGCGCTCAGGAGTTGTACCATTGAGAGAAACATGTGACTTTCCTTGAGAAGCAACATCTCTCACAGGGGAGTTGGCAGTAAAAAGGCATTCTCACTGGTTTGTGGGGAGGCAAGCTTGAGATTTCAGAGAAGGAAATTCACACCATAAATGGCATGCTCCTCCCTTGAAATACTATGTAAGAATTTGAAGGCACCTGTCTCAGGAGACAATGGAGGAGTGCGCCTTTGGGGCGAATTCAAACTGTTGGAAGGTTACAGCAGCTGCTGTGGCTGTAGAGACTGATATGGGAGAGACATGTTTTGTTGCAGCTGGGGCAGATGAAGGCATCCGGTTGTGCTGCTGCAGATGCACCATGGCGTTTCTTCTCTCTTCTCTCCTTCCCAGCAGTCATTCCTCCTCTGGTTGTTCTCACTGGGTGTGGAGGGACAAGCTTGAGCTTTCAGAGAAGATCAGGTGAATTCACATTATAAACAGTATGAAACTCCCTTGAGTAAGGATTTGGAGACAGTATTCTATTTTTATTTGCATTTTATTAGCTTTGCCCTACTGAAATTCAAGGAGCTGATAAATGCTTCACATGGGCTGCATTATGTTCTGTTTTAAAATATCCGGTAAGAAAAACACATTTGAAAGTTAAGTTTCCCAAAAAAATTCTTTTAGCAGGACAGGCAAGTTGCCAGGAACCATTACGTCTGTTGTTTTTGTTTGACACTCTAGTTTGGTGCCTGTGGAACTACCTTCTCACTCGAGGCATAATGTAAAGCAGTATGTCACGTTAAAGTATATTGTAAAAGAACGTGAAATGGAGATAGAATGTAGGTTTGAGTCCTGTGCAAGCGTTTGATTTTGATGGAATGTGTGTGGACCTATTACATCCAGTTAGGCAGAATGGCTCTTTAGCTCGGTCGAAAGAGAGACACATATCTTTTGTTCGACAGGCCTCTAGCGTGACTGCCAAGATGAAGAGTGGTGTTTAATAAACCAAGATTCATTTAGAAATGGCAACGCTACCATGTGTTTCAGTTGCTCAAAGAGATTCCCTACCCCCACCCCGCCTCGTCTTTGCAGGGAAATAAGTCACAAACCTATGGGGAACCTGCTTGAAATGGTCTCATGCCTGCTTTTGTGATTGGGCATATAGATGAGGTCACAAAAGCTACACCGCCTAGGGTTTTTTTGTTGTTGTTGTTCTTGTTAGCTTTGAGAGCCTCTATACTTGGTAGAAGCCCTTCTCCTCCCCAGCTAGTGTGCATAGCTAACCCTATTTCCTTCACTTTATAGCCCCCACCCCTGAACCATGTAACAATCCCAGTGTGGGTTACAACATAAAACACACACAAAAAGGATCGCTGGACAGTTAAGTCCAGTCAAAGGCGAATATGGGGTTGCAGCGCTCATCTTGCTTTTAGGCTGAGGGAGCTGCGTTTGCCCACAGACAGCTTTCCGGGTCATGCGCCCAGCATGGCTAAACCGCTTCTGGTAACGGGACACTGTGATGGAAGCCAGAGTACATGGAAATGCTGTTTACCTTCCCGCTGCAACAGTACCTATTTATCTACTTGCACTGGTGTGCTTTCAAACTGCTAGGTTAGTAGAAGCTGGGATAGAGCAACGGGAGCTCACCCCGTCGCGGGGATTCAAACTGCTGACCTTCCAGCAGGCATGACCTCATTAGGCCTGACTAAATCAACAGATTCCAAAAGCCTGGGTGGTGAGGTACATCTCCAGCTTGTGCCTCAAGGTACACAGTGTCAATGCCAGCCAAGTCTCAAGGAATTCCATAAATGGGGCGCCACCACTGAGAAGGTATGTGTGTGTGCAGTGGAAATCAGCCAGTGACAGGACATTTAGAAGGGCCTCCCCTACTGATCTTAAGACCTGGCTGTGTTGGTATAGGGATAGGTCTTCCTTCAAGTGTTTGGGTCCCCAAGCCATGTAAGGCTTTATATGTCAGCATTAATAGCTTGAATTAGGCTCAGTAATGTATAGGTAGCCAGTGCAAATTATTCAGAAGAGGTGTTAGGTGGCTTTGGCTGGCTGCACCACGCAACACCCTAGATATTACATTCTATAGACTAGTTGTCGTTTCTGAATTGCCTTCAACAGCAGCCCCACAAAGAGCCCCTTGCAGCAATCTAATTGTGACGTTACCAGAGCATGATTCAACATGGCAATGCTATTTCTAGTCAGGAACAGCTACAGCTGGTGAACCAGGTGGAGCTGGAAATAGGCACTCCATGCCACTGTCTCACTACTTGGGCTTTAAGTGAGAAGGCTGGATCATGGACCTGCAAGCTATACACCTGACCATTCAAAGGAAATTATGCAAGTCCAGAATGGGCCATTTACCCATTCCCAGATGCAGGAAACACCAACTGGCACAGCATCTCTATCTTGACGGAGGGCCATCAGTGCAAATGTCAATCCATACCAATCACCTTTTGCTAATCTCCATGTCTAGTTCTCCGAGCTGCCTTCGCCTGTCATGCTTTTCTAGTTTGCCTGATTAATTTGCTCTCAACACATACTGGGCATTGCTTAGGTGCTCTGTTGTCACAACATGCCTTGCATAAGTCCTAAAGAGTTCATTTTAGGCAGTATAATGTTGAGGTCCTTAGATGTACCATCGGAAATTAAGCCCCTTTGTCTATGGCAGTATGCTATGGGTTTTTGAATGCCACTTTGTGGGTGCGGATGGCACTGTGGTCTAAACCACGGCTTTCCAACTGGAAGGTCAGCGGTTTGAATCCCCACAACGGGGTGAGCTCCCGTTGCTCAGTCACAGCTCCTGCCAACCTAGCAGTTCGAAAGCACGTCAAAGTGCAAGTAGATAAATAGGTACTGCTCCAGCGGGAAGGTAAACGGTGCTTCTGTGCACCACTCTGGTTTCGCCAGAAGCGGCTTAGTCATGCTGGCCACATGACCTGGAAAAACTGTCTGTGGACAAACGCCGGCTCCCTCGGTCAGTAAAGCGAGATGAGCACTGCAACCCCAGAATCGTTCGCAACTGGATGTAACTGTCAGGGGTGTCCTTTACCTTTACCTGTGTAGGTAAATTGCTTGAGCAGTTTAATGCTTTTAATCAGAAAGAGGCAGACCTCATTTTCCAAGCTGAGACAAAGGAAATAGAGGGGTATGATTCTATGGCAAGACCTCGAACTAACTTGGGCATGTAAGAAGGACTTCTGGTTAGCATCAGGTGAGGTGCTGAGTCATAAGTCTTTTCTCTCAAGAGTGCTGTCACTTCCCATAATAAAGAAGAAGAAGAAATGTTGAAATGCCATATATGTTTTCAAGCTTTATAAGTTTCTGTAAAGATATCAGCTGTACCATGACATTTTCCAGATATAATAAAATGTCACAGTTCTGCCCAAAACCCTATGATTGATTGCCAGCATAATCAAAGTCAATGTACACTCCTGTACACCTTCGCTCTTAAACTATTTTTGCCTTCACGCTCTCGCTTGTTTAACCTGACATTTCCTATTACCATATCTAGACACCTAAATATGTCAAATGTTTATAGCGTGTAAAGAGCGCTATTCTCTGGAAATAACACAAATCAAATGTGAATCTTGCATAAAAGGAATATCTGCCAGGTGATTCACCACTGTTGGGCATAATCCCCTATTTGGGGACGACGACAATTTTATGGGAAATATATTGCCTCCGAAAGAGAAAGAGACCTGATTTATAATAGCAATCCAATCCCCTTTTAATCCTCTCCTTTTTATATTCAGCACCAATTTGATTCTAAAGTTATTTCCCTGGATAGAGGAACACACACTTATTTGCAAAGTGAGCAGCTTACCCTATTTCTGTATGTTTTTTAATTGTTTGTAGTCCTTTGAGGGAAGATCTTTAATTGAGAGAAATCGCCCTTTGCACAGTTTATTTGTTTAGTCCTTTGTGTGAATTAGCTGCCTGAAAGGTGGTGATTTCAATGTTGAAAGCTCCTGTTTTGATGGCTGGCAAAGAAGAAGCTTGTTTTCCAAACAGAGGATGAGTCAGCCAGAGTCTCAGGCGCAAACCTTCACTCCATACCTGTCTTATTTGAAATCGTTAGCAACAAGCGTCTCTCTGGAATGCTTTCCCTTTTCCTTAGCCTTAAATGGGTGCAGCAATCATCAATGCATCAAAAGTCATTTAGTGCACCTGTTACGTTTTGCTGATCATTTCCCACCCACCCCATTTATTATTATTATTATTATTTTTAATTCCTATTAACGCGGCAGGGAGTGTGCCAGCAACAAACAGGAGCATCCACTAGGCATTCTGACTGCCAGCAAGGCTCTGGCTTTGAGTTGCAATAAAGCAATAATGAAATACAAGGGAATAATTAAATTTAAAGCCCTTAGTGAGTCTTGCTTCTTTGTTCTCATTTTATGCATCAACAGAACTTTATTGAAGAGACCAGGCGCAGTGTTTGTGTTCACTCGGTTTTAAGACTGTCAGTGGATGAAATGAGAAGAATTGGAGCATGCTGTGTGGGAGTATTTAATGGGTTATGCTTACAAATGTTCAGGCTGGGCTGACCAGACCAGAAGTGTTGCAGACATGCCTGAAATAATAAGCATTTTGATGCTCTGATGCAAATGTTTCATTCAGTTTCAGGTCCATTTGTAAAATATGTAGTGGTGTCCTTTTATTTACGTGTTCCAGTAATCTCACATTATGGGCCATCTTGCCAATAGGCTCCCTTAAAGAACTGAGCATTTTACTGCAAACATCAATGGCTTTGCTGCTCATTTTACAGCTCTATAGTGACCTAAGAAGCAGCAGAAGCAGCAGATCTGGGGGCTGCAGTTACTGTTAAAATGAAAATCAAGATCTCCTTATCTCATTTGAAAGAATGGCAGGTGGGATGGGAGACACTTTCTGGAGGAAGTTTAGTTTGTTCTGTTTTATGGACACTTTTCCAGTTGTTACCTCTTTCTTGGTCCTCTGCCATTGTAAGATAGTGTAGAAATATGGTGTTAGTTAAATTATTTTCAGGATTTTGTATCCCACTTCCCTGCATGAAATAACAAAGATCCATACAAATTAAAGCTTGAAAGCCTGACCTCACTTACTTGAGAGTAAGTCCCAATGAATTCAGTAGGACTTACTTCTGAGTAGACATGGCTCAGATTGCCTTGTAAATTAAAACAGCGAGAAAAATCAAGGTCAGAATAAAAACAGCAGCAACAAAGCCACTGAAAAAAACACATTGGGGAGGAGGGCAAGGGGAACCCATTGAAAAAGGTACGTCTTCACTGCTCATTGAAAGGATGGTTAACAAGGGGACCAGACATGCTTCCCTTGGTGGCTGATTCCGCTGTCTGGGTGCCACCGCCACAGAAAAGCCCTGTCTCTTGTCCCCACCTGCCATTCTTCAGATGACTGCAATATGGGCAAATATGTTGAATGGCGTATGAGAGACTCTCTTAGCTTTTGCTGTTGTTTTTATCCCAACCAGGAGTGCTTTGCTGCACAAGGCCCAATTCTAGTTTTGCATCCCACTGCCTCAGCAGCTCTGGGAGTAGGGTAGGTTGCCTGCATACAAGCTGCCAAAAAGTGGGAAATGCACATAGAGGACACAGGTTTGCATAAAAACTGGTGTATGTGTGTGTATCTCTCCCTCTCTCTCTCTCTCTCTCTCTCTCTCTCTCTCTCTCTCTCTCTGTGTGTGTGTGTGTGTGTGTGTGTTGCAGCTCACCACAATGGGGAATGGGAAGACTATGACCTGGAGAACTGTGTGCCTGCTCACCCTGCTGTTTATTTTGCCCTGACAGACTGTCAAAATACAGGACTGTCCACTGTCAAAGCAGGACACATGGCTACCCTACTACCTATTTGAAAAATCCTTTTCTCAGCATATCTAGATGGATTGTGGGCTGCTTCTCTCTCCCGATGCTTCTGTGTAAATTCGGTGGGGATATATATATATATATATATATATATATCTCCTAAGAGCAGATGGTAGGGTCAGCTGAGGAATGACCCAAGATTCAGAGAGCCCGACTCCTCTAAACTAGGCAATGTGTGAGGAGCCAGCTGATATGCCAGGCATGGTTACTGCTGAAGTGAGAAGGAGAAAGAGACTGGCAGCTCTGCTGCTCCCAGCCACTTTCTTGAATTGGGTTGTGGGAGGGAAAGTGTGTTGGGGGGGATGCCAGTGTCTAAGGTCTAAGGGGAATTTCTCTTTCTCCCTTCCCCATAAGATCTCTGCCCCCCCCCCAAAAAAAAGGACACCTCAGGAATTTGAGGCTGTGTGATAAGGAGTTCTCCTTGGTGATCTTGGTGTTTTGAGTGAATCTGAGGAAAGGCTGACCATGGCTGAGGTAAAAAGCTGAACATTGCAGCTGGTTTTGTAGCTGGGAGGGGGGCCGGGGAAAGGAAGCAAAAGCCTGGAAACCCAAGGCGAGAAATAATCAGGGTCTGTGAGAGAGAGTTTCTAACGGTGAGAAGGAAGATGAACAGATGGATGCTGGCGATAACCCAGCAGGATTTGGTGACCCTGTCGGTGCTCCGGATTGGGGAGAGGATGCAGTTTTCTGACATGCCGTGATGGCTTTTATGTAGGGCAACCTCCGGACCCAGTGATAATGCTAGTGCCATTTGATATTGAGCTTGTGTAAATAGATTAGAAGGTCTTTGCTAGGTCGCAGGAACCGAAACAAATCTGAAAGAGAGAGGCCTTCGTGTTTCACCGTGGTAATCTCCTTTTTCGAATGGGGTGGGGTGGCATTGATGGGGAAGGAACCTCTTGCCTGCAGGTGAAATTTAACCGCCACCTCTCTTTTTATGTTCCATCTGGGCCATTGTGGCTCTCCTTGGCTTTCTTTCAGTAGGACCTAGCCCATATCTTAACCACCAAATGTATTTTTACGCGTTTATTTAAATGCAAATAGCAGCTGCTCTGCATGCGGATGGGTGAGATAGATAGATGTACACACATACTGCTTCTCAGGTAAAAATTATAAATTTTAAAACAATAAACATCAGTTAAAATGAGATACTAAAATAGCAAGAGCAGGTTTCAAGACATATTTTTATTTTACAGTATTTTTAAAAAAGAGCTTGTCTCTCTCCTGGGCAAGATCATCCTTAGACATCACTATGGTGGAAGTTGTGGAAGGGAGAGGCTACTTCTGCTGAAACGCCAGGAGCTGGATCAGCCAAATTGCTGCCCTCCGGTGTCATTGGACTACAACGCCTATCATCCTTGACCATTCGCCGTTCAACATCTGGAGGGCACTATGTAGGGTTTGGGCTGTTTCCTCATCTTTCTCTTCCCAAGAAGGCAACATGGTCCTTGAATAGCCCTGTGATGGCAGTTGGAGTGGGGAGAGGCCGCCTCAGCTAGATGGCAGACAGCTCTCTTGTTTGTGATCCTTACTGAAGCTGCTATTTGCAGTGGGAATAAATAAATCAGTAGCAATGGGTGCTATTTACTTTTTAAAATTAAGCTGTGCATTTAAATTGCCAAACACATTTAACAACATATCCCTTTCCTTTTATTCTTTACAAGCCATTCAACCAGGATTGGGATTTCAACAAGATGTAGGAGCTAGCTGAAGATAATTTTTGAGGAGGTGGTCCCAAAGTTCATTTTTCTTCTCTTTTGTCAGTATCTTCTGAAGGAGTGTTTGTGTGTCCATACACACATGCTTTTGTGATATTTGCACTCACATTTTGAAATATAAGATGGTGTCCGGCTAACATGTCCTGCCAGCACAAGGATTTCTACTTGTGCAATGCCAATTCCCTCTCCCTGTGCACCCTCTAAATCTGTTCTAGGAGTTCCCCCAACCCTCTGAAACAGATCTGAGGCATGTGGAGGAGGGAAGGAGAAGGGAAATGTTCTGTTGTACATGTGGAAATCCTTGTGCTGATGGGACATGTAACTTGAATACCACCCGTACTTTTTGCAACTATTTTTCTCCTGCAGTGGGAAAATCAAAGCTAGGATTTTGGCAAATGAGAAATGTATTTAAAGTGTGTGGAAGGTTTCGAGTAACTTGTAGGCCATGTATTGCCTATTACACTGAATTTTATTCACTACAGTACTGTTCCACTTCTTTTACTTAACCTAGCTACACAATGAACCTTGGTGAAGATTATTTTTTTTTTAAAATGAAGGGTAGATTCCTTGTGTTGCAGATAGTAACAAATAATAATCTCATTCCAGGACACAGGAGCTGTGTGTACATCATTTTTTCCTATCTCATCTTCAAAACTCTAAAAAATAAAAATAAATGATGTTTGCACAGTATATATGAAATCAAGCAGGTGCCCTGACTGCACTATTTTCAGTGCCTGCTAAAAGCATTCCTGTTTAGACAAGCCTACACAGATGCTTGAAAAGTTGGGGTAATTTTAAATGAGGGTTCTAGGCTTGCCATATGTCCTCTTTTTCCGGACATGTCCTCTTTTTCATGGGTGTGTAAAACAAGAGTCATCAGCCATTGTGAAAAGGAGAATTCTGCAAATGTGTCCTCTTCAAAACATGTCAACCCTAGCTGTACCTTTTTCTTGATTTTAGTATTTTATCTTTTGTAAACTGCTTTGAGGGCTTTTTCTTTTACAACCAAACCGTGTTTAAATTTTATTAAATAAGTAAGTAAGTTTCAGTTTAGGCTTTTCTGAATATAGCTAGCACCAGTAGTTTGCTGTGGTTAACGGTAGCTCACTTCATCGTCTTTCCCTTGTTTGTAGGGAAACCATTTGTGCGTCATATTTTAAATGTGTAAGATTAATTCAAAAAAGATATTGTCTTTGCCTCCCATAGCTGACTGTTGCGCAGATATATAATATTCTCATGCACCCAGCATGTTAGTAATTGATTAAAATAAGGTGTATTAGCTTCAGCATAAGAGCCCCTTAAATCAATACCAAGAAGCCAGATTATTTCTGGCACAACTATGAGGTGGCTGAATATCAAGATGGATTGCTCAGGGAACTTCTCTAAAGCTGTGATAGCTCTACTTTAATGCTACTGAAATTCTCAGAAGCAAAATAACTTTGGGGATCTGAAGCAATATGTTTACTGCTTCTTGCATTCCTTACCGTCTTCACTTTCTGCTTGGTCTGATAGCTGGTAGAGCTTCTGAGAGTTTATTCTATTTTATCATAATTTAGTTGTTGTTTTTCAAAGAATCATAGAGTTGGAAGGGACCTGGAGGATCATCTAGTCCAACCCCTTGCAATGAAGAAATATGCAGCTGGATCAAACCTGCAACCTTGGCATTATCAGCACTACGCTCTAACCAACTGAGCTATCCTGGTGAATGGTTGCTTCTTATGACAGAGTTGTATCTAACTAAGAGCCGCTGTGGTGTAAATGGATAGAATGAAGGTGGATAGAATGAAGGTGACTAACCTATGACCCTCCATATACTGTTAACCTATGATTCTCAAAATCCCTGACTGTTGACGTTTGGAAGGCTGAAAGTTAGCATTTCCTGAGGAAGAGTGTTGGAGTTTGGCCAGGGAGATATGGATTCAATTCCCTACGGAGCCATAAAACCAATCACCACATCTTAGCCTCACTGGAAAGGTGAAATTGATGGACCATATATGTAATGAGTGGAGAAATTTTAGCCCTCCAGTAGTTGCTGAACTACAGCTCCCATCAGCTGTAGCAAGCATAGCCAGTGATCAGGAATGATGGGAGTTGTAGTTCAGGAATATGGTACTTGGAGGGCCAAAGCTTATGTCCACATGAGGTCCCTGGGGAAAGGGTGGGTTAAGAATGTCACACATACATTAAGTGTTGTGTCTAAAATGTTTGGGGTAGTCCCACACCCCATGCTTCATCCCCTCCCTCCTCTTAAAGCTTCGGATAACTGGGATTCAGTTCTATTAATTCATGTTCCTGACAATGCCTGAACATCTGCATTTCTTTTCACTAACCAAAGACATACAGCCATTCAACTCCCTGTGCCCCCACCAGTCATAGCCCATTGGAGCATTAAAACCACTTTGCTTTTGGAAGCAGCGTGCTGTGAGTCTAGAGTGCAGCATTTGAACTTCAGTGTGTAATGGACTTCATCTTTGTTTAATGTCTCCCACTGGCTCGTCTTCCACTACTACTGTTAGGTGAGCATTGAGATCATGCACAGCTGCATGTGCACCCAAGACCATCTGCTGAGATCGGCTCCATTTAATGTAGCAGCTTACAAATCCTCTTTGTTTCTGTTTGTTTGGGCCCAGAATTTCTTTCTTGCAGAGTTAACAGTCCTATCCATCAGTCATGCCTGCATGCAGGTGTATATACCTCAAGGCCCCCTGTTGCTGCCTGTTATGCTGATTTGGCAGCAGAATTAAATGGGGTGGGGGACTTTAATTCCTACAAGCTCCAGTCTTTTAATTATAAAATCAAAGATCCTTTTTCTAGGAGTCAGCTCACTGCAGGTGGATCTGGAGCATTTATTTAAAAAGCTTCTGAAATCCCCTCCTTCTCTGCCACTGTTGATCTGTTTATACCACGCACATTGATATACTGGTATATTTTTTGTACTTTTCACAGTTCTAAGTGCACCTATCCTGTGTTGCTTTGTGCCATTTATGACCTATGCAAAGCTTTCTGCTTTAGTGTTTGCATACATTTCCACGTTCTACTTTTGTGAGAAGCTCATCTGATAACTGATACAATTCCTGAAGGCTGTGAATTAAACCTTTTTTCAGGACCATGGCAAGGTTGAGTGCCAAACCTATTTGTCAGCTTTATTCTCGCAGTAGAATTTGTTAAATTATGCATTCAGCTCCCTAACGTAGAAGAGATAAAATTGCTGTTTATATCTGATTCAGAACTTCAGGTCCCATTCAATCACTAGACAATCGTGCCTTGTAAGTTTCAATTGTAAAGCCAGTGTGAAAAATTTCCACACACAAGAATCTTCTGTATAGCAATTGCTGCAGGAAGAGTCAATTCGATACAAATAACAGTAGACAGCTGATCACATTCTTGCTTGTTTGTGGCCGTGCTGTCTTGGAAAGAATTTTCCTCTTCTTAGCTTGCCAGTATCCATGTTAGAAGTCTCTAATGCCATTCCAATTACCCATTAAGGACATGTTTTCATCTTTACAAATGTTAAGAAGCTTTTAGGCAATGCAATAAAATCACAAAAGAAAACACTCTTGATCTTAATTTTGGTCAAGGACTGAGGATTCTTTGCAACAAGTGATTTAGGATATGATTAATATGTAAGATTGCTGCTTGTCTTTGCTTATTACTTTCCTACTTAAATAAGGATATTGTATACTGCAATTATTTATCAGATGGTGTTTTACATAATGAATTCTAATGCTTCAGTTCTTTGTTTCACTGTGTACATGATTCACGGTACACTTTGCCCGCAGTGAATTTTCTTGGACTGTTTTCCAGGGCAGATTTGAGAGTTAGAGCCAAATTGTGTAATAATCTTCTGTGTAGACAGAAAAGCTGTACGTAACACATGCAGAGGGTGGCATTTGCAGATCCCTAACAATGGGCAACCAGCATCTGAACGTTGGCACCCCATTTCCTGAAGTGTTGCAAAGAATGGGAAGCGTCCAAAGTTTTAGGTGCTATCATACCAATGAAATTTGGTGTTGAAAATCTTATGAGAAGGTTCAATTCCATCAGTAGAAGCCAGTAGGGATGCACTGCTCCCTTGCCTTCCAAACACACTGGCTTCCTGTCACTTACCTGAGACAGAGAGGGGCAAGGCAGTGGAAGCTTAGTGCAGGGAGAGTATCAGATTGCAGATTTTTTTTTATCTTGTTTGTATTATGCAGGGGTCAGCAACCTTTTTCAGCTGTGGGCTGGTCCACCGTCCCTCAGACCATGTGGTGGGCCAGACTATTTTTTTTGGGGGGGGGAATGAACGAATTCCTATGCCCCACAAATAACCCAGAGATGCATTTTAAATAAAAGCACACATTCTACTCATGTAAAAACACGCTGATTCCCAGACTGTCCACGGGCCGGATTGAGAAAGTGATTGGGCTGCATCCGGCCCACGGGCCTTAGGTTGCCTACCCCTGGTATTATGTATTTTGTGTTTTTATCTTGTATTCTTATGTCGTGAACCACCCTGAGATCTACAGGTGAAGGGTGGCGTATAAAAGTAAGTAAGTAAGTAAGGCCATAGAATGTTAATCAGCCAAAGTATAGAGAACGAAGGCACCAGGCGAGCCTCTCTAAGGAGAGCATTCCACAAATGGGGAGCATCTAAAAAAAGGCTTGTTCTTGTGTTGCCACCCTCCAGACTTCTCATGGAGGAGTGACATGAAGGAGCTCATCACCAGGCCCTTTCTTATGGGGAGAGGCAGTCCTTGAGGTATTGCAGTCCTTAACCATTTAAGACTACAGTGGTACCTCGGGTTAAGTACTTAATTCATTGCAGAGGTCCGTTCTTAACCTGAAACTGTTCTTAACCTGAAGCACCACTTTAGCTAATGGGGCCTCCTGCTGTCGCTGCGCCGCTGGAGCACGATTTCTGTTCTCATCCTGAAGCAAAGTTCATAACCCGAGGTACTATTTCTGGGTTAGCGGAGTCTGTAACCTGAAGCATATGTAACCTGAGGTACCACTGTATATAGGTCAAAAACAGCACTTGGAGCCAGAAATTAACTGGTAGCCAGTGTGGTCGGGCTAGGATAGGCATAATATCTTCAAACCTAGTGAGCAAACTGGTCACTGAATTCTGCGTTAAAGTGTGGAATATGTCTTCTTTTATCATTTTCTCTTATGACTGAAACCTTGGGTAACTGTTTTACAACACCTCAATTGAAAATTTATAATGCTGCCAAGAGCTAGATAAAATTTCCTTGGTGGTCACATTCAATGCCAGTTGGCCATTCTTGGAGCAGACCAATTTGTATTGCTTCTGAGTCATTTTGATAATAATGGTTTTGGAAGTAATTCCTCCCACAGCAGAACTGATCTCATCAGTGGCTGGTTGACCAATAAGAGTGGTGAACTCTCTTAGGAGTGGTGGACTCTGTTGTTTTGACTCTTTGGTATTCTTAAGTGTTTCGTGATATGATCACCATCCAGAAAGTCAGCCAATTTATCCCGCGATATACAGTTGCCTCACCTACCTTTGCTCACTATCTTCTAGTGTACTGTATTATATAACAGATAGCTCTTTACATAATCTAATATGTCTTTCAGAAACATCATTTTGTAGAAAAGACGAGAGCTGGTATAGAAGAGGGTTGGCAGTTTGCTTAGGGGTGTAAACTAGGACTAGTGCCTTAGTGATAAATACACATTCAGTAGCAGGCAATAGTTTCAAGGTTCTAGTATTCATCTACCTTGTCCTTTGTGGCTTGACTCATGGATAAGTGAGGGTCATCTCACTGTCATTGCTGAATTGATGAGTGGGGATGGGTCTACGGTGTGGCAGTTTTTGTGTGTGTGTCAGTGGTGCTCAGAGGGAGTGGACTATTTACTGAAGAGCCTTTGGCTCATATTTACTTTCCCTTGTTGGTTTGGCGGTGGCTGAATCCTTTGACATCAGGACAGAGTGCCAGTATCATATATCACTCGGGCTGGTACTCTCCACGGTGATTGAAGAGATTGTGATCAACTGTAATCTGAGTTAGAAGTCTGTTTGATTTTAGTGGGGTAGGAAAGCTGAAAATAATGCCAATCTATTTCACATCTGGCAAGCAATGCGGCCCTTTGGCTTCAGATAGTACATGGGTAGACAAGTCTAAAAAGCCCAGGACACAAAATTTCATGGCCCTCTAGCAGCTATTGTGTCTCATTTACCAGAAATCGTGTATTTAACGTTAACTCTGGAAGTGTATACTCTATTCTGACCAAACCAAGCCTCGTGATGTATATTTTGCGCTGTTTAGAGAAGTTTTTAATATTTAATGCTGTATTGTTTTTAACACTCGATTGGGAGCTGCCCAGAGTGGCTGGGGAAACTCAGCCAGATGGGTGGGGTATGTATGTATGTATGAATGAATGAATGAATGAATGAATGAATATTATGAGACTTATGGCCAATGGTCATGGGTGATGGGAACTGAAGTCCAACAACATCTGGAGGGCCACAGGTTTTAGTGTTAAATAATTGGATGCACCAGGGAGATGACATAACACAGACTGCATGGAAAGATTGCTGTGTTGTTTGCGGCTTGGATGCACCTAATTTTTCACTACCCTATCTTTAGTTGCATTTGAATTTCTCTAGGCAGCAAAGACAAATGAAACTTAGACATTTCCTTTAAATGAAAGTCATTAAACTGCCTTGGACCGATGTGGGATGGGTTTTTGTTGTTGTTGTTGTCCATTTTGTATTTGGCATTCTTTAAAAGATGGATATATTCTATAAAATTATTATGTTTGTGGTTTCTTTTTATTTTGAAAATAAGGACTAAGTGGCTTACGTTTCTTGTCAAAGGGGAGTCTGCTCTTTATGGATAAAGAAACAGATACATTACATCAGGAAAGGAAGCAGCCTGCTGTAACTTACAACACATGTTGTTATGAAGTCACACTAGGCTTTTAGGTAACTGGAGTTATTCACACAAATTAGGCAGTGGGACATTCTTTGGGGAGCAATTCACCAGGCATTACTACTGTTCTGCCACAGTTATTTCATTGCGGTTTGCACAGGGGTCTTGTGCAAAGCTTGCAGAAGTGAAAGGTAGCTGGACAGGAGCTGCAGAGCCTGGTGGCCTGAATCCCGTTAGTTAAGAAAATTCTCCTCCTTACATATATATCCACATAAAAAATAAACCAGTGTATAAAACAGAAAGAAATAACATCCACCATTGTAAACAATGATAACTTACAAAAGCATAATTATGTACTTGAAACCCCTTTGGTTTTGTTGTTTTTACTATGTCTTGGAGCAAAATGTTTACAGGAGGAAGTCATTTTTTTAATTGCCAGTTATTTCTGCCTGCATATAGTTACAGGTGCCTGCTGGCTAGCAGGCAGGCAAGTAACTAGACTTCGCAGCGGACTCCACCCCCAAGGCACCCCCTTTTATGTTATTCCAGGAATATAGGAAGCGGCAACATTCCAAGTCAAGCCATTGGCCATTGCGTTCAATATTGCCTACAATGACTGGCAATGGCTTCCCGGGATTCTTGGCAATGGCCTTCCCAGGCCTACCTAGAGAGGTTAGGTATTGAACCTGAGACCCTCTGCATGCAAAGCAGGTGCTCTCCCCTTGAACTATGGCTATACCTGGAGGGCAAGCAGTAATGAGCAGACTTGCTCAGCTGACTTCCACCCCCAGCTGCTAGCATCCAGATCATCTATTTAGAGCAAGGATATATAGCAGTGCAACGTTTGAGAAACGATAATGTATAGGGAGGAAGCTGCTATTAAGATGCTAATGACTAAGTGCATCAAGATCAGTTAAAACAGACTGTACCCTAGAGAGAAATATTCAAGAACTAAAAAAGAAAGGATATAATTAAATTTATGGAAGGCTTTAACATGTTTTTGGTTCTGCAGCAGACACTATAAACAGTTTTATGGGGTTAATAAACATAATCAGTATTCAGTTTCTTCATACCTTGAAGGAACACGTTGAATTATGGACATGGTAATAATCTACTGCAGTTTTCCCCAACCCGGTGCCCTCCAGATATTTGTTCCCCTCAGACTCAGCCAGCATGGCCAATGGTCAGGTATTCTACTGGGCCTGGAGATACATTGATGCTTTGCCAGTGAAATAGCCACCACGTCCCATATGTGCTCAGGAGAGGACAGGAGAAGAAAACACAGCAGGAAGGGAATATTTTTTAATGTCAGCCATGCTTACAATATCCTTGATAAGATGTTCACTGCCCAGCAATTTCAGGATGTGGTGGAGTATATTTTTTATATATACACCCCCCCTAACTTTTCTCTACATCTTGGTCCCAAAGTGGCTTACAAAACTTAAAGCACATAATAAAATTCAAAACAGAGATTAAAACACTGAAAGCTAAGAAAGGTCCACGACTCTACCCAGTTCCAGCTGTTCTACCAAATGGAGGGTTCTATTTGTGCAGTGATGTATTGTCATCACAGCATCGTATCTGTCATATGCCCTCAAAGCGAGGCTTCTATAAAATCCTAAAACCCCTCAGTCAGTGTAACATTTATGGTATTACGCCTTAAAAAACCACACACACATACTATGACACCACCTTGATTAACAGGACAGAAATAGGACAAAGAAAGATTCAACAGATGTGTTGGGCTATAAAGAGGTGCCTGTCATGCATCAGACCAACATCCCACCTAGCACAGTAACGTCAGTCCTGTCTACATTAGAAATCCATTTCTCCAAGGTCTCTGGCCCCAAATCTGACATGCTGTAATGAACGATTTCTTGATCATCAAGCCAGGGGCCTTGTACATGGGAAGCATGCCGTTTATCACTAGGCTATGGTCCCAAGACAGGTAGAGCAATGTGTTTTTCATGTCCAGGATGTGAAGCAGGTGGCCTGGTGAGCAAAATGTGTTATATACTACCTTCAATGGGGCATTGGGTGTTAGGACTACAATGCACCAGATCATTAGCTTTTAGGAGAAGTTATTCTAGAAATTGTTACTCACTAGAATAATAGAATTATAGAGTTGGAAGGGACCCCAAGGGTCGTCTAGTCCAATTCCCTGCAATGCAGGAAACTCAACTAAAGCGTCCATGACATATGGCCATCCAACCTCTGCTTTAAAATCTCCCAAGAAAGGAGAATCCACAACCTCCCAAGGGAGACCATTCCACTGTCGAACAGATCTTACTGTCAGAAAGTTTTCCCTGATGTCCAGTCAGAGTCTCCTTTCTTAGAGCTTGAAGCCATTGGTTTGAGTCCTGCCTTGCAGAGCAGGAGAAAACAAGCTTTGGGTTACGTTTTAGAAAAGAACCTTCAGGCTATGTTTTGGAAATCCACTTTTTAAGGACTAACGAATTTAGAGTGATGTCACCCAAAGTGTCTTACAGCATAAAAGTAAAAGAATATCAGTACAGCATTGTAGTCCTATGAGATTGCTCTTGTTGTGATCAGTTGGAATGACTATACTTCTATTGTGCTGGGACCTGTTTGCTAAATTTCTATTTCTGTTAGATGGCATTTCATGACTTGGTCTATATTTAAGAGAAGGGACTCTTGAAAGGAAAGGACATGTGCCCTGCATTATAGAGGACAGTCCTCAGTGAAGAGACCTCTCTTGGAAAGTGTTCTCTACTGGAAGAGCTGTCTACTTCATGTCTTGTTTAAAGAGAGAGAACCATAAGAAGGGTGGACAGTCAGGTCTAATTGGTGCCAGACAAGGAGCAAGTGAATTCCAACTCTGAACTCCAAATTGGCAAGAAATCTTTCACCACCACACCTCAATTCAGAGCTTTTCAGGCTTCCTCCAAAGCAAACCGTGTTCAAGGACAAAGATTTTAAAAGTCCTTCTTACTGCATAGAGGAAGAAATGAAGACATCTCTCGGCTCTTGTGGTCTCTAGCTCGAATAAAAAAACACGTCAGGAGGGAGACTGCAAAGTGAATCCTGATGCCTGTTGACAAGGTGGAGAATCTGGCATCAAACAACATTACAGTAGCACATCCCTGTGTTCTGAAATGACAGTATCCTCCCCTAGGGGATATCTAAAGTTCTCTCACAACTCATAAACCATACTGGCTCAAGGTCTTCTCGGTTCACTTCTGCTCTCAGGGTGACTTCCCCTCCTTCCCCATCCCTTTGGCAGGAGGGCAATCAAGTTCAGGGGTAGGCCGATGTTAGGGTTATGGGATCTACTTTGTCTTTAATACAGCCTCCACCAGATGCAACATCTTGACTCGGGAGTAGATGAGTGGGTGGGTGAAGATACCTACTCTTTACCATTAAGAAACGAGAGTCCCTCTGAGCATATGCTCAACCCAGGAATTTGTTCTCAATACCAGAACTGAATTCACTACTTTTATAACACACGAGAAAACTAGATAATGACATGTTTCAATTATCTATCCTGAATGTTGCTGTCGGAATGAAAGAAAGGTATCTGAACGGGCCGGATGAGAGAAAATCCTTTTTCCTGGCATGCTGGCTAAGCGGGAAGTGTTTTTGCATATATGCAGCTTAATGAGAGCCTGTAGGTTGTATTTGTTTTATTCAACTGTAATTTTAAATTTCTGACAGTCGCAGCTGTCAGAGAGCAACTGGGGTATGGATTTTTCAGTGCTTTCCAGAGCATTATGTCTCTGCATGTGCAGAACTAAATAGCCACTGTAAAAGCAGACTCCAGCGGAATAATTAAAAGCGATTCATTCAATACTCTCTTAAACACTAAAATAAGCTCTAACAATTGCCCAATGAATAACCTGCAGTGAAATCTGATAGCCCTGAGGGGGAAAGCGTAGAAGGATTGAAAGCACAGGAGAGCAGCAGTCAGCAAGATGTGGGCTCCGCAGGTACTTAACAAATCAGGTGGGAAAGGGAAGCTTTGAAAAGAAATCAATTGGAGTGAAAAGAATGCATTTATCAATGGTTTGATTAAACAATGCAAACATGTCATGGGGAGGATTGGAAACTTTCCTAATAGCTCAGTGAATCAGCCTGCAATAACCTGTGGTCACCACAACATGCTTCCTACTAAAAGGATGAAGTGAACAAAGATGGCAAGCCCTGCCCCCTCCTGAACCTTGCTTGAGTAAGATAAGGCATAGCGTTTGAAGTTGAGGGTTGATTCCTTTCCTTTTTGTGCTCAGGTGTGTATACTTTCAGTCGTAGCAGCCCATGTGGTGGGGCCGCGGAGCCCATGCCACTGGCACACCTGGGCAGACCAGACCTTGCCGCCAACCTGTCCCAGACCCAGGCAGGCAAGCTTCGGTCCTGGACACCTGAAGGAACTTCTCCACCTCCGTCATTCAGCCTGGACACTGAGATCTAGTTCCGAGGGCCTTCTGGCGGTTCCCTCACTGCGAGGCTACAGGGAACCAGGCAGAGAGCCTTCTCGGTAGTGGTGCCCGCCCTGTGGAACACCCTCCCATGTCAAGGAGATAAGTAACTATGCAACCTTAAGAAGACATCTGAAAGCAGCCCTGTATAGGGATGTTCTTAATGTTTGAAGTTTTGCTGTGTTACTTTGGGTTACATACACTTCAGGTTACATACGCTTCAGGTTACAGACTCTGCTAACCCAGAAATAGTGCTTCAGGTTAAGAATTTTGCTTCAGGATAAGAACAGAAATCGTGCTCCGGTGGCGTGGCGGCAGCAGGAGGCCCCATTAGCTAAAGTGGTACTTCAGGTTAAGAGCAGTTTCAGGTTAAGAACGGACCTCCGGAACGATTTAAGTACTTAACCCGAGGTACCACTGTATTATGTTTCCGCATATGCTGGAACCTGTCCAGAGTGGCTGGGGAAACCTAGCCAGATGGGTGGGGTACAAATAATAAAATTATTTACACACTCTTTTAGATGTGAGTGTTTGGAATCAGACAGGTGACTTTGTTCAAAATTTGGAAGGTGTAGTCCAGAAAGGATCAGGATAGGTGTGCATTTTCTATCCATTTGTCAGAGGTGGGACCCTTGCTTTGCATGCAGAAAATTCTAGGTTCAGGTGAAGATAGACAAGGAAGGTCATGATGGGAAAGATCTGTCCCTGAGACCCCAGAGAGCCATTTTTCTATAAGAGTATACAACACTGGATTTGATTACAAGAGATACGGCCGGCTTTATATGAGGACCTGGTATGTGTTGCTCTGTGTTAAAAGTATGGTGAGAATTGGGTCTGAGAATATAAAGTACTATCCCTCAATCATTGTTTCCTGAAACATTCTATTCATTTCTGTCCTCTTCCTCTTCTTCTGATTTTTTAAAAAAATATAGCATTAGTATCTGAGAGAATATGCTAGATTGGATTTTCATTTGTTTTGTGACCTTGGGTGTGCATTACTCTTGCCTTTTCTCACTTTTATGTGCAGCAAATGTTAAATAAATTGAATTTTAATGTTTATCATCGCCTATTAGGAAGATCAGGCCATTAGCTAATGACTACCATGATGAACGTATTTGGAATAGTAAGCACCTTTTAAAATAAATAGAAAAATAGAAGCATGACTTAGGAATGCCTGATGAGTATGCTGCAAATCCTAAAACAGCTAATTTTGCCTAGATGAGAGTTTAGATTCTGATAGTAACACAGACCTAGCTAGAGAAGAAGAGAATCTGGTTGATTTAATTGGGAATGTCAGTTGTTGTAGGGCTGTGTTTTCCTGCCACACCCCCTTTTAAGAATTTCAGCAACAGAATGATTCATAATTCAGATCTATACTCTGGGAACCAACTTTCTTACAGCTTACCCCATTCAATCTTTTCCCACATAAAAGGAGAAGGCTATGGGTGTCGTGTTCTACAGTGAACAGTAGTTATGCATTTTTAATATGTTGTTATAACAATGAGGCTTCGTGTTTCTGTTTTTAAAAATTAATTGTACATATGCTGCCTTAGACGTACACCACTATGGATTTGTGTGTGTTTTTTAAAAGAAATGAAACAGCCCAGTGATACTGCAGCATCTGCTATTAAGCCAACTTTTAGGGAAATGCACCCTTGTCAGACTGCTGAAATCTGTAGAAAATCCTTCCTGTATGGAGGAATACAGAGTTAGAACTTGGAATTTCAGGAAAGTATTGGAGACACCTGTCCGGAGCCCTTGCAATGATAACGTCCGGCCTCTTGCACTTTCAAGTGTGAAATGAGAAGCAGTTAGTAGTTAGCCACTAAACTCATCTGCTTGCATGATGTGAGATCCGACCCCTCGCAGAGCAGTCACCACAGGCCCTCTTCGGCTCTACTCAAATTGCATTTAAATCCTTAATAGGCGACATAATTGGAACATAAGGCCTAGATCAGGCCAATGCCCTACCGTCGGCTTCACCCAGCACGCAGAGAGAAGACACCGCCAGGACACACTTATATAGGCCATAGTAGTAATAGTAATAATTTATTATTCCAGTCAAAGACCAGTTCAGAAGCACAACTGAGACTGCTTTGACAATAGTGAAATAAACATTTAAAACAATATACAATAACAGCTTACAGATTAAAATTAAAATAGTCGCATGAACACAAAAAGACCTAAGGTTAAACTAACATATAGGTTATAGTCACCATCTTATCAAGCCTGTATCAGGGCTTCTGTTTGTTTTTTAAAGGCGTCCTTTCTCAAATGGACAAATTTTAAGCTTTTGCCATTTACAAGCTTCTATCCTATAGAAAGTGCTTGTAGTTCATCACAAGTGAAGAAATGTGGCTCGTTTCTACCTGAAAAGGTCTCAGGTTGAATTAGTTGACTGCTGACAGAGGTTGTCTTGTCCCATACATTTGAGTTTACTGTTTAGCAGAGACGGATTCATAGTCAGACACTAGGGACTCTTGAGTTAATTTGTTCCAGGAAGATCAACAATATCTGCACCTTAAACTTCTCAATAAAGTCACAACAATGGCAAATCACTCGTTAGCTGTGGTTGCATCCTAACGTCTTCATTCAGGCAAGCATACACGTATGCACATTGCAAATGTCACAACTTACTACTGACCTTCGAGGGGAATGATGATGGTTAGGAGCATATAAACCCAGTTAGAGAACTTGGCAAGGTTTTCACAGGGAGACATTCAGCCACAGGTTGAATGGGGTTGTGGATCTGTAAGCAATGGCTGCCGGGCCCAGAAGTCTGGAATTGCTTCTGTCACTTTGACTGCCTTCATTACTGGGCCCAACTACTTAAGCAACGCAGGCATTTTAGGGGTGCCTACAAAATAACGTTTTGTTGAAGAACCACGTCTCATCATGCTCTGTGGTCATGCAAAGGATCCTTCAGTACAACTGCTTAAGGTAACATGATTGATTTTCTTTATAGTTTTGCAGCTCCTGTTGCTATATCAGCAACTCCAACCCTCTTTATTCTCATAACTGTTAGGCAATAGGAGGTACTGTAGTCCTCCGGCAAGGCAAACTCTTGGGGTGGTTTGTTCCCTAAGTTTTTATGGGTTTCTATTTCTTTATTATTGCCAGGTTCCTAGGCCAAACCCTTTGGCCCTTCTGTGCAGTGCTTCCTGCAGTGATCTTTGGCCCTCCTGTGCAGAACTGCCCCCTGTGTACTTTTTGTCACCATGTGAACTTTTGCCTTTCCTGTGCGGAAGAGCCACTAAAAATCAAAAGCAACCATTTTACAATCACAAGTTTTACAATCCAGAACTGAGCACAAAATGGCTGAAAGTCATATTTCTTCACAGTTGGCATGCCTACCACATTAAAGAATATTTATTACTCCCTCTTATATTGCCTTTGCCATCTTTGCAAAGGAGAAACTGGTCAGTGTCAGACTGCACCCCTCATGGCTTTGATGAATAACGCAAAAAGCTTCAGTCAAAAACACAAAAGCAGGCAACGGAAAGAAATCAAGGCCAGGAATTGCAGGGTAGTCCACATCGTGAAGTATTTTCTCAAAGCAGCAAGTGCCTACAGAAAATGGTGACAGTCTATTTGCTCAAGCGTTTAAAGAGTTACTCTGGTGCCTAAGCTACAAAGAAAAGCTCTTCCCTCTTAGCACTTCTGTGCGGGATTTATTCATAAGGTGAATCACACTGGTCCCTTCTGGTTCAAAAATCGGTGAATTATTGATTCCTACATTGTAGGGGTTTGTGTTCAAACGTGTCTGCAACCATTAACATGTGCTTCAATATCACTAAAATATGCAGAAATGTTAGCTGTCATCCAGGAATTGATGAACTGCCGTTTAAGTTAGATCACATCATCTCTTAAGCTGCGAGAAAGCAGCCTGCATGGGGATATTGCTGTTCTGTAAACGTTTGAAAAATCTGGCAAGTCAAGCTCTGGCTGTTCCACTGTAAGGAGTTTAAAGTTAATTCTAAATTAAAATATTGCCATACAGATTAGAACGGGAAAATGCACCGCTGCCAGCTTCTAATACCTTTCCTATGAATGTTGAATAATAATTATTTTATGACGATTGTGTGTTGCAAGTACTTACAAGCAAGGGAAATTAAAACCCATGCATCCACTTTGATGGATTTGGCTATTCATTCCAAGACTAGTTTCCAGAATCTCTGCACTGAGTATTTTCCTTTACTGTAATCAATATTTCGCTTCCCTTTCTTATTCTGGTATCTTAAGTTAAATATTACATTTTGGGAGCTTTGTTTGCAAAGAGCTGATATTTATTGTGCTTGTGAAAGTCACATTTCCATGATGCACACAAAACAAACTATACAATATTTCAATATAGATTTTTCTTGTCAAAATAGTTACTGCCTCATTGCCAATTGCAAGAGCAATTAGGCATCAACTAATAGTTTTGTGCATTAGATTTTATTCTGACCTGTTTTAAAAGTGCTTATCACATTAAATAGCTTCCTTCAATCAGAAATGTCTAAATTCATTCCACAATTTATAAGTCCGGGCAAGAAATTTCTAACCCTTTCATCTTGGAATGGATTTCTTCATTTTTAGGTATATGTGTTTGTGAAAAGTCAAACCTGTAGTCAACAACAGTGTACTGCATTGGTATATCTGAAGACCAGAGATTCATCTGAAACTGGTATTGCTTGGCCAGGGTGTCTTAAGAACATGAGGATAGGCTGCTGGGTCAGGCAGTGGCCCATCTAGTCCAGCATCCTGTTCTCACAGTGGCCAACCAGATGCCTGTTGGAAACCAGTGAGCAGAACATGAGCACTCCTGTCAACTGATATTTGGAAGCATAACCTTGTGGGGAACTTGTGCCCTCCAGATGTTACTGAACTATAACTCCCACCATCCATTAGCCACCCTTGGTGGGGCTGATGGGAGTTGGGGTTCCTCAACATGTGGAGGGCCAAAGGTTCTGCACCCCAAGTTTTTTTTTTTTTAAAAAAAAGGTTAAGTGTGCATTCAATTCCTGGTTTCTTAATCATCTAAACAGAAAACCAGCAGAGCTTCCCTGAGAGCAATCCCTGTTTTGGAAGGCATTCTTTGGTATTTTCTTCTTACCCCCTTGTTCCTCGATCAGATGACAAGTTTGCTAGCAATGCAGAAGTGAAGACACGGTTGGAAACCAATATAACATGGCTGCTTGCAAATATATACTTTTAAAGCCTCCCAAAACTGTTTTTTATTCTATCAAGCCTTGGGTTGTTTCCAACTAAATTGTTTTGCGCTCACTGAATGCCTTCTGCAGAACTTCCCATAATTCCTCTCCCTTCAACCCCATGCAGCATTCCAAAATCTGTTCCTGGAGGTTGTGGGAACAGCAATCGTTTTCAGTTTAAAGGTATCCTACATAAAGAAGGCTGATCATTGAAGAATTCATGCTTTTGAATTATGGTGCTGGAGGAGACTCTTGAGAGTCCCATGGCCTGCAAGAAGATCAAACCTATCCATTCTTAAAGAAATCAGCCCTGAGTGCTCACTGGAAGGACAGATCGTGAAGCTGAGGCTCCAATACTTTGGCCACCTCATGAGAAGAGAAAACTCCCTGGAAAAGACCCTGATGTTGGGAAAGATGGAGGGCACAAGGAGAAGGGGACGACAGAGGACAAGATGGTTGGACAGTGTTCTCGAAGCTACCAGCATGAGTTTGACCAAACTGCCGGAGGCAGTGGAAGACAGGAGTGCCTGACGTGCTCTGTTCCATGGGTTCACAATGAGTCGGACATGACTAAACAACAACACATGAAGGGGAAGTTTCTTTTTAGCTTGCTGACGCACATGCGTGTGCACACACAAAAATCACTATATCTACAGTATATCTATATCTATATGTGGAATTAAAAGATTTTGATTCTTGACATTAGCCTGGAGGTGCTGCTGCTGGCGATGAAGCTGCCTTGCGCTTGGCCTTGCACTTAACAGAGCACTTGCTTCTTGCCAGCATTGTGCCAACGGGCACTGCTATTGCTGCCAGGGTCTAGCAGCCTTTTTTTGAAGCAGGTGAGAGCTAAAGGAATACCTACACCAGTACATTTAGGGGCATCCTGGGCATGGTCAGATGCCAATTCATTTCTACCCTGTTCCCTTCCTTCAGTGTGCATGACAAACAGGGACAGTTGCGGCATGCACCATTTCGTAAATTCTATCTCTCCAACATAGTCTGAGCATGACATGCTTTGAGCGTGACAAAGAGAATGAATGAATATCAAATTTGTTTTTGTTTACGTGCACCTCCAAGTGCCCTGTATGTTATCAGCACAGACTGGAAAAAACAACAACACAGCAAACTCCTGGAAGCAGGGTAATCATAGGCACACTATTCCACTCTCTGCACGAAGTTGCACACAGATAATCCAACTACAGAACGCCTCTCATTTGACCGGGATCTACTCTAAAGCACTTTCACCTATTAGTTCATTGTATGGCCCCACAGACTCCTGTTACTATAGGCTGTATCTTGCCATTCTGCATGATAAACAGAGCTTACGTTCTTAATACGGGTTCTCCTTAATGCATGCATGCAATAGTGTACAACATGTACAACACTTCCATTATGTGCACATATTTTCAGTTTCAAGACTGCAACAAGATCAGGGAGCGGGAGTGGGGCCGTGAGATGCATGTTTAAGGTGTTCACTTTGATAACTCTGGGGGCAAGGTGATGTCGATATATTTCTTAGCAGCGAGCAATCTAATAAGCTTTTGATTACTGATTTTCAAACTTGCCTGATATACCATTATATTAAAAGAATACAAGTCTGAAGCTGTAGACCCATTCCCTTTATAATGAAACTTCTTTTAAAAAACACAACATCATTTCTTATTTAACTGCTGTGGAAAAACAAATAAGCAATGAGGACTTACATTATCTTGCCTTATCTATCATTTTTCCTTTGGTACAGTGAGCTTTATTTCAAAATAATCTGTGTTGAATCAGGGTGGTGTTAAGAAACTATACAGTGAGTATTATTCTGGGAAGCTGGGGCGGATTATACCAAGGCTACAGCCATGGGGTATGGGATGGGTTAGTGTTTCATCTATCCATGGGAATGTCTGAGAGTAACCAGTAGAGATTGCTGTGGCTGAAGAACTCACCTTGAAAATAATAGCAACTTGCCAACTATCTGGCAAGGGGACGAGAACCTCAGTTTATGCAATGCACTTCTCTGTGTTACACCAGAAACATTCCAAAACTTCTCTGTTTGAAATCTTTCTGTTAAGAAGTATATTTGCTCAGGCTCCGTAAAAACCACATTTTACAAAAATGCCCCTCTGCTGTTTTACACGGTATAGTATATTTGAGGTGTCACTTGGGATAATGGCACAGAGCAGGTTGAAATTTAATGAACTGGAGTGCCTCAGTTACTGAGACCCTTGGAACAGAGGGTCTGATCCAGCAGAAAATACCTAAAGTGGTTTGAACAGCAGATAGTAGTTGACATTCAGGGCATGGTATAAATTTCTTCTATTTGTTCAGGCTTTAGTCTGTGGTCTGCGTACCAAGCCTTTTATTTTATTTTTTAAGGGTACAGGCTTCTACTCAGCCTTTGTAAATAAAGTTATGTTTGATTTCTCTTCCCCCGGCTGCCCTCAGTACATGTGCTTTGTGGCTGATGTGCTTTGTAAAACTTTGAGTGAATTTATCTTGGCACATATGTCTGGAGAAGAAAACCAACCACCGAACCTGGAAAGCACCACTGGCAGAAGAAAACAAGGAAGAAACTCCACATGTGTGTAGGAAGGTGCGTTTTTTTTCCGTGCCTAACACGTTTCAGGAAAATACTTTGTTGGGGGCACATTTTGAATAGCAGTTCTCGTCAAATGCAGAAGATTCTATACTCCTGGGGTTTCTTCCTATTTTCCATTCACATCTAGAAAAAAAAAGTGGAAGGAAAACCCATGGACCCATGAGGGCCCTGTGTATGCTTGCTTTGGAGTCACAAACCAGGTGATGTGTCAACTGATAAGATACTGGGCAATTTGCAGTGGAACTGTTAATGCTTTGGCTCAGGGAGAAGGAATCTGTGGCCCTCCAGAAGTTGTTGGAGCACAATTTCTATCATCCCTGACCATTGGCAGTGATGGGTGGGAGCTGATGGGAGCTGGAGTCTAGCAACCTCCAGAGGGGCAGAGGTTCCCCACTCAATTGCCCTGCTCCAAAGTAGATATACAAATGATACAACATACAATTTAGAAAAAAAATAGTTGAAGAAAGTGGAAACATTGATTCAAAGTCTGTTGTGAGGTCTGCGAAAACAAGCCAAAGCAGCTTGCATAAATCCTAGCAAATCCATTCCTTATCAGCTCTAAAACTATCTTCACCCAAAAATGTGGTATAACGAAAGTCAGGATAGTTGCAGACCTTTCAAAGCTGGATGTCTTCAAATGGAAACAGATATGTGTTCTGGCGCAGGGAAGAAACACAAGGCTTCCTTAACATAGTCAAGGAATCTCTACCCTAGAGATGCCCTAGTTCATACTGAAATAAAAACAAGTCTGAGCTCATTAATTTAGGTTGCCAGTGACATGTCTTTTGAAATCTTGTTTTCTTACCAACAAGGTTCTTACCTCTAAGAAAAATAAAAGAAATATGCCAAATAATGACAGCACTGTGCCTTTGTATTAACTAATTTATTTGCCTACACTCTTATAATATGTCAAGGTTTTCTGACTTTCAAACTAAAGAAAGTAGGACTACAAGGCACTGAGGCTCAAAGTCACAAGTGATCAATGCCCGTCAGGGAGAACTTTCACCCATGACCTAGGGAAAGGTGGAGCGGATAGTCTTTTGGGGCAGAAGGAGATAGGGACTCAGAATAAAAACCAATCTGGTGAGGGGGGCTCAATCTACCGTAATACCGGCAAGTACCAGTTGCACGAATTACAGTTGATCGTGACTTCCCGGGTAACAAACCTGTTTCTGCAAAATATTGGAAATTGACAGGGAAAATATACTGGAAAGGGTGAGATGTCATGTAACCTCCCTGCAAGCAGACAGAATGAATGCTCATTAAATAGCCAGCATTGTCTAATCTTCCTACAAACAAATCTGGATGAATCCTCAACAAGCAAGTCATCTGGAAGCAGCTTTGGTGATAGATAACCTGTATTCCTTAAAAACTGCTGGTGCAAACGTGCCTAATTAAGGAATCGTCTGTAGAAGCACCAAAAAGGGTGAACTTCAGAATTAGTATATTACTTATTGGAATTAGTCTGTGAAGTATTAACAGTTGTGCACAAGTGTGTGTTGTCTATTTCAGCTTTTGAGGACAGGGAATAGGGAGAAAGTTTTAGTGGCAATCAAAAGTCATGTTATTTTGCATTAATGGGTCTGATATCTCAAACTGTACTTTTCCTTTCAATAAGCATGGAGACTCCACATCTTTCAGAAGCCAAGGAAGTCCATAATCCTGGCTCATGTGTGCGCCCCTTGTCTGCTTTGCTTTTATACATCTGTCCCCCTCACACATTGTCCTCAAAAGTAGGTCCTTATTATGTACCTATTAGTTTGTGTACCTTATTTTGCCTTATAGTCTATATTTATTCTTTCACTGACACCTCTCGGTATATTCTCACATTACACTTAAAAAACCCCCCACCAACCCCCAAACAGGCTTCTTGTGTTTTGAGTAAATTTGTGAGGTGTTGATTAAAATAAAATGCTTGATCGTCTGCCTGGAGCTATGTGGTGCTAACTTATGCTGTTGTGTTGTTTCTCTTGCGATTATAAGTGTTTCTTAAAGTTGCAGCTGCTAAGATGATTTTAATAGGAGTGTTTTCCCCATTGTTTCTAGTCCTCATGTGGTCACAAAGCAAAATTTTGGAGCAATGACTTCAGTGTAGGCACAAGGGCTTAAATCTGCCCTGAACCAAATCAGGGCTTATATGTGCCTTAAAATGCGGCACCCGTGTGGTTAGTAAAACTGGGTTCCTTCCGCCAGCATTCAGGGCTGCACATTATATTCTGGCAACCGATTTAGGACCATTCATGTGAGGCAGTTTTGATAACATAAATCCTCTGTTTTGGGAAGGAGGAACAAATCCACACACACAAACGAAAACACTCTTCAGCAGGCAAAATATGCTGTTAAAGTTGACAGTGCCAAACATCTGGCGGGTTGGTTTTTATAAAGATCTTTGGGTTAAGTCCCGTGTCTGTGCAAATGTAGAAGGCCCCTTTTCTGTGTAGCAAGTTGTCTAGTACTAAATGTCCTACCCCAGGGGTGATGATTTCTTTCTCTCCATTAAAGCTCTAGATGGTCTTCCTCAAATTACATTATTATTTTCTGGGCTGTTTGCCCAGAAGTTGTCATTCATAGCAACTTGCTCCACAGCTTAAATGACAGCTTGCCACAAAGCAATATTGCCACATTGGGAAGGAAAAGAAAACAGGGTTTTGTTTTTTAACCCAGAAAGGATACTTTATGGACATCCAAGGAACCAGAACTTGGCTCACCACAAACTCTCATATAAAAGTACTCATATAAAAATGTGCTATACTCTCGCAGAAATGTGCTATTCTCATGCAAAAATGGGCAACATAACAGAACAATGATTTAAAACAAGGAATTTCAAGTAAAAGAAGTTTTCCAGTAAGCTGAAAAAGCTAAAATACCCAACTGCTTATAAACACATTTTCTTCTAGGGAGTTCTCCACTCACCCATCCCCCATGGTTCATACAACCATCAGACCAAGACTATGTCTCACAGTGCTTTTGGGATATTATTAATATTATTAATAAATTTATGTAGCATTGGGTGCCAAAATAGTCTTCTAAGTGGTTTTTTAAAAAGGTAAAGGACCCCTGGCAGTTAAGTCCAGTTGCGGACGACTCTGGGGTTGTGGCGCTCATCTCGCTTTACTGGCCGAGGGAGCCGACGTTTGTCCACAGACAGTTTTTCGGGGTCATATGGCCAGCATGACTAAGCCGCTTCTGGCAAAACCAGAGCAGCGCACGGAAACGCCATTTACCTTCCCTCTGGAGTGGTACCTGTTTATCTACTTGCACTTTGACGTGCTTTCGAACTGCTAGGTTGGCAGGAGCTGGGACCGAGCAACAGGAGCTCACCCCGTCGCAGGGATTCAAACCACCAACCTTCCGATCAGCAAGCCCAAGGCTCAGTGGTTTACACCACAGCGCCACCCGCGTCCGTTCTGAGTGGTTTACAAACATTAAATATAAACCTCCACGCTTGAAATCCAGTAGACCTGTGACTTATGTGCATTTAACTTGGGTGCATTCAGGTTTACGCGCTTGGCAATTAAAGAAAAGAAAAGAAAAGCTAAAGGGCTTTCACATGGAGGATGGAGCAAGCTTGTTTTCTCCTGCTCTGGAAGGTAGGCCCCGAACCAATGATTTCAAGTTACAAGAAAGGAAATTCTGAGATCGGGAAGAACTTTCTGACAGTGAGAGCTGTTCAACAGTGGAACAGACTCCCATGAGAGGCAGTGGACTCTCCTTCCTTGTAGGTTTTAAAGCAGAGGTTAGAGTGGCCAACTGCAGAGGGTTGAACTAGGATACCCTTTGTGGGGTCCATTCCAACTCTACAATTCTATGAGGGTTCTGTACTTGGTGGGATCGTTGAACAGGGCTATTGGTATTGTCTAGTTTAGTGTCGCCTACATTGTCTGCCATCAGCTGTCCAGAGCTCCAGGCAGGGGACTTTTCTAGCCCAACCTCAAGATGGAGGGATTGAACCTGGGCCTTTCCAATGCCACTTAACATTTTTATATGGTGCTTTAGAAATGCCTTAAGTTTTGCTATTTAAAGCTCCTGCAAGTCCTGACTGGCTGCATCAATATGGAGCTACCACCACCCCGTCCCTAAAAGCAAATGCTTTCCTGGTGAAGTAAGTTTGTTTGATTGGAAACAGGGCTGCATACTTAACTACCTGGCTGTGGATTTTTCTGTGCCAAGTAATGTGTCAGAAGCTAGTGGAGCATGGTAAGTTAATTACTTGTGTGCACAGTGAGAGGCAACAACAAACAGCAAGGCACCAGTGATAGGAAGAATGAGACTTCATTTCAGTCACCAGAGATTGGGTTGTTAATGAATCCACTCAGTCAGCTGGGAATTGGTAATGCAGATAAGGCCAGGTATGGCTGTGTACTGATATGAAGATTAGCCTCTCAACCAAAACATTGCTGTAGCTTTCTGTTCTTTCTTCTTCTCCTTTTTTAAGTAAAGGCTTCCTAACAACAAATTAAAGCTGTGTTTCTCTTGCTACTCGAAGAGCCCTGATGTGTAGGGGCGGTGATTTTTTTTTTTTTTTTTTTGTTTTTAGAAAGAAGTTGAATCATTATGTCTGCCTGAAGGAAACATGATGGCAAAGGCAATCTTCTAGTGTCCCGCAAACACCCTGTAAATCTAATAGGTTTAACTAAGTAGCCAGCAGAGCGTGGACTTGTACGGCTTGCTGGGAACACACTGAGCATAAGTCATAGGAGCAGCTTGCATGAGGCTGGCAGCCAATTTTGTAGGCGCTGGAGCTGCCCAGGTCATTGATATTGTGCCAGAGGATGTATCCTTGGCGGCGAGACAGGAATTAGCCGAGGGATGCTGCTAGGCCTCTCCTGCTGTAGACCTGTGCTTCTCTGCAGCTGCACACCAAATGAGGAGGGGGAAGAAGTCAGGCAGCATTCCTGGTGACTAAGGGAAGCCCTGGTCATGAGTTTCCCTGCTCCCGCTCTGTACCACTGCTAGACTGGCCCTCCAGGACCCATCCTTGTATGCCACCACTTCTGCGGCTGGTACCCTTTGTGGTGAACGTGCTGCAGATAAGCCACAAGAAGATAACCTGAACTTATTAGCTTTATGCTGTGGGGCTGGATGTTCCTTGGTTCCTCAGTGGTTTCTTGGTTATAGCTGGTATGAAGAGAAGGTAGTAGAGTTTCAGTTGTTTGCAGATTTGGGGAGAACCATGTAGGAATCTCCAGCGTGGGGGAACCTACATTGTAGTCTTAGAAGAACTAGAATAGCTTGGTATTTGAATTAGCCAAATCCAAGCATTGTGTGCGTGTCCCTTCAAAAGGTCACAGCCAGGCATACATATGGAAAGATACTGACCTACATTTATTATGGCAGCCATTTCATCACCCCCCCCCCTCACCCTACTCACTGTGCTATTTTTAGAATCCACTTTACCCACCATGGAAGAGGAGAATCTCAAACAAGCTAATTAGAAAAGGGAAGCAAGAGCTCCAGTACAGTTTTAATGTCAGCAGCAGGGCTCTGGATTGCAGAGAGAGAGAGAGAGAGAGAGAGAGAGAGAGAGAAGTCAGCTTGTTGCAAAGAACACTTCGATTTACTACTCTGACCTTAAAGACTCCCTCTGTGTTTGACTTTGATTTGCCTTTCTGTTAAAGTGATTTTGGAACACTTGCATTTGAGATGGAGAAGCCTTTCAGAATCCAGAGAGGAGTCTGCAAATAAGTAATATTATCTGGTTTGTTTGTATGTTTGTTTGTTTAAACTCTCCCTATTTTGTGGGGTGCCAGTTTAAGAAAATGGGGGGGGGGAGACTATCCGTGTATAAGACGAGCCCAGATATTGAACATCATTTTAGAGTAAAAAAAAAACATAGTCTTATACAAGAAGGTGTCTCTAAGTTGCAAGCTACTCTGGAAAACTCTGGTTCTTTTTCGAGTCAAATAGGTCAAGGGGAAAGACTTAAAATCCATCAGATTCGGTAATGTGGAAAAAAAGAGAGTTCATATTATTTTATTGCCATCGATTTATTAATCGCCTTCTAAACAACCGCCTCAAGGCGATGTTCACTGAAGAGGATTAAAAACAGATAAAAACACAAAAAGCAGCACATACATTTAAAATGAAACTAAAACCATAAAAAGTGGACACGCATATATAAAAACATTTCTAAATCCATTATAGATACAGATTCTATGCTGAAAAGGCTTGTTGAAAAAGGAAGGTCTTTAATATGCACCAAAGAGACAGCAGAGGGGATGCCTGTCTGATATCTAACAGGAAGGAGTTCCAGAGAGTATGTGCTTGTCTCTCTGAAGGCCTGTGTCCACTACACTGTATGGAACAGACCTCCTGATAAGACGTCCTCTTCATAAAATGAAAAAAGGATAAAACTTTTCAGAGAGCGAACCCTTTTCTGTCTCCATCCATCCGCATGGTGGAGACCAACATATTGCTCCCAATATCTTGAGAGTTAAAGCGGGCAGGGAAATAGGTTTAAAATTATGCTAAGAGTGACCACATTAGGTATTGCTACTGTTGCATCTACTGCGGACCTTAAAGGAGTTGAAAATAAAGAACTGGAGTTATCCGTGTGCTGTTTAGCATATTATTTGCTCTGGTTCCTGCTGCTTTCGCATTAATGGCAGGGCTGTGGAAGGAATGCTAATAAAAGGCTGGCTTAGGGAGTATTAAGTGTCATTAAATAAGAGCTGGCAATTGCTTGTAAAACATCTTGGGAACTATTACATTTCTGAATATTAGAGTGAGGGACAGTTGGACTGAATAATCTGTTGTCACATCGACACTGTTTAGAGCCCCAAGCTGGAAGGAAAGCTCCCTCCCCACCCCGCTTAAAACTATCTGCTCGCAGTCAGGTCAATATTTGGCAAATGCTAATTGCTCAGGTGTTGCTTGTGATCTGTCTCAGCAATAACAGCCTCCAGTTGTCTGTTTTGTGCTACTTTGTTGATCTGAATAAAGACCAGCTGGATAACAGCCTGAGACAAGGCAAGCAGTTAACAACTAAGTGATCATTAGTTTGTTCCTTTTAAGAGAGAAACACCCGGCTTTCTGAAATGTTAAAAAGCTGCCATGCTAATAACTTCTTGATTCCCCCCCCCCTTGAATTTGAAAGTATATCCAAGTGTTACTCTGTTTTGTTGTTTTGGTTTTTTATAATATCGCTTGGGAAACATCCATCAAATTGGTTGTTGCTTTTAAAGTGTGTATTAACAGATGGACCTACCAATTTAAGAAATGTAAGATAGCCAGGTATTAATAGAAACTGAATGACAACATATTCTGCATATGTTCAGAATTGGTTGCATATCCATTTAAAAAGGTAAAGGACCCCAGACAGTTAACTCCAGTCACGAACGACTCTGGAATTGCGGCGCTCATCTCACTTTACTGGCCGAGGGAGCCAACGTTTGTCCTCAGACAGTTTTTCAGGGTCATGTGGCCAGCATGACTAAGCCGCTTCTGGCGAAACCAGAGCAGCGCACAGAAACACTGTTTACCTTCCCACCGGAGCAGTATCTATTTATCTACTTGGACTTTGACGTGCTTTTGAACTGCTAGGTTGGCAGGAGCTGGGACCGAACAACGGGAGCTCACTCCGTCGCGGGGATTTAAACCGCTGACCTTCTAATTGGCAAGCCCAAGGCTCAGTGGTTTAGACCACAGCACCACCCGCGTCCCCTCTGCATATCCATTTAGGTTTTACTAAATTAACAGAGAGGGGAAATAACATAATGGTAGGATGTTTTATTACAGAGTAGCTCTACTACCACTTTGCAATATTATTTGTCGTCTCTTGGAGATGAGAAGACGGTGGATGGAAGATGAGTGTTAGGAAATTTGGAAGTGAAGGATGCCACAAGTTTAGATTACTTACAGGAGCATTACAAAGATGTCTCTAAATGTAACATGAAGGCTGGCAAATTCAACCTCACCATGTGGGAATCCCTTACAGATGACTGTGGCACATGGATACAGGCAGTCACATCATATATCTACAGCAGTGACTAGAGAACAAATAACCGCAGGGAGGAGTGCAGAAAGAAGGAACACCATGGTACATCTGCATCCACACAAGCGGATGCCTTCATCTGCCCCAGCTGCAACAAAACATATCTCTCCCATATCAGGCTGTACATCCACAGTAGGCGCTGCAACTCTCCGGTGGTCTGACTTCACCCCCAAAGCTGCCCTCCTCCATTGTCTCCCAAGGCAGACGGATGCCTGCCTCCCAACCAACCAAGCAATTAACAAATCTGCATTCAGAGCACTTTTACATGACATGAACTCCCATTGCTTTCTCAGAAAAAACTCTGTGGTTTTGTTTTGCTTTTTGGTATTTTATTTTTAAAGTCCTGGTACCTTTATTAAGAGATGCAGAGGGGTGGGAAATTGCACAGACACACCTCAAGAGACAGCTAGGAAATCACTCTGGTGAAATATCGGGTTTGTATGTTTTTGCAAAAATGCAGGAAATTATGAAAAATAGATGCCGTAAATTGCTTTAGTCACAGTAAGTTGCTACTGATGTTCCTATTTGATGCAATAACTTATTCTCCTATTCGGAAAGTTCTGCTTATTAATTTTATTGCTACTTCTATGCAAGCATCGTTCAAATATGTGCACAGAGCTCTGTGAAGCACAGACACCAGCTTCCATCTTTTTCATTGTTTAACGTTTGTGATACCCTCTGTGTTAAACCCAAATCCACCACATTTCACTCAACTGATAATTATACATCTTACCAGTGACCAGTGCTGGAGGATTTTACACTGAGGCAGGAACAGAACCAGTACATTTTTACTCTGCTTATATTTACGCTCCTCATAACTTTCCATCTTCCATTGTTTGTCTCCATGGCTGGCTGATATAAGCACCAGAGAAGTATCATAGTATTTCCAAGACTTAAGCACACGGTCAGCTGCTTTGCATGACATGGTAAGCCCAGCTATGGTTTATAAGTACCGTTTGAATGTCCAGCCTCCTAGAGAAGAGCTTGCAGCCGCTTTGCTTCTCACTAGTCTTCTTAATATATATATAAATTTAATGTGACACTAGACTGACCTAAACCAAACCAAGGCAAGCCAACCTGAGCTCATGGTTAAGCTTTCTCCCCACTAACCACGAGCTGTGGCCAAGTATAAACTCTGCCAAGAACCTTGCTGCAATGGGATAAAACAAACAAACTGGGAGAAGCAAAGCAACTCCCTCTCTGGGAGCCAAGACATTTAATAATAATAATAATAATAATAATAATAATAATAATAATTTATTTATACCCCGCCCTTTGGCTGAGTTTCCCCAGCCACTCTAGGCAGCTCCCAATCAAGTGTCAAAAACAGTACAGCGTTAAATATTAAAAACTTCCCTGAACAGGGCAGCCTTAAGATGCGTTCTGAATGTCAGGTAGTTGTTTATCTCTTTGACATCTGATGGGAGGGCGTTCCACAGGGTGGGCGCCACTACTGAGAAGGCCCTCTGTCTGGTTCCCTGTAGCCTCACTTCTCGCAATGAGGGAACCATGAGAAGGCCCTTGGAGCTGGATCTCAGTGTCCGGGTTGAAGAATGGGGGTGGAGACGCTCCTTCAGGTATACAGGACCGAGGCCGTTTAGGGCTTTAAAGGTCAGCACCAACACTTTGAATCGTGCTTGCAAACTTACTGGCAGCTTTGGAAAGCTATAGTAAAAAGAGTGCAGCGCATCCTACTTTCTTGGGAACTGTATGATGCAAAGGTGCTATTGGCTTATGGAACTCACGTGACCTTTTAATTTTAATTCAGTTGGAGAAGTATGCAAGCATAATAAAAGGGAAAGTACCGTAATTATGATACAGTAAAACCCGCAATGGCATTTGGTTTTTTAAAAAATATTTTATCAGGAAAGCCATATATGCAAAGCTGGCTGCCTGGGAAGTAGGCTTCTCGAATACCATCAATGGCTTCTGTTTATCAAATCTGTTGTGCCTTGGGAGGCTTTGGGGACACACTCGTCAGGAGGCAAGGCTCTCAAAAAAGAGCCGTATGATAGCAGGAAAGTCCTGGTTCCATAATAGTTTAACCAAGTCCAGTGCAGTCTAGCGAGTAAACTATATAAAAACACTACAGCCACGCATTTTGTCTCCTAGGCAGTAGGATCCTTATGCAAAGATCACTCCTGCTTTTCTGAACTTCTGGTTGTCACTAGAATGAAATGATTTGGATGGGTGAAGATAACGAACTTAATTTGTTCTGGAGGTCCGTTCTTAACCTGAAACCGTTATTAACCTGAGGTACCACTTTAGTTAATCGGGTCTCCCGCTGCTGCCGTGCGATTTCTGTTCTCATCCTGAGGTAACGTTCTTAACCTGAGGTACTACTTCCGGGTTAGCAGAGTCTGTAACCCGAAGTGTTTGTAACCCAAGGTACCCCTGTATTCAAAACCTGATAAATTGTCTTTTCAGTAAGATCCCCCTCTTTCCCAAAAGGCTAGTCTCTTTGATAATATTTGAAGTCTAAAAGAATTTTACATGCATGTTAGGAATTTTTATCCCTAGATTTAACTAAGATAGCAATACCTGGCCTAGAGCAAGGTACTGATGTATTGAAATAAAGTTCAGATTTCAAGCATGGTGAGCAATATAGCACAACCATCTCTCTTAAGATACTCTGAATGTAGTAGTAGGTAGATAACAAAGGGTGTGTGTGTGTGTGTGTGTGTGTGTGTGTGTGTGTGATTTCTTTATTAAATTTGTCAGCCTAGGGTAACCCACAGTGACTTACAATCAAACAAATAAATAGACAATAAACCCCACATGCATACATTAAAGCCAAAAGGAAAGAGAAATAAATTTAAAACATCCCACCCACTTCTAAAAGGCCACAGATAGTTAAAGGTCAAAGGCCTGGCTATGGAGGAAAGGTTTTGGCTGGCGCTATATATATATATATATATATATATATATATATATATATATATGGACGCAGGTGGCGCTGTGGGTTAAACCACAGAGCCTAGGACTTGCTGATCAGAAGGTCGGTGGTTCAAATCCCCACAACAGGGTGAGCTCCGTTGCTCGGTCCCTGCTCCTGCCAACCTAGCAGTTTGAAAGCACGTCAAAGTGCAAGTAGATAAATAGGTACTGCTCTGGTGGGAAGGTAAACGACATTTCCGTGCGCTGCTCCGGTTCGCCAGAAGCGGCTTAGTCATGCTGGCTACATGACCTGGAAGCTGTACGCTGGCTCCCTCGGCCAATAAAGCGAGATGAGCGCTGCAACCCCAGAGTCGGTCACAACTGGACCTAATGGTCAGGGGTCCCTTTACCTTTATATATGTGTGTGAGTGTGTGTGTGTGTGTGTGTGTGTGAGAGAGAGAGAGAGAGAGAGAGAGAGAGAGAGAGAGAGAGAGAGAAGGGGGGGGAGAGGGAGAGAAATTTGCATAAAACCTTTCATATGGTAACAAAACAGGTTTTGAAATGCTCTGGACAGTGTTCTGTTTGAATCCTGCTGCCACTTAATGATGAAAAGGCTGCCACATTTTGAGGCCTAGAAATAAGAATTTTGTAAATTTGATAAATTCTAATGATTTTTTTTAAATTAAAAATTGCCAGTGGTCACTTCAACAGCATGCTTAAGTTGTACTTCCATGGGGACACTTTAATGCTGCTGCTGCTGCTGTTGCTACTGCTGTTGTTTTGATGCCACTCCGCAGAACTTCCCAAAATGCAAAATGTTGGTATCAAAAGTGAAGACATTTGATTCTCTCATACTATTTGAAACCGCATGTTCATGGATATATTGCCAGAGTCACTGTCAGTCAAAAATTTTTGTAAACTGATATGAACATCTGAATTTTTAAACAGACCAAAAAAATGGCATTGCTGTTTCAGTGGGGGTTCTCTCCATCCCCCCCCCCCCCCCGGTAAATGGTACTGAGTATCTTTATGGTGTGACAGATCTGGCAGATACGTGGTAGATTATCTCAGCGGCCCAGATGGTGCGTCTCTCGCTTTATCAAGCGAAATGGTTGGACAGTTGCAAAGTTATGTGAAAGAAGGCTGCCATTTTACCATCCTGTTCTGCCAAACTAGCAACTGTACGTCCCCAGCTCTTGGCTTCCTCTAGACAGAGCCTTAAGGCCTGGTTGTCTGTGGATGCGCATTCGTGCAGCGGCGCTGCCAAATCGAAACCTCAAAAATGAGAGGAGTTACCGGACTGTGATGTCCTCTATTGCTGAGCCTGCAGGGTGATGTAGAATTAGGCATGACCCTACAGCTGCAACCAAGCCACCTCCTGACAGCCTCCAGCTAGTTTTGATAGAGTTGTCCTTGCTGGTATTGCCATCTGGGTTCTAAGCAGCAGCACAATAAACCCATCTCCAAATGACACAGAGCGAGAACCAAAGGAGAATTAACTTGCAGTTCTTCTGTAGGGATGTTCAGGAGGCTTAAGGTAAAGGTACCCCTGTCCGTACGAGCCAGTCGTGACCGACTCTGGGGTTGCGTGCTCATCTCGCTTAAGAGGCTGGGAGCCAGCGCTGTCCAAAGACACTTCCGGGTCACATGGCCAGCGTGATGAAGCTGCTCTGGCGAGCCAGCACCAGCGCAGCGCACGGAAACGCTGTTTACCTTCCCGCTATAAAGCGGTACCTATTTATCTACTTGCACTTAAGGGTGCTTTCGAACTGCTAGGTGGGCAGGAGCTGGGACCTAACGACGGGAGCTCACCCCGCCGCGGGGATTCAAACCGCCGACCATACGATCGGCAAGTCCTAGGTACTGTTTTTTTAGCCACAGCGCCACCCGCGTCCCTTTGTAATAATTGTTCTTTAACTGTAGTGGTTGGCATAAAACGATAGGGCCATTTTGCCAATGCTACCGTTGTAAGCTGTTGTTCAATGTACAAGTGATTGAGTTATCCCGCTTCAGCTGAGATCAGCATAAAAGGAGGAGAGAGAGTGGTCATCATCAGAACACCATGGTATTTAGAGCGACGTTGTTTGTGCAAGCGTGCAAGTTAAATGGGAAAGAAATGCAGTTTCTTGGTCTGCTTCCATTGGCAAATCTACGATCCACGTTAGAAAGCTCGTGAGAAGTAAAAGATACCCAGTCACTTGGGAAATGAAGAGCTGCTATTGTGTATAAAGAAATGTTCAATATAAGAACCATTTTATATAAATACAAACAGATAATTAGAAAGATAATGGAAATGAAGAAAATTCAAGTGTCTGGGTGGTAATGCTACTTTTAAAATTTATATATTTAATCTACAAGTTTTGGGGGGAAATATTTGACTAGGATGTCTAAAAAAAGCTCCTCAAAGGTTTATTTTAGCTTTAATTAGATCTAGACAGAATTCATTATTTTTAATGGCTTTTCATCAGTGAGCTGAAGTCATTATTTGAAATGTACAGTAGCAAGTAGCAAAACAAGCTAATTTGGGGGGGGGGCTTCTATTTAAAGTCACCCTATGTATTAAAGAAGCTATTATTAAAACTACAGTTAGAAAGATGATATTATCTGAACTATGAACACTGAAGGTCTAAGCAAGGATTTTGCCCTCTCCTCCATATGGAGGGAAGCAGTATTTTTTTTTTAAAGGAAAGAAAAACAGAAAAACAAAGTTTGAAAAGAGTTTACAGAGGACTTGGAAAAGAAGAACAGCCTTGGTATATTAGGCCAATGGCTCATTGAGTGAGCCTGCTGCCTCCAGCCCACGGCTGTGTGCCAGACCAGCCTATATTGAGGACGTGGTCTGGAAACACATTTTTTGAAGCATAGCATGGGGACTAACAGAAGGACAACAAAAATGGATTTCACTGGCCGTTACGGTCGCTAAGAGACTTAATGCTTCGAGCCTGGAAGGATAAATACTCACCAACTATTACTCAATAGTCTGAAGTCCTTAGTGCCCTTGCTATATTTGAACATATTCTCTGTAAACACCAACTTCATTTGGATACCTATCCAGACTATATCAATCTGTATGTGTAAATTAAGGTGGATGCATTGATGCTTATAGTATTCATAATGTGAGCTGTGGGGTGTTTGAAATTCATTTCTCCTGCTGCTTTTTAAATGCTTTATTATTTTCCCATTCCCAGCTCCATGTCAGCAGAATGAGTTGATGGCTCCACCCCTTCATTTAAGGCAGGAGCAGAACCACTTTATTATTAAGGTTTTATTACTTTATCTATTACTCATCTTATAAACTGCCTTTAAGAGTGCAACTGCCCACCCAAGGCAGTGTACAAAATTCCATAAACATATAATAATATACAGAACCTTTAGTTTAAAGCCACTTTACACATACCCTTAACATTGAGCAATAGCAATGACCATTGATTAAATGAATAAAGGTGGGTTGAAATAAAAATGTTTAAAAGATTTCTCATGATATTGACAAAGATGGAAACACGCAGGTTTCCTGGGGGTATTTTAATGCTTTTCTTTTTTAAAAAAAAATTATCAGAGTGATATTTACATACCTTCCAAGTCTCCCAATTTTCCAGGGGCAGTCCTGGAATTACAGAAGCCATCCTGGTTTCTGATTTGATCCTGGAATGTCATGATTTTCTTTTTCCCTCCTCTCCATGTCTCAGAGAACAATTAAAAGTAGTGTGTGTGTGTGTGTGTGTGTGTGTGTGTGTGTGCTGTTTTTAACATTTTGAGTACCCACCATTAATTTTCAAGAGCATTTTTTAAAAAACAAACAAGCAAACCTCCCAAGACAAGACGAAATGCAAATGATTGGCAGTGTCATCCTGTGTACTTTCTCAACTGTCTAATGCTGAAGAAATATATATATCGTGTAGAATGGCAATCGTACTTTGATGTAGGGAATAGGCAATCAATACCTTCAAGCTAGAAAAAGCATTCTATTTCCTCCCCTAATGATATAGGGCTGTTGTTGTTTGGCAAGACAATGGTGTTTGGAGCATGAGACACTTAAAAAAAGAATTAATTTGAAATCTGTACCAGAAGATCAGTTTCAATTAAAACCGCACTTGAGTGTTCATGGACAGAAAAGCGAGCCGTTAGCTCTAAACCTTCTAGCACTTAGCAGTGAATAAATGGATTCCATTGCAACCAAATGTCTTGATTACAAACTTAATAAAATATCTATCTTTATGGCTGTTGTATAGTTTTGAAACAACAACAAATATTTAAAATTAAAATGAAGTCCCAAGTATTTCCCCCCCTTATTTTTGACTCTTGATGGCGGGGGGGGGGGATTCAACACAGTGCTGAGGAGATTGCTCTGTCAGAGCAAACATTTATGCATTTATGATTGAAACGTTTTCCCTCTCCTGTGTGTTGTTCTTGGGGTTATCCTGACAAACCCCCAAGTCAGTTGAGGGGGCATGCAGAGGGAGGAGAGAGGGAAAGCCCCATTGCACCAGCAGATATCCCTATGTAGGCTTCTGCTTGCTGGACTGGTTAGTTGATTCCGCCCCTTAATACTTGGTAGCTGTAACAAAATGTCTGCTCATCAGTTGGATTTGTAAATGGCTTTTGGTTCTGATCTTCATCAGTAGGCATATTTTCGGCTTTCTGTGGGATAAAAGTTTTAAACTAATTAAGAAGTGGTGGTGGAATGTTCTTAGAAGTGAAATTCCAATAACGATACAAAGTATATTAACAGCTTTGTAAATACGGTGATAATTTATGTCGTGTGTGGGGCACAGGGGAACTAACTGAAGTGTTCGTTTGATAACTCAACTTTACCATCTTGGCTGAGCCATCACTACAAAGTGTTCTTCCTCTTTTGAAACAGGTGCATATGGTCCTGAGCACTGGGTCACTTCAAACGTGGATTGCGGAAGAACTCAGCAGTCTCCCATAGATATCGTAGATCATCAGGCACATGTTGGAGAAGAATATCAAGAAATACACCTGGTTGGTTTTGATAATGAATCCTCTAACAAGACATGGATGAAAAATACCGGGAAAACTGGTGAGGACTGCATAATTACTTTCTTATGGTTGATTATTTGCATTCTCATTCATGGTTAATTATAAAGACCATAATTATATGGCCGGCGATTCATCCACATGGCTAAGAACTGCATGGAGAGTGAACGTGTGGCTGTGCCTGCTGGCCCCACTCCATCAGCTTTGCCTTACTGGGCTTGACCCCCATCACCATTCACACATTGGGAAAAGGACATGTACCAGGCGAATCCCGTGCTGTGTGTTTGTGTGTTTGTTCCGCATAATGTGGAGGAAGAAGAAGAGGAGTTTGGACTTTATACCCCACCTTTCACTCCCCTGAAGGAGTCTCAAAGCAGCTAACAATCTCCTTTTCCCTTCCTCCCCCACAACAAACACTCTGTGAGGTGAGTGAGGCTGAGAGACTTCAGAAAAGTGTGACTAGCCCAAGGTCACCCAGCAGCTGCATGTGGAGGAGCGGGGAATCGAACCTGGTTCACCAGATTATGAGTCCACCGCTCTTAATCTCTACACCACACTGGCTCCCTATGGGAGCATTAGGAACCCTAGGGGAGGCTCTCTTTTTACAGATGTTCCCCTCCAACAAAGGGATGGGGTCAGCAGTGTGGCTCTACTGTCTTGCTCCATGCAATTCTTAATTGCAGGAGTGAACATCAGAATAGGAGTTATGAAGATCTCCTTTTATGGTTTTTCTCAAGTTGATTCTCAATATGATGCCCAATCTCTACTGTAAATATATCCCTAGTTAGGTTGCTAATCTTTATATCATATAAGGACCTGGGGGAAAGACTATGCAACCCAGTATCAAAGAGTGTAATAATAATAATAATAATAATAATAATAATAATAATAATAATAATAATTTATTTGTACCCTGCCCATCTGGCTGGGTCTCCCCAGCCACTCTGGGCGGCTTCCAACAAAGATTAAAAATACATTAAAATGTCACACGTTAAAAACTTCCCTGAACAGGGCTGCCTTCTGATGTCTTCTAAATGTCAGGTAGTTGTTTATCTCTTCGACATCTGATGGAGGGCGTTCCACAGGGACTACCGAGAAGGCCCTCTGCCTGTTTCTCTGTAACTTGACTTCTCGCAGTGAGGGAACTGCCAGAAGGCCCTCGGCGCTGGACCTCAGTGTCCGGGCTGAATGATGGAGGTGGAGACAGTCCTTCAGGTATACTGGGCAGAGGCCGTTTAGGGCTTTAAAGGTCAACACCAACACTTTGAATTGTGTATTGGGGTGGTTGTCAAAATAACTGTCTATAGTTGTGAAATCTTAAGGGATTTAAAAAAACAAAAACAGGCAGAAATAATATTCCTGTGTTTTTTAAAGATAGCATTGTTATTGCTTGCTTCTTTCATTGTTACAGTGGACCCTCCGGATACAAACTTAATTCATCCCAGGGGTCTGTACTTAGCCCGAAAAGTCTGTATCCAGAGGCGCCGCTTCTGCACATGTGCACGGCACGATAGAGCGCTTCTGCGCATGTGCACGCGACGAAGCCCAGAAGTATACACTTCCAGGTTTGCCGCATTCGCAACCCGAGGTACCACTGTATATTCATAGGTTTTCTTCATAATGCTTCAGTTGCATTCAGTTTCCTGTGCTGTCAGGTGTAAAACCTTTAATACAAGATTCTTCTGGCCTTGTTAGTGACCCACAAGGGGCTTAAGCCATGTGGCAAAATACTCTTGTGTCGCCCATACTATTGCCTGGAGAAAGCAGTGGCTTTTAGGAATACAGAGATAGGTTGGTCAAACAATTAAAAAAACCACTATCCTGAGTTAGTATTTTTTTTAAACAGAGTTTTTATGTTTATTTATTATTAAAGCTACTCTTAAATGGCTAAATCTGAAAAAAGATTTTCAATTTAGATGCAACAGCTGCTTAGTTGTTTATACTAAAAACTGCAGTGAAATCCCATACCTGTCTCTGCAGAAATAAGTCCCATTGAGATAAATGAGGTTTACTCCCAGGCGGGTGGATGCCGGATAACATACCCCATTGAACTCAGCAGTAGGCTCAGTAGACAGGTATAGAATTGCACCATTAAGCACACAGAACCAAAGTATACTTTGTAGGAATTGTATCCACTGAATTGCAAAACTTTAATGTGGGTCATTAAATCTTTTTTTATTATTATTTTGTTCTACTTTATTGATTACTGCTAAATATCCTTGTAAAAAGGGAAAAGCTTTAAGGAGAATAATTGTTAAAATAAATATCTCATTTTTTCATGATAAAATTCAAGGTCACTTACCGTTCTGCCTATTTAACAGAAGACCAACGAAGTAAGTTTCATGAGAGAAGAATTATGTATATATAGGAAAAAAGTTGTGAGTATAAGGGTGTGGCTGACACGGAAATAAATAATTAGAAAACAGTATGGACTCAACGGAAGCTTTTTCTCCAGTCCCAAAATGTTCAGCATTCTGTGGCCACTGATATGCTCAGTTCTCATTGGGCAGTTTTGAAGTCTTAGCCCCCCCTCCAAAAAAACCCAAGCCTCCTGGTACTAATGTGTGTGCATTAGTTCTGTTTTAGAATATAGGATATGCATGTGTCGTCGCCCCTACTTTCATTCCTCATAACTATGTTGTGTGAATAGAACTATGTGGAACAATTCTCTTTAGGTCTGTTCATAAGCAAGTTCTGCAGAGTTCAGTGAGACTTCTGCCTATGTATTTGCGCATAAGATTACAGCTGTAGGTTTCCACTCCTAAGGTCTGTAATGCTTTAGATCTTTTTGCTTGCACCTCTGCTCTCCAAGCAAAGCCCTGCGCTTCCTTTCCATACAGAGCTTCTAGGCTCAAAATGTTTGCATGCTCCCCACCCCCGCTTTTGTAATTACAGAAACTGCTATTTGGATGTAGTGTGTGCTTCTAAATATTTATAGAAACTTCTGCATTAATAAAAATCCAACTAAATAGTTTACTGCTACGTGCCAGAAGAGTTTGCATCTGTATTGGCGAAAGTCCTTTTTTGCAGCAAAATTTTCTGCAGTGGAATTTTAATAGGCAGTCCAACATCCGTTTATACAAGGGTGAGAGGGCAAAGAGAATATTTAGTGAAGCCACATGGGGCTTTCTGGAATCCCAAGGCATCAAGAAGTGTGAGAACTGAGCTAAGGAAGGTGCTTACCCTTATCGAGTGTTTCAGGTATTGCAGGACTGTGGTCAATGCAGCAGGTTTTTCTTAGCCCCTAAGCAGTGTGAAATGAAGTCCATGTCCCTGCTGTGTGCATTGAGCAATACTAGCTTGGACATAACTGGCATGCTTTACTTATTCTGCACCCCTCCTCCCATTGATCTGATGGTTCAGTGATTTCACTGCAGGAGTACCAAGTTGGCACTTTGATTTTATTTTTACCTTGTCAGCACTGCCTTTTGAATCATAAAAGAGTTGGAACAGACCACAAGGGTCATCTAGTCCAACCCACCATGGGGCTTGAACCTGTGACCTTGAGATTAAAAGCAGGGGTAGGCAACCTAAGGCCTAGGAGCCGGATGCAGCCCAATCGCCTTCTAAATCCGACCCACAGACAGTCCAGGAATCAGCGTGTTTTTACATGAGTAGAATGTGTCCTTTTATTTAAAATGCATCTCTGGGTTATTTGTGGGGCATAGGAATTCATTCATCTCCCCCCCCCCCAAAAAAAACCATAGTCTGGCCCACTACATGGTCTGAGGGATGGTGGACCGGCCCACGGCTGAAAAACGTTGTCGATCCCTGGCTTAGGGCCTCATCAAACCTAAATCAAGAGGTGAGGTGAGGAGGTTGGTGCAGTGTTAATGCTCCAGCAGGAGCACCCGATTGGCTCCACTGATGCGTTTGCACCTCACCAGCCTAACTTCTCCTGGCAAGCAACAGCAACATTAGCACAGGTCCAGTGAGCTGTAGCACAGCAACATGCCATTTGCTGCTGCATTTCAACAATGTAGTTATGTGCTTCTCCTTGCCAGAGGATAAGGGCTCGGATCTGATGTTAGGGAATACAGCCATAATAGAACTCTAAATTAAAACCACTAATAATGAAGGTGCACTGGAGTAAGATTGCTTATTATGTTGTTACCCTAAACGTATTTACTTTGAAATAAGTTCAAATTAAATCAATGGGACTCAATTCCATATGCAGGCATCCAGACTTGGGGGTTAGGGTATGACAAAAGAGTTAGAACTTTAAGATAGTAATGTTAGCATGGATGGCAAAAGAAGGTCTTAAAAAATATTGGCAGGCTTTGCCCAGACACATAAAAAAGCTGGAACAAATCTCCTTTCTAAGGTGGTAGGTTGATGAAGTTTGAAAATTCTAGGTTTGACAGGTTGTCATGTAAACATGTTTAAATAGGGAATTCCAAAGCCTGGTAAAATTTCCATACAATAACAACAAGAAGAAAAATAACTTAAACGGGGGAAAGGAGACATGGATTCTCATTTCTAAGCTCAGTATAAGTGAGTATATAAGCTCATGGCTAAGTGCCTTCAAGTGTGGGGGCCCGATATCAGTGTCCCCTCCATAGTGGTTAAGAGCAGCAACAGGACCATCTGCAGCAAATGCCTATGAACCACCCACCTTTTTTATCCTCCACAACCACAGAGCATCTTGGGACCATCAAAACAGCTGTTTTCCAACTGTCCACTGATGCTGTCCTGTAAATCAAAGCATGAGGACACATAAGGGAGGGAAGGCCTGGTACAGGGTGGGTGTCCCCAGGTGGCCTTGTAGACACTCAAGAAAGTTGGGTGCTGACACCAGCTCTGCTTTTTTCCAGATCCTCTAAGGCAGGGGTCAGCAAACTTTTTTCAGCAGGGGGCCGGTCCACTGTCTCTCAGACCTTGTGGGGGGCCGGACTATTTTGAGGGGGGGGAGAACAAATTCCTACGCCCCACAAATAACCCAGAGATGCATTTTAAATAAAATGACACATTCTACTCATATAAAAACACGCTGATTCCCTGATCGTCCGTGGGCCAGGTTTAGAAGGCACTTGGGCCGGATCTGGCCCCTGGGCCTAAGTTTTGCTTACCCATGCCCTAAGCTACTGAAGGTAATGGGGCCCTTTATATGTCCAGCTGTCCTTTGTCAACAACAAATTGCCACTGTTTTCTGTGTTGAATATATGCTGCAGTGGTACCTCGAGTTACAAACGCTTCAGGTTACAAACTCTGCTAACCTGGAAGAGTTACCTCAAGTTGAGAACTTTGCTCCAGGATGAAAATGGAAATCGTGTGCCAGCGGCGCAGCGGCAACAAGAGGCCCTATTAGCAAAAGCACGCCTCTAGTTAAGAACAGTTTCAGGTTAAGAACGGACCTCCAAAACGAATTAAGTTCGTAACTAGAGGTACCACTGTATATGGTAATTTATGGATGTAAAGGGTATCTAAAGCCATTTGCTACTGTTGCTGTATGTAGGTTTTATTTTATTTGTTTTTTATCTTATATTTTGGAAATGTACATCCAGGGGTTTTTTTCTTTAAATTTTTTGGGGGGGCCCAAGAGAGTGGGGCCCTAAGCTATAGCTTGTTTAGCTTATATGTAAATCCGGCACTGCTCCTGATAAGTTCCAGCAACTGCAGCTGACCAGATGAGCAGCCACGCCATCTGCGACTGTTTAAATGACCATAGTACAAATAAGGTTTAATAGTAATAATTAAAGCTATCTTTCTAGCTTTGATATTGGAAACATTTCCTGATTATATACTTACAAAGCTTTGTGGTTTTCTTCACTAACTAAAGAACGAAATGTGAGGAGGTAAAATACTTGCCAAATGCTTCCATGGACTGGTTGTAGGCTCACTCTACATATCACAGGAATGGAAGCTTAGTGCTTTGGCAAGGATCCACTCGCTTTACAACTAAGCGGAAACAATGTTTAAATACGGTACTTTGATTTTTCCCTTTCATTAGGAAATACCTACAGTCTTTGCCGTGTTTGCAACAGCCAGCATGTTTTATAGGTCATCATTTTTAGAGTAAAAAAGTTTCAAGGTAATTTTAAAAGATATTAGTGGTGAAATCTTGACAAAATTAACTAGCATTAAGTTTTTACTAATCAGAATTCAAGCCCTTCTTGCTGGGGGTGAGATTTCGATTGAATTATGGATATGCAAATTTGCAGCTTAAATTTTAGATATTAACTATCATGTAATGGTTCTAGGGGTTGCTCGTGCGTAAACCGGTGCCACACCTGGCTGGGTTGCCTGAGTGAACCTTTTCTGTCCGGACAGCCACTCGCCCGTGGCTGTCTCAATCGCTGGCAGAATCCGTCAGTGGGCGTTTCTTGAACTTCTTCCAGCAAAGAAGCTCTTTGATGCCTAGTCTCTGCCTACTCTCCCTGTGCGGAAGCCTTCTGCGCAAGGAGGGTGTGGGCAGCGGAGGACCCTTACTCTCCCCGCTGGTCCCCGGCAAGGAGTCATGGGACCGCCTCGCCGATTCCCCCATCTGCCCCCCTTCTCTACTGGTGCTACGCTGATTCCCTTCCCCAGAAGATGGGCTGCCTCTCCCCTTCCGGGACGCTCTCTGGAATCCCTCTGGAGCCCTCTCTCTCCCTCCGGCCCTGATGGCAGTTCCCTGACATATCAAGTCAGATTTTTTATATTCAATGTTTTGTTAAATAGAGAGAGTGTGTGTAAACTTTACAAATTTTCTTATGTCAGTTTTATTTTACCAATTATTGTAAAACATATATCTCACACTCTTCAGCTAAAGGAAACTCACATTGCAACTTATGTAAGACCAGTACCAGGGCACTAGCTGCCTTTGGACGTCACACCAAACCATAGTTTAGTGTGATGCAAACGAGCCCAGGTAAGACCTGGCGCGCACACACATCAAAATGATACATAGCGCGTGGATATTCGGTAGTAGATCATAACCATAGCTGCTCCAGAAGAGTTTCATGACCTTAAAACTGTTGGGATAGAGTTACTGCAAAAGGGAGAAGTAGGTTTGTGTGTGCATGCCTGTGTGTTTTTGAGATCTTGCACAGCCTAGTAAGAGAAACTGTAAAATGAACAATTAGATGAACATTTCAGATTGTACATCCTCCTAATTATCCTTTTAATTATTAATCCAAAGCAAGTAAAATGACCCCTGACAGAGCCATAAATGATTTAGATACCATCAAATATTTATACAATGCAGCTGAATCCCGCCGTGCATTGTAACAGATTCACAGGAGCCTGCTTTCTTGTGGGACAGCCCATAAAACATGTCACCTTTTAAAAAACCTCTTTAGCTGCCTTCCCTGTTGCACAGACCATCGTGCTTGTACAAATTCCCCCTCCTGATTTTTCACCTAATATTGGTACCACACATTCCTTTTTTAAAAAAGTATGTTGCATCAATTCCTGACCCATTCCCAGATGATGCATTTCATAGAATCATGGCATTGGAGTGGGCCCTGTAGATGATCTCATCCAGGGCAGAGGAACCTTTGGCCCTCTGGATGTTGCTGCTGATCTACAGCTCTCACCAGGCCCAGCAAGCATGGCTAATGACCAGTAATGGTGGGAGTTTGTAGTTTGGCAACATCTAGAGGGCCACTGGTTCTCCGCACCTGATGTAGTTCAACCCCCTGCTCCGTGCAGAAAATCCAGAGTTTGAGCATTCCCAACAGGTAGCCACTCTAGGCTTGAAAACCTCCAGAACAGGAAAGCTCTTGGAAATTGGTTTGGTTGCAGAACCCATTTGGCGGACCGTTCTGTTATTTATTGTTATTATTTATTTTAATATGAAAATTTAAACATTGCTTTTTCATTTAAAAAAAAAGTTTAAGCGGTGAACAAGAAATCTGAAGACCATCATGAAAAAGACAATGCTGAACAACATGCAGCATTCCTTCGTCTACCAGGCAAAACCAACAATGGTTAGCAAAAGCCTTGTTGAGTAGAGAGGTATTGGTCAGTCTCTGAGACAGAACATACAGTTGAAGGCGCCGCTGCAAGCGCAATGAAATCAGTTTTGCTTGTAGTTATATGCCTGCCACATGGCACCACCAATATATATATATATATATATATTTGCTTTCGTAGATTTTCACGGGTACAGGAATGCAGGTTTTGGTGTCCTCGGGTGTCTTCCCGTGTAAAAGTTGGGGTGTCTAGGTGACGTTTCGACGAGGTCTCACTCGTCATCTTCAGGCTGGTGCTTTCGGCTTCTTGTTACTGGAACAGAGCAGGATCTCAGTGTTTGAGTTCCTATAAATACTGTAGAGGGGGTGTGGTGTATAGCCTCCAATGTTCTGGGCAGAGAGGAAGTTCCCAGGCTAGTGTGCCTTTTCTTCTTTTGTTCCTTAATTACTTGAGAGATATCTTGAGAGATTTCTTGAGTGATATCCTGAGTACCACTTAGGTGGGTCATTAGGTGTGGATTAGTTGTTAAAGTCTTTGTGTCTTGACCTCTTGAACTTTGTGAAGAGTTTTCCTGAGAAGATGGCTGTACTGTACTTAGTTGTGCTCTGGCTTGGCTTCGTGTATAGGGGCGAGCTGTGGTTTTGTGGCTTGTGTCAGCCAGATCTGTGTAGGGATTGCAGGGGGGTGCAGCATCCGGAGGTGCCACCATGGATTGGCTACTGGATGGTGTCTGTAATTCATCTGTGGAGAGGGTCTGGGTTTGGGTCTGGTGTGGTTGATTGGTGTTGGCGTTCTGTGTGCCTCTGGATCTGGTGTCAGTTTTTGTGGGGAGGGCTAATTTCCAGATGTCTGGCAAGCGGGATGTGTCGTCACGCTTGTTCATGTTGTGAGGGTGTTTCTCTATCTCGATGGCTTCCATGATTATTCTCTTGTGGTGATGTTCCGTGTTAAAGAGCAATTTGGAATCTGCAAAATTAATTTCGTGTCCTGTTTCTTTCATGTGTTGGAAAAGAGAGGAAGTTTTTTCTTCTTTTTTGACGGCATTCTTGTGTTCTGCGATACGTGCATTTATTCGTCTGTTTGTTTGTCCAATGTACGTGGCTGGGCAGACTTTGCAGGGTATTTCATAGATCCCTTGGTTTTCCAACTGGATTTTATCCTTGGGGTTTCTGAGGATATTGGCTATTTTTTGGTTGGTGCAAAAGGCTGTTTTGATATTGTGTTTATGGAGGATTTTGCTAATTTTATCTGTAGTGCCCTTGATATAAGGAAGGAGGGCCATGCCATTGTTTTCTTCTGTGTCTTGGTTTTTGGGGGGTGTTTCCTTTTGGATTAGCTTCGTAATCCTGTTTTGCTGGTATCCATTGGCAATTAACACGTTTGAGAGATTCTGTAACTCAGTTGTCAAGTGGTCTTTGTCAGCCAGGCGTTTGGTTCTGGAGATGAGAGTCTTGGCTACGGAGTTTATTTGTGCAGGGTGGTGGTGTGATTGTGCATGTAAGTAGCGGTTGGTGTGTGTTTTTTTCCGGTAGATAGTGTGTCCTAGGGAGCCATCAGGTTTTTTGTAGATTAGGACGTCAAGGAAGGGAAGTTGGTTGTTGGCTTCTATTTCCATAGTGAATTGTATTTTGGGGTGTAAGTTGTTGAGATGTGTGAGGAAGCTATCCAGTTTTTCTTTCCCGTGTGGCCAAATTACAAAGGTGTCGTCAACATATCTGAGCCAAAGTTTGGGTTTGTGTTCAGACGACACCTTTGTAATTGCCAATGGATACCAGCAAAACAGGATTACGAAGCTAATCCAAAAGGAAACACCCCCCAAAAACCAAGACACAGAAGAAAACAATGGCATGGCCCTCCTTCCTTATATCAAGGGCACTACAGATAAAATTAGCAAAATCCTCCATAAACACAATATCAAAACAGCCTTTTGCACCAACCAAAAAATAGCCAATATCCTCAGAAACCCCAAGGATAAAATCCAGTTGGAAAACCAAGGGATCTATGAAATACCCTGCAAAGTCTGCCCAGCCACGTACATTGGACAAACAAACAGACGAATAAATGCACGTATCGCAGAACACAAGAATGCCGTCAAAAAAGAAGAAAAAACTTCCTCTCTTTTCCAACACATGAAAGAAACAGGACACGAAATTAATTTTGCAGATTCCAAATTGCTCTTTAACACGGAACATCACCACAAGAGAATAATCATGGAAGCCATCGAGATAGAGAAACACCCTCACAACATGAACAAGCGTGACGACACATCCCGCTTGCCAGACATCTGGAAATTAGCCCTCCCCACAAAAACTGACACCAGATCCAGAGGCACACAGAACGCCAACACCAATCAACCACACCAGACCCAAACCCAGACCCTCTCCACAGATGAATTACAGACACCATCCAGTAGCCAATCCATGGTGGCACCTCCGGATGCTGCACCCCCCTGCAATCCCTACACAGATCTGGCTGACACAAGCCACAAAACCACAGCTCGCCCCTATACACGAAGCCAAGCCAGAGCACAACTAAGTACAGTACAGCCATCTTCTCAGGAAAACTCTTCACAAAGTTCAAGAGGTCAAGACACAAAGACTTTAACAACTAATCCACACCTAATGACCCACCTAAGTGGTACTCAGGATATCACTCAAGAAATCTCTCAAGATATCTCTCAAGTAATTAAGGAACAAAAGAAGAAAAGGCACACTAGCCTGGGAACTTCCTCTCTGCCCAGAACATTGGAGGCTATACACCACACCCCCTCTACAGTATTTATAGGAACTCAAACACTGAGATCCTGCTCTGTTCCAGTAACAAGAAGCCGAAAGCACCAGCCTGAAGATGACGAGTGAGACCTCGTCGAAACGTCGCCTAGACACCCCAACTTTTACACGGGAAGACACCCGAGGACACCAAAACCTGCATTCCTGTACCCGTGAAAATCTACGAAAGCATATATATATATATATATATATATATGCATTCCATTCCTTTGCTATACACTGTGACATATCTTTCAGTTGTTACGCATAGAAACGTCCCTGTAAGTGACATTGAGGAGAATTGTTTACCCATTGCTAATCCAAAAATCCATGGCTGTTAAGGCAGAATGGGGTGGTTAAAGCTGCAAGCTTTGCTGGTTACTAATAGTAATAATAATTTGTTAGTGCATCGAAGGGAATGCAGGTACCCAAAAAAAATGTCAGCACTAGCCTGAGATATAACCACTGCAAATGAACAGCCCATGGTCTTCCTGGAGGTGTATCAACGAGTTGCTGCTGCCACTCATTGGAAGTTCAATATCCCTGGGGGCCAAAAAGCTTTTTTGGACATACAGTGGTGCCCTGCAAGACGAACGCCTCGCAAGACGGAAAACCCGCTAGACGAAAGCGTTTTCCGTTTTGGAGGCGCTTCGCAAAACAAATTTCCCTATGGGCTTGCTTCGCAAGACGAAAATGTCTTGCGAGTTCCTGCGGTTTTTCCCCCCTTCCCCCCCTTTTTCTAAGCAGCTAAGCCGCTTATCAGCTGATCCACTAAGCTGATAAGCCGCTAAAAACCGCTAAAAACCGCTAAACCGCTAATAGCGCTAATCCGCTAAGCTGTCAATGGGCTTGCTTCGCAAGATGAAAAAACCGCTAGACGAAGAGACTCACGGAACGGATTAATTTCGTCTTGCGAGGCACCACTGTACATTGTCACTGGAGGGTCTTACATCTGAGAAAGTTCTACATAGGTAAACCTTCCTGTGTCTCTCCCTCCCCATTCACCTTTACTCAGATTAGTTCATGTTGAATAAACTCACCAGTTAGGATAGTAAACTAAACACAGTCCCCAAACTTGGTAGGGGTACATTCATTTCAATGGGGCTGACGCATGCCTTTCTAAGTGCTGGGTTGCATCCTTTCAGCACATCACTAGTGCACCTTGCAAAAGGACTGGTGGATTAAGTCTGTAAAGAGAAACCGTGTATGTGTGGGTGAGAGAGAGAAAAAATGTGTGTTTGTGTGGTTTTGTGCAGTCATTTTATTCCTAAAGCCCTTGGCCAATGCATACTCTCAGGCACGTATATTTGTTGATTATGCAGCTGGAAAGCTCAAATATAGGAAAAGATCCCTTTGAATTAAGAGTGGTGGAGTTTCATGCAAAGTGCCCTTTGATATAGCCAAGCAGGCTCCAGCTTTTTATCTCTGCTTGTTAATGCAGCTAGCTGCTATTAATGAAAATTGACTCGTTCACTGGAGAGATAAAACCATGTGAAAATCATGTTTGCAAACGGATGAAATAGACTCATTTTGCACTGTAGCCCCGATGCAGGAATGCACTTTGAGCTCCTTAGTAGTCCTGCTAAGAGTCTTAGCCAACATACCTGCTTGCTTAGTTCTACTTTTTGCAACACTAGCAGGACCAGGCGTAAGAGTCATAACAACAAATGATTGACCTGGGATTTCTGTGTTGCATGAACCTATGCATCTTCTTGCAACTGTAATTTCTAATCTGCCCCTACTCACAGCCCTTGTAAAGAATTACTTAAATACCTGACAATGTATGTCTTGTTTTTACTACAGAGCCTAGGGCTTGCCGATCAGAAGGTTGGCACTTTGAATCCCCGCAACGGGGTGAGCTCCCGTTGCTCGGTCCCTGCTCTTGCCAACCTAGCAGTTCGAAAGCACGTCAAAGTGCAAGTAGATAAATAGGTACCACCCTGGTGGGAAGGTAAACAGCATTTCTGTGCACTGTTCTGGTTTGCCAGAAGCTGCTTAGTCATGCTGGCCACATGACCCGGAAGCTGTACGCCGGCTCCCTCGGCCAATAAAGCAAGATGAGTGCCGCAACCCCAAAGTAATCTGCGACTGGACCTAATGGTCAAGGGTCACTTTACCCTTTAATACACTCTTGGATCCGTTTCTGACTGAATAGCAGGGTGAAAAAGACACTTGATTAATTAATTGCTAGTATAGATTCTATATTTTCTTACCCTCTAGAAAACAGGTATTGAAGCAAACACAAAGATTGAGTCTGAAACCCAAGACTTTTTTTCAGCTGGAACTCACTGGAACTCAGTTCTGGCACCTCTCTGGTGGGCGCTATTGCCATTTTAAGAGAACAAGGGAGTTTATGGTGAGTTCTGGCACCTAGAAAAATAGCACTTCTGAAATCCCAGGGAGAAGGTCTGGCTAAGCACTGTGGGACTTCTAAGGAAATATGCATAGGATTCTGCAACACAACTCTTAAGATAAGGAACTTCATCGACAGCTGGATCCTATGGGTGTGTGTTCAGAAATAACACCTGGGTCCTGCAACAAAACACTGCAGTGAGGATTGCTTCCTGTTCAGGTTTCCAGTCAGCCACCCATGCCATCTTCCAGGACACTCCATTCCATCCCCTTCCAGCAGTCAGCAAGCATTTTGTGGTCACTCAGCACGCCTAGTCCTCATTGGGCTGTTTTGCTTTGTTTGATGCTTCCCTCTTTAATGTTTTCTGGTTCACCGGAACCAAGAATATTTAAGCTTGAGGATTTCTAATGCTGAAATGTTTCTAGTGATGTTAGATGCTTTTTAAATGATAATAATGTAATATACAGTCAAAATAATTTTAATAAATAACAATGTAATATGCAGTCAAATTTTAACACAGCAGAGACTGGCTACTAGTCATGACAGCTGTATATTACCTCCAGCATTGGAGGGGGGTATACCTCTGAGTATCAGGTGTTGGGTAACACAAGTGGGAGAGCGTACTATTGTGCTTATGTCCTGCTTGCAGGCTTCCCATGGGCTTTTGGTTAGCCAGTGTGAGAGCAGGATAGTGGACCCAACAGCCCTGACCTAGTAGGGCTTTTTAACATAAGCTTCATCAAATAAGGCAATGCCAGATAACCAGATATAGTCTAGAAAATACAGGCACAAATAGCATTTTTTTTGGTTGCAGGAGTTTAGCTTCACTCCCATATTTATGCAGCTCCCTCCCAACCCGCCAAGTTGAGGGATAACCAGGGCTGGCGCAAGACATTTTGGCACCTGACGCTAACCACAAAATAGCATCCTCTTACACGCCAGGGAAGAAGTGAGAAGTAAAAGTCCACATCAGGAACAAGGTGGAGTGGGAAGCTTATTCTAGAAAAGGAGGCGTCCTGTGGATTTAGAACATTGGGCAATTAGGATTCTAAATCACATGGGAAGCCTACCTCTGTAGGACATGCTCCCTGCTTCACATGTCATACCCCAGCTCCGAAGGGGAAGGAGCAGCCTAGATGACTATAGGAGGGGGACTAAACTGCAGCCCCTTTTACCAGCCTTGACTGCTTCACGTGAGTAACACCAGAAGGCTTGTAAGATGAGTAATTATATGACTAGCTCCAGGGGAAGAAAGTGTTGAAGGGTTGTGATAAACACTAAATTTTCACACTAAAGGAAGAGAATTTGTTAGGATTCTTCAGTAGCAATAATGAGATGTGTGTATATTGATTTTCCACTTTGATTAAATATGTGGATGAAATCTGCCAGTGGTGCCAACCTAGGCGGCGTTATCAATAGAAATCTGTATTGGGCAGTTATATGGGTGGCGCTAAATGACCTAACATACTGGAGTTACAGAAATGCCATTTTTTCGAATATCATTGAGCATAAGGTCATGGATCTGCGGTTTAATAAAAACTTTGATATCTGTTGAGGTCTTGAGAAGGAAAGTCTCACTGAAAGCTCTGCCATGTAGCTGCCTGAAAGGCAAGTACAGTTTTAGAAGACATCAGATGAGGTTATGAGGTGTTCAGTAGAAATGCAGAAATACTTGCAATCTTTTATTTCATTGATTTTCTTTTAAAAAATATATCCAGAACCCCATGGAAATTAGAAAGTGCTTCCAGAGATACTTTAAAAAGTGCTTCCAGAGATACTTTAAAAAATTATACACTCAAGGGCCGCAAGATGAGGTTGAGATTAAACAATTTTTGGAAAGAAATGGACTAACAAAGTTGTCACAAAAAAACAGATTAATCCTGAACAACAAAATAACACAGCAAGAGATTGAACAAGCTATCCAGAACATGCAACTGGGCAAATCTCCAGGGCCAGACGGTCTGACCTCCAAGTATTATAAGACACTAAAAGACTATCTGATCCAACCATTGATGGAGGTCTGTAATGAAATTATGGAAGGGAAGAAGGCGCCGGAATCGTGGAAGGAAGCTTTTATCACATTGATACCAAAATCTGAAGCTGAAAAGACACAACTTAAAAACTATCGTCCCATCTCCCTTCTGAATGTGGATTACAAAATATTTGCAGACATTTTGGCAAGTAGATTTAAAAGAGTTCTTAATGAAGTAATTCATAAAGACCAGGCAGGCTTTCTCCCAGGCAGACATATGTTTGCAAATACTAGGAACATTATTGACGTTTTGGAACTTTTGCAAACAGATATAAATACAAAAGCAGTGTTAATTTTTATAGACGCGGAGAAGGCCTTTGACAATATCTCTTGGAAATTTATGAAGGGAAATTTGAATGAAATGGGAGTGGGACGGGGGTTTGAGAATGGGATTGACGCAATATATTCAGAACAAAAGGCTAAACTAATAGTTAACAATGTGGTCACAGAAGAGTTCAAAATTGAAAAAGGAACACGACAAGGCTGCCCGATTTCCCCTTTGTTATTTATTTCGGTTCTGGAGGTGCTCTTGAACTTGATCAGAGGGGACCGGTTGGTGGAAGGGATTCAGGTCGGAGCGAAACAATACAAATTGAAAGCTTTTGCAGATGACCTAGTTTTGACTCTGCAGGAGCCAGAATCTAGTACGAAAAGAGTATTACAACTGATACAGGATTTTGGTCGGGTGGCAGGATTTAAATTAAATAAACAGAAAACTAAAGTGTTGGGAAAAAATTTGACAGATACAGAGTCGGAAAGGTTTCAGAGAGAAACAGAACTAACTATGGTTAAAAAAGTAAAATACCTAGGGGTAAACATAACAGCAAAAAACCTGAGTCTATTTAAGGATAATTATGAAAAATGTTGGTCTGAAATTAAGAGAGACTTGGATAGTTGGACAAAATTGAAGCTTTCTTTGTTAGGCCGAATTGCTGCTATCAAGATGAATGTATTGCCAAAAATGTTGTTTTTGTTTCAAACATTACAGATCGTGGACAAAACGGAGTGCTTCCGGAAGTGGCAGAAAGATATATCCAGATTTGTCTGGCAGGGCAAAAAGCCCAGAATTAAGTTTAAGATATTAACAGATGCGAAAGAAAGAGGGGGCTTTGCCCTGCCAGACTTAAAGTTGTACTATGAAGCCGCAGCTTTTTGCTGGCTAAAAGACTGGCTACTTCTCGAAGACACTGACGTGTTGGACTTGGAAGGTTTTAACAATGCTTTTGGTTGGCATGCATACCTATGGTATGACAAAGTTAAGATCAATAAGGCCTTTAAGAACCATATTGTCAGGAAAGCAGTGTTTAATGTCTGGACAAAATACAAAGACTTACTGGAAAATAAAACTCCAAGGTGGCTCTCACCTCTGGAGGCTAAGGCCCTAAAAAGACCCAATATGGAGGCTAAATGGCCAAAATATTGGGAAATATTAGAAAAAGATGGAGACAATTGGAAATTGCAGAGTTTAGAGAAAATGAAGGATAAGGTGCGAGACTGGTTACATTATGCTCAGATTAAAGAAGTTTTTAAAAATGATAAAAAGTTAGGGTTCCAGGTGGAGAAATCGAAGTTAGAAACTGAATTGTTAGAACCAAAGACTAAGGTATTATCTAGAATGTATAACTTGCTGTTAAAATGGAATACACAAGACGAAATGGTTAAATCGGTTATGATAAAATGGGCACAGGACATTGGGCATAACATTATGTTTGAGGACTGGGAAAGGTTGTGGACCACTGGGCTGAACTTCACCGCATGTAATGCTCTGAAGGAAAATGTAATGAAAATGATATATAGATGGTACATGACCCCAGTTAAACTTGCCAAAATATACCATTCGTCTGATAATAAATGTTGGAAATGTAAAGAAAACGAAGGAACATTCTTTCACCTCTGGTGGACATGCCCTAAGGTGAAGGTCTTCTGGGAAATGATATATAATGAGCTGAAAAAGGTATTTAAGTATACCTTCACTAAGAAACCAGAGGCCTTCCTTCTGGGTATTGTCGGCCAGAAGGTGTTAAAGAAGGACCGAACATTCTTTATGTATGCAACAACGGCAGCAAGGATACTCATCGCAAAAAACTGGAAAACTCAAGATCTACCCACACTGGAAGAGTGGCAGATGCAACTGATGGACTATATGCAACTGGCCGAGATGACAGGCAGAATCCGTAACCTGGGAGAAGAGAAGATGGAGGAAGACTGGGAGAAATTCAAGAAGTATCTACAAAAACATTGTAATTTGGTTGAATGCTAAGAAGGATGCTAGATTATAAAAAACTGGCCACCACTAAATTAGATTTGAAATTTGATGATAAGTGAGACTAAAGAAAATATAAAATTTTTTGGAAGAAGTGCTAGATTATATTTGAATGAGTGGACATGAGATTGTAAACAAGTTGATAATTTGTTTGGAAAAAACTTTTAACGATGTAAATGGGAGCGGGAGACGTGAGGAAGTCCAAAGAAGTGATGAAATTATGTCTGTGATAGAAGTAAGACTGTTTATTATTTGTGCATTTATATTTAAAAACTTTAATAAATATTTATTAAAAAAAAAAAAATATTTAAACAGTTTAATAAAAGGAAGAAAAGAAATTGTGTTAAGTGGTATCCATAAAACAATATAAAATTTTCATAGATAATGCACAGATAAAATAAAAAAATTCCTTCCAGTAGCACCTTAAAGACCAACTAAGTTAGTTCTAGGTATGAGCTTTCGTGTGCATGCACACTTCTTCAGATACGCACACGAAAGCTCATACCTAGAACTAACTTAGTTGGTCTTTAAGGTGCTACTGGAAGGAATTTTTTTATTTTGTTTTGACTATGGCAGACCAACACGGCTACCCATCTGTAAATGCACAGATAAAATCAGCAGATATTAAAAACAAGTATACATAACTAAATTATGTGCCTGGATAGGCTTACTGAAATAAGTAGGTTTTTAGCAAGTGTCTAAAAGCCTACCTAATGCAGATAGTCAGGAAGTTCCAAATCTGATCACGTAAGCAAATTAAGCATAAGATGCTAGTTACCTATACTTTATAAGAAACTGCACACCTGAGCCTTTAAACCTGAATTCTTGATAGTGTGTTTATTTGGGTGCATATGCAAGCCTGAAGGAAGTGGTCAGAGTCATGCCACTGACCACAACCTCAATGTGTTCAATGCTCCCCATTTTCATGGAGCCTGCATGTGAAAACACTTGTTTTGAAAACACGTTTTCTAGGGGCCTGGTTGAACATATGAGACCCTTCAGCTCTTTGGACCCATGTGTTTAGGCTGCTTACCAACACTACCCTATGAATGAATAGGGGCCAGAACCTGCAGCTGTGACCTCTATGAGTTCCCTCCATGCATTCATCTGTACCTCAAAGAATTCCTGAACCAGGGACATAGTTGCCATGTAAACAACTGCAGACTTATGGTTGACATCAATGGCAGAAGTGTTTTCAATCTTGTTCTCTCCTTTCCCCCCTTTCTTCTACTTTCAGTTGCTATTCTCTTAAAGGATGATTATTTCATCAGCGGTGCTGGGCTACCAGGCAGATTTAAAGCTGAGAAAGTTGAGTTTCACTGGGGTCAAAGCAATGGATCAGCCGGCTCGGAGCACAGCATCAACGGAAGGAGATTCCCAGTTGAGGTTGGTTGAAAGCAAGTGCACTCGCATTTTAATGAAAAGTGTATTGTTTTAATATGAGACTTGTCAGAAGCGGAATTTGCAGATTGTATTAACTTGTTCTTTTTCCCATGAGTTTCCTTCTGGTATTTTGCTGTTGCATTTTCACTGAAGGTTTCATTTGCTGTTCTGAAGTTACAATTTAAAATAAACAGGAGATATATGGGATTATTTGGTCAGCAGTTGACTCAAAGTCTTATGCCCAGCATAGTGGCTGCTCCACAGCTGATGCCTATATATACTAATAGTAGAGAACCTCTGGCCCATGAACCTCTTGCTTCAGCCCTCAAGGCTTTCTTTTTTCTTTTTGCTGAGCTACTTCTATCTGTCCTAAAGGTTGATATGCAACAAGTGGCATTTGCAGCAGCGCATGCTCAGATTTCATCAAGCCATTTGGGTTTCTTGTGTGTGTGTGTGTGTGTGTGTGCATACATGTATGTTTGTGTGCATGTGTTTATATCTGAGCAGAGCCTGGAATATGCAGAAACTTCTATGTTGCCTGTGGATAGCCCCATTTTGCCATACTTATAGGTACAGTGCCACTCAGTTCTTTATTGATGATGCTGATAATGGTTTGAGCAAGTTTTAATGCCTGTTTTTTGTGTCACTGAGCACCAGGCAGCACTCATTTTCTACCTAGACTAGAATTACAACCCTGTGATTTTCCCTCTTTTGTCATATTTGTGTAACAAGCCTGATACTGTATTCAAGTTGAGCTTTTAGGCCCTCAGCTTTCTAAGGTACTGAGAGATGATTACTGAGCCACATTTTTCCTTTGCTTGACAGCATATTCTTTGAGGGAATGGTTTTGCATAAGCAGAGAGCATCATTGATGGTTTGTCATGAAACACTGACGTTTGGCTTTGCTTAGATAATTAGCAGAATCACTGGTGTGGGTTGACTTGCTCACAATTATGTATTCCTCTTGAAAACTTGGTTCGTTAATGATGTTTTCTCTTCTTTTTGAACTAGGATTATATGTTCCTTTTGAAAACGGGAGGGATTCTGTTCAGTTCAGTAATTTTAAGAAAGGTATACTCTGGCAGTCCTCCGAGGTGGGGGGTGAGGAGAACCCATTCACAGGCTTCTCTCCTTGCTGCTCTCCTTCCGCACAGCTAGGAAGCAAACATGTCACTTATGCGGGGATTAATTGTCAAAGTGCATTCAGTAAACAAGTATGTGAGACTAAAGAAAAAACAGTACCTAGCATACATAGTTAAGGTAAAACAGTTACATGGATAGAGAAAAATAGTTTCATTTCACCATCCAAGAAATGAAACCTTTTGAGAACAACTCTTTAAGAAGTGTGTGCTTTGCTCTTTAGGCTGCTCCCTCAACACCTTCCAGAGCCAGGCCCCCAATGCATTATGTAGAAAAACTGCCTTTGTGTACTTCCAGCATTTTTGCCTAATTGTAGTTCAGCTTGCAGGGACTTGTTGCAGCACTAATTACCTGACAGTGAAAACTCCCTGCCAAAATAGGGTCTTGCCTCATGCTAGGGGCTGCATTTCTAGGAAACCCATAAAAGAAAACAAGAGCAGCAGTGATGGCTTGCTGATCTGTGGTGGCCCATAGACACAGGTCAAACATTTGTGAAGTGCCCACAAGTACTTTGTCCTCCAGGTTTGGCACCGTTCTGCTGCCGGAGCACTTGGAAGCAAAATGTGATCTGAACCTAATTGAGAAACCAGATGTGGACAGTATGCAGTGTGCATTAGTTCCAACGATTGCCCCACTGGGGGATGCAGACAAATCTGCTTCATCCGCAGAGTTTGTTCTGTAAACACGGAGTTTGTATGTGCATTTGCTGGAAAACAAAATGCTTGTTGTTAAGGCTGTTCGTGGAGGGTTGGGGGAGAGCTCACAGAATAACAAAACTAATTGGAAATGTCAGATGTAAGACAGAACCTTATTGTTTGACCATGTTGTTTGTATTTTTATTATCACAGCTAATGTGTCAGATGGTAAGGCAGTGTGAGTTAATTGGTTTCCTTCATTGGAGCCCATCTGGATCATATTTTTGTGAGTGATTTATATGTTAAATTAGGGGATAGGATATACAAGAACATCCTTTTCATTACGTTCTCTAAAGAGAAATTGGATCAAAGGCAGTGCATTTATCTGACTGTTGTTACCCTTCTTTTAAAAAAATTAAAGCGTCAGTCTCATACACATGTTTGATTATGCTTTGTTTTCAGAAGGAAAGGGATTTAAGCAAAAAAGTTAACACCCTTCCTTCCAGTCCTATTCCTCTGTAGAATCAAGAGCAACATCCTTTTTCGAACAGATGAGCAGCCAAATCGCGGGGTGGGGGTGCTTCCGAAATGCTACAGACAACTTCCCTTTTGCAATACCCTCCCTAACCTTTTCCTGAAGTCTGCCTTGGTGTCTAGCTCTAGATCCTTGCATCTTCTCACTCCACCTTCCCCACCCCACCCCAAGTACAGTAAAAGATGAAGAACTATTGCCAGGGCTGGCCCAAGACATTTTGGCACCTGAGGTGAACCACAGAATGCTGCTTCCCTGCTGCCAGGGTAGAAGGGTTGAGTCAAGCTCTACATAAAGAACCAGGGCAGGGGAGTGAAGATCTAAATCAGGAATAGAGGGGTGGGGATTCAAATCAACCTTTAGGGTTGAAGTGGGAATCAGAAGGCATTGTGAGCGTACCGCAGCTGTTGCTGTCATGGTGGCGGTGGCAGCAGCAGGCAATGTATTCCTTGGAGGCTAGATCTGCTGCCGCAGTGGTCCTACCACCTGAGGTGGCTGCATCACCTTGCCTGATGGGTGGGCTGACCCTGGCTGTGGCTCGCTAGTAAAACACTTGCTTTGTCTGCAAGGGTTCCAAGGTTCAATCTCTTGGAGAGAGATCCCTTCCAGAAACCTTGGAACACTGCTACCATTAAGTGTAGATAATACCGAACCAGATGGACCCAACGGTCTGATTCAGGATAATGCTGTTTCCAATAATATGATGAATCGCAAGGTTATAAGATGCTATTTAAAACTTTCATATTTGCATGTTTTCCCTTTGGGTTTTACCAAGGAGTTCTTTGCAAAGTCATAAAAGGCATGGGGATTTGGGGAGCATGGCATGTCAGCGAAAGGTTGGTAAAAAATTGATGCTACACTTTGCCTAAGCAGAAGCGCTTGCACAAAGCCACCATGGTATACCACCCAAGGACTTTAGCCACGTATGAAGGCTGCCGAAGAGTACTTCCATCTTGTGGCACACAAATGTGCAGTGTTTAACAACTCATTCTAATGTCTGTTTGGCAGCACACGGTGTCTTCAAGTGAAGTGGTCCAAGTTAAGAGGAGTTTGGAAAGGACTAGTTTGACATTTGATGTGAGATATCAATGTTGTATTCAGTATAAGGTTGGGGGAGAAGAGAGGGACTAGTTTAGAATCTGCAACCATAATTTTGTTAACAACACATGAAATTTGACATGTGCCTTTTCCCCCTCTTTAGAGCCGCCAGCAGATGCATATTGTTGAAAGAGGTCTGCTGTTAATAGTGTATTAAACTAACTTCTGGTAAGCTAATGCAGAATGCAGAGTTCCCTCATTAGAAAACCAGTTGATACTTATGAGACTCTTGAGAGTAGCAACTTGTGCGATAACTAATACGTTGCCCACTGTTGCTGCAGAAGAACATTTGCACAGAAAGGACACAATGTGTTCAACAGTCATAATGTAGGCTGGATCATGTACCTCTCTATTAGCAGAGCCCCCACCACCTCTGCCATTTTGCTCACTGGCTGCGATTTTGCTCATTGCCTATTCATTTCTATGCAAGATGCTGATTATGTCTGTGAAGAGCAGAAATCAGAAGAGTGATTTCAATCATGACTGTGTTAATTTGATGTGAGCTTTCAGCTGTTTATGAGCTTTCGTCTTAATGGTTCTAATTGTCAGTTATAATGTGAACACCATTATACAATAATGTACAGTAATTTACTTAGTAAATGAGAATCTTGTTCCAAGGACCATACTGCAGCATGCCATGGAGACCTAATCCCTGCAAATTAGCGTGCTTACAGTGGCTAGGGCTTGATTCTCTGACAAGGGCCTCTCTTGAAATGGCTTCTGAATTTCACCCAGGCAAGTTAGTGCACTTTCCCAGTCCTTTTTCTGCATGATGTTATTAACTTAGTTAATAATAACAAAGACAATGCAATACAATACAGAATTGCATGGTAACTCTTTGCTGCTTTGGCAGAATCCATATGCACAGAAAGGGCATGCTGGGCTGGTCCACGTATATCACCAAGACATAGAATCGTAGAATTGTAGATTTGGAAGGGACCACAATGGTCAGGAACATTTTGCCCAATGTGGGGCTCGAACCCACAACCTTGAAATTATGAGCCTCATGCTCTACCAACTGAGCTGGATATGGCAGTACCTGAGCAAGCCTTGGACTCTCACATATGTCCTCACCCACTCTCATTCAAGTACAGTGGTACCTTGGTTTACAACCCTAATCCGTTCTGGAGGTCTGGTTGTAAACCAAAACAGGTTGTAACCCAAGGCGCGCTTTCGCCAATGGGGCCTCCACCCAAAAATGGGTTGTAATCTAAAAAAAGGGACACGCACTTCAGAGTTTGACGTGGTTTTAATCCAAAGCGGTTGTAATCCAAAGCGGTTGCAAACCAAGGTACCACTGTAGTTGCTTCCTCTTTAGTGCAAACCGTAGACAACTGTTGTAGCTGGAGTGCCAAACTGTGGCTAATTACCAGTTAAATTTATATCCTGCAGTTCTTCCATCATGGAACTCAAGGCAGCGTTCATGGGGTTCTTTAGGTGGTCTCTCATCCAGACACTAACTAGACCTAAACCTGCTTAGCTTCAGCAGTGTGGCTTTCTCGTGTACTGTTAGACCAATCTAGGGGGTTTGTATGTGCCTTCCAAACAAGAATTGCAAGCCACAGCTTCAAAACATGACAGGAGGGCAAATAAAAAGGGACAGGTACACAAAGCTCTTCTCTGTAACAAGGAACCAAAAGAGCATTGTGCCCCAAAGGGCTTTAGTGCTGTTTTCTTTCATGGAAGCCAGAGGTGCTGGAGAAAGAGTAGCTGTTGAAATGGAGGGCAATTTCAATAGCAGTTTCTGACACTGCTTTTGAAAGACAAAAACAGCCAGATATCGCAATAGGGGAGTGCAAGCCCTTGGGCAACAGTAAAAAAGCTCTTTGGATCTCGGCATGTTTTTTGAGTCTCACAAGCCTCACAAAATTTCCAAGGGACAAAGATATGAACAGCGGCGGGTGGTGGTGATCACCTGATCTCCTGATGGCTGAGTTGCTGCTGCTGCTGCTTACTGGGACATGGGGGCAGTGGAAACATGCCTGGCAGAACCAGTCTTGCACTCCTGACGGTGCATTTGCACTCAGTCAACCTCCACACTGCATCGCCTCTCCCCCTCTCCTTCCCGGTATGCAGCAGTGACTCAGCTGCCAGGAGGTCATGCAAACACCACCACGCTGACCACTACTAGATATGGGTTCTGCATTGGCTTATGGCAAAGTAATTCAATGCAATGATCCGGATTTTCATTGCATTTTACAAGGAATATGGAGTTTTACAAGAATGTTGTCAGTGGGACCTTAATCCTGCATTATCCAGAAGGTTACGTGTGCAATACCTAAGGGGGGTTTATAGATCTACTCTTGAAATACTTGTATTCTCTTCTGGTTTCCAAATAAGATGCACTCTGGAACAAGGGACATGACTTTACCCAGAAAAATAAAAAATAAATCTGGATCTGATCCAATATATCTTCAATATAAAATAAACATTCTCATAATCCAGGTCAGTAAATAATAAATCAGCTAATTTCTGCTTGACAGACTTCAAGGATATTATTAGTTTCCAGCCATCAAGAGGTGGTTCTGGCAAAAGCACAGGTGAAATTGTGCAAGTCTTAGTTTAAAGGGTGTTTGGTGAATGGAATATCTATGTTTTTATTTATTTATTTATTATTTATTAAACTTAAATACTGCTCTTCATCTCCCGCTTTATGGAGGGTTTCATGTTTTGTGGCGTTTAAATTTCAGGCACGGCTTGACTGGTGATATACGCCAAGCCATGTTAGATGTATCACTCACTAGTTTGGCTTTCGTTGTACTGTAAAGAGAAAGTGTTTGTTGACTGGAGAGGAGAGAAAACAGTTCAGTGATCCTTCAGACTTAATTTTCTGATGATTAGCAGTTTTATGCATTCATCCAGTTATACATGTCATATAATGTGTTAATCTAACGATGTGTTTTATTACGTGGCTCGGCCTACTGGTAAATCCTACATTCGCTAATAAGCCTTCAAGCAAGAGAAGATAATCTTGTCTCCTTAGAGTTCCTCTACTGACTCATTCATTCCCCTGTACTCTGCCTCTGCTTGGAAGAACATCTTGGGATTGTCTTCATGAAGTATTCAGCATGGTCTAATTTTAAGGAAGAAGGATGGCTATAATTCTTATGAAAGCTTGCCTTGTTTGGGCTTCTCTTCTGTCCAAGACGGTTGTCAGTTACAGCTTGTGTTTATGTAATTGTCTGAGCTGATGCACTTATCCTGTTGTGATTGTCTCTTGTGTTTCCCATCTTGTGACTAGGGAATTGGATATGTCTTTAATTAATGATTTTATTGCATTAAAGTCTCCATTTTACAGCAGAATGCTTCATCTTCCAGTAGTGAAATATTTAATCTCCATCTGGCTGATCTTTTCAGCAAATGCCCTGTGATAATTAAGAGGAAATTGGGAGAGGAAGGTCTGAAATTAAAATGTGTTCTGCAGATGTATGGATGGTCTGCAGGAATGGTTTTGCATGGTCTAAGAAAAGAAGCTGTGGAGTAGAACAGCATAGTCTTATTTTATGGTATTGTCATCTTGCTGTCTGCCAGAGGCAACTAGCTTTCAATCATTCAAATGTCAGAGTGCATGCGGAATTTGAGTTTGAAGGATCCATCCATTGGGCACAGTACCATTAGACATTGATGAGAGCCTGGTGGCAGCATTTTCTTTTCCCCTGAGGTTCACCTCTAGGATGTGTCAGTGCTGCTTCACTGTAATTATGATATAATGATAGACTAAAAGTTAGGCATCTTATCTCAACATAATTCCAATTTTCTACAAGTTTAATCAGAGTCTTGTGGTGCAGGGTGGGGTTGTGCTGTTGAGATCAGGAGAGATTTGTTGGAGGTGATGATGTTAGATAAGACTGACAGCAAGTTCCTAGTAGAAAGAAGTTATTTTGAATTGGAGAAAAAAATCAATAAAGAGGTTGGAGAATTTGACAGAGTTAATGAGACCCATTTAATGGAAGGCAACAGATACAGTGATGCTAATGCTTTAAAAATTACCGTAGATTCTCCAGCTCTAGAAAGCTAGAAGTGGACAAAGGACCCCCCCCCCTTTTTTTAAAAAAAGACACATATCAGAGACACTAGGGAAATTTTTTTACCGTCTGAGTTTCTTTTTAAAAAGGTTATAAATAGTAACTAGGCTCGGCTAATAAAAGAGGCCAGATTGGGTTTTGAAATTATACCAAATGGATAGTTTCAAGATTCACATGAAATTGTATTTACTTTTATAAAATAAAATTGTGGCATGAATTCGCCGCTACTTCTTCACTCATATGCTGCATACTGCTGTTAAATCTATAGGTTTTATAGCTAAAACTCCATATGGTTTTTCTTGCAGCATACAAACTCTTGCAAATTAGTCAACCCTTCAGAATTACCTACCCTAGACTAATCTTCAGATGTATGGGTGTGACCTAACTTTGACATTCATTGATTACAGCAGCCCAGGGCTTATTATCTGTTTAATTGGGAGAGCTGTCAGCTGATTAAATACTTTTTAGTTTATTCATCACCTGGTGTATTTAAAACTGATTGATCAATCACTTTTAAATAAACCTAGATATTACCAAATCTTAATGGGGGGGGGAGAGAAATGAAGATTTGATTTTTCAACTTTATCATTCATTGGAGAGAAGGAAAGGCTACCCCAAATAAATCTTCCTTTTAAACTTAATTTAATTTCTATTTTGATATTTCATTGTTATCTAGCTTTTTCATTGGTTTCCTGTCTAGATTGCTGATCTATACAAGATATATTCAGAAAGGTCGCATCTTCGGGTACTGACAGACCTGAAATAGTCACTGGAAAGACTATTTTAAATATGTATTTTTCATTTGCTAGTATATTAAAGCGCTGGAACAAAGAGCCTCAAAAATCAAAAGCTGTGTCTTGCACCTACAGCTCCACTTCACCAATTAAAATCAAGTAAAGTTTCGTAAATTCAATCTACTGATGAAATCAGGGTTGGTGAATTTTTTTATTATGTGGATAGTAACTAGGTGTCATCCTCATCTCGAAAGATTTTATGGGGTGCAGCCTTTGAATTATTGATTCTAAATATGTGTGTGTATGTGTGCGTGACCAGCTCCTCAACGCCATACAGATTTATTCACACCCACAGTTACTGCAGCCTTTTCTGGCTCCAAGCTAGTTCCAAATCCTTGTCCCCATAGCCACTTCCTTTTCTTCCCATGGGCTTGAGTGAGCAGTCACAAACACAGCCCCTCGACTGTTTGGAAAAGAGAGATTTTTCTTCCCGTGACAGATAAGAAGGTACATTCATAGGGAGTTTATTGATCATTCATTTGACACCCAGCTGACTACATTGCCCCAGCCACTCTGGGAGGCTTCTAGTAAATTATAAAACCACAGTAGAACATCACACATTAAAAGCTTCCCTAAGGGCTGCCTTCAGATTTCTTCTAAAAGTCAGATAGTTGTCTCCTGAGAACGATCTCTGTCTGGTTCCCTGTAACCTTACTTCTTGCAATGAGGGAACCACCAGAAGGCCATCGGTGCTGGACAATGGAGATGCTCCTTCGGGTATACAGGGTCAAGGAGGTCTAGGTAGTGTTCATGGTTCTCTGTCTCCCCATTTTATCCTCAAATCAACCCTGTGAGGCAGCTCACACTGAGAGATAGTGGCTGGTCCAAGGTCACCCCTTGAGCTTCAGGACTGGGTTGGTACTTGGACCTTGGCTTCCCAGGTCCTAGTCCAACTTTCTAACCACTATGCCACAGTTATCACTGCCATTACAATATTTCCTTATATCTCAAGACAAGGACTTGAAAACCACCACAGCTACTAGTATCCTTGCTGTATAAATTCATTCACTATATACCACTATCCTAGGAAACACCTTTCTTTCCTGCAGCTTAAGGATGAGCTTTATGCTAGCTTAACACAGCATGAGTACATTTTAGCCTGTCTAATGTTTGGGAAAGAGAAAGTTATAATTCCTCCTTGGTTTTTTTTTGCAAGTGGTTACACACAATAATCAAGTTGTCTCTTAACCTCATTGCCTGAAACTGATTTCATATAATTAAGCATATTAGGAATATTTGTTTCTTGGATGATTCTGCACAGGGCACTTCAAAATACCTTTAAAATAACTAACCCCGATTATCATTATAGAGAGTCATATGCACGTGTAGCAATTAGTAATTAAAGGCTTTCTCTGTTTACTATCCTAGCCCTTTTAGAGACTGGAATAATAATGCACATTCAGAATGATCTTGGGATGGGGAATCAAAACAGAAGGGCCTGTCACCTCACATCTCTTGCTTGTAATCTCAGAGGAACATCTCCAACCATTCCTTCACATGTGATTGAGACAGCTGGTAGGGAAAAGTTATGGTGGAGTGAATTTGCAAATGTGGCTATGATTCAAAATCAGATAAACTGACTGTATTTGCTTATAATTAGTAAGGATAATTGTCAGGACTTATTGCCCTGTCATATCTTTATCGCAGCAAAGAGAGCTTTACCTGACAATCAGAGATAGCCATCGGATAATAGTGCTTAAAAATCAATTTGCTGATGCCTTATCCCTGAAATCGTGTTCTGTTCTCTGGCTAATTTTTATGTGTTTCGGCGGAGTGATATTAACAGTCCAAGATCCCAGAGATTGCCTTCGCTGTTCCATTATCCAAGCAAGCAGAACACCTTTTCTGTATTCCACCTCCTTATTTAATGTATCCAACTTCCAATTTGATGTTTCGCTGAGTGAGATTTATCTATGTGTTCTCTGTTTATAAAAGGATGATGATTAAAAGATTGAAATGAGTACCAGGTGTAATATAAAATATACTTGAATCAGTGATGCTTGCAGCGGCATGAAGTTAAAATGAAGAGAAGGTACCAACCTCATAAGATATCTAATTTGTTTACTTGGCAAGGCCTGGAGCAGGTTGTACAGGCTGGGTTTGTACAGTGGCTATGTACATTACGTTTTCTGCTTCTTATTTTTTATTTAATCATCAAAGAGATGATAAAATATTCGTTAAAAATACCAATATAATTATATGTTAAAAGCAAGCTGACCTAAAAAATATTCAGTCTATAAGTAAAACCAGCAGTTCAGTAAATAAAAATTGCATGTTAAAATTACACGTATTGACATTTATTTATGTAATAGGATTTGTAGGCTACAGTACTTAATACTGCTTAGCTGAAACACTGGTCAGTGCTATGGCAATCTCCTGGCTTGGCTGCCCAATGTTTGTGGAATATCATTCATCATTTTTCACACGTGGCACACCCTTTGTCCTTTTGAAGCTGTTCACCCACACGCTGCCATGCCCTTCTCACATCACAACATAAACTTGCCCACGATTGCTGCATCTCCAGCTGCACAAGTGGCTTGCCAGGCCAGGCAGAGCTACTGTGCCACCTTTCCAGCAGGTGGGTCACCGTTGCTTTCTTTGGGGAGGAGGTTGGCACAGTGGAAGCACACCAGCAGGAGCACGGAATTGGCTCCACCGATGCATTTATACCACATTGACTTTCCCACTCCCTTGCACCTTCCATTCTCTCAAGAAGCAGCCTTGACTCACCTGCCAGGAAGCTAGCATGGCGGCTCCATCTCACCTGGCAAGCTGCTTCTCTCTGGATTTTGGAGTCGCATAGGGCACCATTGAAAGTTTAAACACCAAGGAGGTCCTCCCTGATGCTGAATTCTGCATAGCAGTTGTGGATTCCAAAAACATTGTCGGCAATTCTTTAATTCTACTAAGTCAGGGACAGTCTTTAGGGTTTCCTCCAGATGTTGTTGGACTACATCCCTTACAATTGGGCTGCCTAAGAACTTTTCGAGAGGGGGTGATACCACATTGGTTGCAGAGGCAGATTTAGGGTAGCGCAGCCAGTTTGCTCACACTGGGTACCAAACTGAGAGGGTTTCACAGGGGGCACTGTAACAATGATGAGCAATGGAAGGTGGGAACTGTTGGGACACCAAATTTTGGGGTTGCACAGCTACCGCTGAAATGTTAAAGCCCAAAGTCTGCCACTGATGGTTAGCCCTTTGTTTTGTATTACAGTTTTGTAATCCCAGCACAGAAGTAGCTTGCCTCTTTGAAATACGTGTTCATGTAGATATACCCATTTATGATGCATGTTGTACATGACAGTCCCCTTCCCCAAAAGTGCCACCCAAAAAGGGATATTTCTAATGAATCCACATGTTCAAACAGTTCAGTTTTATAATTAAAGATGCTATGGACCTCGGGAAATTGTGACCAGCTAGATATGACCTGTTTAACTTGTGTTTTTACTCAATATCTGATTACAGAAACAAGCCTGCTTTACAGTTGTGGGCGGGCAGGTGGGAATTCAGCCACAGGTAGAGGAATGAAAAACTGGCCTGGCAGGTTGTCTTCAGAATACCTTAGAAAGACAGCCCATCCCCCACCTGTCTCCCCTCTCCATTATTGATGGGCACTTTGCTGAGACATGCAAACTGACAGATATGATCCTCCTGCAGGCTTTACTGGAAGGTGGAAGGTTCAGCATTTCTTCCCTAGCAGGGTTTTCTTCAATTTAAGCAGATTATGGTGTGAAAGATGGAATGAGAGATCAGAGTTGGCAGGAAGCTGTGATTTGAATAGGACCTTCAATTTCTTTGACAAGAGTAATGTTCTTATGAATGGAGATGGACCCCTGGTCTGTGATGATAGGTAGGAGGATTGCCTTTAGGAATGATAGGCATTTTGGACAATGAGCAAATTGATTCGCTAAAAGCAGGTGTGGCACACCTTCCTTGGAATTAGAGTCACCTAGCTGCAACTTCTGTTTAACATGCTGGTAAGGCAGTGTAGTTTCTTGTTGTTCATTCTCATTGAAGAAAAAGGTTGACGTGGATATAAAGTGGGTAAAAATATTATAGGCTCTGGTTTTCTACTGGTCTTATATTTGATGCAAGCAGGACCAATTTTTCTCTGAAGCGGGAAGCAATTTGGGTTTTCCCAGCAAGGACCACAATGAGTAAATAAAACTGCAGATTAAAAGTATACGTGTTTTTCAGGTATTTGCCTGCAAAGTATTAATTGCATCAATTTTACCAGAATTACATGTAGGTTTTTGTATTTCACATGGCTGTTCAGAAGGATTTAGTTTTAGTTATGTCAAGACAGTAGCTGTAGGATATAGCAGATATTTTTATGAATGAATAAAAATAAATATGTAGTGCCTATGAGCAGTGAGAGACAGGGTCCCCCCACCACCTCTGGGTCCTCCAGCTACTACTCCAACCCAGTGTGTTCAGACTGGATATTACAATTCTGTAGCGCCCTCGTGTATACAATTCATATTTGAATGTGACATTAAATGACAGAGTTAGAAGGAACTTCAAAGGTAATCTAGCGAAAAGGTCATCTAGCAGCTGGTGCAGGAACCTCACTACTAAAAAAAAGGCTCTGTCATCCAGTTCTTGGACACCATGTGACTAGGGGTGGGGTGGGCATGCCAGGAAAATGAGCTGGTTGGAACTATGCTAGATGTTGTACCATCTACATAGGGCTGTAGTGGTGATCTGCATTTTCTTCAAATCACCCTTGCAGGTGCCAGTGGTGTACAGAGCTGGAAGCACATATGGAAGGAGCAGCAAATGGACATTTTAGCTTTGTACACACACACACACACACACACACACACACACACACACACACCCTTTCTCTAGCTCCGGGTCTCCAGCTGTTTTTGGACTAAAACTCCAATTATCCCTAGCTAGCAGGACCTAGCTAGCAGGACTTTTTGCCTGGGCCGCCCAACTCCTCCATGCACACTGCACCAGACTCCAGTTGGTTGTTATCAGGTTTATGTAAACAAGCAAAGTAGATCTTCAAGCCTGTAATAATAATAATAATAATAATAATAATAATAATAATAATAATAATAATTTATTATTTGTACCCCGCCTATCTGGCTGGGTTTCCCCAGCCACTCTGGGCGGCTTCCAACAGAGATAAAAAATACACTAAAATGTCACATATTAAAAACTTCCCTGAACAGGGCTGCCTTCAGATGTCTTCTGAATGTCAGGTAGTTGTCCATCGCCTTGACATCCGATGGGAGGGCATTCCACAGGGCGGGCGCCACCACCGAGAAGGCCCTCTGCCTGGTTCCCTGCAACTTGGCCTCTCGCAGTGAGGGAACCGCCAGAAGGCCCTCGGAGCTGGACCTCAGTGTCCGGGCAGAACGATGGGGGAGGAGACGCTCCTTCAGATATACTGGACCGAGGCCATTTAGGGCTTTAAAGGTCAGCACCAACACTTTGAATTGTGCTCGGAAACGTACTGGGAGCCAATGTAGGTCTTTCAAGACCGGTGTTATATGGTCTCGGCGGCCGCTCCCAGTCACCAATCTAGCTGCCGCATTCTGGATTAGTTGTAGTTTCCGGGTCACCTTCAAAGGTAGCCCCACGTAGAGCGCATTGCAGTAGTCCAAGCGGGACTACTAGCCTTGATTTAAAAGCAAGAGCACAGCAACAAAACGTGTGATGGTGTCTTTGCCTGGCTGCCTCGCTGTCCTAATGTTCTCTCATCATAGAAGCATTGAGTTGGAAGGGACTATGAGGGTCATCTGGTCCAACCATCTGCAGTGCATGACTCTTTCACCCAACATGAGGCTTGAACCCACAACCCTGAGATTAAGAGTCTCATGCTCCACCAACTGAGCTATCCATCAGACGGTTGCCCTTGCGTAAGAGGTTTTCAACCTTTTTGAGTCCATGGCTCCCTTGACGAACTACATTCAGTCTACAGCACCCCGGAGGGGGGGTGTTCAGGAGCCCAATTATTCCACCCCATGCCCACTTGCTAGCTTACTCCGAGGCACCCCAGGACCAGCCCCAGGGGCTCCATTCGCCTGGAGAGATTGTAGCCAGGCCTGCTACAACAAACAGCTATGCAAGCCTGTGGGAGGCAGAGATGCAAGAGGACATCAGAGGAAAGGAGGGAAGGAAAGAGGGACAGAGGCCAGTGTTGCCTGTGGCACCCCTGACCAAATTTCTATCCTACAGGTGTGGTAAGGAACATCTCAGCTGAACAAGAAGCAGAAATGTCACAGGTTTTTTCCCTGCCTCCTTCTCTTTCCTATTTCTGCACACTGACCTATAAAGGAAACTGTGTTCGCAGCCTATTTCTGATTCACGGAGCATCTTGCAATGCCTTAAGTCTGAGACTTGCAGGCTTTTCATTCCAGTTCTGTGGTGTGTGTGGTTTTTTTCTTATTAATATCAGTCCTAAGAACTGAGGGTTGTAGATGCTGCAATGAATTTTTTGGGGATCAGAAGAAAAGGGTGTCCCCTCCTCAAGCCCTGGAATTCTGGAAGCTGTTACAAAAGCCTGGGAGTAAAGCTGTTCTTTTGTTTCAAAAATAAATAAATAAATGTGAAAACTAACCTCTTTGTATAACAGAATACAGGCAAGTGCTTCCCATCATAAGGGTGAGAAGCTAGGGAAGGAAGTGATTTATGGCAAGAAACAGGACATAAGATCAGTACAAATCCAAACTAGGTCATGGCTTCACCTCTGATTGAGCTTGAGATTATATAACCACAGTGATAAAATAGTGACAAGTATTCCGACAAGACTCCATTTTTCTGGGTTTCTTTGAAGGGAAAACAAAATAAAAAAATTCCTTCCAGTAGCACCTTAAAGACCAACTAAGTTAGTTCTTGGTATGAGCTTTCGTGTGCATGCACACTTCTTCAGATACACTGAAACAGAAGTCACCAGACCCTTCTGTATAGTGAGAAGGTGGGGAGGGGTATTACTCAGGAGGGTGGTGGGAATGGGTGATTGGCAGATAGCTGTGATGAGCCTGTTGACAACTCTTAACGACTGCAATAGGTCCTACAGGAAAAAGCAAGGGGTGAGAAGGTGAAAAATGGCTTTGTCATGTATAATGAGATAAGAATCCAATGTCTTTGTTCAGACCAGGTCTCTCCATGGTTTTAAGTTTGGTAATAAGTTGCAATTCAGCAGCTTCTCTAGCCAGTCTATTTCTGAAATTCCTTTGTAATAGAACAGCTACTTTGAGATCTTGTATAGAATGTCCTGGGAGATTGAAGTGTTCTCCTACTGGTTTCTCTGTCTTGTGATTCCTGAAGGGAATCTTTGAAGGGAGTGATGAGTTTAGCTAATAAAGCATCAGTTTCTAGCGTAGGTGAATCCTGAAAAGTAGCAGAAAGGTGTAGCTATAAAGTCAGTCATTGTTGACAAAACTCTCTCTGCTTCAAGCAACTGGATAATTTTTAGGTGCCTTGTTATTTAGATATGGGTTTTTTCTTTGCTGTCCTATGCAGGTTGAGGGCTGAGGGAAGGAAGAATTAAGTGGCTGTCAGGTTGTTGTTTTTTGCTGTATCCAATGGAGTTGGGCATACATAGCATACATTCCTTACCAATGTGGTTTTCAAAACAAAGTTCTGAAGTTTTCAAAACAGGCAGGACCTCCTTTGCCATCACAAACACAAAATGAGTTGATGTAGCAGAATTTGGACTGTGCAGTTCAAGCAATTGGGTGTCTGGGACGATCAGGATGATGGCAGTTTTTCTCCACTGGTCTGGAAAATGAAATAAATAATGTACAAAACTCTGTCCACTGTTTCCAGATGCCCATGAAGTGTGGTTCTTCCCCCCCCCCTTTCATGGTATATAACTGAAAGAACTATAAAGGTAAAGGTAAAGGGACCCCTGACCATTAGGTCCAGTCGTGGCCGACTCTGGGGTTGCGGTGCTCATCTCGCTTTATTGGCCGAGGGAGCCGGCGTACAGGTTCCGGGTCATGTGGCCAGCATGACTAAGCCACTTCTGGCGAACCAGAGCAGCACATGGAAACGCCGTTTACCTTCCCGCCGGAGCAGTACCTGTTTATCTACTTGCACTTTGACGTGCTTCCGAACTGCTAGGTTGGCAGGAGAAAGAACTATACTTTTCTCTAAGTAAGCATTTCCATATTTTTCTCTTATACATATTGGTGCTGCTTTGGAACCAATATTGTAAATAAATATGACTCCTCCATTGTTGCTAGGCATTTGTTATATGATGCTCAAACAATTTCCTAACCAATAAGGTTACCTATTATTTGGGGTAATCAATGTATTTAAGTAAACTCTTACCTGTTTTAGAGATGCCTGTTCAATACAATAATATGTCCTTGTGTATTATAAATCAGTAACTCTGTAAAGATTGTCAAGGTGGCATTGCTATTTGAGATGAAAGTAATATTTGGAAAGGAATGGTACTTGACAATGTATGGGATCTTGCCTTTCAGACTTATATTTAAAAGTCTTGTGTATTGACTATTTTTCAGCTCTGATGCAGCAAGCTTTTTATAACTCAGGTTTTTTTGGGGGGAAGAGGTCAGAGATGAATATGAAGGGTGGATTTCAGTGGGCTTAAGCGTGTTTAACTGTTGAATTGTGGCCCAGTGTTCGCTTCAGGAGACAGCCGAAAATCTGATTACATTTGATTTATGCCTGAACAGGATAAAAACAGAGTGCAAACTCTTGGCAGGTGGGTATGGGTGTGTTTGAGCATGCAAGCACAAGCACGTGCATGTATCTATGTGGGGGTGGGGGGACTGCTTCTTTTATTTATACGACCCCTATGCTGCAGAGAGCAATCCGCCCAGTCTATAAAGTGTGCCATGTTGGGCACCAATATCAGCAAACCTCCTTTTACAGTGCACAGACGCAATAACTTTCCATCAAAAGAATTATCTCGCTTGCTCGGCTGCAGTGTCAGTTATTTAAGCCCCCCAGGCTCTCCTGTGAATATTGCAGGTGGGTTGCCAGCGTACAGGAGTGTAATAGAAGCTCAGGTGGGAGAAGTTTATCTCCTTGCGTACGTGTTGCTGTGTCATATTCCTGCATTTCAGTGTTATGCCTTACTTTTGAAGGGGAGAAAGATTTTTTCTGGACAGCGAGCCAAGCTATGTGCCCCAGTCCCTCAACATATATTAGTAAAATAGATCTAAACTGAATGAGCATGCCAAGTATAAAGGGTTGGTGGGCTGAAACTTAACTTTGCAGGAGTTAGAGAAGTCCTTCTAAAGCAGAGGGGCAAGGGAACCTCCAGGCCCTTCATTCTGCCCTCTTCCTTGTTTCTCAAGTGCCTTTCCCTAGGCTTCACCACCCGCTTCAAGTGCCTTGAAGTATGACAATGCTTCTTGCATGCCCGCCCATATGCAGGATGGAGAGAGGTGTGTGTAGGAAGCTCTAGTTTTTATGTGGCTGGAATATTGTACAAAGCTGAGTCACTGCTGCTTACTAGGTGGGGAGCAGGGAGGCAACAAGGAGGTCAGCACAGTGTAGACGCATCAGCAAGAGTGCCAGATTGGCTCTGCCAGTGTGTTTGCAGCGCACCAAACTCCTTACCACCTCCCCGCTCCTTCCTAGTAAGCAGCAACAGCTCAACTGTTTGGGATGTCTCATGAGCGTTGTCCAGCCACACTGTCCACTACTGCCTATTCCTCATGCCAGCTCTCAGTCTCAGCCCCCCGGAATGTACAAGTGCCAGGAACAGGCGGTGCCTGGAGAGAGCAGCTTGCCTAGGGCAGTAGAGCGAGTTCAAATCTGAGCTGGGACATTTTCATTCACAGCTTGATCTTTTAACCAGAACTCCATTCTAGCTCTCTGGGCTTTGAGTTCATGTCTCTTGTGGGGAGTATTTGCTAGTGCATAAGACTCATACAGACACAGAGCGTGTGAGATAGAGAACCTAGCAATGGAAACATTGGTATTTAAGTAAAGGAAAAGTGTGAGTCCCAAGTATTATTCAGCTGATAACAATTACCTGCGTGCCAGGTGGGATTCACATTCTTTTGTGCATGTGGCACTTAGGTCAGGGGGGAAAATGGTGCTTAAATATTTTCACAGTTGCCTACTGTTTTATCTCAAGCAAGTTAATTACTGCCTGACACCATACAAAAGGTGCTGTATAATAGCAGCTCTGCTTAATTGTAATAGAATATTTTGCATTGCTAGGAAAGATCTGAAGACCACAGTGTGTATGTCACAAACATTATTAATGAGCTCCTTCTGATACAGGCAGGTGTGTTCTCATTCATTTTGGGTTCACCTACCCCAAATCCCATAAATTTTGAAGCATGTTTTCTTTATTAGTTCATCTTTTCCAGGTTTGAACTCTATCAGTGAAAACCGATTCCACAATATGCATTGCCCCTGGAGGTGGTGGTTTATTTGCATTAAGTGGTTGTTTTGTTTGTGGTGGTACTGTTACCACCACAAACAAACATATACATCAACGTGCTGTTCTAAACAAATAAAGTTGCACTCTGGATACTCAATTTTCTTGTTTCACTGCCAGCATCACAGTCCATTTTTGTGCTGACAATTTGCTACTGAGCAGTTAGAATATTTATGAACATTCACAACATGACAAGCAGACCATCTAACGAGGAAGTTACCATTATTATTATTATTATTATTATTATTATTATTATTATTATTTTAAAGACTAAAATAGTTGCTTAATTAGAAATAAAATCCATATCTAAAGTACTCTCTCAAAACCTGGAGGATTGAGGACCAAAAAAATTAAACAACTGCCTAAAAATGTCATTGAAGCAGATCAGTAATGCTGTTCCAGACTATCAGAGATCAAAAAACTAATTTCCAACAGTTCTGCCACCCAGGTTTCTGTGATATCAGAGTGTTCACACAGCAGCCCTGAATTTGGCAGTATAATGTTGATATTAGCTTGTGTTCTGATGAGAAGAATTCTGGAACAGTCTTTGTTAAGGTAGAAGAGGAAACTGTTCTAAAAAGGAGTTGAATAAATATTTGATTGGTCAACTAGGATAAACTTTAGTGCTTCCTAGATAAACTTGTTCTTTTCAAGGTATCGGAAGTGGCTATGAGCAGATTTGGCATAAAAGGGCTCAAGTTACAATATACTATGTGGATCATGATAGGAGATTGCAGGACTTGTTGAAGGCTATGTGTTGGAATTGTGAATTCAAGTGAAGGCTTTTTGAAGAGGTCATCTGAGGAAGAAGTTGGAAAATTGCCAGATTTAAGAACTCTGAGAACTCCATATCGCTGGTATGATTCTGCAAGCAATTGTATTAAGGACTTGGCTGTGGACTTTAAACACAGCAATGACTTTGAAGCAAATAATCCTCTCTGGGTTCAGAGAGAGAAGACCACTTCTAACATATGTAAAGTGTGTGTATATGTACGTGTGTATGTTGGTGTTGTCCTAGTAAAGACAGCTCTGCTAAACAGCTGTTTTCTCTGGTGAGCTTAACTGCTGAGTTTCCACAGCGCATACAAAAAGATTCAATCCGCCTCTCTTTTTTCATTTTCTATCTGCCTTTGATTTCTTGAGAAAATATTGCAGCTGCCTTTTCAGAGGCTGAAGGTAAAGCTTGTTTTCTTTAATTATATGATTGAAAATCATATGAAACCACCAGTCTGTTGCTTATTATTTGTATTTTGATGTACTGTAATCATTTGCTTGGTACCTCATTGCACATCACCTAGAACTTTATATCACATAAGGCAACTGATAAATATAAACAACAATAGCAACAACGTTTTTAAAATTGATTTGAATCTTTTTTCTAGAATGACATTCTACTGTGACTGTTTTCATAGTAATGTATGTGGAATACATTTCTGGAATAAAGACTATATATAATGCCTTACCTAGACCTGCTTTAATGATTGTAAGAGAAATAGTATTTCACTGTGGCCTGATTTGCACATCGTGGGAAGGTAGAATATGAAAGAAGCCTTGGCTACAGGTCGTGGTTAAGGACCACTTAATCACTATCTTGGGTTCAAATGACATACTAAGTCAAACCTTGGCTTAGCTGCCGTGCTGTATGGAGCTAAAGTACTAGATGGCACAATGCAGGTGATATTTCCTCCCTGGGTGCTAGCACATTTGCTTCAAGCGATAGTTTGGCTTAGTGTTACGTGTGAATGTGGCCTGCCTGTTATGAAAATGCCTCCAGTGGTTGGAAGAGGAATTGCTGTTAATTTTCTGCTCCTGTTTCAACTTTCCCTGGAAACAGCCACTGGGAATAAATGCTGAGGGTATCAAAGACGCTGTTGCAGAATATCTTGATGTTCTTGCATATTTTAAGCAATATTAATGTAGCCTACTCGGGGGGCCACCTAGCTCCCATTTTTTTATGAAAGTGAAAGGGGGTTTGACAGATACATGAGTGTCCTGCACAGAAGAAGCCCATCGGAGAGGAATCCCTGGTGCTGAGAAGTTTCATATCAAAGCCGAACCATTGCATTGAAGGCTCTCTCCTAGTTGTTAGAACCAGCGTTGATCTTTCCAAGCGATCCCTTGCTAGTGTCTCGTGTGTTTTGTTAGGAGTGCTCCCTCCCCGCTCCCCAAATTCTGTCAGTGATAAACTAATTACACGCCATACATTTTTAATGCTTTAATCTCCCATCATTTTCCTAGGGAGGAGTAATCCCCTTTCCAAACAAATGCCATGCATGGCCAGGCACTCATTGCGAAATGTATGGTTTTCATTAAGCCCCCATTGTTAATAAGAAACTTAATGGATGTTTCAGATAGAAATGTAAGGGCAGGCGAGGCAGTGCAAGCAGCATGCTGAACGATTGCAGCAATAATACTGCACTGCCAGTACAGTGCCAATAGCAACATTTCACCAGTATTATGTGTGTGTTCATTCATCTTAGAGTTGGAAGGGACCCATGGGTCATCTAGTCCAACCCCCTGCAATGCAGGAATCCCAGCTAAAGCATCCATGACAGATGGCCATCCACCCTCTGCTTAAACACCTCCAAGGAGGGAGAGCCCACCACCTCTTGTGGGAGTCTGTTCCACTGCCAAACAGCTGTTACTGTCAAAATGATTTTCCTGATGTTTAGTCGGAATCTCCTTTCTTGTAACTTGAAGCCATTGGTTCGAGTCCTACCCTCCATAGCAGAAGAAAGCAAGCATGCTCCCTCCTTCATGTGACAGCCCTTAAAATATTTGAAGAGGGCCTCATGACTGCAGTTGGTGGGGCCGGAGAAATGACACAAACTTGTGCACTCACTCACTTTTTTTCTCTTACAGACAAATCCCTAACCGACCCCTCCCCTCCCCTACACACACACAAACAAAATCCCCACCACATACCCTCTTTCTGTCTTCCCAACCACAGGACACAGGTTTTGTTTTATACTTTAAAATTGTTATGGGTTGTATCTAGCCTTAGTCATTTTTCACAGTAGAGCCATTGAAATGAATAGACCTGACTCACTTAGGTCCCTCGACTGAGCAACGGTTAGTTGGCTACAACCCTAGGCAGTTTGTTTTAAACAAATATTTTAGTTTTGTCTTTCGCAAACTGCTTAGAGGCCTTTCGCTTTAGTCGTTAAATAAACACACAAAAATAAAATAAGGCAGAGTAAAAGGGTGACTTGCACCCTGCTTCTTAGCTCCAGCCATGCATGCTGTCTGTCGCCTTTCCTCCACTTCTGACCATGCCCTCATTCCCAAGTAAACTGTTCCAGCTGAGGAGGCCTCCCTCAAGTGAACCAGACACCTAGGGTAGCGGACTGCTAGGCGGAGTTCCTGTTTCCCATGCCATTCCCTTCCTTCCTTAGCCTTCCATCCCTGCCCTTTCATGGACAGTGTCCCCACATGAAAAGTCTTTGGTGAGGTGAACATACCAAAATACCATATTTTTAAGTGCATAACACACCCCCACTTTTAAGGTAATGGGGGGGATTGCTCAGAGTTACTGAGCCTTTTTTGGGACAGGGGATTGTCGACAATCACTCAGCCGCCTGACCACACGCCTCAACAAAGCTACCAATCATCTGACCGGCTGCCAACAATCTCCTGCCCCCCCTCTGCACTATCCATGTATAAGACGACTACCAATTTTGAACATTTTATTAAAATAAAAACCATCGTCTTATACAGTGGTACCTCAGGTTAAGTACTTAATTCGTTCCGGAGGCCTGTACTTAACCTGAAACTGTTCTTAACCTGAAGCACCACTTTAGCTAATGGGTCCTCCTGCTGCAGCCGCGCCGCCAGAGCATGATTTCTGTACTTATCATGAAGCAAAGTTCTTAACCTGAAGCACTATTTCTGGGTTAGTGGAGCGTATGTAACCTGAAGCGTATGTAACCCGAGGTACCACTGTACATGGAGAAATACGGTATATGGAAGTGAACCACTCAGTGAAAGGATAAAGCATAAGGGGCCATGGAGGGAAGCACAGTATAAAGATACTGTTTTTCAGTATACCTGATATTTACAGTAACTTCTTCTGCTCTACCTTAGAAGGAGAGGGATAAAAGGGTACAGTACCTTGGGAGATGAAAGCCAATCAGAAAGGCCGCTTGTTAAACTCGGTGAAAAATGAACTCTGAAAAAGGCAGGTGTGGTGATCCTTTGAGGACATTTTGGAATAATTGTACCAATAATGCATTAAAATGTCACCAGGGGAACTGATTAATTGGTGTTGCCTTCATTTTTCTCTTCCATTTGCTTGCATTCTTGTCCTGACGGCTTCCTAATAAAAAATAAAAATAGCGATGTTTGGCCCCACCACTATATATGAAGTCTTTTATTACTGCAGAATGACATATGTGAAACCTTGCAACTGACATTCATAGACTTAAATGCCTACTCCTTCAATTGCTTTATTAATGCATTGGCTTTCAGTGTAAAAACAAACGCACCGAAACCCTTGAAAAATTCCGATTATGACTGTGACATTTATCATTTTATAATAGAAGCATTAGTAGCTTCTGGACTGAATGTTGGCTCACACATTTTCTGCAATAGAAATCTCAACTTTCGTTTATTAGCTTAATGTTAACTGCAGGTCTGTTTTCACAAGAAAAGCATGCCTCACTTTTCCATCATATAAAATTGATGCCACCTTAACGAAGGTGGTTGAACATGGGGCACACAGCTTTGCTGCCCAACGACGTCATATGTTACAGCTTGTAATTATTTTCCATAAATGACAGTGACTGAGGTCTGCCTTTCCATTGGCCAGAGGGCCCTCCAGTAGTTAATTTTCAGTGACATGAAAGGGAAGCAAATGGTTCACTGTTTAATTTATTGTGGTGGTATTTTGACCAATGGGGGAAGATGCTTGTGAGATTTTCTGTCTCCAGTGCCAAAGGGCCTTGGGTACTATGTACATTGACTTGGAGGTGGGGTGGGGAATCCAGTTTGCTTCTCTGCCTTGGGCAACAAAATGATTTGCAGCACTTCTTCCAGTAATGGTGGGCTGCTTCTCACAGCTGGCTTGCTTCTTTTGTGTATTCTTAGGATGCTTGTAGGGACACGGGTGGCGCAGTGGGTTAAACCACAGAGCCTAGAACTTGCCGATCAGAAGGTCGGCGGTTCGAATCCCCGCAACGGGGTGAGCTCCCGTTGCTCGGTCCCTGCTCCTGCCAACCTAGCAGTTCGAAAGCACGTCAAAGTGCAAGTAGATAAATAGGTACCGCTCCAGCGGGAAGGTAAACGGTGTTTTTGTGTGCTGCTCTGGTTCGTCAGAAGCGGCTTAGTCATGCTGACCACATAACCCGGAAGCTGTACGCCGGCTCCCTCAGCCAATAAAGCGAGATGAGCGCCGCAACCCCAGAGTCGGCCACGACTGGACCTAATGGCCAGGGGTCCCCTTACCTTTATCTAGGATGCTTGTAAAGAAGCAGGAGAAATGTTTGCATCTATGTAATCGTGTGAATAGTCAGCTGCATATCTGGTGGGAACAAGGGCCCACCCAGAAAGTAGCTGAATATGAAAGCAGGCAGGTCACCAAGCCATTTAGCAAGTGAACAAACGGGTTGGGCAGTTTTGAGCACAGCTTGGCATAAGGAATCAGGCCACAGTCTGAAGCTTCATAGGAGGACCAAGTGGAACCCTATTAGCTTATTGACACCTCTGCAGAGATGGTAGCCATGGTAACACTCTCTGGCCTTCTGCAGCCGATGATAATCATATACCCTCCAACATTTCTCCAATGAAAATAGGGATGTCTAATAATAATAATAATAATAATAATAATAATAATAATACCCCGTCCATCTGACTGGGTTCCTCCCAACCACTCTGGGTGATTTCCAACATTTATAAAAACATAATAAAACATTGAACATTAAAAAAACTTCCCCATACAGGGCTGTCTTCAGATGTCTTCTAAAGGTTGTATAGTTACTTATCCCCTTGGCTCGGGGGGTCAAATAACTCCATACCCTCCAAAATTTCTCCGATGAAAATAGGGACATCTTAAGGAAAAGCGGGACGTTCTGGGATCAAATCAGAAACCACGACGGCTTCTGTAAATCTGGGACTGTATGGGGCACTTGGACGGCCTAAAATCATACAAAAATGGAAGGCCAACTTTGTATCTTCATATGTTTACTTCACTGGTAAATTAGCCTTCAGGAAGTAGAAGGCCTGTGGCGAGTTAACTCAGGTTTGATTTTTGCTAGCACTGTAACTAATGGGGCAAGTTAATCATAGCAAATTTTAGTCCCATTGATTTCTGTTAACATAGTCTGAGTCTAAAACTATGGCCTGGTTCTCATGGTAAAGTAGGCTGGGCTGTGGTTCACTGAGAAAGCACAAATGGGCCTGGGTCCCAGAGAGGAGCTCACAGCCAGTTTGCTCCTCCCTGGCCCTTTTCCCCCCGCTGTGCTTTGCCGAGCTAAGCCAAAGTTTGGCTTATAGTGTCATTGGAACCCAGGTTCATGGTTGAGCTCTCCTCATTAATCACGAGCAGTAGCCAAGAACCTTCTAGGTCGGACGTGCAGTGCATAATAAGTTTTAAAACCTACATTTAAGTTTTCAGAAGGGAAATGCTTGTGACATCTCTGAATCATGGCCTCTGGGTATGGCACTTCTCTACTCCATCAGAAAACCTAGGAATGATAGAAATATCACCAAGAAGGCATGGTAGAAATAAGTAATCTGCTTGTTGCTTTGGGATGCATTTTTACTCATTTTACTTTGTCATTCACTTGATTCACTGAACTGATTCCATTATAATGGTTCACTTATGTATGCAACTACCTGGGAAAAATAAAGATAAAAATCCCCCTAAAGCATTTTATTGAGTTCTTGGTCCAGAAACAGGATAATAATTAAGCAGAAGCCCAAATGCAACTGTGTGATTGAAGAAGAAGGAAAGAAAAACTGTGGACTGAAGGGAAGGCAAGGAACATCACCAGCAAAATGGAAGGTCAAAAATAGCACCTGCGATCAAAGATCCAATTCAGTGTGTTTTGTCTTGTGTGTTATACAGGAGACAGTGTTTCTACCTGTCTTTATTATTATTCTTTAGTCTGTTGGGTTTTTTTTTCAAGAAGCAATTTTGTGAATGAATAGTTTTGGAAGTGCAAGTAATTCCATCTACCTTTTGCCAAACAAACAGGCAATGTTAGCCGCAGGGAAAATTACATAGCCTAAGAATATTGCACAATAAATATGTTGTGTCACATAGACACCATCTGTAAATTATTCTGATAGACAGAACAGCTTGCCTGCCAAATTCTGAAACATGGTTTTGCATAGTACAGAAGTGTGGTAAAATAGCTCAGGGGGATTCTGGATCAGGTTGCATGAATTAAATGATGACCTTGAACTTGCGTACATCACCTGCAAGACTGAACAGAGTGTGCTTTGCCTTTCAGGTGGCAATTGGTAGACTGTTAACTCTTTGTTTTATTTTGTGGACACATTTTAAAATGTTAAAAAAAAATCAAGCATAGAAATATATAGCTCAGATATTTCAGTTGTGAGGCTGTGCCCGTACACTTCAGTATATTAAATATTCTACGGGGTAAGGATAGCTAAAAGTGATAAGAGAGAGCATTGGCAATGGAGCTGAAGACATTTAGCACTCTAAAGAAATGTCTGACATCTCTTTGTGTCACTCCCCTGTGAAACAGATGATCAATCAAGGCGTGCTATTTTTTCTCATGCTGTGCTTTTTGCACCTTTAAGTGTATACTGATTTATTTAGACTCACTACTTTGTCTCTGAAATCACTGAGTATTTGCATTTAGGAATTTCTTCCAGTCTTGACTCCGGTACTGCTATGTACTTTATAGATGATGAATCTTTGGTACCCCATTTCAGTAACATGGAAAGGCCACTAATTTAAAAGCATCTGATTTGTTTGGTCTAGTCTTTGGTAAAAGCATGGAGTTTGCTCTCTCATGATCCATAGCTTTCTCTCCAGATGATTTGGTGAACAACATGATTGGCCATTGCTGCAACCTTGACGTTCTGTTGCACCAGCAGAGTTGGTTCTGTCATTTCCAGATGACAGGACTGGATAATTAAGGAAAATTCATTTTCATACATGACAGTATAGCCCCAGAGATCAAGCTGTAAGTGATTGACAGCTACCATGGGGCAAAATCACTAATTAAGAAGCTTGACCAGTTGAAGACAGCGTTGATGGGTGTCATTTGGCATGTCACGCTCCAATACTGTAAATAAAGATCTAGAGGAGGCTGGAACTGAGTTGTGTGCTCTGTCATTAATTTGTATAATGGTGTTTTATCACACTTTAGTAGCACCCGGAATAAATTTCATGTGTTGGAGGCCATGGCAAAGTACATACACCATCCAATTGCACCAGATATCTTTTCAAATACAGCCTTTTCAAATCCAGGACCCACATTTAACCCAAACATGGTGGGGGTGCTGCTGTTTTGGCTCATCTTGGATCAGGCCCTGACCCACTAATGGGTCCTGATCTGCCAGTGGAAGACCAGTGAGCTACACAACATAAACAACTGAGAAACCCCACTCCCTTTTAAAATGAAGTTGGCATGGATAACCTTGTCTTGGATTTGAGTGCCAGTGGATTAATCTGTCATAGAGATGGGCAGACAGGAAGCAGCTCTGTTTTCCTGTGGATATGTCCATGCCCAGTGATTAAGTGACCCCTAGAGTAAGGGCAGTAATATATACCTATCCTGTTTTTCAGCCAGAACTCAACAGAACTCAGTTCTGGCACCTCTCAGGTGGGTGCCATTGCCATTATAAGAGAACAAGGGAGGCATTCATGGTGGGTTCCAGCACCTCTTTTTCCAGAAAAATAGCACTGCCTCTCCATCAGCTTTTAAACATGCTTTCATGTTATTCTAACATGTATATATGCAGACAGCAAATCTATGGCCAAAATGATCATTACCCAAATAATGATCAAGTTGGTGACATGCTTTCCAAATGTCAGCGTTGCTTTTTGAATGTTATCTTGCCATTTTTGAAACAAATGGTAAAGAGGAGCACTTTCTTTCATACTTGAAACACAGAAAGAACTATCTTAGGTCAACCATGGGACAGAAATGGCTGAATTCATTTGCACCACTCTCGACTGAGAATGAGTGCTTTTGAAATAGTTTAAGATATATTCCCAGTAGCATAAAAATACCATCATGCATTATGTAAAGACATTACGTGTTTTGTATATAAATAACTTCACCCTTTATCCTTTGCTGCCTCTTATCCCTGGAATTGCCTCCCAGAACATCTGTTTGAGGCCACCTCTCTTACTTATTTTCAAATCCATCCCCAAAGCCCATTTTTCAAGCATTTTTTTTTAAAGTGCCATCTTTGAAACAACCACAAAGTCCCGATCCCTGTGCTGTTTTCATGGGACTGTTTTAGTGCATATTTTAAATATTGATGTTTATATTTTCATGTTTCAATCAGGTTGTTTTAGTTTGTCTTTTAATCATGGATGTTTATAGTTTAAAGTATGTGTCATTAGTTTTTGTACTTGTAAACTGCTTAGAAGCCTATTTTGGAATTGTTGTTGTTTAGTCGTTTAGTCATGTCCAACTCTTTGTGACCCCATGGACCAGAGCATGCCAGACACGCCTGTCTTCCACTGCCTCCCGCAGTTTGGTCAAACTCATGCTGGTAGCTTTGAGAACACTGTCCAACCATCTCGTCCTCTGTTGTCGCCTTCTCCTTGTGCCCTCAATCTTTCCCAGCATCAGGGTCTTTTCCAGGGAGTCTTCTCTTCTCATCAGGGGGCCAAAGTATTGGAGCCTCAGCTTCACGATCTGTCCTTCCAGTGAGCACTCAGGGCTGATTTCCTTCAGAATGGAGAGGTTTGATCTTTTTGCAGTCCATGGGACTCTCAAGAGTTTCCTCCAGAATCATAATTCAAAAGCATCAGTTCTTCGGCAATTCTTTTATAGTCCAGCTCTCACTTCCATACATCACTACTGGGAAAACCATAGCTTTAACTATATGGACTTTTTTTGGCAAGCTGATGTCTCTGCTTTTTAAGATGCTGTCTAGGTTTGTTTTTGGAATTAAGCAATGTATAAATTATATCTACTGTAGCTAATGATTGAATTTGTGTAATTGAAATTAACGTGTGTTCTCCCCCTGTTTCAATCCTACTTGCAATTCTTGCTTTTGTCTCCTCTGTCCTGATTTCTAGACTGCAAAATCTGTCCTCTTTTACTATGTAAAATTCATGGTGATGTATACATTGAAATATACAAAGAGAAAGCTGGTTTCTAAAATCTCACACCTAGTCAGTGGCAGCTGAACGAACAACAGCAACAACAACAACCCAAAACAACATATGGTATTGGTTTTTCAACATAGGGGATAGCTTACAAATTCACACAGTAATCATATACTGTACATGCCTATACAGGAATAGTGAGACTTACTTCTACTTACATTGGTATAGGGTTTTATACATAGGATTATTAGACTTTATTCTCCTGTTTTCTCAAAGTGATTTATCAGTTGCTGTCCCTTTAGTCAACATAAAGCCCTCCTTTGTCCTTGACACCCAGATGAACCACTGATAATGCTTGCATGAGTCCTGATGCATCTTTGTAGAATCACTTTGTAGAATCACACTTGATTGATTCAGAGTGAGGTTAGATAGCACATTCTTATCTCCATTACTTCTACTATTGACGAGCATCCAGAAATCATGCTAGTGAAAGGAAACTGTTAAGAAATGCCACTGGGCTCTTCAAAATATGGAAGATTTTCTGTGTCTGAAGAGAACTGTGGAAACAGATTAATGGAATACAGCTGTGGCTTTTCTATCACTTGAATGGGTGATAGCCAACCAAGTCATACCTCCAGGTAGACCCTTTGATATTATGACCACCAGAAAACCAATACAGTACTGTGTTTAGTGTGATGAAAGATGCCTAATCTAGGTGTCTAGATCATCCTTCCTACATTAAGGTACATCTCTGAGGGTTTGTTGCTTGGCATGATTGATTTCAGTGGATCTGCTTTGATAAAAACTTAAATACCGCCCTTTGTGTTTAAAGAAGCCTTTTAGACTAAAGTCCTGTGCACATTTACTAAGGAGTAAGCATCCCTGAAAGGGATGCGGATGGCGCTGTGGTCTAAACCACAGAGCCCAGGGCTTGCTGATCAGAAGGTTGGCGGTTCGAATCCCCGCGACAAGGTGAGCTCCCGTTGGTCAGTCCCTGCTCCTGCCAACCTAGCTGTTCAAAAGCACGTCAAGTTCAAGTAGATAAACAGGTACCGCTCCGGCAGGAAGGTAAATGGGAAGGTAAACGCCAGAAGCGACTTTGTCATGCTGGCCACATGACTCGGAAGCTGTACACTGGCTCCCTCGGCCAGTAAAGCAAGATGAGCTCTGCAACCCCAGAGTTGTCCACGACTGGACCTAACGGCCAGGGGTCCCTTTACTCTTTACCTTTAAGCATCACTGAACTTCATGAGACTTACTTCTGAATAAACATATTTAGGATTGTGCTACCCTCACAAACGTTTCCTTTATGAGTAAGGATACTTTAGAATCATAGGATCATAGGATTGTAGGGTTGGAAGGTATTCCAAGGGTCATTTAGTCAAACCCTTTGCAATGCAGGAGTCTCAGCTAAACTGCCCATCCCACTATGCCCCTTTGCCCCAGAGGGTTGGGGGATCCTCCAAAACAGATTTTGGGGGTGTATGGGGAGAGGAGGAGCAATGTCCTGTAGTGTGAGTGGAACCCCATTTGTGCAGTGCTGGATAAAGCCCAATATTATTATCGGGTGCTCAAGGGTACGCAGTACCTTTCCATTCCCCAATGTCAAAAGTGTGGCCCTTGCTGTAACAACTTCACGGTGAGTACCAGCACCTTTCCCCCCTAAAAATTATTATTAATTCTATGGCGTTTTCAAAACAAAGTATGGTGCGGTACTCAAGATTAGGGACAGTCCTATATGCAGGCTTGCAGTTGAATAGACAAAGACAAATAGGGAAGGGATGCAGCTGGAGAGGAGCTGCTTCCAGTCTCACGTTTGTCCATGCGCATGTTGTCTAGGCAAACAAATCTCCTTAGGTCCTGATTAATGCACATGTCCAAGAAGGAGTCATTTAGTAGGAAGAACTGTCTCTTTTGCCGCAGATGCTCCCATCTGAAAACATTGCATTTTAGCCATCCTGCAGGAACAGACTATAACAAGAACTCTCATTAAGTGTGCAACTATATGTTGACAGTTGCCTAGTAATAATACAGTGGTACCTCAGGTTACATATGCTTCAGGTTACATACGCTTCAGGTTACAGACTCCGCTAACCCAGAAATAGAGCTTCAGGTTAAGAACTTTGCTTCAGGATGAGAACAGAAATCGTGCTCTGGCGGCGCGGCAGCAGCAGGAAGCCCCATTAGCTAAAGTGGTGCTTCAGGTTAAGAACAGTTTCAGGTTAAGTACGGACCTCCGGAACAAATTAAGTACTTAACCTGAGGTACCACTGATATATTATTATTATTATTATTATTATTATTATTATTATTATTATTAATACCCCAGCCACTCTGGATGGCTTCCAACAAAATATTAAAATACAGTAGTCTGTTAAACACAAGTTCCCCTTACTCCAGTGGGGCTTCCTCCTAGATTAGTGTGCATAGATTTATAACCTAAAGATGTGTTTGACTGGGTTTTTGGGAGCAGGGAGAACTATAGACTAATTCATACAGTATGTAGTTAGTTATGGGATTTCAGTGCCACCCTTCATTTAAAAAAAAACTCCCAGGGCAGTTTACATAAAAACTCCAGTAAAAAATGTAAAATGCGTTCAGCATACAACACAAAACACAAATTCAAAAAGCAGACAAGGGGTGGTTGAGTTGCAAGATTTTAGGATAGGATTTGTATAATCTGGGCCATACTAGATGTGACAGAGGCAGGTCGGATCTGCCCCAATCAAGCAGAAAATAGCAGGGGTATGTGGTCTATTTTAAGAAATAAAATAAACACATGGGTCAGGATTGCAGTTTACCATCTTATAGCCCTCTTACAAAGTACCGGTATTCTGTTCCTGGGAACACACTTCTGTTTTACAGCTTTTTTAATATCAGCATTTGTGGGAAAGTAATCTTTGGAGAAGTCTGCAGTTTTCAACCATGCGCCCTTTTTGCTATTGAGGGTTGACCCTTCGAACCACTTTCTATCTACATGATTAGGGCAGGTGTGTGTTTACACAAAGGGAATCTGCTTTCATCATCTCCAGTATTGCCCTAACTAGATATAAGTTTTTGATTTGTTTTGGAATTTTGCAAGGCACCATGTGAATTTATATTGAGGACAAAATCTAATTCCCAAAAATAGATAAGCATCCTAGGTGTTCAGGCACAAGACGACCCAGGTTTGCAACTTCAAGAGACTTCAGAAATTAGAGTGGAACCGAATCAGAGAAACATATTCTGCAACTCCAGTTGAATTGTTGCAGTTGAATGATTTCCTCCTCGGGTCTGTTGTTCTAGCACTGCACCCAGTCTCTGTACAACGGCTATTGGCGCTGGCAGCTCATTTTGCAGAGAGATAAATAGGGTGGGTTTTCTTCCTTTCTTTTTTAAAGCCTGGAATTGTTTATTTTAGAGTCTGCATTTAAAAAGTGTAGTCCTCAGTTCCAAACTTACCACTTGATATCCAGGAGGCATAGTGAGACAGCAGAACTCATTTCCATTGTCTGTTTGATTTGATCCAGCAAAAAATGGAAAGGGAAAAAAGACAGAGAACACAAGCAAGCATAATATATTCTTCAATTATACTATATATATATATATTGTATTGCAGATGGAGTGAAACTGCATCCCATTTATTTTTTGCATTCCTCCCTTCCCCTTTTTAATAAAACGTTTGCGTGAAACTAGACATTGTGGAGGAGGAGAAGGAGGAGTGGCTGCCACCCAAAACAGCATCCCTGTGTCTTCTTGTTCATTCTCTCTTGCATAGCCTAGAAATATAAAATGGGTGGCATGTCATCAACTCACTCCAAGCCTCCCTCCCACTCCACTTTATTGGAGAAAACTCTGTAGGTCTGATGATCAGCGTCCATGTTATTGCCAGGAAAAACAGGGAGAATGAGATAGTAGGAAGGAGCCACATTATCTCAGTAGCAAGTTTTCAGCAGCTACAGCATGGTGGCCTCCAACTCTCATTAGACTCAGCCGCCATAGCCGTAGGTAAGGAGTGAGAGGAGATGTAACACGCCAATGGTGAGTCCCGTGTTGGCTCCTCCTGAGCTACACGAACTTGTGACCTTTGTGTGGGTTTTGAATATAAGTTTCCCCCCTAATGGAGCATGCTTTTACATACATACTGCAAACCAACTGGGGTTCTTTTGAGGAGCTTCAACCCTTCTCTTACTGTGCCATGACAGGACCGGAATGCAGTTTGGCCACTTCAGCTTCACTGCTGGTAACTAAGTTCGTAGAAAAACACACTATAAATTTGTTTCTGCCAAAATTTGTTGGACTGCATTTCTTGGATTGCAATACAGTAGTACCTCGGGTTACATACGCTTCAGGTTACATACGCTTCAGGTTACAGACTCCGCTAACCCAGAAATAGTGCTTCAGGTTAAGAACTTTGCTTCAGGATAAAGAACAGAAATCGTGCTCCGGCAGCGCTGTGGCAGCGGGAGGCCCCATTAACTTTAGTGGTGCTTCAGGTTAAGAACAGTTTCAGGTTAAGAACTGACCTCCGGAATGAATTCAGTACTTAACCCAAGGTACCACTGTATAGGGACAAACATAGAAAAGTATCCTTGGTTTTTTATGGGGGACATGAAATTGTTTATTGGCCTCAGAGCAAAAGGATTCTGAGACAGATCGATTGAGTGTAGTTACTCTGGGAGAAGTTAAGTTGGATTAGAGTTCAGCCAAGTATTTACAATGAATTTGGTTGGCTGTTCCAATTTATAGTCCCTTCTACCACTTCAGAGACTACTGTATCTCTTCCCAGTAAGCATAATAAACATTCTTACTTTCCGTTAGCCTTGACGTTTCAGCTTTCCAGTGCAGAGAAGGCTTTTGTTTTGTTTTATCGCAGAGAAGGTCTAAATACATTGCCCCTAATTTCACACTTAAATGGTAGATCCCAGAAAGGAAGTTCCATATGTCTTTTTTAAATACTTGAATGCAGTTTTTGGCCTGATCATTTAGATGATTTATATGGGAACAGTGAACTGTATTCATAGGAGCCAACTCCTAGGGGCCGAGGTCCCTTAGGCCCCTGAATAAAATATTTGAGTGGGCCAGGCTCCCCCAAGTTGATGAGCATAGCCATTTAAATTGTGTGTATGTACTGCATCTTGTGATCGGTTATGCGGGGTGGGGCTTACCTCCCCTCTCCCAATATTTTATTCAAGTTGGCATCCCTGACTGTGTTCATTGATCTATAGCAATGAAAGTTTTTTGCGATTAGGGATAAATTCTCCTGATTTTAGTTTAGAAATGGGAAAGGTCAGAGAAATATTCTGTACATTGTTTGATTGCCATTCCTTGGGTTGCACTTTCAGTAGTGCTATGCACACACACACACACTCAAATTCAATATAAAAGGCAAGAGAAATTATGGGTAGACCATAAAAATTATGGGTGTAGCTTTTAAGTAAAAGGTAAAGGTACCTCTGCCCGTACGGACCAGTCGTGACCGACTCTAGGGTTGCGCGCTCATCTCGCTCAAGAGGCCGGGAGCCGGCGCCGTCCAAAGACACTTCCGGGTCACGTGGCCAGCGTAATGAAGCTGGAACTGGCGAGCCAGCACCAGCGCAGCACACGGAAACGCCATTTACTTTCCCGCTATAAAGCGGTACCTATTTATCTACTTGCACTTAGGGGGGCTTTCGAACTGCTAGGTGGGCAGGAGCTGGGACCGAACGACGGGAGCTCACCCCTCCGCGGGGATTCAAACCGCCGACCTTACGATCAGCAAGTCCTAGGCACTGAGGTTTTACCCACAGTATGTGCTTTAAAAATGCCAATGATCAACACAGATTCCGGTAAATGAATATTCATTTTAAAGCCATTCAGATTCTAGAGCTAATAATTAAATTTGAACTTTTCCCAAATGTTATGCCTGAATAGGAAAAGCCAATGTGTGTAAGGGCTATATCGGCCCTGACCCTAGGCAGGAAGAACTTTCTGATGGTAAGAGTTGTTTGACAGTGGAACGGACTCCTTCGGGAGGTGGTGGACTCTCCTTCATTAGAGATTTTTAAGCAGAGCATTTTAGGTGACCATCTGCCATGGATGCTTTAGTTGAGATTCCTTGCAGGGGGTTGGACTAGATATCCTTGGGGTCCCTTCCAGCTCTGCAATTCTATGATTTTATGACCTCAACCTTAGATGGCCCTGCAATTTCTTTGGCAAACTGCTTAAAGATTGTTTATATTAAGCAGTATATAAACCACTATGCCTGTTGTCTTTCTCCATGGAGTTTTCTTGGCAGGGATACTGGAGTGGCTTGCCGGTTCCTGCTCCAGGTGGATCACGTTTGGTCAGAACTCTGCACTATGATCTGTCCATCTTGGGTGGCCCTGCATGGCATAGCTCATAGCTTCTCTGAGTTATTCAAGCCCCTTCACCTTCACCACGGCAAGGCAGTGATCCATGAAAGGGAGAAAAGTGATAATAAACCTAGACAGCATCTTAAAAAGCAGAGACATCACCTTGCCAACAAAGGCCCATATAGTTAAAGCTATGGTTTTCCCAGTAGTGATGTATGGAAGTGAGAGCTGGACCATAAAGAAGGCTGATCGCCAAAGACTTGATGCTTTTGAATTATGCTGCTGGAGGAGACTCTTGAGAGTCCCATGATCCCTCCATGCCTTCCCCACTGCTGGCAGGACTTCCTTCCTCACCAGAGGAAGAGCTGCTTCGCATGATCTTCTCTTCGGAGGCTCCCTGTAACACAACTGCCCTTCCACCTCTCACCTCTGAGCTTATGGCAGTTCCCTGACACAAACAAACAAACAAACAAACAAACAAACTAAGCAGGAAAATCTGAAGGGGGAAACTAAAGACATTCAGCTGAGAGTATGTAGAGGCCTCCACGATTTTGTTACTGGGCATCCACAGGGAATATCAGGATTGGGCCAGTCAATGTCCACCCTACTGACATTGGCATTCCTTAACCATGCTTAACCGCTGAGCAGGGCTAGTATCCGTTACATTTTGGTTTAGAGGTTTGTTTTGTTTTCCCCTCAGTTCTGGAGGAGGCTTACCAGATGGAAAGATGTGAATTACTTATGCAGTGCTTAATTCAGAACTTACTCCCCATCTCAACCAATTAATGTTATTCCATTCCATTAAAAAAATGTATAGTGTTTTCTCAATTGGGAAATCACTCATGTAAAGAAAATTTAAATGCGTCCACAACTTGTGGGTTCCGACACTACTGTCAATTCTGATAGCTACACATTGAGCTGTAGAAGGCAGAAGGGCCTGGCGGGAAGCTTTCTTCCCTGGTCAGGGAAGAAAGGTTATTAACTGCTGTTGATTTGTTCAGTTTTCCTTTGTCTTCCCCACCCCCATCCCTCACCCAGGATTTGTGCTCTGGAAAAGCACTCAGCTGCTTAAATTTTGCAGTCCTTGTTTAATAATTCTTATCATTCCCTCCAGTGGTGAGCTTGGGTGGTTGAGTCTGCAATTTAGCCACCCAAAATAAAGTAGTAGTTGTGTGTGTGTGTGTGTGTGTGTGTGTGTGTGTGTGTGTTGCCAAAGGTATGCAGAAGTACTTAATTCTGTGATGAAAAGAGTGAACACTAGACTGATTTCCCCATTGTCAAACGACTGAGCTTGCAAGTTCACAGTGAACGCTAAAGGCAGGAACTCTTTTGTGTCTAGCTTTTTAGCATGCTGGTGGTGGGACACCTCCACCCAGCCAAAGGTACACTAATGGGGCGCCATTTGTTGGTGCTGTGGAGCATGTGCTGCTGGTCTTTTGAACCATGTCCTAGTTCCAGGCTTTGCGGGGAAGTAAAAAACACAGGTGCCAGCCATCATCTCTGTGTCAGGATGTAGGAGGAGAAGTGTCTTACACCATACACATGGGTACTGTTTTTTATTTTGTTTTGACCATACACATGGGTACTGTTGCCACCATTCTGCCTCAAATGCCCCCTGGGAAACTCATTTCAATGTCCAAGGGCCTTGTTTCCAGAGGGGCGGATGTTTCCCCACACAACACCCCTGTTTCTCCACACAGTGAAAACAGAAGTGATTGTTTTCCAGCAGGATGAGGTTTTGAATCTTGTTGCGCAGGAGTAGGTGCTAGGCCACTGTTTTAAAAGCAACAAGAAGAGTTTACCCAGGAGCATAGCTGTCAAGTGTTCCTTATTTGAAGGGACAGTCCCTTATTCCAGCGCCATGTCCCGCTGCTGTCCCTTATTGATGGATGTCCCTTAAATGATGTCCCTTAAATTTCAAAGGAAGCAGCTCCTCTCCCTCCCTCCCTGCCAGCCATGGAGGAGGGAGGCTCCAACTGTGTTACTTGGCTGTGTTGCTCACCCAATAAGACGTCTAAGAACAACTGGGGGGGTGGAGCTTGCATGCCTTGTGTGTGGCTAGTTAATGCAAGCTGAGGGGTTTTTTTAATGCTGGACGCCATTTTGTTGCGCGTGCTGCTGCAAACTTTGCAGTGCAAAGCCAGGCCAGGGAGCCATCTTAAGTTGAGGCTGCATAGGCCTTGTGGTGCACGTGATTCAGATTCTATTCAGTTGAACCTCTGGTTACAAAGTTGGCTGGACAGTGTTCTGAAAGCTACCAGCATGAGTTTGACCAGACTGCAGGAGGACAGGCAGACTGGAGTGCCTGGAACAGGTGAGGCTGCAGGTCCCTTATTTTCAAGGCTGCTGGTCCCTTATTTTCAAGGCTGCTGGTCCCTTATTTTCAAGCCTGCTGGTCCCTTATTTTCAAGCCTGCTGGTCCCTTATTTTCAAATCTGTAAGTTGACAGCTATGCCCAGGAGTAGGGAGCTGAAAGCAGGAAAAGCGCTTGCTGCTTTGCCACCCTCTGGGTCCCTGCTCCTCGTGGTTAATAAAATCTAGGATTCTAGGGCTTGACCAGGTGAGTCCAGGGTGTGGTTAGTGTATCTTTGCACAAGCAGTGGTGCCCAGTACCCTGAAAGAAGCAGTTGTGTGGCCACTGCTAAAGGACCTCCTCCCCCAGGACCAAGAAGCCTGTGATAGCTGCCATCTGCTTGCCAAATACATTGTATTGGTTGACTCAGAAGTTAATGGTGGAGCAGCTGCCCCTATTCTTGAGTGAAAATGATTACCTAGTCCCAGACCTATTCCAGTATGGGCTCAGACCTGGTTTTGAGACTGAAGTGGCCTCTAGTGTGGGTAATGATAAATTGTCGCCATTTCCCCACATCCATCCTTACCTGTCTGGCTAATTAATTGAAGGGAAGTGGGAGTTTTATACTGGTGCAAAACTGAAAAGGGGATAAAAGGGGTAGATTGGGCCTAGGGCTGGGGCTGCAGTCATCCCAGAAATTGTAGAAACTTGTTTCTGGAGTTGGTTATATACTGTATTTCCATGTGTAAGATGCCCCATGTATAAGATGACCCCAAAATTAATAAGTCAATACATTAAACATCAAACAGAACAACTTTGAGCTTTTTATGGGGGGTGGGGAGGTTGCCCATATTAGGGTTGCCGTATTTCAAGAGTCTAAGCCACCACAGCTTGGGCCCGGGCCCAAACCCCATACATTTATAAGACAACCCCCAATTTTTGACTAAACTTTTTAAGCAGAAAGCATTGTCTTATACACAGAAAAATATGGTACACACAACTACTAAGATGTACTCTTGTAGGTAGTCCTCTTTATTTCTGAAAGCATGTCTTTATTATCAACTGTGGCATGGTTTGGGATCCAGTAGGAAGAGCTACACTGAATAAATCTAACAATTCATTTTTCATTAACCAGGATAAAAGGGCTCCCAGGCTTTTATTATGCAATTTATATTTGGATCTGATAGAATTATAGTATGCCAGTTCTTTTATGTAGCAGGGAAAATGCAACATTACTCCTACTGATCACATAGCCATGTTTATTCCAAAGGATTGGAGAGTTGATAACTGTAAAGTTGTCACTTTTCTTGCACAAGCCCATAGATACAACACTTCTGCACAGCAGTTGGTAACATTTTTACTTGGTAAAACTGTTAATTGGCTGCAATTTTTAATCTTGCTGCTTTTATCACAATAGGATTAGTACAGCACTTATTTAGGAAAATGTCCCGTGTGCAGAGTGCCATGGTATCATCCTCTCTATCTCCCCTTCCACCCCCCACCCCGATTATCCATTATTCTCTGTACATCAAAATGTCAAAACTCTTATTTAGAAAGTAAGCCTTACCACATGACATACGTTTTTGAATTTATGCATTCATTGTGCCTTCATATCCATTACGGGGAAAAACCCACCCTACACAAACACAAAATCTTTTAAAACGTGGGGGCAACTTGCTTCCCATTGCATGTCGTTTTTGTCTCACGCAAAATCAGTTTAACTATTCATTTTCTGAAACATTTTTTTCTTGAAGTTTAAAGAACAGAGTATTCCAACCAATAGACAAAGAAAGAAAGAAAGAAAGAAAGTTTGCAGTCAGAACCTATTTGCAATGTATGGCTCAGTTCTAAAAAATATGATGTAATAATATTTCCTCATGTGCAGAGTTCAAAACACCCTGTTGCTTCTCTGGGCTTCAGAGAAACAGCTTTGGCCCTGCTCAGAACCAGTACCTTAGTCTGATAAGTTAATATGACAACAGCAGGCTGTTTCTGAAGTAGTCCTGACTCCTCCCGCATCTGCTATGAGTGGCTGTGCTGGACAGGCCTCACACGACAAAGGCATGAAGCGCTTTTCTACAGGGACTAACTTGATAATTTGCATAGTTTTTCTGCTTAGAGAAACATGGGAGGGGCTTCTTTCTTGTAGCTGCAGAGAGCTGATCGGCCAGAAAACAGAAATGTTTGCAGACCTTCTCTGAATTCAAATAGATTCATAGGATAGTAGAGTTGGAAGGGACCACTATGGGGCAGAAATATAAAAATTGGTGGGACAGGAAAGGCCACATGGCTTTGAGCATTTTAAAAATAAATAAATGCCCCAGAAGAAATATAAGGCCAAATATCTGGCTCTTTGGTCTTCCTTCCTTGCAATCCCCAAGACTACAAGTAACCAGCTCTTATTTTGTATAGTTTTATAGACCTCCACCCTACTTTTCTGATTTTTGTTTTAAACTGTTCTTAATGTTTTGTTTTCAGTTGTTGCAATCTGCCCTGGGACCTTAGGGTGCAGGGCAGATAATTAAGAACCAGCAATAATAATCACAGCAAGCCACAACCCGCTCACCATTTGAAATGCTTTCTTTGTGGCTCAAGGTGGGATTCAGTAGGCAGAACCAACGTTGCTGACCCCACACACATTTGCTCAATTCAGAATGTAACCATTTTTATTTTGGGAAAAAATAATTGCCTTAGGTTGAGGTTCAAAGCACCATTCCATCTTCTCTTCCTGCACCTGCCCTGATCCCGAAAAACTAATCTTTATGCTCTGCTGCCGCAGCGCCGCAACACATAAACATGTTTAGGCATCTCAGGGCTGATCACTCCCTCTAAATAGCAAACACAGGCGATGAATTCATACAGAAATGGAGCCAGAAGAAAAAAGAGAAAGCATCCACATGTTTTGTTTATTTAATTTATTTATATTTCTTTGCCGCCCTTCATTGAAAGATCTCAGGGCGGTTCATAAGATAAAGACACAAGATAAATGTATAAATGAATAGTTAGAACAAAAGCAAAGCAAAGCAGTAAATCCACCCCACCCCAGCCAAACACATTTAAAAGCCTGTAGAATATTAATCAGCCTAAGGCCTGGTTGAAGAGTAGAGTTTTTGCCTAAAGATGTATAATGAAGACGCCAGAGCATTTCTCAGATGGGAACCACTGCAGAAAAGGCCCGTTCTCGTGTTGCCATCAGAGGATGGATCAGAGGATGAATGCGGTGTCCGGGTCAGTTTATACGGGGAGAGGCTGTCCTTGAGGTACTGCGGTCCTGAGCCGTTTTCAGGCTTTATAGGTCAAAAGCCTGAGGTTTGAAGCAGTGCAAAAACCTTCTGAGCAGCTCATGTGGATTGGGTATGATGAGTAGCCACAGAATATTAAATTGGAAAATAAATATGGGAAAATGTGGGATGGGGAGTTGAGTGTACTGAAAGACCACATGGCTGGCAGGAATACCAAGTAGGAGTATTTCTGTTGAAAGGTAGGAATATCTCCCATCTCCTTTCCTTGTAAGTATTCGGGGAGAGGTTGGGTGAACCATGAAACCTCCGTGTTGTGCCTCATGTGTATATGAGTTTAGCCCAGGCATAGGCAAACTCCGGCCCTCCAGATGTTTGGGACTACAATTCCCATCAGCCCTAGCTAACAGGACCAGTGGTTAGGGATGATGGGAATTGTAGTCCCAAACATCTGGAGGGCCAGAGTTGGCCTATGCCTGATTTAGCCTGTGTGTGTAGAATGCTGACAGGTGACTTAATCTGGTTTTTAGCTTATTGTCAATTTTATTTTTATTTTTTGAATGTTTAAAATAGTTTCTAACTGAGAATGTCACTGTTCTTTTTGTAAACTTCTTTGAGGCTTTATTACAATCAAGCAGTATATAAATCCTGTGGAATATATAGCCAAATAAATATACGCGTTGGGGAATATTCATGCGTGCGTCTTTGAAACAATTTGTTCCCAAAGTATTAAAGGGGAAACTAGCATAAAATGCACACAGGCATGATTCAAATGCACAAGTCTGTTTTGTGCTCGGCTTTTGTACCTCACGGAGCAGCACTTACGGTAATTTACACACTCTCTGTGGAAAATCATAAAGAAGCCTATCCCTTTGGCCTTGGCTATAGGTAGACAAATGGCTACAAAGGTAGCCAAGCTCTACATGACAGAGGGGAAGTTTTATTTTGGAGTTTGCATTTACCTACCAAGTCACTCTCTAGGTTTTCTACACACAACTAACTTTGTGCATCTAATAACGGACAGCTCAGCCTAGCTGAAATATTTGCTTTGGCTCAGCGCTAATGACTGCAGGAACGATACACCTAGCTTGAACTTTCTTCCAACATGCCTCACGCAACCAGAACCTACTTTATCGCAGTAATCAGGAAAGCAGCTTGCATACCTAATCGCCAGTCCTTTCAATATCTGAAGCTGCTTACACTCAGCCTATAATGTCTACCAAGAGGAAGCTGCTGTATTTCATGTTTACTTTAGACAAGTACAAAAAGAAAGGATCAAGGGCCCGAGGAGCCAAACTCCTGAGGTGTCAACAGAGTGCCCTGAATAATACATAAAGCAGCTATGCTCTTATCCCTAAAACCACAGGTGTGAACCAGATGTCATGCTTATCTCCTCTTGAGATTACAGCAAGCAAAATTCATGTCTGCTGCATACAAATTGAACTGTGGTTCAGGAAAGCCTGAAATACATTAAAAGCCTGGCACCGAAGTTCACAGCGCAGGTAATGACTAACATATTGCCAGGCTCTTTGGAAAGTGTGAGAATGTGTATCTGATATCAAAGTTGGTGGTTTGGGAATTTCTTTTTTTAACTCCTTTTTAACTGCATTTCCACAGATTTGTTTGTTTGTTTCTAGATAGACGTCTCAGAATAGTTCTCTGGCTTTTGAAAAAAGCAGCGTAAAAGAGTAAAAATGTGGGCAGGGGGGGACAATTGAAACACCATTTAAAAACTCGAGATTTTTATTTTGAAAACATGGGGTAGGGAATAGGAGAGAAAATAAGTTTCCTGTGTAAATCCCAACTAGATCATGACTTACTTTTATGCCGTAAAGTAGGGGGTGGACCCTACAGATGTTGCAGGAGCAAGAAACAACTACCCACATCCCTAACCACTGGCCATGCTAGCTGAGGCTGATGGAAGTTGGAATGCAGCAACAGAAGGGCCATAGTTCAGTGGGAGAGTGCTAGGTTCCCCATCCCAGTCATAAAGGTAAGACCAATAGGGGATCTTATATTTAGGATATGCACAGCAAACTATTTCCTCTTCCTGCATCTTTTGGCATTTCCCCAGTAAAAAAAGAAAATAAAGGGTGCTTAATGAACCAGCCTGGCATTTGGAGTTCTAGACAGCTCTTGCATCCTGAAGGGGCACCCATGAGGTCCTTCAGCAGACATCATGAGCAACAACACCTGCGATATATGGCATGGGGCTGGAGTTTGTATGTCTATGTGCCTTTGCCACTTGGCTCCTGCTCTTCCCTATTCTGGATCATGTCTCCTTCTTTCCTTCTGCCATTTGCTCATTCAGAGGGCTATTACCATGAATTGTTGAGCTCCTCAAAGGGTGGACTGTGCAGTGACTGTATGTGTCAGTTTTGGCGTCAACAGGCTCACCAGGTCCTCTCCAAATTAGATAGTCAGCAATGATTCCTGCCAAAAGGACTCGAACCAGAAAAGAGAGACGCAGCCAAGAATTCTATACAGCTGGCAGTAGTCCGTAATTGCAGCTACACAGTTTTTCAGCTCCTTTTTGTTGTTGTTCTAATAGCAATATCAGTCCCATACATCTCCAAGCTTCCTCGTATTTAGTAATAAGGTGATGACAATGTTTTACCATCTCGTCCCTGTGATTAATGTGCATCCAAGTTAAAGGTGATTTCAAGTCACCAGGCGACCAAACGAACAAATAAAAAACACAGAGTCCTGTGAATCCATGCTAATTTCCCTGCTGTCCCTGGACTTCCTCCAGGTCTCTAATCCACTTAGCACAATGCTCTGAAAGCATTTCCAGCTAGGAGTCTGCTTTCCCAAATGGGGGATGTCCTTGTTAGAGAGAGGTTATTTTATGGGGTCCCCCCCCATGTTATACCCAATGCTGTTCTGCTGGCATAAAACTCTATTCTCAGGTTATAAAGATCTCCCCATAGTTGCTTCTTGTTGGGAAAGCCGCCAGAAAAATCATCTGCTTTATTTGTTCCCAGAAACTTTGTAGCTGTAGTCAAATGACCCACGCTCTCAGGCTGACATCAAAAGCAATATAAATGAGGTTCCCATATGCCTTTGGCAGAAGTATTTAGCCTTTGGTAAAGATGCATCTGTGTAATGACTTTTGGGACTATGGGCTCAGTGACCATGTATGGAACTAGAAGTGTAAGAAACTGGCTGAGAGTGCTTCCAGGCGTGTGTGCATTCTTCCCCCCCCCCCCCAATTTCAAAGTAAAATCTGTTAAATAAACAACAACAACAAAAACAAAACTGTTGCCATCAACCCATTTGTGATATCTCAGGGACCTTTGCCAATGAAGCTGCTGCCTGGAAGCACCCTAGAACACCTTTTGCTTTTTTATCATTCTACCTCTGTGAGCTGCCCACTGAAGTGTACTATTGCTCATCCACTATGAATAATAACGACATAAGCAAATAAAATTAGCACTGCTGTCTGAAGCCAGTGGAATAGTGTGCTTGGTGGCGTAGAATGTAAGCAACTTCCTTTTTGGTTTTTTCCAGTTGTGTTTCTCTGCTGATGGCAGGCTCTTTGATCTAGAGGAAGTTTCCCTGAGTGAAAAGGATGGGAGGGAGCCCTAGTTGGTTCCCCTTTCCTCTGCAAGCCTCTACCTCCCACCTGTTCCAGAGTGTTTTAGACCCTCCAAAACGTTGTAGAAGTTTGTTGGGTTGAAGAGGTGCCGGGAGCAAGAGGCATTTGCAAAAGTTATCTCCTCTTCCTCCCATCTACTCATGTTGGATCAAAAAGCTTTCCACCTTGCAATCCTTTGTGATTGGGTGCAAGATTGTATAAATTAGGGTACCTTGCATTTCTAACTAGGAAGCTTGTCTCATACCACTTTGAGACCCAGAGGAGGGGAAAGACAGCGTGTAAATTTTATAAATAAAATACCAAGTCAGATCTTTGGTCTCTTTTGCCCAGCATTGTTGACACTGTCTAGCAATCTTCTAGATACCAGGTTCAATCTTCAGGTATGGGCAGGGAAGGCAACCTTCCCTGCCCATACCTGAAGATTGAACCTGGTATCTTCTGCATATATTTATGTTGTGAACTACCCTGTGATCTTCAGATGAAGGGCAGTATACAATGATAGATAGATATAGATAAATGATAGATGATAGATAGATAGATAGATGATAGATAGATAGATAGATAGATAGATAGATAGATAGATGATAGACAGATGATAGATGCAAAGCAGATGCTGTACCACTGAGCTATAGCCTCGCCTCAACAATTTTTAGAGGAGAATTAATCATGTCACAAGAAATCTGAAGCCACTTCCAACTTACTGTGGAATGTTAAGAAGCTTGAGGTATGCCTCATATCAGTTCAATGTTGACATGCATTAGATCATGTCCATTCCCAGCAAAAGCAAGAAGAGGTCAGAAGACTAGTTGCTATTGTCTCTAATCATTTGTTTCCTGTCATGTCCACCCATCTGTACATCTGTAGCACAAAGGCATACCCAGAACAGGGTTGCAGCAACATCACACTTCAGCTTATAAAGGCAGGCTTGGGCTTTCTTAAAATTTGAAACTTTTGGCGAACTGTTCAAAATGTTTTCATGTTTGTTGGATTACCGGGCACATGACACATTCATTTCCCCACAGTCAGTAGAGCTGACACTAATAGGTGCTGAGCAGCACAGTCCCTCGAGTCACTTAGACAGTGCGGAGGCAGGGACTTAAACATGAACAGTTATTAAGGGAAATGCACCATAATGTTAAATATCGTAATATGGGAGCTTTCATCACTAGGCCTCTTAGTGCTTAAATACTTCATGTGCTGAAGACATTTATACAACAAGGAGGAGATGAATTTTCAAATACATGCTTTTGAGTAATAACCCTCTCGAGACAGCACCAAATGCTAAATATTGCCTCGGTTTAATAGCACATAGCTCTTAAGAAATGATTTTTTTTTAGGCCTATTAAATCACTCACAAATGTAACAAAGATTATGAGAAATATCACAGCCTAGACTTTAGTACTTCAGTGCAAAAAAGGAATAGAGTCATCTTTTCTCACTTGTTATCAGACATTTCATAAAGCCATGCTCCAGAGAGAATTTCAGAGGCGTAACTCTGGGAAGCTTCTTCTACTTAACTGACAGGATGGGAACAACAACAATTTTTTTCTTGAACGAATGGTGCCACACTATCGTCTTAGGACTGGGGTAGGGAATGCCCTCTAAATGTTGGACTCTGCAATGTTGGACTCTCTCTCTCTCCATTTCTGGACCAGCAACATCTGGGCAGCTGTGGTTGCATACATAAATATTTTTTTCTGGTCCTTAAGGACCTGCAAACTGATATTGATGGCCCTCAGCATTCTAGAGGCCTCCAGACAGGAAGCTGGGCATAATATGACTGTGAACATTCCTGGCTGTGCTATACCCACCTTCTTCCAGAAAGCCATGGGTTCTAAGTTCAAGACTTCATCTCCAACAGAAGCCATAATTCCAGCCCATATTTTGCTTGTGCCTCATCTCTACATTTAGACAGTCCAAGAAGCAGTAATATAGAATGGGCCACCATGTCACTGAGATTATATAGGGACTAGTTCTTCATACCCAAAGTTTACAGCGAGAGAAATTATGTGTGCCATTTTCGGACTTCTGCAATAATCATGATGGCTTGGGTTCATGTGACCCACTTTAGCTTTCTCTGTGATGTGAAAGTACCTGGCTGTGAGTGAGTGGAGTTACCGAGGTTCATGTCTCTTAAATACGTATGGCACTTAGCAGCTTGAATTGCTTAAAGGACGAATGATGTGTTTCTTATCGCCATAAACCAGTGTTGGTCTCACCATTACAAACCTTCCTGAAATGTGTTGAGCTGAATTATGGTTTCTGCTCCTGGCAACTCACATGACCCACTTGCTTCAGCTTCCATGTAGCCTGGATGCTGGAAAAATGAAAGTCAGCCAAGTACATATTGGCTGTACAGATTGATCCAGAGGGAAGAGAGAAGAAAGGTTGGGAAGTATGTGCTCTTTAAAAATTTGCTGTCAAACAATATTAACAAAAAATGATTCTCTTCAGCCTTCCGAAGATGCCTCTGCCCACTATAGAGAGAGTCTCTTTTTTGACTCTAGAAAGCAGAGAACACAAAAAGAACTAGAAATAGGTGATGTTTGGCTTCACAGCCTTCCTTGGGGTTTATGAACTTGGAAGCTTGCCTATTTCTGTGTGAACTTGAAAGCTTGAGATTCTGCTACTTCCACTTCCAGCATCCTGCTCCTTATATGAAACTTAACACAGCAAAAAAACACCCTGAATTACTATGAAGTTGTGAAATCATTTACATTGTTGGCTAACTCATGGGCAATTCACAGAATACATCCCTCCATGCAGTTGAATCCTTGCCTGGGCAAGGGCAAACTTTATCTGTGAACAGGGCAGTGATGGATTCAGTCAGCAGTAGCTTCCATTTCCATAGTGACTTGGATGCCAGTTTACCTACAGCTTAATTCGAAGCTGCACACGGTTGCTGAGGTCCAAGAATATGATGAAGATGGTTGGAGGAGTGCAGCCTGTTATTCATATTCTCACCATTGCCCTTAAATTCTAGCAGGAGAGGAACAGCTGTCAAAGTACAGGAAATAAATAATTCCTCCTTGTGAGAAGGAGATGTCCTGCACAGCTCAAGAGAATAGTCACCCTTTTGCCCTTTGGGGGCAAGTTGCTGGAGTGGGTGGTTTTTGCATAGCTCCAGACATTCTTGGATAACTCACCAATTCTCTGGATCCCTTTCAGTTTGTTCCAGAATCAGAGTAGCCTGGTACACTTACGATGTTTCATTTATGTCAGGCAAAGAAGAGAGAGAAAGGCAATCCTATTAATTCTCCCGCACTTCTCAGCAGCTTTTTATACAGTAGATTGTGCTATCCTTCTGAAGGAGCTGTCAAGATTGAGAATCAACCACACTATGTGCTAGCTTCTAACTTGACATCTGAAGTAGCACTGGGAAATTGTTACTGGGCCCCATAGCAGTTATGCCAAAATATGCCCCAAGGCTATGTTTGGACTCCCCCATGCTGTTCAACTTCTACGCGAAACTACTGAGTGAGAGCATATCAGGCTCAGTGATGTGGGGTGAAAAATATTCCCCAAAAATCTGTTTTATTAAGTTCATCAGAAACAATGAATGAATGCCAACTGCAAATACAATATTAGGAAAGCTTTGCGATTTCAACATTTTTAGCTTTGTTTACTGGATATGTGTGAAACAAATATGCCAAATTAGATCACTCTGTGGGACATCAGAAAACTTGCCTGCACAAATTAGCTTTCCATAGGATTTTCCAATTCCCTGCACACCCCCAGAAATCCCACATCACTGCTAGGGATTTGAAATGACCCAACTCTGTGTATACTTTTCATCAAATTAAAGTGAGGCCGATTACCCTGTTTATGGAGTCAGTAATACATGGAGATTCTGATGGAGAGTGTTTTTTTTAAAATTTTGGATTGGTATTCAAACTTTTCTGGTTAGGGTTGCCTAAAAATGACTTAGCTTGCACCTCATGGATATTCTTAGATGCAGTCCTATTGTTTGAGACTGTGGTGGCTCTCTATGGAATTTTATCTATTTACTTGTACTTATATCCCACCCTTTCTCCCAGTGGAAACACAAGGTAATTAATAATGCAAAATATAGCATTAAAATATTGTATCAGATCCAGGTATAAAAACAAAATCAAACTACTATACAACAATAGAATCAGTGAAATTGTGAGTTACACCCAAAAGGCCTGAACAAATAGAAGATTTTGCTTTTTATCCCCACATGGGCTATACTGCTGGGTAAGAGCTCAAAATTCTATGTGTGTTCCATTTCCCCAAATTGGTCAATGTCAGCTGTACATAACTGGCATACAGGGTCTGGGGTTTGGGTGGGTGGTTAGCATATATATTCATGGGGCCTGTCCCAAACTTCCTTGAGGGCGTGTCCCACATATTCTACTGGAAGAAGCAACATTGGATTAGACCAGGGGTTGTCAATCTGGTCCCTACTGCCCACTAGTGGGCGTTTCAGGATTCTAGGTGGGCAGTAGGGGGTTCTATGGCACAAGATGAATCCTTCTTCCATCGAGCACTGGTGGGCAGTAAGGAAATGTTACCATAAATAAAGAAAGATGCATTAGTGGGCTGTAGGTATAAAAAGGTTGACTACCCCTGGATTAGACAAATGTTAGGGAGAGTGCTGCTCCTCTCACTCCCTGTTTGTGGACTTACTATAGCTATCTGGTTGGTCACTGTAGGAAACAAGAGTGCTATATTAGATAGGCCTTTGGAAGATCCAACAGAGATCTTCTACTATCCTTAGGCAGAGAGAACTTTTCTTGTCAGACTTTTCTTATCTATTCTTTTTTTAAAAAACACAACTTCACTTAGGCAGGGGATCAAAACAAATACAGTGGCCATTGTAGCTATATGGAGCTTCTGGTTTCATAGATCAGAGATGGGAAACCTTTGGCCCTCCAGATGTTGTTGGACTCCATCTCCCACCAGCCCCAGCCAGCATCACCAATGCACAGGGATGATGGGAGTTTTAATCCACCAACATATTGAAGGCCACAGGTTCATCATATCTGTCATTGGTTGTATGCCACTGAATACACTTGCTGTGTGTGGGGAGCAATAGCTTGGGTGGTCCGCTGTCTTCATATCCTGTTTGTGGGCTCCCCAAAGATGTATTTTTGGCCAATGCAGATCCTGGAAGTGATGGATCTTTAATCTAATCTATCACAGTTCTTCTTATATTATTCTTCAGCATGGACTGCTCAGTGTTCTGCGATTCAGCATTGCATACTCAGTAAGTGTGAGGCAAATGATTCAATATTTTGGCAAATGACATTTTTCATTGTGCTTGATTTCTTCTTTTTTTTAAGACGTAGATAAAATCTGCAACCGAAAATAAATGAATGAATGAATGAATAAACATATCTGAAAATGTCAGATATTAAACATTTAAGGCAGGATTTAAGAACTATAGATGGTAAGGCATCACAAGTACTTTTAGGTGCGATAAAACATAGCGCTTTAACATATATACATGTTGCTTCAGCTTCAGATTGCAATGCATTTCCATTAATATCTCCTGCGGACAGGAAGCCCACCCAGCAGAATATTAAGCAGCGCTGCTTCTTTTCCTTCTAAGGAGTTCTGCCATATTAAGTAATACTTAGGCTGCTTGAACCCCTTTTGAACAACTAATGAATGAGAGGGAGGGTCACAGATGCTCAGTCACCATGTGCAGGAAAACTCTGCCATCGTCATGCACGTTAAAAGTGTCAGGAGGCACAAACATGGAGCAGCATTAAAATGTGTTTCCCAACACATTTGCAACTGTCTTTGCAGCAACAACATTATTTTCATTCCATGGTGATTTTAGTGTATTCTGTGCTATTGTTTTACTCATTTTCATGCTAACACATGCAAGATACAAACAGCAACAAATTATTCTCTAGTGTCTGTGTGTGTGTGTGTGTGCACGCGCGCATGCTGGATGGAGCCTTCCCGTACTAATCTGTTTCATAGGTTCAGAAAGCTGTCATAATCCAACAAGAAAACAGCAGCAACACAAAATACGTAGAAGTCACATAAAGTGGTAATTTTCTGTAATACAGTTAATGTTTTGTGATCTGTACAGTAACAAACTGTCAAACCTGGAAAAGTAGCACTCTATTTACTTTTGTGAATGGTTGCTTCACACATGGTATTTTTCCTCTCTGTCTTGGCCTCTCAATCTCAGGTTGGGGGGAGGAATCTACAGCAGCATCAGTGATGTACATTAATCTACTTTGCCAATGAACAGCAAGGGAAGAGTTGCCACCATCATGGGATAAGTCAGCCATACATACTTGACTTCACTCCCTTGCCTCAAGGGTCCTTAGTGGGTTCTGCTACCTAGTAGGCAGGGGCCAAAGGATAACATATTAGATGAGAGCAGGAAATGCTTCCTGGATCGTTCTGGCACTTTGTGGATACCATGGCTATTTCTGTTTCTGAATGTGACAATACCATTGAATTTTTGCCAACTTTTTAAAATGTAAGGCCAGACACAATGCATTTGTCAACCATTTAAGAGTAAACTGAATTTTAGTGCATTGCAGTGCTTGATTTCAGAGAATCAACCAGCCAATCTTCTTGCTAACTTTTTCCAGGTGTACATCCAGTAAGCTTTTCTCGAGTTAACTTTACAGTGGGGGGCGGTGAGGGAAAAGCTTTTCTGCACCATTCTAGTTCATCAGTTCATGAAATGACATGGCTCTGCGTGGAGATTTCATCACAGGTGTGCTGTGCAGTATGGATTATGGCAGGGACTCAACACTCCACAGATGTTGAGTCACAGCCATAATTTATACTGCATATGTCTGTAATGAATTCTCTGTGCAGAGTCATGTCATTTCATGAACTGATGAACTAGAACGGTGCGGGAAAATATTTTTGTCAACTTTCTCTGCTTCGAAAGTGTTTGGTCTGCATGGCCCTCAACAAAACCTCGTTTCTGGAAGTGCTCATTATAAGCTGAAGTGCTTATGGCAGAATGCAGAACCAAGCCAAACAGAGCAGCCCTCCTAAAACCAGCAGGATTTATTCTCAGCCACTAACAAATTGTGATTTTTAAGAAAAAAGAAAAGTGAGGGACTCTACAAGAGCTGGAGAACCATCAGGAAGTCCTTGCACCATAGACTTAAAAACCATTTTTGTGTGCCATGAGTGTTCATAGACAAGAGTTGCAATCTGCATCATGCCTCAGATGAACTAAGGTTCTTGTCTACACAGGCGTATTCCTCATTAAAATGTGTTAAACATGCTGCAAGATTTGTGTTGAAGGGTGAAAATTCTCCAGTGAGAACTACACGTTCAAATGACATGCAGCTGACATACAGACATTTGCAAGTCTGTCCCCTACATATTTCAATCTGGCACATTTATTAATGACTAGAAGCTGCCACAAAAAAAGTTAGCAGAGCATAACAGTTGACTCTTCAGTGTCTCAGGCTTGCCCATCACCTGGTATCTGTTCTTTTCAACTGGAGATGGCAGGAATTGAAGATGGCATTCCTTGCATGAAAAACACTTGTTTTGTCATTGATAGGATGACCATGTGACCTACTCTGTAGAACACTGTTTGAAGGACTGCCCTGAATCTAGTACAGTGGTACCTCGGGTTAAGTACTTAATTCATTCTGGAGGTCCGTTCTTAACCTGAAACTGTTCTTAACCTGAAGCACCACTTTAGCTAATGGGGCCTCCTGCTGCCGCCATGCCATCGGAGCACGATTTCTGTTCTCATCCTGAAGCAAAGTTCTTAACCCGAGGTACTATTTCTGGGTTAGCGGAGTCTGTAACCTGAAGCGTCTGTAACCTGAGGTACCACTGTATAAAGATGAAGCATAAGAAGAGAGAGCAAAGGGTTGAAGTTGGCCATCCAGAGTTAGCACCTGGACAGCAGATTGAGCTGGCACCGGGGTCACAGCCTTGCCTTGCTCACTTTGGAGCAGTTGTGCTCTTTTTCTATCTCATTAGAGGAATCATTTCTAAATGTGTATCTGTACATATATAATAACATATATTGTGCACATTATTTATTGGTGTATATTGTGCACAATCTTGGGAAATCAGTGGGGAAGGGAGCTTGTGGCAGCCAGAGAAGGAGACTCCTGGGATTCCTCAGCAGTCTCTTGACACTGCCCCCCTCTGCTTCAGCCTTCAAGTCTGAACTGCTCTCTGTCTCAGTTTCCTTCTGTCCATTAAGCCCTCTTGTCCCATCAGTATCCAGCGTCTCTTCCCAAGCTTCCCCCTCTGACCTCTCTTCAGTGTCCCACCACCAATCTCCGGGCTCTGAGCCTTTCTCCCCTGGGATCTCTCTTGTGGGGTTCCCTAGCTGGTACCTCCTCCTTGCCTAGCCAGTCCCTGACACCATATCTCCAAATGCATAGAGAATAAACCATTTTCCAAAATATATGCTAGATAAAATAAAGCTTATTTTATTGTAATAATAATAATAATAAATTTATTTATATCCTGCCCTCCCCAGCCAAAGCTGGGCTCAGAGCAGCTAACAACAGTAAAATAATACAGCATTCTAAAATCAATTCATTATAAAATCATTTCAAATCAAATTGATGGCAACCATTGGGCTAGAGTTCTGTGAAGAAATTACCAAAGGAGGGGGTCAGGCTGTGCCTTGGCCAAAGGCCTGGTGGAACAGCTCTGTCTTACAGGCCCTGCGGAAAGATGTCAAGTCCTGCAGGGCCCTAGTCTCTTGTGACAGAGCGTTCTACCAGATTGGAGACACAACCAAAAAAGCCCTGGCTCTGGTTGAGGCCAGCCTAACCTCTCTGTGGCCTGGGACCTCCAATATGTTTTTGTTTGCAGACCGTAAGGTCCTCCGTGGGACATACCAGGAGAGGCGGTCCCGTAGGTACGAGGGTCCTAGGCTGTATAGGGCTTTAAAGGTTAAAAGCAGTACCTTAAACCTGATCCTGTACTCCACCGGGAGCCAGTGCAGCTGCTATAGCACTGGGTGAACATGATCCTGCAGCGAGGACCCCGTAAGTGCGCACAAACACACACACTTTATACACCTATATTTAACATATATACACTCTCTCTCTGTGTGTGTGTGTCCTATCTGTTTATGCTAAAAACAAAAGTGTGGTTTTAACAAGCCTTTTGTTTTATGTTCTATCAATATCATTTTTAAGGAAGGGGGAAATTCTTTATTTTCAGGAGCGTTTTACAATTTTGACTGTGGCAGGTCTCAGGAAACTTTCAGTGCTTTGTCCCCTTTTGACATTTAGGGAATAGGTGTGTCCTTCAAAGACGAGCCACTTGATGCTGAGCAAAGTTTGGCATGTAAGTTTGAAAGGAGTGTGAACAATTCCAGGTCACTTTCTGCTGACATTTCTGACACCGAAGCCGAGTTCTATCAAGCGCTGTGACTCCCAGGTCCTCTCGGAATCCTTCAGTTCACCAGCCTCCTTCCTCATTGGCAATGTGCTTTTTTTTCTAAAATCAAAATACTTGCGGTGCTTTGCCATGTGGCATGAACTGGCTTTTCCTCAGGAAGGCAATTATCCTTTGAGGGTTTGGCTGGCCTGAAAAATATTTTGTTTCCAGGCAGGAAGGTCTTTCATGCAGTTCCAAAGCCCGAGAACTGTGCTTTGGGAAGTTTGTGGAGGATAGCTTTAACAATTGCTTTCCGAAAAGATGAGGTTGTGGGAAGTCAGTCTTAATGATTTGTTTATTTTGACTGCCGCACCACACCCTAGGTTGGGGCAGGTTGAAGTATGAGAACACATAAAATGTGCCTGTTCAAACACTGAGGTGCACAACAATTCAAGATCAGATTCCCTGGGGAACATGAATTTCCATAATTGTGGAACAGCCACTGAGAACACCATGCTCTGTGCCCCCGTTGCCTCAATTTAGTGCATGGGTGATATGACTAAGAAAGCTGCAGGCAGGGTCCAAATTGCCCTTTAATTCTGTGCACATGCTTACATACACACACTCACCTGGGGCTTTACATGGGTGCTTTGACAGCAGCTTCTCACACAGGTCTGGCAGCCACTTCTGAAGCTTCGCTGAGATTCAGGTGCCTAACAAGGGTGAGACACCAGAAAGGGAGTGTGCCTTAGTTTAAATTCCCCATTAAATTATTTGTAAATTCCAATAATACTTTACTCACCTGGTGACCTGTTTTTCTGACCCATGAAAACCTACCCCAAAACATATTAGGTTTTTTTAAAAAAACAAAAAAAACCCCACAACTAGACTAAGTAAATTCTTTTTATTCTGCAGAGCTTAATCCAGTAAATGAGTTATACCTAATTTATTTCCACTATTCTGCATTTCAACTGAGACAGTTACTATATACAATCAAAGGGGAACCAAATAATCGCTGGGTAGAAATTGAAATAAAGCTTCCTAACATCACTTGCCATGAGGTCTTCTGTTTAAGAATGTTAAACACAATCCATTCAACTCTATAATAAATCCATTTACTAATTGTGCTATTTGGATATGGAAAACCTGGTAACCTAAACTTGCAGTTTAATTTCTCTAGTAATCCCACTATCATATCATTTAGATTTTTTCCGGCCATGGAGTGATAAGCAATTTGAACACTGGGAATACAAAAGTTTATACACTATGAGATTTCCATACCAATAATCAACCTATATCTATTAACAAAATGGAAAAACTCCTTAAAATTATTACACACGCCTGTCAAATTCTGGTGATTGGTTAAAGTTTATATTCTTTACTTGGTCATTGTTATATTAACTTATGTGCCACTGCTCAGTCTGTGTACCTTTTTCGCAGTTTTCTTTTTCCTCTTAAATTTTTTGTCTGTTGTTCTAATTGTTATCTCTGTTTTATATATATTATAAAACATACGCGCCAGCTCCTAGGGACTGAGGCAGCTCCCCCCCCCCTCGCGCACGTTGTTGATTTTTAAGGGGGCCAAGCCCCCTCAATGTTCAGAGGGCATTTGACTTCACCCCTAGCTCCTCACGACGTTGCATCGGACCCCCTCAATCAACTCAAGAAGATGGCGCCTCAGTTATAAAGTGAAATAACAAAAGTAACTTTTTTAAAAAACAACAACACGTATTTGTTAGTCCTGGAAGGTTGCGCAATACAGTTTCTACTATCAGTGTTGCCTGAATTTAGAAGAACTATTGTAGGACAAACACAAAACCTGTAAAGGTGGTGGAAGGGGTAAAAATGCAAATTTCAAGTGAGTTAATAGCCACAACACTATAATTCACAGCTCTTGCATGTTTTGAAATAGAAGACTTATTGCAGATTTCTTGTTGGTTTTGAATGATTTATAAGGCTTTACTTGTGGCACAGTGTTGCAATCTATGTTGTCATGGAAATTCTATTGAATTTATAGTTCCATTTATCCAAAACGATTTTCCAGACTTCATTTCATGGTGAATCATATGGTTGTTACTCTGAGTACAAAGCAATTTCGGGGGGTCGGGGGGAGAAGTTTCACATTATAGAAAACATAGATACGATAGCAGTTAGTTGCCTTATCAAAATACAAATGAATGTAACATGCATCTTTTTTCCCCTGCTGAATCCACAGCAGCACCTCATGTGTGCTGAAAATTACAGCTTAAGGTTTTTTTGCATACATGTGCATGAAGTTGTCCTTACATGGAGGCTACTAGGGCAGCTGTCTTAACTAAGGCTTACTATTTCTCCATCCGGCAAACTTGGACATGATATTGACCCAATTTTGTTACAGATAAACGGCCTCGAGCTGAGAAATGCCTTGGTTCACATAGCTTCCTACGCAGTCTTTCCTCGCCTAGTGTTTTCCCGAAATTTTCTCCTGCATTTTTTTCTTTTCTTTTACACCATTCTCCACCAATTTTTGAGGGAGGAAAATTAGGCACTTGAAAATTATGAAAGGGGAGGGGAGAAAAATTAGAGATATTATCATGTGTGGGCAGGGCTTTAGGTTTGATGAGGCCCTAAGCTATTGAAAATAATGTGGCCCTTTATATGTCTAGCTGTCCTTTGTCAACAACAAATTGTCGCTGTTTTTTGTGTTGAATATATTCTATATGGTGATTTGTGGACCTGATAGGTATCTAAAGCCATTTGCACATAACAAAAAAGGACCCTACACAACACAAAACACTGTTACTGAATGTAGGTTTTATTTTATTAGTTTTTATCTTATATTTTGGAAATGTACATCCAGGTTTTATTTCCTTTAAATTTTTGGGAGGCCCCCAAGAGAGTGGGGCCCTAAGCTATAGCTTGTTTAGCTTATTCATAAATCCGGCACTGTGTGGGTTGTGTGCATGGCTTTTGTGGTGCTTATCGTCTGGTCCAGAGTGTTCAGTGGGCAACTGTGAGTGTCCTTTCTTTCATCTACAGTGGTACCTCGGGTTAAGAACTTAATTCGTTCCGGAGGTCCGTTCTTAACCTGAAACTGTTCTTAACCTGAAGCACTACTTTAGCTAATGGGGCCTCCCTGTTACCATAAAGAAGCAATGCAGAAGCAAGAAGAAGCAGCTAAGCCAGCTGCTGCTGGCTGGAAAGCCAGACAGGATGTTTGTGACTGTTGCCATGGCAAGAAAGGGGCAGTCCATTCTCCGTATTGAGCACCGGATGTGAGCTCAGTGTGTATCATATGACCTGTACAGGATGTACATGGGTGGAGTTTGAGTTTCTCTCTGTTGTTTGAAGGTGCAGACATCTTTATCTGTATGGCTGCTAAAGACAGGAATAAAGACATGTAAATACGTTTCTGTCTGAGTCTGATTCCCCTCCCTGGGGATAAGCAGAGAGGAGGGAGAAGCAGTGGTGTGTTTTTCTCACAGTCTGGGAAAAATCGCCGATACGGACCTCATCTGTTTTCCTGCCGGGAGTCGCGGGAGGGAGGTCAAAAGGAATTCAGCCGGTGCCTGGAGACTGGCACATCCCTCTGACCGAGGCAGAATTCCAACACTCCCGCTGCTGCCGCACCACCGGAGCACAAATTCTGTTTTCATCCTGAAGCAAAGTTCTTAACCCGAGGTACTATTTCTGGGTTAGCGGAGTCTGTAACCTGAAGCGTCTGTAACCTGAAGCATATGTAACCCGAGGTACCACTGTACAGATCATTCCCTTTGGTCTGGATTTCCCTTAAAATCAGTGACTACACCAATCTCAGGTGCTTGGTAGCTAGCCTCCCTGGCATTCACAAGCACAAGCCGACAGTGGTGTGGAGCAGTGGTGCTTCCCTGGGTCACTGCGGCTTACTAGAAGGTGGCAGGGAGGCCAGCACTGTTCAAACACACTGCCAGGAGTGTCATATCGACTCCTCCTATGGGTAACAGAATGTTTTGGAGCACAGTCCTACAATGGGCCAGGAATTCTTAACTGTAGCTGCAACACTAAAGACCAGCAGCGTGCATCAGAGTTGAAAGGGGACTAAAAGATTATAAAACCCAGCCCCGTATAACAATGCACGGTTATCTAGGCAACACCTTCCCCATCCTTGATCACAGTGTGTACCCTGCTGTCACCTGCCTGTAGAACAGATAGCTTTGAATTAATCAATGTAATTAATCTGTCAGTTCTGCATGATTGGAAAGGGCAAAATATAAAGTCACTTATGAACACATTTTGTTCTCCCATTAACATGTCATTACGGAAGCTGCTCTAATATCTGCCCCACCTGTGACACTCTCATCACATAGGAAGAACTGGGCCATGAGAGAGGAGCCCATGACTTGGTTCATTCCTGTATCAGCATTCCCAGGATGGTCATTCTCAAGAGGAGTGGTGCTGGTATGGAATGAATGACCAATTTTGTATGAGTGGCATGTAAGGTCTAAGATACTGCCCCGACAATTCTGAGATGAAAGAAAGTTCCTTCAGATGCTCAGGATAGATTTTGTCTGAACCCACATGTGAACAAATCCCATCCAATGACAACAGGTAGTGTGTTCTACCATTCTGCCTGGATACATCAGAGGTGATATGTGAAAAAGCAAAGTCTATTCTACTAATCCAGGTGGCATTGACTGCCCTTTAGCTTCCTCATCATCCAAAATACGACCTTTAGTAGCCATTCCACCTGATCATTATTACAATTATGTCTTTGGCAAGCACTCATAGCTGAGTAAGATTGTCTTCCATAAACACAGTTTTAACAATGACTCCGTAGGTGACTGTGGAGACCAATTCTGGATCCACACGTCCTTCCACAGTGGGGACATTGGTTTCCGGGTGGGAGTTGATCACGGTATGAATTTGCCAAGCATGCCTTCCTCTAACATTATGTAAGAATGTCCTTACTTACTTCTTTCCTCGCTATCCATTTTTCATTTTCTACCTATGCCATTATTTTTAAATTGCAGATTGCCCAGAGTGCATTAGCAGAAAGGTAAACGTGCTCTGGTCCATGGGGTCACGAAGAGTCTAAACAACAACAACTAAACAACAACAACAAAAACATAGTAAAAAATATAAGTAAAAAATAAAACCACATTAAAAGGTGTAGAAAATAACTACTAAAACAATGAAGCAACAAGAGTGACGGAAAGTTTTCATATTTTGGAATAATAAATGATGGGGTAATCCTAACCATTAATCCGATCGCTGTTGGAAGTTATGATTTGATGGCAGTCTTCTTCCACTGGACTCTGCTGCTATAGGAACCCTCACTATCCCTGGTGAAAGTATGGTGTTGTACATGCTAGAGAAGGGCAGAAGAAATAACTTTAACATTGCTACTTCCTGTGCACATCTGGTAGGACATAAAAATTAGCAACTCTCCCTGCCAATTTCTGAAACCACTGAAGTTTCTGTTCCTCCAAATTTTAGAATGTTATCACTAAGCCCACTAATTTAAAAACCAATGAAATGTCTGGTCCTCCAGATTTTAGCATTTTATCACTAATAATAGAAGTCACAATACCACAGTGCTAAAGATACTTCAATCCACTAAAATCCAACCAAGTAAGTGTGGAAGCGGAATGACCCACACAAGAGAACTTCCCCTTCTTCTCCTCCACCCATGTGCCTCCCACATGCTCCAGATCTACTCTGGAGGGTTGGACGAAGACCCAGAGCAGAGCTGAGGGTGTGGTCCCATTCCACTTGTGCAGTGACTTCATTGGGGGAAAAACTGGTGGATTTGAGCATGCTGAACTCTGTGGGATTGTGCCTGCAAATCCCGCAAGCTCTAATGCAGTTGGCAGATGAGGGTATTCCAACAACCTTTTTTAATTTATTTCAGAAATGGGAGTCAGGTTGCAAAGTCATGCTGGTGTTTGTTTGTTTTTCTCACAAGAACATGTAATCAAATGCACCGTGATAAAACTCTGAATTCCCCAAATATTTTTGCCATGCTTAAAACCTCACAAAGAAATTAGTTACGTGGATATAGAAGCTTTGCATACAATTTGGTTCCAAGCAAGAGATTTCACATCCCGCAGCAAATGGTGGTTGAGAATAATTCCTTCCTACATTGCAGCTGGGAGAGGTAATAATAATTAAAGATTAGTCTGTTCAATAGTTAGCTCCACTGAATCAAAGCAAATCGTTCAGACTACTTTCTTCAGTATTCTGAACTTGGAGTCCTTTTTTTAGCCCTGTATTCTTCCCAAAATATTTTGGCTTTCCAACAGCCTCTTTAATTATTGCCTCTGCAGTTAGCTGACTGATTCATTATAACGTTGGCTGTCTTAGAAGTCTTGCGGCTTTTTAAAACTTAAATTATATGATACCTCTGGATATGTGATAGTGATAATGGCAAACTCCCTATAGCTGAAGTACATTGGAATTCCTGATTCCATGTAGGTGCTTTCATATTTGGTCAGATAAGGAGTAGGCATATAAAACACAGTATAGCGCTTTCCTTTCCTCACTTCCCTGAATTCTGGGAGGTTCCAGGGTGATCCTTTAAAGTTTCCTTATGAGAAGCAAAAACTGGACAGTTATGTTGCTCGTTTATTAAATTACTTATTTGCCGGTATGTTGAGCAAGGCTAGAAGGCTGGTGCTAGAAATGGCAAGTCCAGAAAGAGTGAGAGACAACATTTTTGTCTGGGCCTTCAACTCTCTAGCCTAGTAGCCTAGTAACCTTATCACAGTATCAGTCCCCCTCAGTGTGATGCAACAGCATTTGAATGAGGAGCTGGCGGTCCAGAATGTCTGGCTGTGAGGCAAGGACGATTTACTGTGCCACTGTGACTCCACATTTCTGGCCAATGCTAAAGTAAGCCTCATGTGGGCTGGTGCAGTCTAAAAGTCAGGATATGAAACCTCCTCTTAATGTTCCTATGCTTGGGAGGGATGAGTGAATGATAACCTTAAATCTACAGTTATGAGGGCCAATGCTAAAACCCCCCTAAAATATAACCCTTTGGGTTGTATTCAGTTCCAGTCCTACTCAGAGTAGAACTCTTTGAATTCATGCCCATGACTAACCAAGGTAGATTAATTTCAACAGGCCTACTCTGTATACTGGTTGGATACAACCCATAGCATATTACACTGGTAAAAAAAATGGCTCTCAATCAATGCCCCTTTCCTCACTTACCCAAAAGAATATTGCAAAAATTAATTTCCTTCTAACGTTACGAGCAAAGATGGTCTAGAATGCTTTTGGCATCCTACAGACTATGCCAAGCTTACTGAATATTGTTTTCTTTCACATATTGTTTTCTTCTGCATAATATTACAAATATTTTAGACACTTTATTTGAGAATTGTTGTGTTTTAGTTTTCTCTGAATGGGAAGTAAAAATGTAGTTTATGGTCATTACTTGGGATTTTTATTTGTTTCATATAAATAGAGCTCAAGTAATCCAACCTGAAACCAAATTGTTTTGAATTTGAATATCAGTGCATGAATGTATCATGTTGAAAACTGAGTGTTGTCCAAACCTGGAGGCTGTTAATTTGTAAGAGATTGCCAGGGATCTATGAGGTTGGGGATATGAAGGCAAAACAATTAAAATTTATCCTCCAGCTCTTCCAGGCAAATGTATTTTCTGCTGAATTCCCATTGGTACTTGTCAGGAGATATAAATATAAGGATGGCCCAAGAACGTAGCACAAATTTTTGGTTATCTAGCAATTCCCTGTCAGTACCATTTTCAGAATCGTGAGTATCTTTGCTGAAACAATGCACACCTCTGGTTTTCGTAGTTACAGCCCAGCATGTGACCTTACCCTGAGGAAGAGGGTTGAAATAAAATCTAATTAAAACCCATTAAGTGGGTTATTTTGAAACATTAGGAAGTGAACAATGTGCTGGTAAGGTTATTGGAAATGATGCTATGATTGTTAAAGTTAACTGAACATGCCTCTTTTTTCATGGGGAGGCTCCAAGGGAGGATTGAGATAGAATATGGCAGCTGTGAAACATTGCAGTGCTCCTGTTTTGCGTGTAATTCAAGAAGTTGAGTTTGAACTCCTGCTTCTGTTCTGGCCCAGATTTGCTGCAGACCAACAGGGGCATTTAGGTATTTAGTACTGGAACTTGCCAAAATGTGTGGCATCTCTTATCAAAGTACCAGAAGAAAAGGAATATGAATGAAGCTCTCTCATGTGGATAGAGGAATGGTATGGAACTGTAGGTGTTGCTCACACTCAAAGCAAGTCAGTGCACAGGTGTTGGTTATATAGCACAGAAGGCCAGCCACATGTTGCCACCTATATGTATGGCCCTAATTTGCAGTGCATTTCTCTTAATAAATTAGGATGGCTCCTGCAGGAGAGCAGATGGAGTAAAGCTGTTTCTTGATTGCTTTCATATTTGCGTAAGCAATACATCACCATAGCTCAGCAGTGTGGCTCCATGACAACTAATCTGGCTGGTTGCAGTTTTTACTTGAACATACCGCCTTGTTTTATGCGTGTGTCTTCTGTGTACATAAAAGATATGGAAGAAAAATACGTGATGCCCAACCGTCTGCAGAGAGCCAACAATCAGGTGCTTGTAAGAGCTGCAGGTATCTTCAAATAGAAGCTTTATTTTTCGAAACCTTGAGGTGTTGTTTTCATAGCCATACTATGCTGATGCATACTTGGATCAGAGGAGGCTGCATATGTCTCTCCCCTGGGGAGCATTTCTCATGTTGCTCAACCAGCGATCATGAGCATGACAGAATATAGAGCCTGCAAAAAAGAGGCTGCAGTGTTCTAAGCAGTCGTGTGATTCCACCATCTTTAACCTGGATTCATATGACGGCATGATTAGATGCTACAGTTTACCAGCAAAGAGAGACTTTGTGAGTAACTTGGTTGCATACAAGTTGAAACTACTTTTTAGTTTGTGTGTGTGTGTGTGTGGTGTGTGTGTGTGTGTGTGTGTGTGGTGTGTGTGTGTGTGTGAGAGAGAGAGAGAGAGAGAGAGAGAGAGAGAGAGAGAGAGAGAGATCCAGACCTTTCAATTCTGAAAGAGAGAATTTTCTCCAGGTTAACCCAGTGGAATTGTAACGCTTAGCATGGTTCACGTATCATGGTAACCCAGCGACTGTTTAGATTCCAGCTGAACAGCAAGAAAACCATGCAACACTGGGTCAAGTGTTCATGAATTAATCAGTTCATAGCAATAAGCAGCAATAAAAGCACATTCAGAGCAAATTATACCTCATGCGCTGCCCATCTGCATTAAACCAGGTGGTCAGTCCTACCCCAGTAGCAAAGAACCAAGGTGGATCAACATCTCAGATATCTGTTGTTGAAGAACAAGGATTCTTTCCAAAGGTGTCAATGTTTAAATCAGTGTGATACATATGAAAATCAGTAGTTGGAGGCACAGCAAGCAATGCACATTGTTAACCCAAGGCATGGATACACAGGCAGGGCATGTGATCCATCTTAAGACGTTGATCCAACACCAACACCCCTTGCTATCCTATATAAAGGAATGGGGTGGAAAGTCCAGCACTCTGCCTAGAAGGTGGAATCTGCTCCATCTGTTTACACCTCATTTGGTATCTGCAGGACTTTGGTGATAGGGGAGGTGTCTCTGCCCCCTGAGGGACAAAACGCCCCCCTCTGGAAAGGCAGGCCTAGACTCTGCGGTAGGTGGTACAATAGGTGTTGTGGGTGTGTCAGAGATAGTATCTGATGGCTGTGGAGAGTGAGGCAGGGTGAGGCGACAGGTTAGGCAAGAGAGCAGATTGAGGGAATCCCCACACATACACTTGGATCCTCCCCAAGATCCTTAGTAATAGGCTTCCCCGGGGCAAGCAGAGACAAGCAGGATCCCTCCCTCAGGTCCCTGGCAAACCATCTATCTGCATTGTCTTGACTTGGCCCCCAATGACTGTCAGGTCTCCTCAGACACACATGGTCATGCCTGCTCTTTGGTTCTATAGCAATGAAGAGAATGGAGCCAACCTTATTTGGTTTTATTTTTAATGCTCATCTCTGTGCTTATCTGGCTTCCTGGATCTCTGACCTGACTCCAGTTCAGACTGGTTTTAAGAGGCAAAACATCCCATATGGTCCAAATTAAGTGTGTGTAATGGTCAACAGCATTTTGCCCTATTAACAGGAGTAGTTGCTTTCACAGATTTCAGAAATCATTTTGAGCAAATCATCTTGGTAGGTTTAGCCATCTTAGTTGCCCCAGATAGGAGCTTGGCACACTTATTTGCATTTGCTGTATGTTGCAACAAATATAACTATTATTTATTCATTTGCAAAATCATCCGAGTTGTGGCTAGTTACTTAATACCTGCTGAGGCACCGCAAGAAAATGGCCATTGTGCCCTTGACCACAAATTAGTCAATTTATTTTTACTTTACTGTCTTACCTGAAATCCAGCATGTAGACCATCTTCCAACACATGGAGGTTTTCTATTCCCAACCTTCCTCTGACTTTGCCTTTCCCACTTAGATCCATGCTCTCTCACCCTAGGAACTTGTTCCAGCCGTCGGGGTGGAGGTTCAGACATCACAGAGCCAAAGATTTCGTCTTGGTCCTCCCTGGTCTACACACAACGCATTATTCATTGTCCTATCCTGGAGTCAATTTTGCAACAAAATAAAATTCTTTCCATTTTTCCACAGATGCAGATTTATTTCTACAATCCTGATGATTTTGACAGCTTTGGGACAGCGGTCCAAGAGAAAAGAATAATAGGAGCCATGGCTGTGTTTTTTCAGGTAAGTTGCTCGTTGACCCAAACTCTGTGAAGCCAAGAGGTAGCAAAGTTTTCCCTCCCCACACCTCCTTTCTTTATCATTACTGTTGTTGTTGTTATTCATTGAGTTGGTTCTGCTTTAATGGATGCATCTGTTTTCTCATTCACACCTGTCTAAATGAAGGATATTTTCTATTGTCTGCTGTGTGATTTAAAATGTAAATAAGTGTGTTTAGAAACATAATGGAAATCTTTGCATGAATTATTCTGATTTTTATAGCTGCTTGACTGGTGCACAGATTGGAGAACACATTTATCATAGAACTTACCTTGCTATTGAAGCATGTTGCTCAGGTTCTTGAAATATTAACGGGCCTCTTAGGCTGGAAGAAAACTTTAAATTCAGATGCAACTTGCCAGCATATTAATCAATATCCTCAGTTTTCCTGTCCTCCCTCCCTCCCTCCCTCCCCAATCTCTCTCTCTCTCTCTCTCTCTCTCTCTCTCTCTCTCTCTCTCTCTCCTGTAGTAGCATCTTATTATAAATTGTCATGGCAACTAAATATCTCAAGGAAATCAGGTTTTCCAAGTCAGTGGATTTATGGAGCCCCTTTTTATAAAATGCTTTTTGAAAGAATGTGAATGTTCAGTTAGCTCATTTACAGGTTCAGCACACCTGAGGACTTGCGGTACTTTACAGGGGCCGCTGCTTATGATGGCTGACAGGTCAAGTCAAATTGAAGGGCTGTTCAGCTTCTTTGTCTCATTATATAGGAGAAATGGTTTTCCTTTTCTGAGTAAAGGATAAATTAAGGTGAAAGTGACGGTACAACCTTCTTCCGATAGGCTATCGCAAATTCAGGCACAGGCGCCTTTCAGTGGAACACATCTCAAACAATACTCAAACTTTTGGGAAAAACACCTGTCTTTTCTTAGCCATTGTATTTGCTTTTACATCCACACTTCCTTAAGGGCTCAATTTCTTTTTACCACAATTGATAAAATATAGCAAGGGAAACATACCAACATCTAGCCCAAATCAGTAAATATGCTTGATAGAAATAATTTTCTAAAAGTTCTTCTGTTTTATATGGCAAGATAGTTTTCTGCTGAAAGATCATTGGAAACATAGCTGCCAGCTTTCAGATTTGAAAATAAGGGATCAGCAGCCTTGAAAATAAGGGATCAGCAGCCTCACCTGTCCCAGGGACAGTCTACGGGATATCTAACAATCCAGGATAGCAGCGGGAAGCAGCGGGAAATGGCACTGGGATAAGGGAATTTCCCGCAAAAAAAAGGGAAGGTTGACAGCTATGATTGGAAGATCGGCCATAAAGGGCGTCTTTCTCTGCTTGTCAGTGTTCTCACTGCTTCACTTGACCTATCTTGGAGATTGTAGTGGCATAGTAGGAAAGGGACATTCTTTCTTAGGAGCATAGGGTTAAGTCTAACCCTTAGAGTGAAGCAATTTCTTCTCATGCAATGGAACCCCTCCCTGCCCCACATGCCCTCTGCATCACCACCAAATCCTCTCCAGAAAATTGCAGGGAAACCCAGAGCAGATTTGAATAAGGTATGTGGGGGAAGGAGATGTAGGGGATGTTGATACATGACCAAAAGTTGGCTACAACCTATAGGTTACACTAGGAATGGGATTGTATTTTTTGTCAGTTGTGCTATGAAGCTAAACAAAAATCACTTGTATTACTGCTTTTTGAACCGGGCATTATTTTACTTTTGTAGGTGTGCTTTCTGTCTCTGACTTGATACTCACTTTGCTTATAATGTTGTTTTCTATTCATTTCCATTCATTTGAACAAGATAGTTTTAAAAATAAACCACTTGACATTAAACCAAGTGTTTCAACAGCTAGAAAGGTAATTGGCCAAATTAATTCAGTCAGAGATACCAGAGACAGAAAGGTGAAAATATTGTACTTTGTGAAACTTGCCTCCACAGTTATATATGTCTATAGACATTTATAAGGTGTATATATATATAAAAAAGCGTGTAGCAGCAGAGATTTCATGGAGTCAGTTTGCGATGGCAGGTGGTTAAGAAATTTTCATATTTGTTATCTTCTGCCACCTGATAAACATGTGGCATCTATTTTATTTCCAGAAGAAGTTGTCTTTTATTTAAAGTCATGAATGTGTCTTTTAAAGACACAATTGAACTGTGTTTTTATCTTAATAGATCTTAGGAGCAATAATAAAAAGGAGCAGTGCTCTAAAATGTGTTGTAGGAAAAGATTTGTTGTGAGTCTTGGTCGATATAAATTGATTAGACACATGAACTCAGGTAGGGTGTTTTTTTGCTACTGCTGGTTTTATTCGTGTTTGATCATTTTTCCTTGTGTTCTGTTGTATTTTAATATATTTGTTTTGACGTACAATGCCTCAGGAAAGTTTGCTTTTAAAGGTGTCCTGTATCACTGTTAAATAGATAGCAGAAGTTGTGGGTGGGGGCTGGAGAATGCTGCTGTGGGGCATAGCAGTGGGGCAGGGTGAGGCACATAGCCAATGGAGTTCCAGATTGGTGGCATTGGTTTCCCAGATGCTGCCACCATCAGCTTCTTTCACCACAGCACCACCCTGGTGAACTATAGAACCTTAGTCAATGGAAAAAATCCTGTTTCGCCTGGAAAGCGTAGGTTTCTAAGTTCAGTGAAACCATAAAGGTTATTTGTAGCACGCCTTTCAGCAATGTCAGGCCTTGTTATACAATCTAAAACCTTCTGGTGTAGTTTAGTCGCAGATCCAAAGATCTTACCCATCCATATGTGTGAGCCCTATAAATAAGTAAGCATGAACTATATTTTGTTTCTATAGTTCCCCACCCCGTGTGTGTGTGTGTGTGTGTGTGTGTGAGAGAGAGAGAGAGAGAGAGAGAGAGAAACAGGTGGGGTTCTGGTTTGAGCTAGCTTTCTGCAGTTAGGAATAAACAAGAATTAAAAAAAATGATACTCATGTATTTTGTTTACTGTTTATTTTATGTATAGCCCATATGTACCAATAAACAGTTTAATAAAACCAATAGTCAACAAAACTGGAATACAGTGGTGCCTCGCAAAATGAAAAGAATCTGTTCCGCGAGTCTCTTCGTCTAGCAGTTTTTTCGTCTTGCGAAGCAACCCTATTAGCGGTTTAGCGGATTAGTGCTATTAGCGGCTTAGCGGCTAAGTGGCTATTAGCGGCTTAGAAAAAGGGAGAAAAAAGCGGGAAAAATCTCAAGACTCGCAAGACGTTTTCGTCTTGCGAAGCAAGCCCATAGGGAAATTCATCTTGCGAAGCGCCTCAAAAACGGAAAACCCTTTCGTCTAGCGGGTTTTTCGTCTTGCGAGGCATTCGTCTTGCGGGGCACCACTCCAGTGGGTTTTTCTGGGGGGACTCAGGGGTACACATAACCCTAAACATTTTGTGAATCTAAGTTTGGCCTCATTGAGGGGCAGTACTTCAATATGAGTAGGAAAATGAGAGTACCCCTAAACATTTTTTAGGCAAGGGGGGGGGGAGCACTGGTGAGATGCACTATTATACCTTCTTTCTCAGTCTCTATACATACACACTCACCCATTTACTTACATTCCGTCTTCTGATGGATTTATCTGCAAGCCACTTTAGGACCCAATCTTGGCTGAAAAGCACACCCACCAACTGAGAATCATGGAGTGGATAGGAGACTTTGAATATTACTATCGTATCTAGGCTACCAGCAGAGGATTTCAAGATCCATGTACTATGCACCAATTGGCTAAGGTGCATGCCTGAGACTTACAACATAGGAAATGAAGACGGAGAATAGAATAGTTCTGGAAATCTGGGAAACAAATTACAGTCGCCTCAGCCATGGGGCAGTTCTGGTCTCAGTGTTCTATTGTTGGAGACGCTATACTGTGGGTCATATTAGCCAGACATGGCCAACTCTGTCTCCTCCCACTTGCCAGAATTGGAGTTTTGGGAGGTCGGGATTTGCCCTAGTGGCTGGATCCACGTTCACACTCCTACCTCTCACTACAGTGGTACCTCGGGTTAAGTACTTAATTCGTTCCAGAGGTCCATTCTTAACCTGAAACTGTTCTTAACCTGAAGCACCACTTTAGCTAATGGGGCCTCCTGCTGCTGTCACACCGCCGGAGCACGATTTCTGTTCTCATCCTGAAGCAAAGTTCTTAACCTGAAGCACTATATCTGGGTTAGCGGAGTCTGTAACCTGAAGCGTATGTAACCTGAGGTACCACTGTACTATGAGAAGGCTGCTTAATGGACTTGGATTTGCATTGTTATACTTTTACAACACCCACACAGCATGTGAATATCGTCCTCACCACCTGTCTACTGAGTCTATGGCTATATGATTACATATCACTGCTCTGTTTTACTGCTTGGCTTAAAAGTTTAGTTTTGTTGGGTTTTTTAAAAGTAAAAACTAGTGGAAGCTAAATTTGCAAAGGGGGTGGGTTGGGGGAATTAAGTGACCAGTGTTTAGAGTTTCAAATATCACAAAGCTTTGAAAGTCATGCTGAATATCAGAATATATTTCCCTGAGTTCCTGTAGGCTATTTCTATGCTCCATTTGGTTTCCATTGTGGTTGTAATCTCTGCTGCATATTGCATGCTGAAACATCTCACTGTGAGTGGGAGTTAGTGAACCATGTCTTAGGAAGACCTCATGAAATAAAAAGGTTTCTCCCTAAGCTATTACAGGTTGAATGCTCCTTTTAACCTTGTTTTATGCAGCATTACGGAAATATTCTTACTATTACTGAGATTTCACTGTAGTCTCTGCCTGGAAACTTCTAAATTAAAAAAGAAGTCCCCACCCACCCACCCTACCCTATGGACTTGCTGCTTTTATACCCCTTTGCGTACAAAAATACAAGGCATCGAAGCACCAGTAATTCAGAGCTATTAATAACGATTAGTGCCAGACATAGTTTACCCTGTACATTTTTTTAAACATGTCATTGTGAGACCTTGTTAATACAGTGGCCTCTTACACATCACTAAAAAGGACATTGATTAGCATAGTATCTGCATATGCTAATTTATACATATTGATACAGGTGCCGAAAAAATCATTAGAATTTAAATAGGAATGCAGTTTATTTCTTTCCGTACTGAGGAAGATTACCAGGTGCTGTTGGGCAATTGGGGGGCTTCTGCTCTCTCTTCTTTGAGGTTTTTACCTTTACAGTGGTACCTCGGGTTAAGAACTTAATTCGTTCTGGAGGTCTGTTCTTAACCTGAAACTGTTCTTAATCTGAAGCACCACTTTAGCTAATGGGGTCTCCTGCTGCCGCTGCGCCGCCACTGCACGATTTCTGTTCTCAACCTGAAGCAAAGTTCTTAACCCGAGGTAATATTTCTGGGTTAGCAGAGTCTGCAACCTGAAGTGTATGTAACCCAAGGTACCACTGTAATCTGGTCTTGGACAACACAGCTCTTCAAAAAGAAGGCTCCTTCAGATAAGAATTGTTCTCTGTAAAATAGGACGCTATAGCCTCCCCACAGATTGCCGTTCAGCCTTAGGCTGAAGAGCTGCAGAATGGGGATCCCTTCTAAGGAATAGGTTCTACTGTACAACTACTCTTACTGTCAAAATATTTCTCCTAATGCTGAAGCAGAATTTAACCCTCTTGTAACTTGAGCCAACTTTAGGCCTTCCCCCTTGAGCAGCAGAGAACGTTATCTTAGTAATTGTTAACAGTGTCATTTAAGTGGCAACGCATGGCAAGAGAGGAGGCCGAGGCAGAGAAAAAAGTGCCTTGCCTAAACCCACATTCTTTGCCACTACTGCTTTCTCTCAACTCTTTAGCAATAGCTGCAAATCTTTTCTTTATATTTATATTCTATATTTAGTGTTACATTGTACCATGTAATTATTGGTGGCACTTTTAAAAAGTAAGAACCCTCAGGTTTGGTTTTTTTGTTGGTTTTTGTTGGGTCTTGTTTAATAATTTAGCCTTAGCCATATTAAAGTCTTCTTACTCAGTTCATTAGGTTTCAAGGACAATTGGCAACAGCCAGTACATTGGGATTGAAATGAGTGAAATAAAAAGATATTATTGCACCCTTATTTTGTTAGCAATGAGTGCATATCGCACCGTTCAGCCCTTAGAAGGGCCTGTGAGGTGGCTTGCAGTTTTATAAAGAAAGGCAGACGTTGATATTTACAATTACAATTACAAAAAACAGAGCCATGAAACGTATGGGCAATCAGAGAGCTTTGCGGCACATTAAAAGAGTCAACAATTTTGTTATGGCAGAATTTTGTTCAGTTGGTCCCTTCATGGTTTGTCTGCCTGCTTGTGTGAAGGGAAGAGGAAGGCAGGGGTGTTCAGGCTGCATACACTAGCACACAACTAATTCACATTGTGGCTCACTAAACCATACTTTATGGCTTAGTGCTACATGCAAATGGTGGCAATACTGGGCAAGATATCTTGTAGGACCCCTGGTATAAGGCAGCTTCCTAGGTTCCCCAGTTAGTTTTGTAAAAAGAGAGAAGAAGCTCTTGTACCAGTTTCCAAGCTGCTTTTAGAATTTGAGAGGAATGTAAACAGTCGCTTCGGGGGTTCTGAGTGGCAACTTCTTGGGTAAAATTCAATTGCGGATTGTGACTGTGGACTATATTTTTAAATGTTCTCCGAATATTCCACTCAGAAATGTCACTTCCAGCAGCTGTCAGTACCGATAACCTGATGAATGAATAAAATTACAAGGTTAAATATAAAGAAAAATCTGTACAGCTGCAAGCTGCATGTGTCCGTAGGTGCTTAGCTTACTTTGTTTCAGAATGTGGTTACACACTCCAAGCGGCAATTTTGTGAAAATAGCTCTGCAGGGGCTTCGCTGCCTCTCCTCAAGGATTCCAGCCAACCTTCTTTTTCAGCTTGGAAGTAAAAGAATGTTTTGATCTCAAATCCTGTGAACCATGAACAAGGTGCAAATATTAAAATTTACATCACATATGAATTTTGTTTTTTAACGGCCATTTCTACAACACATTAAGGCTTTTGTTTAATCTTCATGACAAGTTTTTCAAAGCTCAGGTAGGTGGCTGTTCAACTGGAGTTCGATTCATTGTCTTCTTCTTCTTTGGCGATCACTTGTAGCCAAGATTGTCTTCCATAAACACGGTTTTAACAGTGAGTCCGTAAGTGACTGTGGAGGCCAATTTTGTTTTTGTTTTTTTTTAAAAAAAATAATATTTATTGAGGTTTTAAAGGTTACAGATAAAACAGAAAAACACCAAATTAAACAAAAAACAAAACAATGTATCACATTAAAAAAAAGAATACCATACAAATAAAAAAAGGGAAAAAGGGGAAAAAAATTAAGAAAAAAGGAAAAACAAAAGCAAGAAACACATCAAACCTTCACATAATATATCTTTAATTTGCTTGTTTCCTTGACCTCCTCCCACCTCCCTTTTTTGTATTCTAATTCAGTTAAATACTTCAGCAAATCCTTTCCCTCTTTTTCTCCTTAAAATTAATATATCTATTTGAACTTAAACTCTTAAAACATTTCCACTAGGGTTATAAAAATTTCATTCCACGATTTTTCTCTCCCTCATTAAATTTTTACAAAATTTCCAAATATAAACTTTAAATTCCCAATCTTCTTCCACCGTCTCCTCTCCCTGGTCTCGGCCTCTGCCGTCCCTTCTGTCAACTCCAAACTGTCCATCAACCTGGAGATCTTATATCCGAGGCTCTTAACTCTTCTTCACGTCCCTTCTGCCGATATTCTTCATAACCTTTAGTGCTAAAAAGCAGATCTCGGGGGAGCTCCATCCCAACAATGCCTTTATTCCTTCTTAACAGGACAGCCAGATTTCCATAGTTAAAGCTAGGATCCATAAAGCATTCCAAATCTTGTTTCAAAATTCCTCCAAGTCCAAATGCCCCAAAAGCTCCAATCTCCTCCTGACCCAAATCCATATCCCAAAAGTCAATTGATCCCTGCATTGGGGAATCTCTCCAACTTTCCTTTTCCAGACCAGGCCAGGCTCCAATCTTCAAGATCTGGCTTTTTCTAGTTTCAATCATAAAGGGCCTCGATTTGTAATCCTCAGTTTGCATCTGTAAGGTTAAGGCTCCCCCTTGTATTTCTTTAGGTTCGACCACAGCAACTTTCTCCTTCTCCTTTTCAACGATTTGTTCAGTCATGATAGATTCCTGTGCCGGATCCTTGACAACTTCTGTGTTGATACCCACTTTTGATCCCAAGATGTCAATTTTAGTAGCCATAGCATCTATCTGTTTATGAAGCTTTTCCAACAAATAGTTTGTCTTATAAAATGCAGACACTAAATCTTCCCTAACCGACATTCTTGGGATGTTCAAGGTCAAATTCTGGTTTCTCACAGTCCTTATCTTACAGCTGGATGCCTCCGCTCCACTCTTGTAACAATTTCAAAAACTCAGTCCTTTCCAACACAGATCCAAAGGTGAAAAATAGTATCAATTTTCAGTTACTTTTTCTTCTTTTAAAACGCAGAAGCGGACAATGGAAACAGTATCTTTCTCTTGTAGTTAGCTGTCAAATATGTACTGTTCACTGTCAATGGACTTTTTTCTTTTTTTTTCTTTTTGCAGCCCGTTCCCAGGTTCAGAAACGTGGTAATTTAGTTTTCCACTCTCTCCTGCAGGCACGCTTGGTCAAAAATTTCCCCCTCTTCCCCTGCTTCCAAGGGGGGTTTAATAGTTTCAATCAATGGAAGTTTGATCCTTTACATGAAGCTTTCCAAAACCTTAGCTTACGAATACCGTATTTTTCGCTCTATAACACGCAGCTGACCATAACACGCACGTAGTTTTTAGAGGAGGAAAACAAGAAAAAAATATTCTAAACGAAACAGTGGATATATGATTTTTGTGGTTCATGCTGTGGCCACAGACATGTGATCTGACGGTGAGTTTGGGGTAGCCCAATGCAAAAATCCTGAGGATCCATGTGGATCTATGCTTTGTAACCACGTTTTTGCGCCATTGCGGCCCCATGAAACAGTGGGTGCGTGTGTTTTTTGGTGCAGGCTGTAGCCATGGATATGCTATGTGATCTGATGATGAATTTGGGGTGACCTAGTGCAAAAATCCTGAGGATCCATGTGGATCCGTGCTTTGTAACCACGTTTTAAGTGGGGAGGGAAGGAAAAGAACTCAAGGGACAAGGAGCACGCGTGGGGGGTGTGGAGAAGGATGCTGCTGATAATGCAGGAGAGGCTCCTCTCCGGCTTTGCTCCTTTAGAACAAGCAGGCTCTGCGTCTCTCCCTCCTCCCCGGCAAGGAAACCATGATAGTAACCACTCTGAGACAAATCAAGAAAAATTGCGACCAACACTCTCCCCCAACAAGCGCAGTGAGGTCAAAACACACACACACGCAGAGAGGGAACTGGCCCTAAAGTCGCAGGGCGCTGGGGGAGTGAATGGGAAGCAAGAGAAGAAGGAGCCCTCACACACACAGAGACACACAGAGTGTCAATTCTAAAGTCGGAGGGACAGCGCAGGGAGAGTGAACGGGAAGCAGGAGGAGGAGAAGGAGCCCTCTCTCTCACACACACACACAGACACACAGAGTGTCAATTCTAAAGTCGGAGGGAGAGCGCAGGGGCGCAGGGAGAGCGAAGGGGAAGCAGGAGGAGGAGAACGATAGCTCAAGGACACACACACACAGCCCCTACAGTGGCTAATCCAAAATCGGACAGCAAAAAACTGCAGGCAGGGACAGAGAGTACGGGGTTGTTTTAAAGCAGCCAACCCCGCTCTGCTTCTCTCCCTCCTCCCGGCTAGGCTGGCTGAAAAGCTTTGCTGCTACTTAGCAGATCAGTGGGGAGGAGAGAGGAACATAGAGGACAGGGTTGTTTTAAAGCAGCCAAGCCCACTCTGCTTCTCTCCCTCCTCCCCAACTCGGCTCGCTGACAGGAGCCGCTTACACCTGCTTTGCTGTTTCAAAGCAAGCCACGGACTGCTCACAACTGCAGCAGATTCCCCCGCCATCTGTAGGCATTCACTCCATAACACGCACAGACATTTCCCCTTACTTTCTAGGAGGAAAAATCTGCGTGTTACGGAGCGAAATTTACGGTACTTTGCTTCAGTCTATTTACAAAAAGGGGAGGCGGACTTCCTGTTTTGAGCCTTCCCCGTTCGATGCCGAATTAAGGTATTTAGAAATCCAATTTTCCGTTCTACTCACGGGTTGTTGTTTAAAATCCAATTGTCCACAGGAAAAAGTCAGCGCTCTCCGACAGCAGCAATGCAGCTTCACTCCGTGAAAGAAGCAGTCGATTCAAAGCACCGCGCCGCTCACCCCACGTCGCACCGGATTCCCGATACCGGGTCTCCCCGCGAGTTGGGGGGGCGCAAAAGGTGCCAGCCGAATCCCAAGTTCACAGGCTCTTCTGCCTGTGATTTCCAAGGGTCTCCGCCTTGTGGAGGCCAATTTTGGATCCACACGCCCTTCCACAGTGGGGACATTGTAGTTCAGGCTAGACAAGGCAGATTGGAATTTGGCTCGTAAGTGAGTTCGCACAAACCCCTCCATGCAGTTGGGCAGAGTCTCTTTCACTGAGGAGCTCCACCCATGTACATCTATATTGGCTTAGAACTTCTTCCAAAGCCCGTTTAATCTATGGATGTTGGGAAAGTGTGGCAGTGGGTTGGGCTAGATTACACGGTGCACTCCACACATTCTTTCAACATGTGGATGCGATCTTGTGAACCCTTCTTCTACAAGCAATTTGTGCATTAATACGGTTGCACATGTTTCATCACCTCAAGTGTTTTCAAGTTCTTCTCATTTATCTTCACAGCACATTTGATGTCACGTAGGAGTCTGCAGCCTGAATCAGTCTTGTCAACATTGAGCTTGGTGGACTAATGGTCTGGTGTGCTATAAGACAAGTCTCTTGTTCTTTTATTCCTTCCTCACTCAGGTGGAAAGGCAGAGACTTAACCATGGCCAAGCTAAGGCTAAACAAGCAACAGAGGTGTTGTTTTAAATAAAGGAGCCATGGTTTTAAAGAGAGTTAAGCAGGAAGCAGCTTTGTAGCAGAATTTCATTTGAAATATGAAGCCTTAGAGAAGAAAATTCACCTCAGAAGAATGTACAGATAGAAGAGCCTTCTTGACGCTGTTTACTAAACTTTTTTATAGTTTTACTGACTTTCTCTTGTCGCAATTCCCTTTTACAGGATTCTAGACTGTAAGTTTCCATATTTTGCCCTCAGTTTGGCCATTATAAACCCCACGTAGGCATGTCTAAGTCTGATAATATCTTTAGCTGCTGTCACCATAAAGTCTTGAACCTGTGTCCTTTAGCTGAGAGTGTGGTTCTGTGGTGTTTGGGGATGGGAATTTCTATACCATGCAGCATTTCAAAGTGGCAGGGCTCAACAGGGTCTTTTTCAACCATTCTCTTAAAAATTGTACCACTCTACCTACTTTTTGGGGGACGCAGGTGGTGCTGTAGGTTAAACCACAGATCCTAGGACTTGCCAATCAGAAGGTCTGTGGTTCGAATCCGCACGACGGGGTGAGCTCCCGTTGCTCGGTCCCTGCTCCTGCCCACCTAGCAGTTCGAAAGCACGTCAAAGTGCAAGTAGATAAATAGGTACCGCTCCGGCATGAACGTAAATGGCGTTTCCGTGCGCTGCTCTGGTTCACCAGAAGCGGCTTAGTCATGCTGGCCACATGACCCGCAACCTGTACGCCGGTTCCCTTGGCCTATAGAGTGAGATGAGCGCACCAACCCCAGAGTCAGCCACGACTGGACCTAATGGTCAGGGGTCCCTTTACCTTTACCTTTACCTTTACCTACTTTTTGGAAGACAGGAGTGCCTGGTGTGCTCTGGTCCATGAGGTCACAAAGAGTTGGACACGACTAAACAATAACCTACCTTTATTCTGCTGAGGAATTTATGCAGTTGCCATGATCAGATAGTCCAGTAAGCATCTGGAAATACATTACCCAGGACAGAGTAGAAACAGAGAGGAATGAATAAATATTAGGAAAGGGGTGTTGAGTTAGGCAGAGTTCAAAATCAAAGCATAGAAGGCATAATGGAGGAAAGCAAGCAGACTGCAGCCACAATATCAGTAACTGATTGCTGATATCAGGAAACCATGAAGTTTATTAAGGGCAGTGTTCTCCAACCTGGAGCCCTCCAAATATTTTGAAATCTAGGACATCCATTCCAACTGGCTGTAGAAGATTGACCAAAGGACTACTGTAGAAAATGCTACTTGTAACAAAATTCTACCATGGAAGAAAGGAGGGCTGTGTTGTTCCCTTTCCTTTCTAACCTGATGGACGGATGCTTCAGCCTGAGGATGGACCTGCATGTGACATGTAGTTCCATGATTTTGAGGTGGGGGTTTGGTTATGCAATGCTGCCCCGTGGCTGTAGCTTGACCTTGAAAACCAGAAACAGAGTGAGAAGGGCTTTTGAACTCTCCCTCCCTTCCTGAAAATTACAGCAAAGGGAGCGAGTGAATAAGTGAGTGAGGGGGGGGGGATGCTTTAACACCTTCTAGGTAAAATATACCAGTACTGTACACATATCTCTTTCTAATGCACTTTAGCAGTCTCCTGACCTCAAAGTCATGGGACTTAGTTCAGTGGCATCCAGTATCGAGACTCCAGAGAAATGGTTGATGATGGAACATTGTTGACATATATAAGAATTATGTTTGTGTAGTTATGCAAGCAAGAGTGCTGAGTGGTGTCCGAGATAACTTGAGTTGCTAGTTTGTGTGTACACACACACACACACACACACACACACACACACACCTTGTTTTGTTTATTCTTTTCTGCCTGTGCTCTGACAGCAGGCATTTGGAGTCCTTGGATCATGATGGCAGCAACCTGCTGTGTTCTGAACTTTTCTGTCCACAGGTTGACTGTGTGGTGTAAGAAGATAACATTCTATAAGTGCACATTTAGAGCTCCCTTTTGTGGTATGAACAGTTGCATGGTAAATTTTAGTATGGCACGAGAACATGAAAACTCAGACCTTGGCTGCGTTGTCTCCAAAATGTAATATCTTAATTTGAAATCCCGTTGTGGAATGAGACTCTTAATGCCTGTTGAGTTACAGCATGCATGATACCTAGTAGGATTTTCAGCCGCTGAGATTCAGATCGACCTGGAAATTTCTGAACGATAGGGGAAATAAACAGTGACCTGATATCCCCATAGAGGTCGCAGTGTAGCAACACGTGTGAAGCCGTTTCCACCTCTTTCAGACCACATGGGCAGACTCGTTCAGCATAGGGTTTGCCCACGTATCTGCCCTTTAGTAAGGCAGATGGCAGTACATCAAATCTGGTAAGGGTAAACGCCCGCCTGTATTTTGCGATTTGTAAATCCAGCAAATATGGTGTTAGATTGAACCCTTTTCCATAATCTTGGATAGCTGGATATTTATCTATCTTGCTCATATGGTCCTGAAGCTCTACATCTCCTATTCGCTGGCTCACCATCCTTTTAGCCTTTTCAAAACCTGAGGCTATAAGTTCTTGTGGGGAAAGCCCCAGGCCCTTCAATTTTTCATAGAGCAACAATCTCCATTTAGACTGGAACGGGTCTAATAGAGTCAAAGGAGCCACTCCCACTGGGAAAAATATGAGTTTTAGCCAGAAGTGAATCTTCAGGATCCATATCCTGGCATTGATAGGGAGTTGACCTACCTCCAGCCTAATGGCTGTGTTGGAAACACAGGTAGGTAACCCTAGTAGGGAGCGGTAAAATTTAGTTTGTACAGATTCCAGGGACTTGAGTTTTTGACAATTAAATATCTGGGTGCCATACATCAGTTGTGGAAGTATTTTTGCGACAAAGACCTGGGAGGCAGCAGGAACATATTGACCTCCTTTTCTATAAAAGAAACTTATGATAGCTCTAGAAGATCTTTGCGCATTTGCAATGGAATTCTTAATCTGATGGCACCAGGATCCCTTCTCATCAAAGATTATTCCAAGATATCTAAAGGATGTTACTTGCTCAATAGGTTGGTTATTAATTTTCCATTTATGTCGGAGTTTTCTCTTGGAGAACACCATAATTTTTGATTTAGTGTAATTTATTATTAGGTGTTCAGCTTCGCAATATTCTGTAAGAGCTCGTAAAAGTTTTCTTAGTCCCACACAAGAGAAGGAAATAAGTGCCGCATCATCTGCGTACAAAAGGACTGGGATTGGTATATTATTTAGGTTTGGGGGATGAGTACTTGCATCCTCCATCTTTCTAACTAAGGAGTTTATGTAGAAATTAAATAGAATAGGGGCAAGAACACAGCCTTGCTTGACACCATGGAAACTTTGGATTTCCTTTGATAGGTTCCCATAACGGTCACATCTAACACGGATCCGAGTATTTTCATGTAGTCTACGGATGAGAAGCAAAAGACGTCTATCGATGTTTGTGGCACTTAATTTTTCCCAAAGTCTGTGCCGGGGTATCAAATCGAAAGCTGATTTGAAATCTATAAAGGCTACATAGAGGGAGCCTCCTTTCTTTGAGGTGTATTTCTCCACTAGATGTTGCAATACCAGTCCTTGATCTAAAGTTGATCTATGTGCCCTGAAACCAGCCTGGGCTTCCTTAAGGATGTGCTCCCGTTCCAGCCAGTCCGCAAACTTTTCACGTAAGTGAGTTGCGTAAAGTTTGCTAATAATGCTTAAGAGACTGATTGGTCTGCATGATACCAGAACACACACCTGTGCAGTGTCGATGGATATTTATCATAATGTCACTTAGGCTTTCCTTTCGTTGGGTTATTTAATAAATTTATATATCCTCCCCTTTCATCAAAAAGCCACGGGACAGTTTACAACATACAATATAATAAAACAATATAATGTTTTATAACAGAATGCTCATTAAATGGAAAAAAATAAAACTTATATAGATACAATTCATAATACAGTGGTATCTCGGGTTACATACACTTCAGGTTACATACGCTTCAGGTTACATACGCTTCAGGTTACAGACTCCGCTAACCCAGAAATAGTATCTCGGGTTAAGAACTTTGCTTCAGGATGAGAACAGAAATCGTGGTCCGGCGGCGCGGCAGCAGCGGGAGGCCCCATTAGCTAAAGTGGTGCTTCAGGTTAAGACCAGTTTCAGGTTAAGAACGGACCTCCGGAACGAATTAAGTATTTAACCCGAGGTACCACTGTAATAAGCAATAAGCATAAGCAATACATAATGAACAGCAATGTCACCCTATTTCCAGTGTCAACCCCAACTCATCCCCTGAAAAATACAAGATAAATAGTGTAAGTTATTGTCTACTCATCTCAGGTACAACTATAAAACATTTAATAACAGCAGCATGATGAAAAATATTGGGGGGGGGCAGCGGCACCATACCTAAAGTGTAGAAATAGTGCACAAAGTGCAAATACTTCTCTCCCTCTACAACACTAGTTCTTAATCCTACCTCACCACAGAAAATGACAGAGCCTTTCATCTCTTATCTTGGTGCTTTCTTTTCTTCTCAGTCTCTCTCTCTCACCCTGGGAGATGTCCACTTCTGCACTTTTCTCTCGTGGTCCTGTTGCCATCTATCTACCACTTTCAGGGGTTTGCGTGTTAGAGAATCACCAATTCATATGTGTGTGTGTGTGTGTGTGTGTGTGTGTAGATACGTCTTAAGATGAGATGTGCATCCCCTCCCATTTTGTGGAGGCTGGCATTGGTGGCTTGCTAGGAAGCGAATATGAGAGGGGTGTATTCCTAACTGCATCCTTTCTATGACTTTTTGTCTGAAAATAATTTGCACAAAATAATTACATCACTTTCAAGGGAATCTGTTTTCCACCTCACACCAGCTTTTCAGTCAAGTATAGTATGGAGTTCATTCTCTCAACACAAGTTTTGAAGAGAACATTAATTTTTTTATAAAAATCTTAGCCAAATCTGCCCATTATTTTTTCAGTGTTGCTTTGGGGGGATGGCTGTGTGTGTGTGTAGGGGGTATATCTAAAAAGTGGCCCTAACATTATTTTTCTACAAATCTGTCTTTCAAACATAGGAACCAGGTGCATCAGAGCTCAGTAAGTGCTTCAAAATGGTGTTTGAAAAGTGGGGTCAGAACAAAAATACGCTATAGATTATCCCATTGAAGGTAAAATCATGTGTACAATGCTATGCTGGAACTGGTTCTTATAGCTTTTTTGTTTTTGTATTCAATTACCAATCAAATCAATTCAGATCAGCTTATTTTCTGCCACGTTCCATGAAGATGTTGTGTAAGATATTGAAATTCAAAACAAATTCCCTTGTGTTGCATTTGCAAGCCTATATGCAAAATTGTTCTATTTTAGGGAGTAATTTTTATTCGTGCCATCTTTTCTAGAATTCAAGCCCTTTTTGTAACTTTAAAGCTTGTATTTCAACTTATTCAGTTCATGAATAGCTAGCCAAGCAATATAAAGAATATGAAGCTCTCAAACCCCTAGAAAGTCACAAGGGAGAGAGAAAGAAGGTTTCCATAATGGAGAAATTTGTGATACGCTGGTTTCAGCTGTGAAGTCCCCAGAAAGTTTATTGTGTAGCTGGTTCCTGGGCACTGCCATTGTTTCGTATGGAGATATGTGTGCAGTGAGGTATCCAGTCCTTTTTGAGAGGTGATGGGATATTACATTAGAAAATAAGTGACAGTCATTGATTAAAACAATTCTTCCTGTTAATGCCTTTCTTTGCACATAACACTAAGCCAAACAATGACTTGGCCTGATTGAGCAAATGTGTAGCTCCTGGACAGGGGTTTGCAGCTGCTTTGCTCTTCCCTGGTCATTTTGGTCCTGAGCTCCACCGAGCTAAGCCGTGGTTCGGCTGAGTGTGTTATTTGAACCTGGACCTGTGGTTTAGTTCTTGCAGACAAATTATGAGCTGTAAACCATAGGGCAAACCTTGGTAACAGCTCTCAAGGAGCCTGCTGTAACGTTTGCTCATTCACACTCAGCCATGGTTTGGTTTAGTGTTATGTGTGAACCTGTCCACTGTTTCACATGGCCCATCCAAGAGATGGGGTGAAGTACCTCAGGTGGTGGAAGCACAAGAGGTGATGCCGCTTCCATCATCAGTGAAATTTTGGTGAGAGGAAGACATTCCAGCGCACAGCATTGCTGCTTCTCTACCCCGCCCCGGGGCAGAGAAGATGAACCCTAAGGCCTTGAAGAATGCCCCCACTCTCTCCGACTTTTGGTGAGAGGGGTGCATTCCACTTGTGGTGTAAATGGAGTGGGTGGGTGGTAGGTGGCACATTCCCGTTTTGCTTCAGGTGGTGAAACAAGATGGGTTATATTGTTGGGGGCAGTATGCTTCTGAATTCCAGCTGCTGGAAGCCACTGGAATCAGGCCCTGCTTGAGGACTTCCCATAGGGAGAGTGCAGTTCTCATCGACATCTGGTTGGCCACTTTGGGAACTGGATGCTGGAGTAGATAGGCCTCTGTCCTGATCTGGCAGGCTGTTCTTACGTGCATGCAGTTTAAAACTTTGCCACACGTTTAGCTATGGGGTCTTTGTGGTGAGGCTGCAAGGTATCTTCAAAGTGTTGGTGCTGGCCTTTAAAGCCCTAAACGGCGTCGGCCCACTATACCTGAAGGAACGTCTCCACCCTCATTGTTCAGCCCGGACCCTGACGTCCAGCGCCGAGGGCGTTTTCGGTGGTGGCGCCCGCCCTATGGAACGCCTTCCCATCAGATGTCAAGGAAATAAACAACTATCTGACTTTTAGGAGACATCTGAAGGCAGCTCTGTTTAGGGAAGTTTTTAATGTTTGATGAATTATTGTATTTTAATATTTTGTTGGAAGCCACTCAGAGTGGCTGGGGAAACCCAGCCAGATGGGCGGGGTATAAATAATTTATTATTATTATTATTATTATTATTATTATTATTATTATTATTATTTTATTATTATTATTTATTATTACTACTTGGCACAAGAACAAAGATGCTTTTGAACGGTAAGTCTCAACATAAGAAGAGACTGCTGGAGCAGTGGCCCATCTGGTGGAGCACCCTGTTCTCACAGTGGCCAACCATTAGCCCATGGCAAACCCAAAATAAGTACCTGAACACAACAGCCATCCTGCCCATTTGTGATTCCCAGAAGCTGATATTCAGCAGCACAAGTTGGTATTTGTTTATACTGGCATGTGTTCTTGTAGCTCATGCACATTTGCTCTTGGTTTGCCATGGATTAAAATGGCCCTTGTGCTGCTCCATAGCTGGTTTTTCTGTGCTTCTGCTTGTTATACATTGCAAACAGAAAGTGACATAATAAGTATTTCGCCGAGCAAATGAACAGCAGCATATTTTTTTGCTTCCAGCTCACTTTGAGACCATTGCCTCATTTTCCTTGCTCACAAAAGAGAGAAAGCCCACAGTCATTAGGAGGCTTCTTTCCTTGGTTGGCTCTGTGTGTATGTGTTTTGTGCATATGAAAGAGTGGAATTAACTGTAGGGTTTTTCTTGTTCGTTAAATTGGAGTTACTAGGATAATGCAATTGTTTTTGTAGCATTTGGGGAGCATCTCACAAAAGTCGTCCTTTTGGTGAAAGTGTGTGACATATGTGAATATTTGTATTTGTGTTGTTTAGGTTGCCAAAAGCAGGACTACCCAACTGCTCTGCCTTCCAGGCATTGTTGGACTTCCATCCCCCATCATAATATTTGACTGTTGGCCATGCTGGCTGGGGCTAATGGAAGTTGGTGTCCAGCATAAACTCTTAGTCTAAGATGAAATATTTCCAGATAATCTGTTTTTCTAAATGTTTTTCATGCATGATTGCATTTGCTATTTAGAGAGCATACATACTAGCATGCCAAAAATACATTTAGTAGACATTAATTAGTTAGAAAATTGCAGCGGTGTCCTTTTACATCCTTAACCCCCTTCCTTTCCTCTTTCTTTTTTAAAAAGTGTTTTTCATTGTTCATTGTAAATTTACAATTTCTCTTATTGAATGACCCTTTTTTATTTTCTAATGCTAGGAAGTGAAGCTAGCATAGGAATATTTATAGACCCTATTAATGTCTGCATTTGAAATACAGTCGTTTGTTACCTTGTGAATTAAATCTCTTGCGTCTTTAATAGAAATTACTTTTGTGGCCGTACAGCAAAAGATATTCAATTTGATAGCCTATACTTTAGGAGTATGTTTCATTAGCAGAGTTTCACAAACAATACTTGGCTGTCTAATATGTACAAATTACAGTAGTCAGTCACAGCAGTCATATTATCTTCACCCCAGTGTGATTTGGGAGATGATTGATAACTAGGATGCCTGCTGATTATAATGATTAGAATAAAAGAAATTAGTTAGACATTCCCTAACTGTAGTAATTCTTGGCGCTTTTTGTATTTTATGCTTTACCACATATCATGGGCCCTGACAGTTTAAGCATTTTTAGCTTGGTAAAAGAGACCTGCTTTTTATTTCACTATTTAAAAAATGCTTTTAAGATACGTGCATAAAGCAAAATCCAAGAAGGGTAGATGGACTCTGCATAGAGAGAATCAGATTAAGTGCAGTCTGGTATCTTGGCATGTCAGCTTCCTGCAAACTTGCAGAGGCGGGTGAGACTCCAGCAAGGTGCATTGGTTTCCCCAGTGCCATTGCCCCCCCCCCGAACCACCCACCACTTTGATTAGCCACAATACCCTCCAATGCCCTGGGGCACTGTGGGGAAATTATTATTTTCATTTATATACTGCTCATGTGTCAAAATTAAAAAGGTGTGCCGCTCACAGCTGCCCACTGCTGCTGCTGCAAGAAACAGGAAGGGAAACAATACCAAGGAAGAAATAACCAAAGAGAGATGAGCTCCAACTGGCAGCACCGGAGCTTGTCTGTTTTTAGATTTCCACTGCTGCAACTTCAAGGCCCGAAACTCTCCCAACTAGCTGTGTATGGGAACTGCTCTATACCACTTGTGTTCCCCAGAAACAGGCATGCAGAGACATACCCCCTCCAATTCTGGGGGTGGTATATAGCCATCATAGGTAGTAGAATTTGAGGGACGACTTCTCCCTGAATATGATCCAATCCCCTTTAAAAGCCATCCAAGATAGCGGCGGTCACTGCAGGAATGCATAGATGTTATAAGATGCCAAGCGTTAAAAGAGCTTTGGAAGAACACAACTGCCACTTCCGTACCCTCCGAGTGTCCATATTTTCCAGGGACAGTCCCGAAATTATGAAAACCATCCCCAGAATGTCCCGTCGGCCTCAGGGAGGCATAGCGGGAACTGATGCTTGTCCTGAGCAGCAGCGATGTCAAGGGAGCACCCCATTTTTCTTTCTATAAATTTACCAAATAATAAAATGAAATTGGGATTGAGGGGTGAGGGGGGGTGCTGTGTCCTGTTGGTGCAGCCGTGCTGGCACTCCCCCTTCTTCTGATAGGAAATGCTATCAGAAGCATGGGGTGGACGACAAAAAATGGGGGGTCAAGGAGGGGTGGTGGGCGGGGGGGAGTGAGATACATCCCTGTTTCCATCTGAGGAATGTTGAAGGGTATGCACTTTCATCACCAGAATTAACGTTCCGATCCGAAAGCTAACTTTGTTTAAAACTGATGCTGTTTCATTAGAAAAAGAAAGATGAAATCCTGGAGCAAAGCCACGGTTTAAAAGGAGGAATTTGCTGAGGCACAAAGATTAGAAGACAGTGGCTGTGACTTTGTGGGGGAATTTTTTTTTTACTTTATTCTCTCTCTCCCTGCTAGTTCATTGTCATTTGCCCTTTAGAAAATGGCTTTGTTCTCCTGTACAGTCTATCTCATTCTTGGGGTGGGGAGGGAATCGTTATGTTCTGTAATCAAGGCCATCATATATATTTTTTTGCCTTTTGTTGGAAGTACAAGATCATGCTGTGTGCTCACTGCCCTGCTTTGCCCACACCAAGCCAGAGCAAGCCAAAGGGCAGGAGCATTAGGAGATGAAACCCAGTTCCTTCAAATGCAAACCACCAGCACCTCCTCGGTGCCTTGGCTTGCATATGACATTCACCTTTGGCGTGGCTATACAAGAATGAGACTGAGTAAGCCATAGACTTGCGTGCCCTCGCCGTCTCCTCCTTCTCCAGAACAAAACAATGCATGCAAACGAAGGAGATGTGTAATCATTTATTTCATTGCTTTGGTTGCTCTAGATGAGATTCCTGCATTGCAGGGGGTTGGACTAGATTATCCTTAGGGTCCCTTCTATGATTCTACTCATAGACTCATAGATTTGGGGTACTAGGTATTTGGGTTTTGCTTTTTGTTTCTGGTGTAAGAGGCCAAAGAACCCTGCTGAAAATCAAGTTATTTTTGAAAGCCTTATACTGTACTGAAGTGACTATGCAAGAGTCCCCTAAGATGGCAAAGCAGGTAGAAACCAAGAGTGTATATTTGTTAAATGGCAAACTATTGCTAGCCATGTTAGTGGACAAGCCATGATCTTGTCCACTATCAGTTTATATCAGTTGTTTAAACCAACCAGAGTTTAAACCACCAGTCTCACCTAAGTCCTCTACTGTTTAAATACAGTGGTACCTCAGGTTAAGTACTTAATTCGTTCTGGAGGTCCGTTCTTAACCTGAAACTGTTCTTAACCTGAAGCACCACTTTAGCTAATGGGGCCTCCCGCTGTGTGACCGGAGCACGATTTCTGTTCTCATCCTGAAGCAAAGTTCTTAACCTGAGGTACTATTTCTGGGTTAGCGGAGTCTGTAACCTGAAGCGTATGTAACCCGAGGTACCACTGTAAAGGCTAAACCACAGAGTTTTAGGCAAATTAAGGCCCGGGGGCCCAATCTGGCCTAATCGCCTTCTAAATCCGGCCTGCGGATGGTCTGGGAATCAGCATATTTTTACATGAGTAGAATGTGTCCTTTTATTTGAAATGCATCTCTGGGTTATTTGTGGGGCATAGGAATTCATTCATCCCCCCCCAAAAAAAATATAGTCTGGCCCCCCACAAGATCTGAGGGACAGTGGACCGGCCCCCTGCTGAAAAAGTTTGCTGACCCCTGGTTTATGTGTTACAGGCACCGTAGCTGTAGACATAGTGACAATTCTGGGGCAGAACTGTGGAGCTTCCATACATCAATATAACAAGTCGAGAGACCATTGGCCCATCTAGCTTAGTACTGTCTCCACTGACTGGCAGTGGCTCTCTGGGGTTTCAGACAAGGGTTTGATCCAGCCCAACCTCACGATGCTGGGGACTGGACCTAGGACCTCCTGCATGGAGGGCTGAGCTGCAGCCTGGTCCCTTATGGTGATGCGTCATAGTGGTGAGAAAAGATGACTAGATCCTCACGGGCCACTGCAGTTCTTCCCACTAGATGCTATCGTGCATTTCAGCAACAGCTCATGAAATCAGGGTGTTTACTAAATTTAAGCTAAAGAAATAACGTTACAACTCTCACAGACCTAAAAGTTGCCCAGTTTCTGCTGGTATTGATTCTAATAAACAATGCAAGCAACAGACAGAATTGCTTGGATAGCATACCAAAACATCTAAAATCATATCCTGGACAGCAGGGTATGCATTTTTAATGCCTATAAAGCACCATTCTAAGATTGTGTTTTAGAGTTTTTCACGTCTGATTCTTAAGGAATAAAAGATGTATAGAAAATACATTATTTATGAATTAACCAAAGTTATCCCTTAGGCAAAGAGTACTTTCACCAACTGCATTTTAGCAAGGCATGAAAATCAGCTGCAGCTGATACATTTCCCCTGCAAGCTATAATTTATTGACATCCTGCAGGAGCGTGACCTCATATGTGATATCTGTCTATCTATCAATCATCTATCATCTATCTATCTATCTATCTATCTATCTATCTATTTATTTATCTATCTATCATCTATTTCACAATTAAATATTTCAATCTAAAATTTCTACTTTTTTAGAAACCTGATGCCCCCTTTTGGCATAATCTAGAGGACTGCACTGATAAGACTGCTGATAGTCATTTCTTACGGTGGCCAAGTCTTTTTCAAAAACAGAGAACTGGACTTAATTTTAAACAACAACACAAACACCATTTATTTATTTATTTATTTATTTTCATACAGCTAGATGCCCCACCTTTTTCTCCAAGGAGCTCAAGGTGGTGTAGATGGTTCTTTCCCATCTCATTTAATCCCCATAACGAATTTGTCAGATAGGTTAAGCTGAAAGGCCGCGACTGACCCAAGGTCACCCAGTGAGTTTCATGGCTGAGTGGGGATTCGAACCCTGGTCTCCCAGGTCCTAGTCCAGTACTCTAACCACTATACCACACTGGCTCTAAGAACTGTACTTAATTGATGGTTGGGAAGCACCCAGAGTTAAAGAACTGCCTAGATGTATCTTAACCGTTGTTTCTGTTCCTCTTCTCCCTTTCTTTCTTGCAGCTTTGTGCACCACCAAAATGTGAAATTTATGTTGTGTTGTGGTGACATGCCCTTAGTCCATAAGTTTGAAAAAGTTAAAGAATAACTTGAGGTTTTTTAAACAAAAATATCCACAATTTCTTTATTAAACTTAGAAACAAACCTGTTAAAAACTTTAAGTGCTAAATGTTCCTGTTTACTTACAATCTGTTTTATATTCAGCTGTCCCGTTCCGGCTGTTAAAACATGTTGTGTGATTATTTGGGCCAGGGTGAGAGGTATTTTGCATTAATTTGTGATGTGTGAGAGCAATTGTTCCTCAGTAAATAAATCATCACTTGTACAAACAAGTGTACATGTATCTTGATAAGATTGGGCGTCACTGCTGGTTTATTTACATATCTGAAGTGTATGCTCCCCCTCCCCCCCATCATAGACAATCAAGGGTTAGTGGAAAACAGAGTAGGGGAAGGGATGTGACAGGGATGGGGAACAGATATTATTGGACTTAAGCCCTCATCATCACTCATCACCCTGGCCAGTGGTAAGGGATGGTGGATGTGGAAGTTCAACTGTATTAGGACCACAGCTTTCTCATCTCCAGGATATAAGCTGAAAGCCTGACAGGAAAACTAGACTTTGAGTACTGCCTATATAACCAAGTTCTCATCTTTGAAATTCTCAGTACGAAAAGGCCTCAAAACGCATCACCTGCAAGGCAGATGGTAAATTCGTAATGAAACCTGGCAGCCACCAGCAGGGTTCTCCTGTGACATGCTACTTTCCATCCTTTGAACTCATTGTACATGGGGAGAGGTCCTGTGCTGCAATTAGGCTTCAAATTACAGTGGAGGAGGGAAGATTTCAGGATAGGTTGTAGCTGGTAACTACCCCCCTCCGAAAACACCCACTCCGCTGCAATTGCTATGTGCTGCAGGGTGCCCACAACAGTGTCCCTAGTTTTCAAGTGTGCTCACTAGCCGCGGTTGTTAGTGGGTAGAATCATGTTGTTTCATGAAAAGGAAGGAAATCAGCCAAAGTTTAGAAGATACCTAAAAGATCGTTGCAAGAAAACTATATTTAGCACACCACAAATGGTTTAGCAAAGTGTTGATTAGAATGCAACAGTGAATTCAGTGAATGCTTTGTCAGATGCGCGCACACACACATGTATGTATGTATGTATGTATGTATGTATGTATGTATCTCACCAGCATGGTGTAAACCTGTTCTTAAGTGTTTTTAACCACAAATGAAGTTCCACCTTGCCACTTAAGAAGAGTCCACCATGATACTTGAAAGCTATCCAAGCATCTACCATACACTTGTAATGAAACATGTAGTCTTAATAATGTAATATGCTGTTACCGTAAAGTTCACATTTTGTATTGGTGGTTGCTAAATCGCTGACATTTCTGCATCTATCCTCTTTCTCTCTCATACCCTTGATCACAGTTCCGTGTCTAGGCTAGTCTTGTTAGCTATGCACTCCCTGTACATCTAGACCAAATTAAACATTAGGTTAGCGGTTATTTATTTAATTTTACCTTCTCTCTAGTACTGAGCTTCTGCCAATTTATTGCCCGTGATCTTGCTAAGCAAACAATTGCCTTCTGCTGCTCCACATTTCTACAAAAATTTAGCACAGCTCAAATAATGTTTTCATTTTAAATAATACTCCATCACCACACTAAAAGGTTAGGTTTAGGCAGGCCTAAGCCCAAACTGGCTTAGACAGAATGTGATCAACATTGTGGCTCGTTTTGTAATCCTCCCAAAAGAGTCTGCTGCCTGGCCAGGATTCGTTTTATGGGTAAAAAGACTTGTCAGGCTCAGCTGTAAAACTGCTTACCCTCCAGTCACGTTCTTATGTAGTGCCCAATCCAAATTCATTTTATGTCTGATCAGGCAATAGAAAAAAAAAATTACATTGACTATCTTCCAAGAATCTTGGAGATGATACATCGCAGTCGTATAGGTAGCTGGAAACTTGGACGCTCACACTATATTTATTTCCTTGAATCTATGCATATTTCTTACTATATGTGACCAGTTCTTGTTTGTTTCATGCAGGCGATGTGGTAAGGGAGCCCAGAGGGTGAGAAGGAGGGTGGAAGTGGGTTAAGTGGTGTGGGGGAGCAAAGCTGTAAGGCTCAAAAGGAAACACTTCTTCATGCAATGTATAGGTAAGCTATGAAATGCATTCTCACAAGAGGCTGTAGAATCCATCAATCTAAGTGGCTTTAAATTGAGGATAAGGCTATCAATAGCCACAAACCATGTTGGCTATGCTCTGAATACCAGTGGCTGGCAACTGCAGGAGGGAAGAGTGCTCTTGTGCTGAGGTCCTGCTTGCATGCTTCTTAAAGGCACCTAGCTGGCAGCAGGTTGCCGCCCTTGTTCCAGCACACTCTCCTTGTCTGCGCACTGCCTTGCCAGGGTGGTACATGCCCTGGTTATCTCCTGCTTGGACTACTGCAACATGCTCTGCACAGGGCTGCCCTTGAGGGTGACTCAGAATCTACCAACTAATCCAGAATGTGGCAGCTAGACTGGTGACTGAGAGTAGCTCCTGGGACCATATAACACCGGTCCCGAAAGACCTACATTGGTTCCCAGTACGTTTCCAAGCACAATTCAAAGTGTTGGTGCTGACCTTTAAAGCCCTAAACGGCCTTGGCCCAGTATACCTGAAGGAGCGTCTCCACCCCTGCTGTTCAGCCCAGACACTGAGGTCCAGCTCCAAGGGCCTTCTGGCGGTTCCCTCACTGTGAGAAGTGAGGTTACAGGAAACCAGGCAGAGGGCCTTCTCGGTAGTGGCAGCCACCCTGTGGAATGCCCTCCCAAGGAGATAAATAACTATACAACGTTTAGAAGACATCTAAGGGTATAGGGAAGTTTTTAATGTGGTGGGGAACGGGTGCTTCACTTTCTTGGCTCTGGCCCCAGCCACTGTTTGCATGTGGCCCCCAAGAGATTACTGTCAACGAAATATGGTCCTCATCAGAAGAAAGCCCCATCCCTGTTCTTGGCCAATAACCTTGTACCTTTTTACCAAGGGCATCAAGTTGTCTACCTAGCAGCATGTAAGGCAATTGTCCTGTGGCCCCCTTGAAAATAGCAGCATCACTCTATCCCCCTTGCCAACTCAAACTTCACTGCTTTTAGTAATCTAATGATTTATTTGGCTTCCCTTGTGTTTATCTTTTTTAATGCACGCAGTTAGCATTACTGCAAAGCTTAAGTATCTGTAAGGATCAAGGAATTAATCTCTTAAACCCTTCGTGATGCAAAGATCCCAAAAAGCAATATAAAGTGGGGAGGGGGGTTAGGCTGTGGTTGTTAATGTGCTATAAATTTAAGATGAACTCCCTTCAGAATAGCTCCACTCTTGCCTAAACATTATGCAGATATGTTTGGTTCTGTTCTAAACCAGTTCCCCTACCCCTGATCACCTGCATTTTTCTTCTTGGTTTTGAATCCAAGATCATTATTGAAACATTGTTCTGGAAGGGGATGTTGCTTTCAGGGCCCCAGAGAACAGCAGTTGGGGAATATATAATAGCTAACTTTGCAAGCTTTGAGCAGGCAACTTCCTGAGAAATTTTCTGACTCCTGACAACTCGGTTGCTGCTAACAGGTGTGTAGAGAGAGACTGTAGTAGGAATGGCATGGAGTACCATAAATACCGGTGTTTTACAATAGTTTGCTAAATACCATGGCCCTCTTAAGAGTGACTTGGATTGAATTAAGTGGTTCTCAAACAGATCAACTCATTCTGAAATGGAGATGTGCTTTAGATAAATGAGTGTCATGACTGCTTGCATGCTTCTTTGTGTTGTTTTAGAAAACAAGCTGGTTTCCTGCACTTTTCATTCACTCATCTTTAAATGCCCTTTGATGGGACAATTATTTCCCTATTTGCTTTTAAATACAAAATGCAGAACTCACTGGAAATGCCTGTGAGAAAGATGGAACAAATTGTTAGGTAACTTAAAGCAAGAACACTTGAACAGCTTGACCTGTGGGCCTTTCCTTTGTATGTAACATTGCACCAGCAGAGGACAAGTATTTTCAATACACAGGAGAGACAACAACCGTACATTTGCACTGCAGTAGAATGTGAAGATCTTGTAAAGCAGCTGTGGTGAATTTGTAGAGGATGCCATCTGAATTGATATATAAAAATGGAACCCTCTGGATTATATTTTTCTGAATTCTTTTTGAGTCTTTTGTGAGGGGCATTCCAATGCACACTGGCTTTTGCATCACAAGTAGATTAAAGTGCTTTGTTGCCCTAGCTCATCCATTTTTTTTTAAAAAAAACAATTTAGCAATTTGGAAAGTAATGGGGAAGTGCATTGAAAAGTATGGGAAGAATGAATGACTGATGGAAAGCTCTGTTAACAAATCAGAAAGAATGCTCATTATTGTATAATAGCTCCATAAGTGTGTGTGTGTGTGTGTGTTTGGATTTGGATTTGGATTTGGATTTGGATTTGGATTTGGATTTGGATTTATATTTTAAGGACCAATAGAGAGCATCTTGCTTGAAGTCCTCCAAATACTGGGAACCAGCACTGAAAATACATTGGACGGCTCTATTGAGACCTTTGTATCCATTTCAGCCACATTGAACAGGTCATTTTGCCTAAAAGTTGAACAGATTCTTTAGCCTAAAAGTTAACTGGGGGGATGCCTGACATTTTGTTTTGCCTGGCCAGGAGGTGTGTCACTATTTAGGACTTTTTAATAATTCAGATTCCCTCTTGGAAGCAGCAGGCTGTCTTTTTCACCCCTCTCTGAAGACGACTTCTACCCCACCCTCCAAAGAATCTCAATGAAGCAGTGGTGGGCTCCTAATTGGGCCCAACAGGCTATTTCCCCCAAGCCATGCCCACCTGCCCTAAACATGACATCATATCTGGCATCCAGTTTGGGGCAGGTAAAGCTGTGGCACCTGGTTCCTTTGCTTGTGTGGTTTGACTTTAGACCCCCACAAGGAAAGGAAATGGAATTTGTAGGCACCCCCAGTCAGCTGACGTTGCCTTTTGCCTTGTGAGCTTGCCTTGCCTTCTCCACCCTCAACTTTCCCATTTTGAGTGGGAAGTTCTTAAAGGAACTTGGTAAGTGCATGTCACTGAACACACTTACAAGCCTTCCTACAACTGGAAACCCTGTTCAATTGGGGTCCCTGGTTGTGGATACATTGTAAGTGCATTTAACTGAACATACTTACACACAATCACAAACACCTTCAGACCTTCCTGCTTGATGTGGGAAAGTGTGTGGCGGGGTTTAGAATTAGCATATGTCTCCTACATGACCACATGTAATCTTTGGACAAGCAGGTTTTTGGGGTTTTTCTAATGCAGCTGTAACAGGCTATCAGAATACCAATTTTATCAGTAGCATTCACCCAACAAGTATATTTCATTTTATGATATGGAGGCCACAATCTGCTCTCCCCCTGCCCCCCGCTGCACACACTTTATATATCACAAAAATGTACCTGCTGTGCTCTGCAAATTGTTGTTCTTATTACGCGGTTTTTCGAGTTGCAAAAATATGTTTCTTTTCCAAGGTGTAGATGCAAGAGCCCATTTTCAGCCTTAACATCAAACTTTGCCTTTTCAAATGTTCAGACAAAGAACTGCAATTTGTCCCCACCCCCCGCTCCCCTGAAACATTTTCCTTTTCCTTCCTCATTTTAAGCGAAATAGTTCTTCTCATACTTGGTCTTTCTCTTCGTTAAATTAGACAGGTTGCGGTGACACTAAAGCACGGATCCATGTGACTCCACCCCCACCCCTCCAAGTATTGAGAGCTCCATGTATCGCTGATGGCAGTTTTTATAAAATAGGCTTCATCCTGATAAAATGTTACCCCCTGGTGTGCAATTTTTCCAGCTGAACTGCTGGTGGTATTGAGAGATGTTGCACACTGCTGCTTAAATAAGTAGACTGCATGCTGTAAGGAGGGGGAGGGAGCCATATTATTTTCTCGAAGGAAAGCAAGCAAGCACAGAAAACCAGAATTGCTCTGAATAAACTTTCAGCTTCCCATCCCTTCCCCCCCCCCCCCGCCCTGTGCTTAGCTGCAAGGAACACGTTCTATCAGTCATTGCTCATTCCACCACTGTGGTGTTTCATTGCCCCAATTCAAACTATCATAAGCTATGAAGTCATGAAGCAGCACCAAGTGCTCCTAACTTCACCCATTCATCCCATCACATGCTGGCAGCAGGGCTGACAACAAAAGTTGGCTTGACTGGGCATCTGTTGAGGGCCCACACCCTATCAGGGCACCCACTGGCAAGCTCAGCCCCAAGCAGTGGTGGTGGTGAGAAGGAAGAGCAGGAGATGCTACTGCCTGATTGCTGTTTGGTTCTCCACCTAGCATACAAGCCAGCAGTAGCAATGATGAGACAGACAAGGAAAAGTAGGTGCAGCTGGTGATTATGGCAGTGAGGAGCTAGGTTCCTTGAGGCGGTAGCGGCATAGAGCGTGAGTCTTGGAGCTGGCAATACATGCCGGTAGAAAAAGGCTTGCAAAGCAGGTGTTCCAGAACGGCCTCTGGACTTTTCAGCAGTCTCGGCATTTGTAGCTGGAGTCAGTCCTCCCAGACCAGGTGCGAAAAGGCCTGCAGGATAGTTAAGATCACCTACAGGTTTGGGTTTGAACGCAACTCTGAACGATAGTTAATCAAAAGCAGAAGGGAGTGTTGGTGCCCTGAGGCTCGCCCATGTAATTTTTTGGGGGTAGAAAAAGGTTAGGTTTAAAAGAATAAAAGAAAAAAGGAATAACTCAAACATATGAACCCCCACCTAAACTCAGGACAGCAGAAGCTGTACCATCTGATGCTCCAATTGTGCATTTTGGCTCTGAGTCTGGGAAGAGGGAGTGACCACCTGCCACAGTGGAATGTTCTTCTGATGATATTCCATGAGAAGCTGTGAAGTGCCGTGATTCATTCCACACATGCTTGAGGGCTGTCAGAGAACTTGATGTGCGTAAGGCCTCTCTAAATTATATTAAATGAGCTCAGTGGCTTTTAAAACCATTTTAGCATAACCTGCAAAATAATTGCAACCTTCTCTTTGGCATTGCTAGTTAATATCTCACGTTAAATACTTTTCCTAATGTTGTGATGGTGAATTAAGTTAATACATCACAGCAAAAGCTCTCACTCAGGATGATGTATTATTTGAAGTGGAATTAGCTGGAAGGATCGATGCATACCCATTATTCTATTTAACATAATCATTGGAAGACCCATTAGGTTTTTCTCCTACCTTTGCAAACACAGAAGAACAGTCCATAAAACAGGGAGGACATTTGAATGAAAATTCCTGTGCAACTATGGGAGCCTGGGACTTCTCAACCTTTCTCACTCTCATCCTTGATTGTATTCTTTGCTGAGAGCAGGATTGTTAATACCTAAATGTTGAAGAAGCACATTTGATGCCTTGCGGCATTCGCTTTTGAGGCACAGAACCTGAAACATGTTACTATGGGACTGGGTTAACTCACCTCAATATATTGGTGTTTTGTATTGTTTGAAAGCCAAGGTCATGGCAGTATTTGCTGAAAACAGATTGTGGTTCAAATCCAGTGGTGCCTCTCCCTTCCCTCCCCTCCTTTTCTTCTCCATCTTTCTTCAAAACAAGCCATAACCATTTAGTTGTTTCAGCCATTGCTTTGCCCTCAGGAAACGCCAGGGAGAAAACTTGCTGGTTCTCTATCTGTCATGGTTACATGTCATTGGAACTGAGTTTCCATATTCAGGTTTAGAAGTAGTCAAGAGTAGGTGATAGAACTGTTAACTAGAAAGTGCCCTTTTTAAAAAAATATTCTCGATAGCTGTATAAGAGAAATAATATTCTCTGTAATTTTGTAAATGAATATTGACTTGTGGCAAGAGGTTTTTTGTTTTGTCTTTTAAAGAGGGTCTCTGGTAAGAAGAGGCATTAAAATCTCAGCAGCGTACTTTTAATTGGCCATTTCCCTCCAGGGTAAGGGTGGTTAAAAGGGGTTATAGAAGAGTTTGGATTTGATATCCCGCCTTTCACTCCCCTTCAGGAGTCTCAAAGCGGCTAACAATCTCCTTTCCCTTCCTCCCCCATAACAAACACCCTGTGAGGTGAGTGAGGCTGAGAGACTTCAGAGAAGTGTGACTAGCCCAAGGTCACCCAGCAGCTGCATGTGGAGGAGCGGAGACGCGAACCCGGTTCCCCAGGTTACGAGACTACCGCTCTTAACCACTACACCACACTGGCTCTCTTTTATATAATTTATTGCTGTATGTTTCATTGGTGTTTTACATTTATAGCCTTCCTTTGCCTCCTAAAGGCACCTTTCATGATCCCCTCCCCTTTTTATATTCACAATGACCCTTTGAGGTAAATAGGTAAAAGGGTAAATGACCCCGGATGGTTAAGTTCAGTCAAAGGCAACTATAGGGTGCAGTGCTCATATTGCTTTCAGGCTGACAACTTTCCGGGTCATGTGGCCAGCATGACTAAACCGCTTCTGGTTTACTTCACACCGTGAAGGAAGCCAGAGCTGATGGAAATGACATTTACCTTCCCGCTGCAGCTGTACCTATTTATCTCCTTGCACTGGTGTGCTTTCGAACTGCTAGGTTGGCAGGAGCTGGGACAGAGCAACGGGATCTCACTCTGTCGCACGGATTCGGACTGCCGACTTTCTGATCAGCAAGCCCAAGAGGCTCAGTGGTTTAGACCACAGCGCCACCCGTGTCCCACCCTGAGACAGAGACAGGGAGAGAGTGACTGCAATGCAGTATTCTCCAGCATGCTTTGCTCAGTACAAGAGAATATGGAACAGTAATGTATTTTCTCAGCAGCATGAAAGCAATACAAAGTAGAAGTTGATATGCTCCTTGCACTCCAGTCAGCTCCATAGCACAACCTTCCCCAACCAGGTGCCTTCCAGAAGTTCTGAACTACGTGGCCACCTGTCATGGATGCTTTAGTTGAGATTCCTGCATTGCAGTGGGTTGGACTCTACAGTTCTAAAATTCTATGATAACTCCCTGCAGCCCCAGGCAGCACATCCATGCCGGCTGAGGTGGATGGGAGCTGTAGTCTAAGACATGTGGCAGGCACTATGGTTGGGGAACTTTGCTACAGCAGAAGCTCTTAAATTGTGGTTCACGAGTTCCGTTCAGGTGACTCATGAGAAGGTTGCAGAGCAATCAAGAATATGTGTACGTGGACCTGCCCTTGAGACCATTCTGATCAGGGCTGGGTTATCAGGCTAACAATTTTCATAATTTTGTGCTGGCTTCGGTGATTATGTCATTGTGGAAGGGCAGTGGTGGGAGTTGTTTTTTATTTTAAAAATATTCTTATTTAATCCCAAAGCACATCCGTTGCATTGGTAAGGCAAAAAGGTTATTAAAATATGAGTCATGTATGTGCTTTGAATTGTAGAGCAACAATAAAAAAGTTTATTAAGTGGTCTGCCAAGACCTCCAGTAATTTTCAAGTGTTCCATGGGAAAAATAGTTTGAGAACTGCTGCTGTGTAATGTTACTGGAGAAAATGTCCTGCTTTGCCATTACCTACTCCCCGGTAATATACAGCTCCTATTTTGTCCTGTTTTTCCTTAGAGCAGAAGTGTTTTCGTATTTTTTTTTTCATTTACAATAAGATAGCTTAATCAAAGAAATACATTATCAAATATTTATAATACTGATAAAATCAAGAGTTTAAGAACAAGGATACAAGGATACGTATTAAATGACGTAATCTGGGTAGGCTTGCTGAAACAAAACACTTTTTTAACAGGCATCAAAAACAGTACAGTGAAGGTTCCTCCTGATACTAATCGTTATGAGTGTGAGTTGCCATTCTGCAGACCTCATGTTTTTTGCAGGGTTAACATCGTACCAACGCAAAATGGCCATAATTAAAAGCCAGAGGCCTGATTTAAAAGGAATGATTCTCTCCCCCCCACACACACCTTTGATCACCTTTTCTTTTTTTTTACTCCCATTCAAATACAGACAATACCAGGGCTTAGAAGGAAAGAGGTTATATAGGATTTGGGATTTGTAAACCTTTGACATCACAAGAGCCAAGGCTCGTCCACACTTCTGCTTGTCCTGAGCTTAGAAAGCATGAGTCTGAGTAGTTTTCTGTTTGTCCCATGTTTTCTAAGCACAAGTCTCAGCAGTTTGCCCTTGTCCTGTTGCTTTCCCCTGGAAAACTCGCTCTTTAGTGCTAAATTGGAGCAAATTTCAATCTGCAGACGGGTCTATTATCGACAAGTGGTATAATAGGGTGTGGTGCTGGCTTTGACTGGTGAACTTGCGAAACGCTGTGGAGTGATGCATGGAGAAACAAAAAAAAGATATTTTCAAAGCTGATTGGTTCTTTTCTTTTCTTTTCTTTTCAGCTGTTGTCTGGACGAATCTAGACCCCCTGTAGCTCATGTATCTTTTTGGCTTGGTTATTTAAATTAACATGCTGCTATTACTTTCCACCTCTCACACATCATGACACACACTCTCTCTCTCTCCCTCCCTCTCTCTCTCCCTCCCTCTCTCTCTCTCTATATATATATATGACATGACTGTTTTTGCCTGGTTCCTACAGATGATGTAATGATGGCACCAGGCAAGCCTCCCTGGGGAGAGCATTCCATAAGCAGGGAGCCACCACATTCTCATGTTGCATGTATGGTGCACATGTATAGTGTAAAACACACACGAACTCTCTCAGGCTGCAGTCCTAACCTCCATTTATCTGGGAGTGAACCCCATTGGATTCAGTAGAACTAACTTCTGAGGACACATGGCTAGAATTTCATTGTAAGGCACTATGTGGCACACATCCCGCCACTTCTGTGAAACCTCCAATGAGGTTAATTCTGATCTACTGATAACATGTTTACAGGGCAGCTAGTTTTCTAGGATATCTATATCCCCAAACAACAAACTTTGCTTTTTAAATGGATGCAGGCTTGTCTGTTGGAGAATGAATGAATACAGCAAGGGGAGAAGGACCTTCAGTACAATGTGGTTGGGGAAGAGGTCCTTAGGTAGCAATAAGAGTCTTTATGCAAGAAGGGTATTAAAAGCATATATGTACCTTGTTTTCACTGGGGAAACACTGAAGCGTATGGAATACCAATGGTTTTGACCTGAATTAGCCGTGTGAAAAGCACTTGTAAAGTACTTTAATACTGAAGTTAATGTTGGAGTAAATTACTTCTGTTAGACTGTGTGTGTAAATGTGCTCCCTTTTACAACCATCCTGTTTGCTGTAGATAAGTTGACCTTTATTAAGCCTTAACCACTCTTATTCATATAAACTGTAGAGAGGTAATTCAATTATGTGTTGGTAGATATGGAAGAAGAACTGACAAGTTATATTTTGAGCTGTTAATATATTACAAGTGGAGTTTGATATGGCAGTCCTCTGGATGGGGTCGATAATGTTTAAGAATGAGGGCCACACAGTCTTACAGAACTTCTCCCCAGAGAGATTCATGTGACATCTGCCCTTAAGACCTTTCTGGGGGCACAGAGCATAGTCCTCTTCTTTCCCCTCTCAAGCTTTTTAGGTACAGCTTTCTTTTTTCTCTGCTTCTTTTTTGATAGTGCATTGGTTTATTTTGCTTGTATTTACATTTTATTTTTTGTATTCATGTAAACCGTCTTGGGAATATGATTGAAGGTAAAAAAATACTTTTATTCAGAGGTGGGGAACTTTTCTTTCAGCCCAAGGGCTGTGTTCCCTCATGGGCAACATTCCAGGACACACATGAGAATGGCTTTTGCCAGGTCAGAGGAAGAAAAATGGACATCGGTTTCTTTTACCTTTGTACAGTAAGCGACCTTCCAGCAGAGATTTCACACATACACGGATCTCTCCATCCACACAAGCAAAAGGCAATTCAAGGATACATTCTAGTCTGGGAAAAGCTTTTGAGAAGGGCACAGAGCATTAATTGAATCTCCATTTTCCATAGCTCACTGCTTCATGTCGCAATCCTCGCTGTGAATCTGGAACAGAAACCTTATGTGGCCAAAGGTCTAGAGTCTTCATTGTGAATGTAGCTCTTAAGATGTGGCTTCACATCCCTGTTGTGCTATAATATTCCTAGATGGCCAGCTGGGCAAGTTGTGACTTCTTCTCAGTCCCATCTATTGTGACTCTAAATCACAGAGCTGAATTCCTTGGAGGAAAGGTGAAGTGCAGGCTTAAATGAACAAGCAAATAAATACATTGGGTATGTTTTAAATTGCTTCCACAGGAAAATATCAAGTAAGCCCAGCGTTCTCGAAGGATAGTCACTGAGTATTAGTGCTATGATACTGCAGAAGCAGCTGGCTTCATCCAATTTCTGGCATGCCAGTTGTCTTGGCTGTTATACTTAGCAGATGGGTAAGACTTGAAAGATTGAAGATTATTGGTTTCCACGTCAAGGGCCAAATGTTGCATAGGGAGTAAATTATAATTCACTTCTGAGAAGAAAGGCTTAAGTAAAAGCATTGCAGAATTGTAGCCATTCATTTTCTGGTGCAGAATGCACGCCATTTCAGATTTCGATAGACTAGGTGACAGCGAATTACTTGCCTCTTTTGAAATGCTTTGTAATGCAGTACCGGAGCCCATTTAATGAGACTGAAAGCAATTGCTTCAGATTAATGGCTCTGAAAGCAGCCAGAATCTTTTGGGTGGGAATGGGAGAGAAGTATGTCTCTCATGTCCAACCAGCGAAGAACCTGGTTTGTCATAGGCTCTCGTCATGCTTTTTTTCAGCTGGAACTCAGTTCCGGCACCTCTCAGGTAGGTGCCATTGCCATTATAAGAGAACAAGGGAGGCGTTTGTGGTGAGTTCCAGCACCTCTTTTTCTAGAAAAATAGCACTGCTGTGAACCAAGCAGTTCCCACAACTATGGGGAACTGGGAGGAGGAGATTGGATGTAGTTGTTGTTGTTATTTAGTCGTGTCCGACTCTTTGTGACCCCATGGACCAGAGCACGCCAGGCACTCCTGTCTTCCACTGCCTCCCGCAGTTTGGTCAAACTCAACTAAAGCCTACACTGAACTAGTTCCCAGTGTAATTAGAATGCAGGTGCAGCTCCAAAAATGGCAGTCTCTTTCAGCCTTAGAGTCAAGGGACCACAGTAGCCCCTTCTGTGTGTTCAGCTCCTTATGATTCCAGTGGAATTAGGGAAAGGGCTACAGCTGAGGGGCACAGCATCTGCTTTGCATGCAGAAGGTCCCAAGTTCAATCTTCAACATTTTCAGGTAGGGATGATAGAGACTTCCGCTGTGATCTCCTGGAGAGTCAATGCCAGTCGGTGTAGATAGTACTGAACTAGGTGGAACAATGGTCTGATTCTGTATAAGGCAGCTTCCTATGTTGGTGTAAGGTGGAGAGCGGGACCATGCTCACTGGCCCTGTCCACCTCCGTTGCGTCCCCCTCCATTGTGTCCCTCTTGCCACATTGTAATTCACTGAGTGGATTTCTATCTGAAGAAGTGTGCATGCACACGAAAGCTCATACCAAGAACTGACTTAGTTGGTCTTTAAGGTGCTACTGGAAGGAATTTTTTTGTTTTGGATTTCTATTGTTTCCCAATAAACGCAACACTAATACAGTGGTACCTCAGGTTAAGTACTTAATTCGTTCCAGAGGTCCGTACTTAACCTGAAACTGTTCTTAACCTGAAGCACTACTTTAGCTAATGGGGCCTCCTGCTGCTGCCGTGCCACCAGAGCCCGATTTCTGTTCTCATCCTGAAGCAAAGTTCTTAACCTGAAGCACTATTTCTGGGTTAGTGGAGTGTGTAACCTGAAGCGTATGTAACCTGAGGTACCACTGTAACTTCTGAGGCGGAGAACCTGCTCTATGCCTGGAGGCTCCCTGTGTGACGTGGGACCGTGAGCCCTAATGAGCAATGTGGCAACAGGGCCCCTCACTCTTGAGGACTGCAATGGGCCTTTTGCCGTTAATGGCATCCAGAATGCCAGTGTGCTAGCACTACCTTAGAAGGCTCTTCTTGCAGTTTTGGAGTTCCTTTTCCTTCATCATCTGGAAGGGTGTAACATTTCTCCCTTTCCTTGCAGAGCATTTCACCAACAAAAAGGCTGGGTGAGGAGTCATCTCTTACTTCCTGAGTCCTTCTCCTTGTCTCTCTTAAATCACCCAGTTTCCAAGACTGCTACTGGCTTTACTCCAAAGCAAGAGATCTGGGTGTGTTTTTTTAGGCCCATGCATCCTCAGTAACTCGCAGCTGACTCCTTCTCTTCCAGCTGGCATGGGAAGAAGCTCAAGATCTGTTTTGCAGCTCTTAAGATTGCTTCCCTTTCCAAAACCGAGTTATTGAAAGAAGCAGCTCACATGTAACCCTTCTTTCTCCCCCTCCATTCTCAAAAAGACAGAACATGCTCTTTTGAATGTTATGTTACTTGGTAGAACGCCGCGTTTTGGTAGACCAGAGTCACTGGTGCTTCCTGCCAGAACCAGGACATTCATTTGTACCTCCTTTACAGTGGTAATGAGTATAGGGACAGGCATATGAGCACCAGGCCCACTAACTGATGGCTTTTCATCACCAGGAAAAACCCTGACCTTTCTATGAAGCTTTCGTGCGCTTGCTTTGAATGGCTGTGTTGTTTTTAAACTATGGCATGTTTAGCAATCGAGCGAAAAAGGCCTGTGATTCTAATTCCAGTGGGGCAGCCACTGAATTGGAGCTATCCTTCCTGCCCCGTGATTGCGGTGCCTCAAATGAAACCCAAGTGTGCTGTGTCCTGCGATCCATGTCAAATGCACATTGCGATAATCTTACCCTACCTTTTGAGTTCCCCAAAGGATCTCTCCCAAATTATGCATCGTGACCTCCGTTGCAATGTATTATAATGTGGCCAGTTAAGCTCATAATAAGGTACGGCAGTTGTGAGTTGTAAATTGTGTGCTGTTTGTAGTCAGCACATTAAATGCTAGCCGCTCACTCTGCCTACGACAGTGTGTTCATTGGGGAACAGAAATAGCACAGGGGAAGCGATAAACAAAGAGATTTTACTGGTTTGATTTACCTTTGTACCATTTACCCTAAGGTGAGAAAGTCCTATTAGCATTGGAAATAGCACAATAGTACACTGAAACTGCAAGGCTGTGTTTATTTTTTGCCACTGTACTGAGCGTGGTACTGTAGTTCCTTACTTGTCTCCATCAAGGAGGATTACAGGCACTGTTCAATTATAAATGATACATGCAATGTTCTGCCCAGTCTTTCCAGAGAATCTTTTTCTTTTCTTTTCGAATGCTAAAAGCTGTGCTCTTGTGGATGGCTAGATGGTTGCAGTTCCACCTTTGAGCAGATTTGCTGAGCAAGGAGTAACGCTCAGAGTATGAATGATCATTTTATGTTCGATGGCTACTGCATGTGTCAAATGTGCAGTTGGATCCTTGTAGTGATGAGTGAATATGAAACAAGTAATGGATCAAGAAAAAGAAAAGCTTTGTGTTATAATAGTTTTTTAATGTATTCTTTATTGAACCGGGGGGGGGATCCCAGCTGCCTTCTCCACACAAGCTTTCTCAGAACTGGAGATGGATGGATCAGTCTGTTTCCAGTCTGTGTCAATTTTCCACATGTGTTTATTCATAAGTCTATTCTGCATTAATTTTCAAAACTTGTCAAAAAGTGAGTACAGTATGAAAATTAGTATTTAAAGATGCATTCTTAAATGTCTATTTTATCATGAAATGCATAATTAAATACCTATGGTATTGTTATTATATTTATTTATAGCCCACCTTTTCCTCAAACTGGGACTCAAGGCAGCTTACAGATACAAATACAAACCACAGATAAAATACAGAGAAACTAAAAACTTATAGCAGATCATCATTAAAAACTAATTAAACCCTGATAGAATTAAAACAATATACAAATAAATTGAGAACAAAAGCAACAAATGCATCACAGCACCATATAAAGCCCTTTCCTTCAAAAGACCAGTCAGTTCCCAAAGGCCTGTTGAAAGTAAAGCGGTCTTCTGTCTGCAGAAGAACAACAAGGAGGACAACTTAAAAATGTGGACCAAACAAAATTATTTTCTACCCGTACCTAGAGCTATGATGGTTTACTGGCTGTTATGGCATTGCAGTTAAAAGCAAAAGCACTAAATGTGACAACTGATGCAGGCAAAACTGGCTTCTGCAATATTTCCTGGGTACGAGGAATCATAAGGAGTGTGCACCAGCATTCTGCAAAAAGCCTCCTGTTACCTAGTGCAGCTGTAATCATGGAACTCACTCACAGTGTGATTCTATATCAACTGTTAAGATGTTGGTCCTGCACCCAAAAGGCAAGCCTACCTCTTACTTTCAGTAGATTTATTTGCAACTCTCCCAGCTGTGGTTATTCATTTCTCTCTGACTTCATTCCCATGCCTTTTCTTTTGTATAGGTCTGCCACACATCAGAAGTGCGAAAAACACTTTTTGGAGGCAGGAAAGTGAGTGTGAGAGCCACAAAAAGTCACTAGGCTAGTTGTAAGCTGTGTCCAAGACTAGCTCTAATTCCCTTTTCTGCCATCTGTCATGGACATAATGAGGAAGAATCAGTAAAATCAGTGGCATCCTTGAACATTCAGTATGTTACAGGCCACTCTCAATCTCTACTGAGCGATGTCAAGATTCCAGGGTGTTCCAGGCACTCACCCAGGGCTTGTGTTTCCTTTGGAATGAAGCGCAACAGAGACTATGGTGTTTTTATTATAAATGGTTTTATTTACACATTTATACAGCTGAGTCTACAGTGGAGGGATTTCCAGCATGCACATCTCAATGAGATTCTTTGCTTCTCTCTTGGGAACAGTAGGCTTAAGGTCTGCAAACAGAGAAACCAGCCATGCTCCTGTCCCTGTGGTGCAGCCTGCTCCAGCCAGCCCACATGACTTCTGCCCACCTCCTCCTCCTTCCCAGAAACCTTTGCCAAATGCAACTTCCCCTTCCGCTTACATCATCACCCACTGTAATGCTGGCAACCTCCTGCTCTGTGCCCAGCAGGGACTTCTGCCTTATGGGTGACCTCTATTGACTGACCTTTGTTTCTTAATGGCTTAGCCCCAGCCAGATACGTCATGCTAGGCTGATATATTACTCTGAACTCTGAACTCAACCAAACCTTGATAAATCCTAACTTTTACTAATTCCATGAATTATGGGTGCCCCATAAACTCTGGCGCCTGAAAACATAACAAGTAGTTAGAGTACATGTCCTTGTGGCTGAGCTACATATTACACATACAGTGGTACCTCAGGTTAAGTACTTAATTCGTTCCGGAGGTCTGTTCTTGACCTGAAACTGTTCTTAACCTGAAGCACCACTTTAGCTAATGGGGCCTCCTGCTGCTGCTGCACCGCCAGAGCATGATTTCTGTTCTCATCCTGAAGCAAAGTTCTTAACCCGAGGTAATATTTCTGGGTTAGCGGAGTCTGTAACCTAAAGCGTATGTAACCTGAGGTACCACTGTATTATGCACATCAAAATTTCTGGAACCAGGGTTTAACCATTGCCTCACCCACAATTGTCCATTATTTGGCTCTCCTTCAAGGCACATAACTTTTGTATGTTTCCAGGACCACTTAGTCAGACCTTAGGCTCATCTAGCTCATTGTTGAGCATACCAATTGGCAGCAACTCTCCATGGTTTCAGGCAGGGAGTCTCTCCCAGAGATGCCAGGGATTGAACCTGGGACCTTCTGCATGCAAAGCAGATGTTCTACCACTGAGCTACAGCCCCCCTCTTAACCTAGGTCTGGATTCCCTTAGGGAGAGGAACAACTTCAAGAAGGTACAAGTTATTGTGAGAAAGCAAAAGGGTGGATCATGGGTTCAAAACTCCTGCTCTTGAAGGCGCTTAGTTGCAGACACGTTTTTGCACTATTTATTTGACCCACTGTAGCTAATACATTCTGTGGAAGGTCAGTTCAGGCTCCTCTGAACCCTTTCTGAACGTAAAGCGAGTACAATTATATCGATTTATCCAGTTTGCATTATCATAATTGTGTTAATTTTTATCTGGCTTGCATCAGTTTGTCATAATTGTGTTAATTTTTAATTAACCCACCAGCAGCCCTGAGTGCCTTCCCATAGAGTGTACATACAAGAAGCATCCCCCCCCCCAGGGAATCTCCTGTGGAATGCTAATGAGTCCATGGAAGGAGGAGAGGAAAACAGGGTTTCTAAGTAAAAACCAGCTTTTCCCCATTGTGAGCACAATGTATCCACAAATCCCTTCGTGTTCACGAGCAATCCCCACAATTGAAATGAATGAGAGTTCCTGTTTGTATGGGAACTTGGCTTGCTTGGGGGTCATCCTATAAATTGGAGTTTGGCCTAAGGCACCTTTTCAGTTTTGACCATTAACGCATATATCCAAATCATTGGATTTCTTGAAAGATGCACGTGCTAACGGGCATTTTTCCCATGTACCTCCTGGGGGCATTTGGCAAACATTGTAGTTGAAATGTGAAATAAGATGGTGTTATAGTTTGGATGCAAAGGTGTAGGAATCTTTTCTGTGAGGTTTACAACACCATCGCCGCTGGCCACGGACTGGTCGTTGACATTTGCAAGTGCAGAGCAATATATGTAAACCCTCTGCTACAAAAAACATAAGTAGAAATTAATTGTCTCTGAAATTGCCATGTTGCAGATGATTCTTAGACCTTTTCCAGGCATTCATCTGCTCCAGTCAAATTATCCCCTCCTCCCCACAGAGCCAGCAGACACCACCTGCCCTTTGGGAAGGAAGATGAGAATGAGGGAGGGAGGCAAAGACAACATCAGGGTCTGCCCCAGTTGAACTGTCCCTTCTCTAACTTTACAAGGCTAGCTTGACGCTTTATGGCATTTATTTGTTTTAGTGATTCAACCTTGTAAACAGCCTTGGGCACCTGGGCACAAAGGTGGCATATAAATGACATAATAAATGCCTTTTTAAAATCTGCAGAAGGTGAAGCATTCTGTTCTATCAAGGACTAGTCCACCTCACTTGCAATTCAGAAGAACTTCGTTGTCTTCAGTTGACCTCCATGTTTTATGCCTTTAAGTCTCTTGCCTGGAAAAAAGTGGCTGCTCTTTGATCACTTGATATTTCTATATTTATCTAAGACATTTTTATCTGTGGCAGTGAAAGAAGCAAGTGTAGAGCTATCAACTATTCGTTCCTCCCACCCCCTTCCCAGGTTATGATGATATTTCTAATGTGTTAATGCCTTCTGAAGACTTTCTTGTGATTTAGTCTCTGTCACCTATTTTATTATATTATAAATCTTAAGTGCTCATTGTTTGGTGAAGACCTGTTTTAAATATAAAGACTAAGCAGCTTCCTAGATAGCATCTTTCCTCCTTTAGAAGATTAAATTGAGACTCTTCTTCTGCCTGATGCCAGAATAGATTTAACCAATCATGTATTATTTACATGTAGGTCAATCAGAGGGACAATCCCGCACTGGAGCCTATTATCCACGGGTTGAAGGGTGTCGTACATCATGGTAAGTAGCTGCTTAAATTTACCTTTTGCTGGGAAGAGTAGAAGGCCTGGAATATTGCCCTTAATGGAATGGGTCACCCTTTCAAAGGACATGTTGAGGTGTATATTTTTCATCCCCTGATGTTTAAGGGCACTGAAGCTATTATTTGGTTTGTGTGAAGCCCAAAGTCATTTGTTACCTGGAAATAGGTTTGGACTGACATCCTTTTCTAAAAAAGTGTCTTTTTTTAGTTGGAACTTTGGAATATGTTTATCATAAATCGTTCTTTAAAAGCAAGCCAGTCAATAGATAGGTGTATTACTACTTTGGTTGTCGTTTTATTCTTGCAGCTAATTTTCTGTTTGCTTGGAAATTCATTCCCCCTCTAAAAGTTTTCTGTTTGTTTATAAATTGTTTGTCTTTCAAATTTAGGGAGATGATAATGAAACAGAAAATTAACTATCTGTGAAAATTAATTAAAGTTTGCAGCAAGAGAACGTCTTCTATCACTGACATAAATGTGATCGTTCAGCTATTCTGATGCACATAAACCTATTATCCTTGAATTTATAACGGGGTAGTGAAATAAATAAATCTTAAATTTTTGAAGAAGTTTTTATTGAGAATTTTTTTCGAAGCCTTATCACCAGTAATGCACCATTAGCAATTACAGAGAAGCGGTCTAATTTCAAAAGCAGCCATGTCAGATTTTTAATGTAATGATTTGTAAAAGTTTTAATAATCTCATTATAATTCACAAGGCATCTGCAGAAACAGAGTTAGGTACCCTAATAAATCTCTGTTCAGTCTATAAAACATCTTCACACCTTTTTCTAGGGGATTGTCTTTAGACATTAGCTAGAGCTGTGGAGCTTAACAAACATTTTTTTTCTCTTGACTGGAAACCTAAAATCAGTTGACAGTGTTAGATTAAAACAAATAGGATTCTGGATTAATTGCTCTGCTTTCAGAGTCATTTAATGTTGCAGCTGTGAATGCCAATAAATCTAGAGAAAGTGAAAAATAGGGGTTAAACAATAACACACCACGAAGTCCTTCATTTAAGGAATTTTCCATACGCTTGTTGCCATTTATAAATTGTAGTCTTCAGCTGTGAAGTAAAAACTACACACTGAGATGAAAACCATGTTGTTTTCTGCAGAAATAGATGTTATTATCTAGTTCCCACTGGGCAACAGAAGACTCTGGCGCACCAAAAAAAAAGAAAGAAAGAAAGAAAGAGTGAATTGGGCTATTGTGGTGATTACGTAATTTGACACTGCAGTCAAACCTAGCATTTAAGTGACCCGGAATATTTTGTAGTCTTTCATGCTACCCACTCTGTATTTCAAGGTCTCAACCCCCTCAAAGATGATTGAAACTATCCCATTCCATTTCCATCTGCTGCTGGAATACCTGCTGGCGCCTAATCATACTTGTATCTTGCAGGTATACTTCATCCCCTCAAAAATAGAATATTGTCTGGTACATAGCGATATCATTCCCTGGCATGCCTTTCCCTCCCCACATAATAATGATTTTTCAGGCTTGCACACCGCACAATCTAGGTGGGCAAGAGATGTATATTTTGCTTCCTTCTCAACAGGGGTTCACATTTCAAGTGGGGGAAATGAGCAGGTGTGTTGGGGGAAACCTGCCTCCTCATAAGAATCTGAAAATGAGAAAGAATGAAATTCTCAATTTTGTCCACCATAACAGGGGTGTTGAAGGCTTTTGGGAGGGTGGAGGTATAAGCAGGGCAGGATGCATCCTTGTTTGCTAAAGCAAAAAATCTTTGGTCCTTCACTTGGGTGATGGTGGAGCTCTGTGATACAGTGATCAGCTGTTGCTCAAACAAATTCTATAATAAATGGATAAGCTTGCAGCTAAGGTGTTGGTTCGTTAGCTCAAAGCAGCATGAGAAATTCAGCTCCCCTTGCTGCGCCAATCTCATGCTTCTTGGCCTTACTTCTCACCTTAATTTCCAGGTTACCATTTTGTGGTGACAGTAGAAACCACAGCTGTCAAAAACTCCCTTCCCCAAACATCTTAAACTTTAAAGAACCTGTGACCCTCCAGTTGCTACATCTACCATCTTCCCTACCATTGAGCATTTTGACTGGTGCTGATGGGAGTTGGACTCTGAACTACATTTGGTGGGCCACAGGTTTCCCAAGTCTGGAATAAACAGCCTCATCCATGTGCTGTTTCTATAGCATGCCTTTAATCAGAACGTGTATGAAACCCTTGTCAGTACCAGCAGATGGTGATAATCTTGCAGCCATCTCCTCATGTCAAAGTTTTCTCACTTTCCCATGTCCTTCCAGTGATTAGCAAAGATGTGTAATGTCAGAAACAACATTCTGCAGGAGTATAAACTATCTAGGCTGGAGATATCGTCAGGGATTTGAATTACAGGCTAATTTGATGGAACATAAATAATTGTGCCCTTCACACTGTCACCAGCTTAGTAATGATGATAGAGAAATGTCAACATAAAAAATCAATGCAGAATTTGCTGCTGTTGTTTATTTTCTTTTTTTCTTTTTTCTTCGTCTCCAAGAATTAGTTTCCTAGAATCCTAATGTTGCAGAAAGTTTTCTTTTACCAGAAGTACTATAGAAAATACTATTGAAGAAAAATACACTGTATGCCAAACATCCTAGCAGTGTTGGAATAAAGAGGAACGCTTGCAAGGTTTCTTCCATGTTTTCCTGCCCTCAGGCAGGTACTGCAGCTACTTCCAGTTCTAAGCAATTTATCCCCATAAAACAAAAGGGGGGAGGGGGGAGAGAAGCAGCTTCTGATTTCAGACTTCTTTACATCTGAATGGCCTTCCTTCTTCAACACTGTCTTATCAGCTTCTCTGTGTTCTGCTTCTGCACTGTACACCTACTGTTTGTACACTGATAATCGCTGTGGTGCATGCCATAAAACAAAAGTAATCAAACTCCAGATGTTGTTGGACTACAACTCCTAGCATCCCTGACCATTGGCCATGTTGGCTACAGCTGATGGGAGTTGCAGTTCAACAACATCTGGAAGGCACCACCAAAGTATTGAAGTTGCCCTTATGTGGTATATGCATAGCAGTGAGACGTGGTCAATTGCAGATCTCCAGTGTGTGTCATCATCTGTCAATGTCAACACATCTTTATGTCTTCCCAATCACACTTTGCAGTGTTCACCAGGAGGTTCAGTGTGCCAGAATCGGCATGAGCAACTATGATAAAAAGGCAGCAGGATTCATCTGAGTCACTTTTATGCTTTTTACAATATCAGCGTCTGAATAAATCATGCTGCCACTGCTTGATCAGCCCTGGGCAGCTCTTCTAGAAAAGTGTAGAACAGTTAATATATCAAGTTGCTGTTCAAATGCAAAACTCTGACCTAGATAAGCCCAACATTTATTATGGACAGGGCTGACCAAGGTCAGTATCACATCACTGGAAGGCAACTGGATTTGCACGGCAGAAAGTGTCAACTTTTGCTGCATCTCTTGACCATCTGCTTTGTGTGAATTTTGCCATGCTTCCATGTCACTACTGGAAGGGCAGGCCCACAGGATGGGCAGGCCCAATCCCTGGCCTTTTTTGTAGTCCATGGTTCAGTGCCACAATAAACCACATTGAGGTTTAATTCACATGCACACACCCATTCAGCTTGGCTTCCTCTGTGTGGCGCTAGGGAAGGGTAACCCCTTTATCAACACACAAAGAGGAAACACAGCAAGCTAGTTATGCACAAATTGATCTCAGGCCCACCACTGTAGCTCCTTTTCTTTGGAAAATAAAACCTTTGTACGCCTCCCAAAGCGCTCTCATGGTAGACACAGAAACACTTGGCAGAGCAAGCAAGTGTGATCTCTGATCCAAGTAGCAGAGTTTGACCCACCTGAGTCTTTTTCACCTGCATATCTCAGGAGTCCCTTTATTGTTGTTTTTCCCCCCAAATCCCCATGACTGGCTTAAGATTAAATGCTCTCCTTATCGAACAGTTTCCCCCTTTCCCCCGATATTTATTTCTGCCAACATGCCTCTGAAAAGGTATGTGGATGTAACACATGAGAAATAAGCTTTGAAATGTAATCAAGCTCTTGTGGTTTGTGCCAAAGCTGGTGTTTAGGACTGCCTTTAAGGCCCCATTTGCAACAGAAAGATGGGGTACAAATATTGAAGTAAAGAAATAGCTTGTTGGTCAGGCCCTCTGTCTAATATGTTGTTCTCCCATCCAGCCCCAACTTAGAAACCATGTAGCTTCACAAGTGCATAGAGTTCATGGTATTAGTATAATGCTGAGAGACAAATATGTATGGTAAAATGGGCCTGCTTCTTGTAACCTTCCAGCTGATTATTGTGTAGGCTAGAATCATAGAATCATGTAGGTGGAAGCATCATCTAGTCCAACCCCCTGCAATGACAAATGACCATTCAACCTCTGCTTAAAAACCTGTGCACCACCAGTTATGGGAGTCTATTCCACTGCTTTAATTCCACAGCTCTTACTGTTAGAAAGGGCTATATGAAGTACTTGGGGGAACATCCTGTAAATAATAATAATAATAATAATAATAATTATTATTATTATTATTATTATTATTATTATTATTATTATTATTTATAGCCTGCCCTCGCCAGCCAAGGCTGGGCTCAGAGCGGCTTACAAACAATAATGGGGAATGAGATACAACTGAGAAAGCCCACTGTCTTTCTGCCACTCTTTGAACTTATGTCAGAGTGGGTATTTGGAGGAGCGCCTCAAATGATGACCTCAGGATCTTGGAAGACACATCCCCAGTCTATAGAACAGTATGGATTTCCTTTGCTTGAGAGTATTGAAGATCTGCCCAGAAACTAAACTTAGCTCCAAATCTTCTGTCTGTGAGATCAGTTGCTTTGAAAATTTTATCCTGTCAGTTCAGGAAACATTCTTTATTACAAATGCATAAAGTAATAATTTATTCAGTGAAAATTAGAAATTTACAGCACAATCCTAACAATGGAGTTAATGGGGTTTGCTCCTGGGCAAGTGGGTTTAAGATTGCTCCCCAGGTTTTCTAAATGTAATGATTTCCCTTAAGCAGACAAAGGAGATCCAAAGGTGGTAGTAGTAGTAGTAGTAGTAGTAGTAATAATAATAATAATAATTAATAATAATAATAATACTATATTTTTACCCCGCCCATCTGGCTGGGTTTCTCCAGCCACTCTGGGCGGCTTCCAAAAAGATTAAAAATACACGTATCATGTTGGTTGGGTGCAACCTGACGTGGGCATTATTGGGGAGTTTAACTGCTTAACTGCAGTCTTGCTGCTGGTGCAGATACATTATATTTATAGCTCACCCCATCCAAGTTATAGCTTGCCTAGATCCACCTTGCACAATCCCTTGCCAACCAAGTGCAATTTGAGTAAAAAGGCTTTCTATGTCACATAGACTGGTTGGACCCAGAAGAATGGTGGCAGGAACCAGCTGGGGAACCCTCAAAGGAAGACGGCTGAGAGCCTGGGGAGTGGTGGTGGAATGACAATGGGTGGTCAGAGGGAGAAGATGGCGATGAGTAGGTGTTGGAAGCTGAAATGGGTAACAGGGCCTCATGAGCTGGGATAGCCTGTGGCAGAGGAATGTCAAGAATCAAGAGCTGAAGCTGGTGAGTGGGAGGAGGGAGGCCACGAGGCAGAGATGGGTCAGGCTGGTGAAGAGTCATAGGTGTCTCCTCCTGCTGCAACAAGTTCCCCTCCCCCCCGGTCTCCCAGAACCAGGAGAGGCAAGAAAAAGGTAGAGGAGAGATTGGTTGCATGCTGGTGCATTCTCCAATTGCTTGGAAAAAGCCCTGGAGACACAGACTGCTGTGGGGAGGCAGGAACCTTCAATCTCGGCAACTGATTTCATTGAATAAGACCCACCAGGAAAGAGCTGCTGTGCTCAGTAGGCCTGACACGCAGCCAAATCTGTGGAGATTGTGATCTTGCTAATAAAAAGTTAACTCCAACTTTGGACTGTGTGATTACCGACCAGCATGATCTGTGGCGTTATACCACATTCAGAACATGTTTCTAGGCCAGAGTTTCAGAGCTGAAGAGTCAGCCACTGAGGTCCAAAACTGAGTTTTCATTTGCACAAGGGTCTCATTCTTTAATACATAACAGAGCTGAGGAGGCCTGAGGCAGATTGTGTCACGGTCCAGTTTACAGGCGGTTGAAGTCCTGGCGGAGGACGTTGGGACCGGGGGCAAGACGGCAGGGTGGGAGCAAGAACGGGAGTCTGGAAGCCAGGGGTCCGAGGGTCAGGAAGCAAGGAGTCACAAAGTCAAGGGTCTGAGGGGCGACAAGCAAGGAGTCACAAAGTCAAGGGTCCAAGGATCAAGAAGCAAGAAGCCACACGCAGCAAGGCAGGAAACATGTTGCTGTGGCAAAGAGCCGAAGGGAAATGCTGACCTTATATCCCTTCCCGGCTCTTGCCACCAGGTGCAGTGAGTTACCAAGGAAGGCCCCAGTCCTGCGAAGCCCTACTGGTCACTGGGTCTGGCTCCTGCATGCACTCCTGACAGATTGACCCAACCCACCATGTTCTCTGATCAGAATCACCCCCCTCCTTGAAACCTGCCCGCTTGCAGTGGGGGTCCAGCCATGTCCCTTTTGGCCCTGAGAACATTTTGAGAGCATAAGAGGAATGAATGCCTAGTTCAGCCTTTCCCAACCTGCTCTTTGCCCCCATCAGCCTCAGCTCGTATAGCTAGATGGTTAAAGACAATGGGAGTTGTAGTCCAGAGATGATGGAAGTGGTTGTGCAGCAAATTCTGAAGGGTACCAGGTTAGAGAAGGTTGACTTAGCTAGCTTTGCACCAGGTATTTCAGAGCCTTGTGGGTCACTGCTGCCATCTTGAACAAGCCAGCTCAGACACTGGAGCACCAATGTGACATGCCTCTGACAACTCACCCTGTCACAAGGTGGACCACAGCATTAAGTGGTTTCCATAGGTAGTAGCAGTGACCATGAGAAGTGGGAGTGTGAGAGAGAATTAATTTGCTTCCAGGCTCCAGTTTCTTTTTCTTTTGCTGGGTAATTCCCTTGCTCATCCAGCAAAAACAATGATGCATATGACCCCCCTTGTCTTTGTACATTTCTCTTCTCCTGTTAATTAAACTCCTTGAGCACTATGCTTGAAAAAGATACCAAAAGATGGATATTAATGTTGTGTGCTTTGTTTTGTTTTTTAAATTCTTGCTTACTAACGCCCCACCTTGAAGTTAAGTACAGTTGCTGTAGGTCATGCTAGTTGCTTGTGCTTCTGAGGACAAGAGCTAAAATAACAGCTTAGTCCACTTACACTGGAAGTGTCTCTGTAATTTTATTGTCACATTTTCCTATTTGCTAATGATGCCTCTGCGATACTTATTAATTTTCCTTTAGAAACATTAAAGGAGGCACTTGAAAATAATGCAAGCTTCAGTGCTTTTTGCAAATAACCACAGTTGTGCTAATTAGTAAAAATAAACAGAGGAGAACAAATTCGCACTTGCATTTCAGTGTCCTGATTTTGTGTGGTGTCTTAGTCATGTGCACATATACCAAAGCCTGACTTCCCAAAGCCAGTTCTTGCTCTGGGGTTATTTGCACCCATTAGCAGCACTCATACTCTTAATTTTTCACTACTGTGTGTTTTCTATGCATGTCTACTCAGAAGTTTCATTGAGTTCAATGGACCCATGTAAACTTGTATAGGATTGCAGACAAGGGTTGCAACCATCAGGACACTTGCTAAATGGGATTCAGTCCCATTTTACTCTGTGAAACCTGCATTCTAATACAGTGGTGCCTCGCAAGACGAAATTAATTCGTTCCGCGAGTTGCTTCGTCTTGCGATTTTTTCATCTTGCGGAGCGCGGATTCCCTGGGTATTAACGGCTTTAAGAAAAAGGAAGCAAACTCGCAAGACGTTTTCGTCTTGCGAAGCAAGCCAATAGGGAAATTCGCCTTGCGAAGCACCTCGAAAAACGGAAAACCCTTTCGTCTAGCGAGTTTTTCGTCTTGCGAGGCATTCGTCTGGCGGGGCACCACTGTAGAAGAAAGCAATTTGAGATGATGTGTGATGAAGGAAGAAGAGGGGTGTAGGAAACTGCCAAGATGATCCATGTTTCTCCAATATGTAGAAACTTAAGGAGTAGTTCAATGGAAAACTGGGAGATGGATATAGAATTTTGTGTTGCATCCATTGTGGAAAGTTAATTTTTAAAAGGAATTAGTTCTACCTCCAGTTCACCCATTCCAAAAAGGAACTAATTCTGTTCCAGTTCAATTCATAATTCATTCACATGGTCCTTGGCATCCCCCCCGCCCATCCGGCCCTTAGAATTTTACAAACTGCTTTGCTAAAATGTAAAATATACTTAAGAAGCCTAGGAAAACATCAAAGTGCACAAACAGTATAATATTTCTCCGAGCAGTTAAGATCTTTAATCATAAACAGCAGCTTCACTTTTCTGATGGTAAATGTTGTTTATTAATTTTATTCAACATCATTTATATACGGCTTGATTGTAAGAAAACCTCTAAGTGGTTTATAAAGGGCAGTGGCCACAATCAATCCCAGAGTTAAGCGCAACGAAAGCCCAATATATATAATTTATTGAATTAAAATTAAAATGGAATTGAATTAACAATCACCCAAAGTTACACCAGAAAATAAACTTAATCCATGTTCAGTTCACCTGGAAATTATGGGAACTACCTTGAGGCGTAACAGAGAGATTTTTTAATTAATGCAGTTAGTTCATCCCAAGCATCGCTACACATCAGAGCACATATAAGTAAACCCCTCCCAAAAAACAAAACAAAAACGCTTTCAGAAGGGAAACTTGGGGTACTCTGGTAGCAGTCTTTCTTGAAACAATTCTCATACCAAAATCCCATATCTGCTTTTTACACTTGCAGCAGATTAAGTAGTACTTTAGTTGCTCTGTGTGGGCAGCGGAGGTGGCATCACTCAGAAGGATTCATGAGCATCCAAGGATGCAGAATGTGTCTTTTCTGGATCATGGCCCTTATGGCAAATCCCATATAGCTGCCTACTATATTCAGGAGATAGAGAAATAGGCATAGTTCTACTCCCAGTGACTTTCTTGGAAGATTAAGGAGATGAGAATTATTCAAATATATGAAGCTGCTGTATCAGAGCATTTACCAAGACAAGAAACCATCCATTTAAAAACGTATTTTAAGTATGGTATACTTTGACTGGCAGCATCTCTTTAATGTCTGTTGTGAATGTCCTTTTCAGCCCTGCTATCTGAATTTTAACTCTGCATACCAGGGGCTGGACCGGGAACACTTGCATGTAAAAGCTGTCTAGCGTGTTGAACTATGGTCTCTTTGCCCAAATTTCTTTCAGCATTTATTTAAATTAATTAGCAGGAAACTTCTAGCCCTCATTATTGTATAAAGTTTGAATCTGGCACAGAAATTAATTGTTTTAAGTAATTAGCAGGAAACTTCTAGCCCTCGTTATTGTATAAAGCTTGAACCTGGCCCAGAAAAGTGAAGTAAGACTGTTATGAGGCTTTCAAGTATTATTCAAGCAGCAAAAGCTTTCCCCTTTAATGCACATTTGTTTGTTTGTTTGATAAAATTTATACACTGCTTGATTTTAGGGGGAAACCCTAAAGCAGTTTACAAAAAAACTAAAGCAATAAATTATTGCTTTAAAAAAAAAAATACAACTGTGATTTAAAACATACAGAAGGTTAAAAACACCATAAAATAGACTAGAACAAATTAAAACTCCCACAAATTTTACGTTTTGACGTACTTACCTTTCCTCCTTTAGTACAGTGGTACCTCGGGTTTAGAACTCCCCCCCCCCAAATTTTTTTTATTAGTTTTCCACAAAATTTTTAAACACACAAACAAATAAATAAACAAACAAACATAAATCCTAACCTTATTGTAACTAATCTTATTAACATTGTTAAGCGACTTCCTCGTATCGCCTTGGTTGAATTTCAGTGTATCTTGGATTAAGAACCTAATTCATTCTGGAGGTCTGTTCTTAACCTGAAACCGTTCTTAACCTGAGGTACCACTTTAGCTAATGGGGCTCCCGCTGCTCCTTTCCATTCTCCTCCTGAGGTAAAGTTCTTAACCCCAGGTACTATTTCTGGGTTAGCAGAGTCTGTAACCTGAAGCGTCTGTAACCCGAGGTACCACTGTATCTCCTGCAACTGTACCTTCAAAATGTTTGCATGGTGTGAGGTTGTGATTATGCCATCTGGCAGTGCTCCTGGCATAACCAACCTCAACCCTATGGAGGTAATGCCAGTATAGTGGCCTTCACCCATAGATCCCAAACACATGAATTGCACATCTATCCCCCTCCCCTGGTGTACGAATTGTGGGGTTTCAGGTTACGCATTTAGGGTTCCACAGCTATGCAGGCAGGCTCACCAAAGCATGGAAATTGAGTGTGCCAGAGGTGCAGATCCTGCCCCTCCCAATCACTATTCCCCCATATATACGAAGGTCTCAATTACCAGACAAATGCGTTCCATTGAAACAATTTATTAGGTGAGTGTTCGCACAAGTCCATGATTTCCATTATTTCCTATGGAAATATTTATAATCAAAGAGATTTACCTGATCTCTTTCCCCACGGTTTCTTCCTGAAATGGCTGCAGCCAACCAGCAAAAGAGAGATAAAGGAAAAAAAAAATATTTATCCAATCTCTTCTGCTCTCTGATTCATCCAATCTCCCTCCTTCCCTGCGTGGTTTCTGTTCACAAATGGCTGCTGCCGATCAGCAAAGCACAAACAGGCAAGGAAATAAGGAAATGGACAAACGACTAGTGTTCAGATATCTGAATCGGCTGTGTTAATAGCGAGGTTTGGGTAGAATTATTTATGTGTAGATAAGTGAATTTTCACATAGCGAGCGAACGGATAGCAGGACCTGTGTGTGTCCACTTTGAATGTCTGTGCAGGATCTGTACTTCCACTTTCAGGCATTCACTTCTAGTTTACGACAAGCGCTCCAGAAAACCGATTGTTTAAGCAATGTAACCAAAACGTCCTCCTGACAGACTGAACATTGCTTTTCAGCTGTCAGAATGTGACCCAGTCACAAAGTGGTACCGGGAAGGGATTAATAACCTCCCGAGCAGGAAAAAGGAATGGATTTAACATGTCATTCACTTTTGGGAGTTTTCCTTTTTGCCAGAGAGTTATGAACCGGAGCTAGCTGAATCGGAAACCATTTTAAATGTAGGATGAAATATGATCCAGAATAAGCAGGAATGAGGAAAGTGGCAAACTGCTGGATTGTAGGTAGTTGAGCATTAAGGCACAGAGCTTCTTTGTTCCTCTGCCATTTAGCAGTCTCTGCTGCATCTGCTAAGAGGAGTCATCCTAGGGGTACTTGTCTTCCTGATCTGCGCCTTTTGTGCAGAGGAAACTGGCTAGAGTCCATCCTCATCTGTAACCAACCAGCAGCCTTGTGGTTTCTCTACAGTTGGCACAGCTTTCAGAGAGCAGTTGCCTTGGAAGGAAAAGGCTCCATGTTCCATTAGCAGTCCCAGGACCAATCTTGTCATGAAACATTATTGTAATGGATGCACAAGAGAGCTAAGGGATGGGACACCCACAGAAAGGCATTGCTTCTCAAAGTGTAACTTCGTGGCCTTGACCTTATATGAGGTTGATTCGTCAGCAGTCGTGGCTTTCTCTTGCAAAGGGCAATTCACCAATGTGAGAGATTTGTGTTAAGTCTGGCAGGCACGCACATTGTGCGCACCATCATGCGAAAGCCATTAGCAGCACATTAGCCAATTGTCTTGGAGTGCATTAATGAATGCCGTGTCACCAGCATTTATAATAGGTGGAGAACAAGGATGTTAATGCCCTGCGCTGCATTGGTCAAGCTACTCTCAAGTTTATGAGTTCTAACTAAGGGATGACCTTTTTGCATTTATGAAGTTGCCTCATACTGAGGCCAGATCAGTGATTCAGATAGCCCAACATTGCAGCTCTCAAAGATCTCATGTGCAGGCGTTTATTGGGCCTGATACCCAAACAAAGCCATTAAAGTGGCCATAGCTCAATTGTAGAACATCAGTTTAGTATTCAGAAAGTCTCAGGTTCCATCCCATTCGCTCTGCCAAAGGCAAGGGGGGTAAAAAACAGAGCAACAGCTAGAACACCTGAATATATCAATAGCAGTGTTCGTTGTCACAAGAAAGCTGGAAGGTACCAGCTGACTATCAGCAATCTAGGGCATATATTATGAAACAGCCAAAATCTCTGCGTGAACTAAGTGGACTGAACAAACAACTATACCTGTGATGTTGTGTTATTTGCTTTTGCAATACCTGGTAGAGGCAGCCGTCCAAAACGGCCTACTTGTCAAGCATTTGAGCACACGGGCAGAAACTCTATTTAACTGCAATCATAAGCCTGCCTTCTTCCCTCCCCCAAGAGATGCTGCCTTCTGCAACTGACTTTGTCTTCCCAGACACTTAAAATAAATTCCACCTAATTGATAACTAAAATTTAATCATAGCAGGATACTTCAAGTTTGCATTCAAATAAGGCTGTCTTTTGTCTAAATAAGTTTCCCTGGGTTGATAATTCATATTTCAGTTCAAAATGTTTAAAAATGGAAGACAGGCAAGGCTGGATGAAATGTAGACTACGTATTACAGTGTGTATTTAATATAAAAGTCATGCATTATTCATTTTTGCAATCTGAATAACTTTGAATTTAGCATTCCTGCTCATCTTTCCTTTGATGAACGATTAATTATTAAAATATAATATTGTCAGCATATGGTACAAAAAAAATCCTTGGAAGTGGAATATGAGCTTCATTCTACTTCTAGTCTTAGATTAAAAGGAAATATATATTCTCCGTGGTCCAGTTCTGCGGTCCAGTATTTAAAATCACAATGTATAATTTTAAGTACTGAGCACAAATTAGCAGTTATACTGATTTTTAGACAGGAACACAAAGAGTTTAACTTACATGCAAACAAAGAGTTACTAGGTGTTAATGAGAATAAAGTATTAGAATGTACAAAGGGACTGCCAAAGACCTCAGGGAATTCCAGCACAATTGAGTGTGTTTGTTGTTCTTCAATAAATGTATCTTTGTGTCTCATTTTCAGTACAGTCTACACAACTTCACTCAAGATAGTGTTTCTGTTAGTGATCAAGTAACACTCCGACTCAAATATTTTTTATTTTGCTTGAGAAAATGCTGTACTTCTGTAAACGGAACATTCAAGGCTCTTTAGTATTTTGTTAGCGAGTGTGTCACTGCAGAGTGTGTCACGGCTACTGCAGAGGATAGAAATTGTGGGTAGCTAATCTGCGTTCCTCTGATGTTATTGGACTCCAATTCCCATCAGCCCCAGCCAGTATGACCAGTGGTCAAGGATGATAGGAGTTGTAGTCTATGTGGTTAGTCGCTGGTTAGCCACTTCTGATGTAAAGGGTTATACACAAAGAGAGGACCTATGCAAGGATGTGTTGTTGCCACTGTTGGGTTAGGTGGGCCGAAGTGCATGCAAGGAACAGCCTATGGGATTATAGGAAGCTGAAGAGCATGGGAAACATCTTGTTAGGCTCTAGGCAGTTAAGGCATCTCATGCAGATGTCGGCAACCTGCAGCTCAAGGATGAAATTCCATGTGGTTGGGTGGAGGGGAGCATGGGCGGACTGGAGGAGTGCAGGAAGTAAAAAAAAATGGGGAGATGTAGGCTTGCCATATTTCCGGACACCCCCAAAATTGTTGAGCTTTTTCAAGGAAAACACTGAAAAATATGACCCCATGTAAGAAGGCCGCCCCAGAGCCCAATACCCGCCTTGGGTCCCCTGCCTTCTCACTTCCCTTGGCCCCACGGTCTCTCTGGCTCCCCTTCAAACCGGCTTTCCCTTCCCACTGCTGCCTGCAAGGAGCCCAGCCAACCTCCTGCAACCATAGAGTCGCCTCAGGCCAAGAGTGGAGGATGAGGGAGCTCATTCTGCTATGGCTACCCAACCTCCCTGGATCACAGACTTCATTGAGAGTGAAAGCGATTCTCTCGCTTCCAGTTTCCGGGATAACACACTTGCACATGAGCCCATGTTGCCTCCCTTTTACCTGCAGGAGACGTGGGAGCCATTGGACAGGAGCGCCCTCTCTTTGTGGCTGGACGGGCAGGCTCAGAGACGTAAATGTAGGGTCCAGGCCCCTGGGAAAGGCACACCAGGTGCTGGCACTGTGGCTGTGGCACTGCACCGCCGCCAGGTGCTGAAGCACCGCTGCAGCCTAGCATGCCACCCGCACCTTGAAGAAGCGGTTCCCCGACGGGGCGGCTGCACACAGCCCAGCAAGGGAGGCAGTCGCCACCAGCAATAGCAGCAGTGCCATGGGCAGCTGGAACCTTCACTGTGCGCCCCACAAAAAACATCCGAGGGGGGATTCCCATTTTAGGCGTCCAATTTCTGTACATGTCTGGAATTTTCTGGATGTATAGCAAGCCTAGAGAGATGGAGCCAAAATGCACAGAGCAATGGAAGAGGGAAGGGAGAAAAACCCTCTTCTGCCCTCTGGCAAAGTGATCTCTTCCTCACCCAGCAGGGAATAATGAGAGAGAAGAGGGGGTATCAGAAATAGAGAGAGATAGAAAAGGGGGTGGTAGGGTGGGAGAAAAGGGGTGCCCATCACTGTCTCTGGCCTTACCCAACATTAGCATGTGAGTCCTTTCAGATTACCCCAAGGTAATGCCCTTGGCATTAAAAAAAGTTTCCCACAGCCCTGATCTCGTCTCAAGGCAAACTTTCCCCTCTCCCCATCCTCAAATTCCATATGTATATTATATTGCATTAGTTTTTCATCAAGGTGGCAGTGGTTCTTCTTCATCAGTGGTTCTTCCCTGGACAGTCCCCGCCACTTGCCTAATGTCCAAGCCAGCAGCAACCTTGACCACAGCTCTGAGTGGCCTTGTTCTCTGCGAGGAGTATAGCTGGACGGTTTACCACCTTTAAAAATAAAAGAAGATTCAATATGCAGGCCCGGTAAGAGAAAGGGTGTACAGAACCTACAAAGATTCCAGGGCACTTTCCTTAACTTCTGTTTGCCTCATTTAAATTATCTATTTTATGTCCCTCCCTACAGTTAATCTATATGATATATCATAAGGGTGTTTGCATGCTACATTCAACAAGTAACTGTGTAAACCAATAGTTTGAGCCTTACAGTTGTGCATTCATTCACATGTAACATCCACCCAGTGTACAGTCTTATGCAGCTGTGTACAGATATTTCACACAAGGTCCTAGAGATGCATAGAGACAGCTTTTCCCTACACTCAGCATAATGTGTGAACAAGCCTTGTACAATGAGGGAGAGGGGCAGGAAGAGGAACCCTGACCTTGTGGGAAAAGCCATGGGAGAGTGAAGGTGCATGATTAATTTTAGAACATTTAAAATAATAAAATAATAAAAACCATACACATCTTGGTACTACATAAGAAACTAGTCTAGGGCCTCCTCGTAGTGGGGTAAAGATAGAGGTGAGAGCTGCAGTCATAGGGAGAGGCAGCAGGAGAAATCCTTCAATAATTTGACCTTGTTTTAGGGAAGGAGGCTGCAGAGGGGAAGCGAAACACCAATAACTGAATAGCAGCTGATTGAATCAGTCATTGGGGCTCTCCTCAGTTTTGTGCAAATAAGAAGGCAATTCTGTGTCTCGTTATGGGCATCTTGTTTTGAAGCTAGGAGGAGAGTTTATTCTGCCCTCATATCCCCAGAGCAATTCCTTAGCCTGGATTTAATTCAGACATATGCTAACTGCACACTTCTGATTTTATTCCCCCTTTTTAATGATCTCAGTTTGGCAAGATTTGTATGTATACCAATTAGCAGCCTATTTTGAAAATGAAATGAAGGATGAAAAGCACTCGTGCTGCATTTTGCACATTGGGTAAGCACGTCTCCTACATGGAGATTATCTCTCTATAGGAAAACTTTTAATGTGTGAAGTGCCCCTGGGCCACAGGAAGAGAAACGATACTTTCAGAAGAACCACCTGCATTAGTTACACCTGGGGAGGCTTGAATTTCCTCCCCTTTCCCTTGGCCTAAGCCAAGGAAGCGATGAGAACCATGATGAAAAGATGAATCGCTCTAACTCAAAGTGTCCATTCAAATCGAGAAGGCTAGACACTCAGCAATCAGACATGAAGTGCCTCTGAAAAAGGTGAATTCATTTTTAGTTGTCATTTTACTTACTGCCACTGATATACCCATTCTACATGAATTTGCCTAATAGAGGGGTAGAATTCTCAAGAAGAAAGGAAGTCCCCACAGTTGATATGAGACAGCAGACACAGTACAGGTGGGGGCCATTTTAGGCACGTCCAATTGATGTGTGACCACTGATAGGCAGGTCCTTTTGGACCTGGAAGAGGGAGAAATTGGGGTGGAACAGGGAAGGCTTATGCATGCTCCACCAGCACACAAGGAGGCCAGAGATGGAACCCCTGCACAAAATGGTCACTGTCTATACGTCAAATTCTGGCTCCTTGATGGACATCATCTAGTTAAAACCCAGGCCAAGAGGTAAATGAAACAATCATACAGCAACAACACACCTGAGGGTTCTGGAGCCAGCTTTTGGGATAGTGTGTGGATAGTTAATGTTAAGCAGGCACCTTTGCTGTATTATTTTTGATGTCTGCCAAAAAAATGTTTTTGTGTAGTCAAGCCTACCCAGAATTATAATTTTATTATGTATGTTGATTTGATGCTTTTGAATTATGGTGCTGGAGGAGACTCTTGAGAGTCCCATGGACTGCAAGAAGCTCAGACCTATCCATTCTTAAGGAAATCAGCCCTGAGTGCTCACTGGAAGGACAGATCCTGAAGATGAGACTCCAATACTTTGGCTACCTCATGAGAAGAGAAGACTCCCTGGAAACGACCCTGATGCTGGGAAAGATGGAGGGCACAAGGAAAAGGGGACGACAAAGAATGAGATGGTTGGACAGTGTTTTTGAAGCTACCAACAAGTCTGACCAAACTGCGGGAGGCAGTGGAAGACAGGAGTGCCTGGCATGCTCTGGTCCATGGGGTCACGAAGAGTCGGACACGACTAAACAACAATCTTTGTTTTTAATCTGTTTATTTTATCTATATTTGATAAATTTCATTATGGTTTTAAGGTTTGGTTTTTAAAAATCATTTTCTTGCAAACATTTGTTCAAGAAATATAACGCACAGAGCCTGAAATTGTTGGAATTTGTATAATTTATATATTCTTCACGGGAGTGCTGTGGACGTACCTAAGGATCAATATACTTATCTGAACAAATTGAGCAGTGCTGTTCAAGAGACACTATATAGTAATCATCTGAGGAGCTTGCATCAGCTTTTTATGAGCAAGTCTCCACATCCTGTTGATGTCTTCCAGCAAATTGTCACAGAACTCTTGTCCTGTTTGATAACTTCTACAATTACCAAGTACACACAATCAACACATATTGGCTGGTTTGACAAAGTGGCTAAAAAAGTTCTGGTTTAGGCAATTAGGAATTTGCATAAGAATCCACCAGGGGAATCAATGAAAAATTTGAACAAACATAGATAGACAAAAAGACAAAAAAGTCTTTTAAAAATAAATGTCTGCTCGAAAACAATAAAGCTTGAATATATGAAAAACCAGTAGCAGTAATGAAACAGAGGGAAGACAAATTCTGGGAACTGATGACCTGGGGGTTAAATAAAGTGAGATCATCACAGGAAACCTCAGTTCATGCCTCTGATTCAGTTAAATATTTCTCTGATACATTTGGTGGTCATTCTGGACAATCACGTGTACCAAGATTGTATAACTTACCTGGATGGCAACCAGTCTCCTGCAATGAGATAAAAGCCCTTATTTCCTACCTGAAATTTTAAAAAAGCTCCTGGAGAAGATATACTTCCATCAAAGCTCTATAAGGAATACAGTCTCAAACGCCTTGGCTCCCAAACAAATCAGCTCCCAAACGATCGAAACCCGGAAGTGAGTGTTCTAGGTTTCGAACGTTCTTTTTGAAGCCAAACGTCCGACGGGCTTCCACGGCTTACTGCAGCCAATCAGAAACTTTGGTTTCTGAATGTTTTGGAAGTCGAATAGACTTCCGGAACGGATTCCGTTTGACTTTCAAGGTACAACTGTACATAGAATGGTGGGTGCCTATCCTGGCTGGTTTATTTGCCACGATAAACAACATGGGCCAATTGCCCTCTAGATGGAAAATGGGTATCATTTTTCCAATTTATAAAAAAAGGAATAGTTTTTGGATCCTTCCTATCGGCCAGTTAGGTTGTTAGACATCTGCTCAAAGCTATATCCTTGAAATATATTCTTGATATATCCTTTAAAAATTATCAGACTGGTTGCAAAATAACAGCCTTATTCATGACAAACAAGTGGAATTCAGTGGACACAGTACCATTGATTAATGTTTTACTCCGAACCATATTATAAGGAAATATACTAAGAACATTAAGAATAATCTTTCTGTCGCCTTTATTGATCCTTCTGCTGCATTCCTCACTGTTAATCAAAACAGACTATGGGAGAAATTTCAAGTTGCTAACATTGACTGCAGACTTCTGCTATTGATCCAATAATTATGCAGCAATACAGAAATGAGGGTCAGAATAGGTTTAAATGGTGGTGTGACTGATGCTTTTAAAATGTCACGAGGAGTGAAGCAAGGTTGTATTCTGGCTCCCACTCTTTTTAACTTTTATATTAATGATTTGGTGACATATTGTGCCAATGCAAACCCTCCCTGTCCAGTAATTAGGAAAAGAAAGATCTCAGTATTGATGTATGCAGATAATTTTGTGCTCTTCTCTTTTTTTTCCAAATTGAAATGCCTTTACTGAGCTTTCACTGGTTTTCTTAAAAACCATAAGAAATGCCTTTACTGAGCTGCGTTTCCAAGACACCTTCTGAGGTCTTAGATGGTTTCTGCAACAAGGTCAACCTTTCCTGTTGGTTTTTGTGGTCAACCTCAGGTGGAATAGGTCACTCATTATCTGTTGGTCTGCCCCTTATACCGTATTGGCCGGAATATAAGCCACACCCGAATATAAGCCGCATCTTTAAAATTGGAGGGGGGAGGGGAGAGAAAAAAGAAAAAATACCTGAATATAAGTCACTCCATTCCTCACTGCTCCTAGCTGCATCCTGGGCGGGGGGGGGGGGGAGCCGCGCTGTGTTGCCGGCGGCCTTTCCCCTTCCTCGCTCTCTCCCATCCTGGCCTTGTGGGAGGATGGGGGACTACGCACGGGGCGGGCGCCGCTTTGCCGCACTCCTAGCGCTGTTTGCCCCGTGCTCCGGGCTGCGTACCATAAGGTTGTGAATATAAGCCACACTTCAACTTTTCACGGTCGGAATTTGGGGGGAAACTGAGGTTTATATTCAGGCCAATATGGTATAGAGGTACAAGAGATCGCCTTCTGAAATCTTTGTTCGCACAAGCAGGCAGGCAAACCCTGACAGAAATGGTGACAGTAATAGCTTTGTAACACATGTGGCCCACTGTGTACCGACTGCAAAACATATCAGAAAAAGGAGTCAGATTATATCACTATACAGTGGTACCTCGGGTTACATACGCTTCAGGTTACATATGCTTCAGGTTACAGACTCCGCTAACCCAGAAATAGTGCTTCAGGTTAAGAACTTTGCTTCAGGATGAGAACAGATATCGTGCTCTGGCAGCACGGCGGCAGCAGGAGGCCCCATTAGCTAAAGTGGTGCTTCAGGTTAAGAACAGTTTCAGGTTAAGAACGCACCTCCAGAACAAATTAAGTATTTAACCTGAGGTACCACCGTAAATTGTTGTAGTGGTGCAGAGGTTTAATCTGAAATCAAGCTGGATTTGTGTTTGTTGGTGTCTTCCTCTTGCAAATAGGATTTTAAAAAGGCAAAATACTATTAGAATTGGATCTGTCAGAGATGCACAAGGGAAACTGTTTTAATGCTCAGAAACTTGGCAAAGTCTTTTTTTTATATTATGGAATTTTATATTAAGGGTTTATGTTCTGTATTAATTTATGAACTATTTGTTACAGTTTTTTGCAAACCCCTTGGAGGTTTTCCTGATTATGCAGCATATAAATCTTGTTAAATAAATAATCTTTCAGTGAAATGAAAGTTAATTTTCAACAGATAATTACATCTATTGTTTTCCGTTAACACAGGGACCCCAAGGTAATAGCTTGGTAGGTTGAGGCTACCCTTTAAAATGACTAGGTAGCCCTGAATTCCTTTCCACCATGGCTTAATCCTTTTTGAAGCCATTGCGCTAGTGATCATCATGCATTGCACGAAGGAAGACTTAGATTCATCCATTTTTTAACTTGGAAATCTTCCTACAGTATATGCTTCCTAAAGCCTGCTGAACATATTTGATGTTACACTACCTGGAAGAAGAAGAGAAGAAGAAAAAAGAGGGGGGGATCTGAAGTTTTCATTACACAGGAGGTCAAACAAGATTATGTTGTTGCTCCTTATCTGACTAAATATATAAAAACATCTCCAGAAAGAATCCAGTGAAAGCAGCAAGGCAAAGGAAATAAGCTTGCACAGCATGGGAGAAGTTCCATTGTTGCGAGTCGGAACCAACTCTAGGCATAAAGCACTTAATAAGAACCTTGCTGTTACCTTTTTCATAGCAATAGTAGGGGATTTGGCCAGTTAATCGCAAGAACCGCAGGGGATGCCGGTGAAAGAACAGTGGAGATCTGTTATTGCCAGTGGCTGTTCCTCCCCCTTTTGTTTTTGTCTTCTGGATTTTCCAAAACGTAGATTTTAGCAAAGTTGATGAACGTCAGCAGATTTCACTTTGCTGAGTAAGTGCTTATCTGAAAATGAAATTACCGTATGTCCCTTTTCCTCTAAGGTGTGGTCTGTAAAATCTAAGAAGAGGAGTGTAACACATTAATCCCCAAACGGATGGCAATATGTTTCAGGTGGAGATTGTGAGCTGTTTAAATTTAAAGGGGCCTTGCCCAATTTTGTAAGTGTCAGCTCCAAGATAAGATTTGATGGTAGTATTTGCAGTGGAGTCCTTGCAGTGGAGGATTGTGGTGGCATGACCTCAGGCCAAGGATGTGGCTGTATGATGAGCCTAGAGGTTCGTCCTGCTCCAGAGCCTTTGTGGAAGTAATGTAAGCAGAGAGGGTTATCTGGAGCCTGCGTTGCAGATGACTTCTTTCAACAATTCACCCTTATCCCCCGATTGTGGGGTGTCATGATTCCATGTGGTGGAGAGAGAGAGAGAGAGAGAGAGTCTCTCTCTCTGTGTGTGGAAATAATATAACAAAGCACCTCGCTCACAAATTCTGTAGATTAGAGAAGCCACAGAAGAGAGATACTTTTCCATCCCTTCTAACTTTGGCTATAGCATGGCTATAACTAGCATCTCTCTCTACCTTGCTTGGCAGACCTGAATAAGTCTCTCCTCTTCTGAAGGCTATACAAATTCTGCAGTTTGCTGAAGAACAAAATGGCTGCTCAAGCCATGATGTTTCCCTCCTCCTTCCTGTAACATGACTTGCCAGGCCCAGGCAGCCCTTTAAACATCCATGCTTGTGAGCTGCTGCTTCTTCATGCTCTGTGTGGTCTTTTCTCAATGCTGAGAGAAGAATATCATGTAGCCAGGTTGCATGAAGTCTAACTGTATGTCTCTCATAGATCTCAGTGCACCTGAAACCCTCACCTTCACCCTCACCATGGCTGAGGACAGTGCTTTTTTTCTAGAAAAAGAGGTGCCAGAACTCACCAAGAGCATATTCCTCGTTTTCTTAGAATGGCCATTGGCGCCCACCTGAGAGGTGCCGGAACTGAGTTCCAATGGGTTCCAGCCGAAAACAAGCCCTGGCTGAGGCGACCTCTTTATTTGCCAGCTGTGAGAAGAGGAGGGTGTGAAATTTAAAAGATATCTGTTCTAAGAGTTCTAACACTAACTGTTGCATGTCAGTTGTGCGTGGCCCACTCCTGCACCAAAACCTGTGAATTATCATTTGCTATCGTGGGTAAGGTCTTTGTGTTGCCTTATGTTCCTTAAAGCTGCTCCTATTATTTCCTAAGGTTAAAGAAAAAGGCAGGTAGGAAGGAAAGGTGAATCTGATACCCCTGTTTTCATGATGAGGGATGGACACTGTACTATTTCATGGACTTCATACCACACTTGACAGCATGTTTTCTATGAAGTAAGTCCCTCTGCATTTAATGAGGCTTGCTCGAGTGTAAGTGGGTATAGGCCCTCACATAGTTTTCTTTTCCCTTTAATAATGGAATGTTTTCAAAGCAACCTCCAAATTCTTACAGTCATAGAGGAATGTTTGACAAAGGTATGGCAGGACTGCTGAAAGGTAGCCCAAGAAGATTGGGTGTGTTTATTCGTTTGTTGTTCCCTCAATTGCTATATATATATTTTTATATCTGCGCATTTCAAATGGGTCCACCCCTGTTTGTCACATTAGAGTTGTTTCACTAGTAACAGGAAGGTTGTTTCAGAGGAATAATTTTTCAGCATATGTGCAACTGATCTACCAGTTCTAGCTGGGCACGCACCAAGTTTGTGAAAACAGTATGTATATTATGTTAATTACTTGCACTTGAAATATGCAGTTTGGTGCGACTTCTGGCTTGTGATACATATCTGATGTAGAAATATCGTTCCAGTGCTGAACAAGTTGCTCACCTCTGCTCCACATGAAATAAATCATATTTGGCACTTGCTTTAGCTATCAGTCTAGTCCAGCTGATGAAGATTTGATCTGGACTTGGCAGATCTGATCTGAATACCAAACACACTGTGAATTTATAGTCGCACTCTCTGAGCCGTACTTGTCAGGGTGGATGAACTGACCATTATAGAAAATGGTTTGCATGCTAAAGGGGTTAGAAAGATGTTAGAATTTCGGCAAATATGACAGCTGGTGGAATCAAGTGGCTAGAGTGCCAAGAGGTCTGGATTCAAATCCATGCTCAATTCATGAATCCATTGGGCCATCTTGAACAGAGAACGGCCTTGCCGTCTATTTCTTATATAAATATCGGGCAGTCCCATCAGGGAAGGAGAGCTGTATGAAGAGTCTGTCTATGTAACATACGTTAAAATGTTAAGAATACTAGAGAGTGTGGAACATTTGAGATCTTCTAACATTTTTGTGTAGAATCATAAAATCACAGAATTGTAGATTTGGAAGGAACCCCAAAGGCCAACTAGGCCATCCTGCTGCAATGCAGGAGTCTCACCTAAATCATACATTACAAGTAGCCATCCAACCTCTGCTTGAAAGCCTCCAGAGAAGGAGAGTCCACCACCTCTGGCAGAAGTCTGTTCCACTGCTGAACAGCGCTTACTGCCCAGCAGTGGCTAGATCCTGATTTGGCTTGGAGTGCTACATTGGGAAGGGGTGGAGGGAGTAAGGCATCAATACACACATCAGCAATGGGTTCTGCAAGGTTCTGCAGCTGCCCAAGGATGCCGGTTCCTGATGCTGGTCCTAAGTGTGCCAATGCACTAAGAATGAAAGAAGAGTCTGCTGGATCAAGCCAAAGGCCCATTTGGTCCAACATCCAGTTATCACAGTGGCCAATCAGGAGAAGCCTGCAAGCACTTTCCCCATTTGTGACATTCAGAGACTTGTCGCCTCCCACAGAGGAAGTAGAACCAAGCCATCGTGGCTAGTAGCCCATGTGTTTAAGGAGCTTTCTTTAAGTAGCAGGAAACCAAAATCACAGGATATGGCTGGAGGCGTGTAAAATAGATTCTGACTAATTTGTGTTGTCCATCACTTTAAAGCCACACCATTTTGCTTCTGCTTTTATTTTTACAGAGAAAGAGACCTTCTTGGACCCTTTCGTCTTAAGGGAAGTCCTGCCAGCATCTCTGGGAAGTTATTATCGGTATACAGGGTCACTGACTACCCCTCCGTGCAGTGAGATTGTGGAATGGATTGTTTTTCGCATGCCTGTTCCTATCTCTTATCGCCAGGTAGGTTTGAATCCACAAAGAGTTTGCCTGGTTCATTTTTTTTTTTACTCCTTGCTTTTTTCCACCCAGTCCCTGATACTTAAGCTGCATCTAGATTTCCGATCCTTTTCATTTTGGGCATGGCCCATAAAATTGAATTTTTAGGAGGAGGAATGCACAAAAAAAAATTGTTGATGGAAAAGGAAGTTGGCTAATTTTGTTTTATTGTTCTCTGAGCATGAGCCGCTTGACACGAGAAGATAATAGAACATGACATTCTATTTCCTTCCAAATGATCTTAGCTATTATCATTCTGTTCAGATACATTTGAACTGTGGTCTAAATATTTACACAGAATCCTTTCTTCTTTCACTCTCTTCATGTTTCTTCTGTGACACTCAGCTAAGTACACAGACACAGATTTAGTAGTTTGGGCTAATTACGTAAGGAAAGTAATGCTTTAGTTAATTTACCAACTTTGTCAGTTGTTGTTTTTACAACATCACAAAGCTGCCATTAGTGTGCCTCTGGAACGAGTATACAGAACCTTAAAAGTGAATGCATACGAGGCCTTGTTGTAGATCAAGGCAGTGAGTGGCATTTTCATTGAGAGACATCCCTGAGTAATAACGTGGAAATATGCAGCTAAATGTTTAACAATTAAAAAGGCTTTGACATTTAAAACCTTTGTTTTCAAAATGTCTCCTTGCTAAAGTCTACCCTGCCTTTTATTTGCTTGTGTTAATACACCTCATTGCAACAGAGGCATCTGAGAGGGAACTGCTTATGTAAAAAGTCACTTGATCTTACCGAATGAATGAGTGTAAATATTCAATAGCTCCCCCTTGACAGAGGTAGATGAACGCAACAAGCCAACAGTGAAGTCCACTGATTCTCAGTTGTTTTACTCAGAGGACACTCCAAATCATTTACCTTTTCCCAGTTTCTTGCCCTGTCCTGTCTCCAGAATCCACGGCTGTCAAGAAATGGATTAGATCTAATCAACAGGTGTATTTTCTGTTTGCTGCTGGAGTTCAGAGTTTTGGATACTGGGCATTTTTGATCACTTCTAAAACTGAATAATCTTGTGCTGCCTATATAGATGAACACCAGTTTCAATCTACTCATGCTCATATTAAATGCCAGCAAACTTTGGCTTCTGTATCACCAGTGAGTCAAAGCTATAACAATTCAGTAGCTCAGTTCATAAATGTCATATCTGCTAGACCCCACCGACCCTTGTCAAATAATCTCTGTTTAATTTGGGAAGTATTCAATTGGTAAAACATGGGTAGCAAAAGGTCTAAGCTGCCACATAGTGGGCATTTTGGAGACTCATAGATATAATATTTGCTCCACCACCATCCCGCCTTGCTAAGTCAATAGGTGAGAAGAATAGGGGAAGAAATGATGATGATGATGATGATGATGATGATGATAATAATAATAATAATAATAATAATAATAATAATAATAATAATAATAATAATTTTATTATTCATACCCCACCCATCTGGCTGGGTTTCCCCAGCCACTCTGGGTGGCTTACAGAATATATAAAACATAATAAAGCATCAGACATTAAAAACTTCCCGATACAGGGCTACCTTCAGATGTCTTCTAAAAGTTGTATAGTTCTTTATCTCCTTGACATCTGAAGGGAAGGTGTTCCACAGAGAGGGTGCCACTACTGAGAAGGTCCTTAGTAGATTAACATATATTTAAAAATAAATAAATCCTGAGTTTGTCCCTTGTAGCATATATCTCAAAGTGTGTTTCTCTCGTTATGATGAACTCATCATTTTTAATCTACTAGTACTTTTCAAAGCTGGATTCATAAGATTTTTAGTAGCTTTCAGCTGCCTAGCTTAAGTTGAGATCACTAAAGGCTTGGCATTCTTCTTTGGAGAGAGCACTCCACAACTGGGGCACTACCTCCATATATCCTCTCTTTTATGGGAACAAATCACCCCACTCCAGAGCAGGAGGTACATAAAGAAGGACACCAGCTAAGTATCTTAACTTGCTGGCAGGCTTGTATGGCAGAAGATGTTCCTTCAAGTTCTCCACCTCCAAGCCTTTTAGCTAATATGCAGCTGTCCCATTTTCATACCTTACTTTCCTGGCTACTACAATGAGTCCCTCATCTCATAATCTAAAACCGAATGAAGCATTATTCAGGGAACTCACAGAGCCCAGCCTTCCTAGCTGCAGCCAGGAACACATCTTTGCTTGAAAAATGTAAGCAATGGATCCAAACTACAAGAAAGAAGATTCCACCTAAACATTAGGAAGAACCTCCTGACAGTAAGAGCTGTTTGACAGTGGAATTTGCTGTCAAGGAGTGTGGTGGAGTCTCCTTCTTTGGAGGTCTTTAAGCAGAGGCTTGACAACCATATGTCAGGAGTGCTCTGATGGTGTTTCCTGCTTGGCAGGGGGTTGGACGCGATGGTCCTTGTGGTCTCTTCCAACTCTATGATTCTATGATTCTATGCCACTGTTATTATTCATTCCATTAGTTTTCCTCTGAATTTTTTTTTTTCATATTCACCACAGCCCACTTCAGGAAAGTGTTTACACACTTTTATACCTCTGTGGGTTACAGGTTGTCGGCGTTTTAATGAAATGTTTGACTTGACAGAGTTTGCCAACGCAAATACATAAAAATGCAGTCTACATATGCAATCGCATTATACATCCTGGAAAATATATTGCCATTTTTATAGGTTGGTTCTGGAAATGTATTAGAAACAAATATGGTTTGATCTTGAACAACCTGGTGCTTTCAAGGCCCTGGACATTTTTGGTAAAAATCAAAATTGCTTCATCAGTTTCACTCATGAAGGTAGTTCTTCAAGCAATGGAAAATAAATGAATTTTTAAAGTGTTTGTCAAAAACAATTTGCAAGCTTGGTTTGCAAATTGCTTTTCACATACATGCTTTTCACTGCACATGGCTTTCTTTTGACCAGTTTTCTATGACTTGTAATTGGACCTAAGTGCAGACGATCTTTCCTCTTAGAGTATTTTAGAGATGAAAACTGGCAAAGCAAAGAGCTGTGTCAGACATGTGGTTCAGTGCCTTTGCCAGCTTGAGGCTCTTGTTGCTTTGGATTATTATTACCCTAAGGTCCCAGGGTGGATTACGACAGCTAAAAGACAGTATTAAAAAACAGTTTAAAACCACTTATAGTCTAAGAAATAAGTTGGGTCCTAAAAATATACATCTCACATGTGAAAAGCCAAGGTAAAGAAGTGCATCTTCTCCGTCTTCCGAAAACTGTGTTATGAAGTTACCCTATGCAACTCTGTGGTGAGGGAGTTCCACAACTTACAACTCCAGCACAACCTCCTGGCTGGCTGATGCTGATGAGAGTTGTCATCCAAAACAGCTGGAGGGCACCAGGTTGGCAAAGGCTGAAGTGGAGAATTAGGGAGCTTGAAAGGAGCAAGATCCATTTCCAGCTTTGCTCCTATCTTCAGAGCGGTAGTCGTCCCCCTCAATCCCTCTTTTTAGCCCCTTCCTCATTCTGTCCATCTAGCGCTAAGTTTGTTATCTCTGTGTGGCAGGGCCAAGCTTTTATAGTATCTACAGCTTGCAGCACAGTAGGTCCCTCTACTCTAGCAACTGCTGGCCCTTCTAGATACTGCTGTAAATACAAATAATAGAAAGATGGAATGGCTGTGTGCTGAGCTGTGATTTGTGTATTGAATGTGTGCCCCTCTTCTGCAGGATAATAGTAAAACACACATACACAATGCCTTATAAAACAAAAGAGGGGGCTGTATATATCTGTAAGTACATACAGTACAGAGAGGCTAGGAAAGAATATTTTTCTTGCCTCCTCCAGACCCTAACTTTGTAGAGGGTTTCTAAAGTGTTTGCTCGCTTGGCAGGCTAAAAATGGGGCTAGATAAAGCTGTTGGCAGTGATTTCAGCGGGCAGCCTGGTTTCCTGTTTGATTTATCAGTCTTGGCATCAGTACTTCCTGCCATTTTGCATTCTTATCAGCTGCCCAGATTTTGCCACATTGGTTTTTTTCCCCTAATTAATGCCCCCCTCCTTTCCCCCCCTTCCTTTTTCTTTCCCCTCATGCTGGTTTGCTACATTCAGCTGGAAGCGTTCTATTCCATATTTACCACGGAACAGCAAGACCACGTCAAGTCTGTGGAATACCTGAGGAATAACTTCCGGCCTCAGCAGAGCCTCAACAACAGGGTAGTTTCCAAGTCTGCTGTGAAGGATGCTTGGAGCCAAATTACAACCAGCAGCTTCGAAAACCCACTTGGCACCGAAGCCTCCAAAGGTAGAATGGGGTACACCATTTAAAACAAAGGGGAAATGTTGTGCCTTTAGCTCTTTTGGGGTTTTTCTTCACACGAGCTATTCAGGGCTGCATAAATATACTGTTGCACTTTTCTGCGAATATATTTTGTTTAAAAAGCACATCTCCAACCCGCCTGCCCTCCAGATGAACCACTGTTGTGAGCCCATCAGATGTGTCCAGGAAATCAGACTTGTACTGCCACAACCTAAAGCAGGAGGTTAGGTTGAGGGTAGGGTATTAGGGAACCTCAGCAAGATGAGAGGCTCTTCCAGACTGTTGCATTAATAATCTGAATGGAAAACACTTGGACACCACTCTAAACAATGCTGTGACATTTCATGCTGCTTTGGTTCTGCTTGTGAACCTTGATTTCACAAAAAGACAAAAATGTGATGCTCCTAACATGGGAGGCTTGTGTCCCCCCAATTTTATTTTATTTTAATAATTGTGATCTGATGGGATGCCAACTTTATCGGTCATAGACAAAGGCCATCACAGCTTAAAACAAACACAAGACAACCATTCTGTTCTTGGGGTAGTAGTAGCTCCTGCCACTTCCAATGCTTACACTGATATTTCAGGCTTTACAGAGGGCCCACGTTTTGCTAAGCATTTATTTCCGTAAAAGTGCTGAAAAGCAGAAACCTTAAATGAAGCACACTTTCTGCTTAAGTTGCTTTTTAGATTTTCCATGTCTTTGGGATGCTGTCACACTGATCGTCCCGCTGGCTTCAGGAGGCAGTTTTGTTTCGTAATGAAAATTATTGAGGTTTCCTGAGGAATCCCTAATTTAATTAGCAAATCAATCAATGAATGAATTATATTGTTTCCCAAAGCTTCTGAAATTTAAAATCCCATAAAAGGTAGTATATTGTTGCTGTTATTATTCATTTCTCTACTGCTTTTTAGTTTTAAGGAAAAAAATCTCAAAGCGACTTACTGCATTAAAAGATCAAATAGAACAATCCAGAATAAAACATTGCTGAAGTAAGTCAAGCTAAAAGTGTACATTCAATGCAACACATTTAACAGGAAGCTAAAATATTATCTTAAAAGATTTCAAAATAAAACGTTACAAAGGAGGTCGACTACAGAATGCACATTTAATGCAGCAAAGTCAACAAAAGAAAAATCCTAAACATTTCAAAAGAAAACACTACTAAAGGAAGTCAGATGTAAAATGCACATTTAAAGCAACATAGTTGGGAAGAAAATAAAATGTTACCATAAGCATTGAATCTATCTGCTGCTGTTACTGCCAATTCTGCCAATCATGGTGAGTGGCGGCTGTGGAAGCTCAGGCTCAATGACTTGGGTCTGCACTAAGAATCAGCCAAGATGGCCTCTGGCCTCTTCAGCAACCTCAGCTTTTGTAGCTGGAGTCACTGAGGGTCCTGTCTTTCCAGGCCAGGTGGAAAAAGGCCTACAAGGCAGGGAACAAGTCTTTCAGGACTCACAACCATGATGGTCCCTATTGATATACATAGCTCAATCTGCTATGTAGATAGATACACCTATCCTGTACTAACTCACACACTTGCTGAGGCACATTGACCCAATGTATGATGGGACACACCACATGTGAGGTCAGTATGCAAACTGGCCTCACATGCTTTGTTGCATGTCCTGAAAAGGCATGCAGCCTGCCTCATGAAGATCAGCCATAAACAAAGCAAGCAGGCTCTGTGAGCCTTCCTTTCCCCCAGGAACCCAGATAGCGAGGGGCTGTGGAGAGTTGTTATTCACTCCACATGCACCGACATGTACATATGTGCACATAAACAAAGCTTTGGGGAAAGCGGTCGAGATCACAAGTGAGCTGAAAAATATGGTTAATCAAAAAATGTAGCATGCTCAGGCCTAATAATGACACTCCGGTTATGAGTGTTTGGAGCCGGTGTTGTATCATTGTCAGGAAGCATTAATATTTATTGGCTGTGGGTTGCTCACCTCGGGCACTAATGAAAGGCAATAGCTTGCATTATAAGAAAGTGACAAAATGGGCTTCTTTTTGTTTTGAGAGCAGCCCAGGTGCCTTGGTAACATGTTGCACAGTATTCGAGAAGCTTTACCACTTGGGGTGAATGCCTGGATAGAGTTCATCTCAATCGATGGTGTGGAAATGATGAAACAGCCGTATCATCAGGTGCTCAGTGCTTCTGGCCACACTGCCTTTTTCTGGCTCCACACTCGTTTCCAGGCTGAAAACAGCTCTATAGTGATAGGGATGGTTACAGCCATAAAGAATTCAGAACAGGGCTGGGGACCCATGGTACTCTAGATGTGACAGGATTCCAGTTCCCATCAGCCCCAGCCAGCAGGGCCAGTGGTCCAGGAGAATAGGAACTGCAGTTGAGGAAGGCCTATGTTAGGAGGACCATAGGTTCTCCAATCCCTGGCGTAGACAGAGTCCACATACAGTTGCTGCAGTACTGACATAATGCTCTTTCTCCAGATGAGAAGTGTGTGACGAACTGGGAACTTTTAAATCTGTGCTTTGCTGCCTCATATTGAGGCACCAAGAGCTGTAGGTTAGATGGTTCCTCAGGCTATGATACCTCCTCAGGCTCCAGAGTGACTCCACGCAGACTCTTCTTCTGTGACTCTTCTTCTGTGTCAGGCTTAGTCTTTGCCTGGGTAACAGTCAGCCTTGTTAGCATTGACTCTCGTATCTATAAGTGTTCCTCAATTACAGGTCTTCCTGTTTGCTTAGATTTTCCCTCGGATCCTTGTCCCAGCAGCTCAGGTCTGTTGTTTTCCATCTGTCCAGCTCTCTAAATCTGTATAATGCCCATCATCAGAGAAGAGTATAGTGTTGCTACTGAAGTGACCCATTTTCTCTTCTAACTTTAACACACCAAAGAAGCAACTGTCATAGTGTCATAACTCTTCCCAGCCTGGGAATTTGCTGTGATGGATAAGGAGCTATGGAGGCTGCTTTCTGCAGGAGATGCTAATTATATGCCGTTTATGGTTAAAATATGCTTGGGGTTAAAATATATTTGTGGTTAACATACACTTGCCCAATACAGGAAGCCAATTTGCCAAGGGGTTGAGGTGAAGAAGTCTTATCCCAGTTTTTACCACATGCTAAAATGCATGGTAGGAGAGAAAAATCCCACCATGTGTCCATTAATCCATTTTGATAAAGCAGAGGCATGTTAGACATCTTTGCCACTTGGTAAGTTCATCATCTATACTTCATTGCTGAGCATGGATGTGAACTTGGGTCTCCACAGTGCTGATCATTTAAACCAAAACTACTGATTTGCATCATTAAGTGCCTGGTCAAAGGCTCTTGAAGTCTTGGACGAGGTGCATCACATTGATTCATATTCTCCATGCATAGAACATTAAGTAGCTGACTGATTCCATTCTGGGCAAAGGCGTCTCTGAGGTCTGATTCACACAAAATGTTTTTGCATGGTTTATGTCATTGACCCAACTGAATTACTACAGTGATACTGTGACATTTATAGTCGCAAGCACAGCACATGTAGCTTCCCATGTGATTTGTGTGGCTCAGCCTGAATTAGGAAACTTTCTGCAGCGCATATTCTGTTTATTTTATATTTATCTTATTTTATAGCTTTCTGTCCCGTCCTTCCTCCAAAATGGAGCACAGGGTGTTTTTTCCCCAGTCTTCAGAAGAAAAAGGCCCCCAGAGATTGCCAAATGTCACCGATAAGACAGCCCCTGCCCCCAAGCTTATCATCTTAAAGACACAACACAAAAGGAAAAGAGGTTGTGGGGGAAGGAGGGGAGGTATAGCAAACTTGGGTACTGTTTCTTAGTTACATAACTCTTGTCATGAGCAACTGGAGATTTCAAAGAGAGCATCCTAAAGTTGCTGTTCTCCCTGCACAGTTGAAGGAGAGCCCCTGCAGTTCCATCATTCTCCCTGTCTTATATTAGAGCCTCATGGAATGGCTTCTGTAGATGATGGTGCTAGAAGGATCTTCGGTAGGTAGCAGTGGTAGGCAAAAGTGCCTTGGTGAACCCTTAGCAGTCAGAATAAACAATACTGGGCTGGGTAGATCAATAGTCAGCATAAGGCAGATTCTTTGGTAATCTCAAACATATTCTGGAGATGTTTCACTAGTATGTCTAGTACAGGCTTCCTCAAACTTGGCCCTCCAGATGTTTTTGGCCTACAACTCCCATGATCCCTAGCTAGCAGGACCAGTGGTCAGGGATGAGGGGAATTGTAGTCTCAAAACATCTGGAGGGCTGAGTTTGAGGAAGCCTGGTCTAGTACAACATGACAAAGATCACCATGTCAAAATGATCTGTGAATTCAGGTTGCCAAGACCAAATGGGAGCTAGGATTTGAGCCCAGACCTCCAGGTGTCTTGGCGACGGCTGTTGGCGTTTTGCTCCATCTTAGACTAAGCAGCTATTGGAGCTCTTCACCCCTATGCCTTGTGAATTATGCCAGCGCAGATTGCTGTCCTCCCCCCGCCCACCAGTAGTGGACTGGCAGAGCTGTTATATGAAACCACACACTCTGGAATAGTTCTGTTTCCTGGGTGGCTGGGCGATTTCTCCCAGGGACACCCCTATTCTGTCCTTTAGTGGGGCACATGGGGTGATGATTGCTCATTTCAGGCCAGCTTGTCCTTGAGTGGCTGCTTGTGGTTAAGACTCTGTCTGCAGTGACAAATGGGATGCAGTTCTCTCAGGCTTGGTTGGCGTGCTAAGTGGACAAGAAGCTCTAGGTGCATTTTTGCAAACTTGGAAAAAAGAAATACGCTCTCCCAGGGTTTCCAGTCTGAAATGAATTGTCATGCCTCCCTCTGAAGGTGACAGGGCTGACTTGTATTTGTTGCTGAGAGACAGCAATGTGACTCTTCTGCAGCCTTTGCCTCAGCAAAGGTGAGGGAGGAAACGAAATGGCTGATCTGCTGCACAGCCCGAGCTGCTGACATATAAATGAAATGACTTGAAGTCAAAATCCATGAGCAGAAGAAGCTCAGCTTGTTTATTCAACTCCTAACATCACTACATCCCTCTGTGGTGTCATCCATTCACAAAAGCACTGTGGACATAGATTTTTTGTTTTTTACTGGCAAACAAAAATAGAAGAGCTTTGGTCACACGCTGACTAACATCCTTGTTGATGGTGTCAGAGAAGAACAGCAAAAGTATCAGGGTGCATTTGCATTGGTGTGTGTGTGTGTGTGTGTGTGTGTGTGTGTGTGTGTAGAAACTGCACTTGTTGTTCCTGGGATTGAGCACCCCATTCTCACAGTGGCCATCCAGATGCCTGTGGGAAACTGGGAAGCAGGATCTGAGCACAAGAGCCCTGTCCCCTCCTGTGCTTCCAGCAACTGGTATTCAGAAGCATCACTGCCTCCGACAGTGGAAGCAGTGCAAAGCCGTAACTTTTTTTAGCACTCCCTGTTCAGATTTCACCTAAGTCATGAACTCACTGCGTGTCCTTAGGCCCTGGAGAGCTGCGACCGGTCAAAGCAGACCAGCTTTCCCCAAACTAGTCCGCTCCAGATATCATTGGACTACTGCAACTCCTGTGTCTGACTGGGGATGATGGGAGTTGTAGTCCAACAACATCTGGAAAGCACTAGGTTAAGGAGGGTTGGAGCAGACAGTGCTGGTCTTAATGGATCAATAGTCTACGAGGCAGCTTCCTATGTTTTGGATGTCTGCTTTTCTGAAGGAAGTATTCATGTCTCTTGTGGAAGTACCCTTATCATTTGTGACCTGTACCAGATCCGGATTCTTATCTTCCTGCCCTTTTTCTGAACTCTTGCAAGTACTCCATCCTCCAGCCAAGATCCTTGCCTCCTTCCCAGCCTCCTAGTTCCCTTAGTCTTGGTCCAATTTCACCCTTATCTTTCCCCACAACTGAGTCGCCACTTTCTGTTCTCACATGTCTGGAGATAGGAATTCTGGTTTGGCAAGACAGTGTTTTCATTCAGACTTGGAATATTCAGGAATATCTTTCACAGCAGATGAAATGCAGACCCACCTGCTTACATTTTTGCCTGTAGACGTGATTTTGTCACCACTGTGCTACAATTAACAAAGAAAGCTTAGCCCCTTCCCAGAGATAGTATGTCCACAGGTACAGGGATGGTGCTTAGCAGCCATTTCTGCTGTTTTGAATTGATATGAGTTTGTATTGAATGCTATTACTTGTTGGATGAAATGATTTGTTTATTGCGTTATTTATATGCTGTTGTGGTTTTTATATGATTATAGTGATAATAATGTTGCTTTTTAATGTTATTGTTGTTATTGTGAGGCGGTTTGAGCTTAGCCTTGTTGTTGGAAAAGCAGCATACAAATATTCCAATCTGACCAATAAAAACAAAACAAAACAAGAAGGCTATGAAAGGGTCCTTAGCAGTTTGATCAGTTGGTTTCCCAGACTTTTATGGTTCTTACTGTGAGTCTACAGTAAGCCTTTTTTTATTTTCCAGAGCATGTTGTTTTATTTTCTGTCTCCTGTCACTGTAAATCAAGACTGACTCTTAAAATTGTCAACAAGGTGAAAACGTGACTTCTTTGCAGCATTTTAGATCTGAAAGTGATGTGCAAATCTGATCTGGCAGTCAGAATAACCTGAACTTGTATATGATTTATTGATCCTGGACTGACAAGTAGTAAATAAAGCCGCACATCCCATATTAAGTAATGGAGAATGGCCACAACCCACTTTAGTGCCATAGACTTTTATTTTCTTTTTATGGCACTACTCCAGAGTAAGTGGGCTGTGGATTACAGATAGGCGCTCTTGCTTTTCAACATTTATTAGTGTCTGTCAATGAAACCAGCATAATGTTGCTCATAATAATGCCAGCAAATCATCACTGAACTGTCAGAGGTGTGATTCAGCTCCAGGGCCAAGGTCTGGAGGTATTCCTGCTGTTGATCTAGATATCCCCAACAATGCATGCCCATCAGTGGGGAATCTAAATGCAAAACATAGTAGGTGCCCATAAACTGGCAGAAGCTAGGCGCCTCTAGGAATAAATGTCTGCAGAAGCAGCCCTTTCCTTCTGAAAATCAGAGAGTAATTTGCTCTGCACATGAGGATTTGCTCTTTTGGAGGTGCTTTCAGGGAGCAGTGCCAGCTCCAGGTTTCCAGGACTTTAAAAGGGTATTTTTTTTCTTTTTTTAAGGTCTTGCCTTTAGAAATATAAGCACGGCCTACTTGTTCTATCTTCCCAGTCTCAAACGTTTTACAACAAAAGGGACATTTTAGGGATGATATGGACATGCAATGAGGCATTCTTCTTGTAGTGTCCTGACAATTTATGGTTATTTAAATCCATTTTGTAGCAAAGGGGATTAGGGTCACACTGTAAACTGTGATTGAGGCTGAGCTATATCTAATTTGTGTACTTTCTTTAAGGCCTTTGCTCAGCTGGAAGTGAGGTGTTGGAGGGTTTAACAGATAGACACTCAAATCCAAGCAAACTACTCCACCACAGCTGCATCTGGTCTGTGGAATCGAGTGGATACTTCAGTTTGACTTATTAGACTCCGAAGAATCTCAAACCCTTTGCACACACCAGTTAAGGTGCATCATGAATGTGTGATGGGGGGGCAGCAAGATCGTGGCCCACCTGACCCCAGGGAGGGGGCAGCTCACTTAACTGGATTCAATGTATGGTGTGGTGGTGATGCCCAAGGTAAAGGTAAAGGAACCCCTGGCTGTTATGTCCAGTCGTGACCGACTCTGGGGTTGCGGCGCTCATCTCGCTTTACTGGCCGAGGGAGCCGGCGTACAGCTTCTGGGTCATGTGGCCAGCATGACTAAGCCGCTTCTGGCAAAACCAGAGCAGCGCACGGAAACACCGTTTACCTTCCCACCGGAGCGGTACCTATTTATCTACTTGACTTTGACATGCTTTCGAACTGCTAGGTGGGCAGGATCTGGGACTGAGTAACGGGAGCTCACCCCGTCTTGGGGATTCGAACCGCTGACCTTCTGATCAGCAACCCTTTGCTCTGTGGTTTAGACCACAGCGCCACCTGCGTCCCTGATGCCCTATGTACACATACCTAATTGTGGTTGTTTCTTACTAAGCAAAATGAGGCATAAGAAGTGCAGGTTATTGAGCCTTCACATGTTGGCATCTAAAGTGGAGAGGCAAACTAGATAAATAATATAAAAAAATCACACACATATGATTGAGAATTAGGAGTTCTTCATCCCCCTGTAGATCTTTTCCTTCAGTATCTCTGATTTAGGGTGATAAATTGTTGTTTATAGAAGTATATTTGTTATATCATGTCCAAAGCTTTGGGGCTCATTAACTGTGCTGTTGCAAGCTTCACAACACTTATCCGAGCATCCCCCGAGGTGTCCTCTTGACATCAGAGTTCTCCGGCGCAGATGCCTGATTGCCTCCCCAAAGGTGCCAGATTGCCCTTCGCCAGAGCCTCGAATGGCGCTCTTGTCACCCGTGGGGATTTGCCTTCAAGTGCCACCTTTAATTGTGATCCTAGACTTAGTTAATGAACAGTTATAGTTTTACTACATTAGCACCTACCAAGTGGCGTTGACTCTAAATCGGCATCTGTGATATTTCTCAAGTATTCCACACAAATTCTCTCTTCTCCCCCTTCAATATTTACATCCTCGTCACATGCTTCCTTTTCATAATGTACCTTGCATCATGTTGGCACATCAGGAAGATTCTAATCACATCTTTCAGTGTGGTCCCTTTGGATTTTTCCATTATTATTATTATTATTTTAAGGTACATCATGTGTGGATTTCAGATTTCTGCTGCCTTGTCATCTATTTTTCCTTTTCACCATTTCCTTCATTGGTACAGTTTCATTGACGTGTCAACCTGAGAACAGGGCCTGGTGTCGTCATTGTCTATATATAGTTTTTTGTTAATTGCATGACAGCTAAGTATCTTGTGTGATAATGCCCCCACCTCTGCAAGTCTGTCTGTCCTTGTTCTCCTTCTAAATCACTTACCTCTGAAACTTGAGAGGTAAAAGGAAGCTACAATGCATGTGTACAAAATCTGTCAGCATTTCCTGTAAGTACTACAGGTACTACAGAGGGGAATAAGTAGCCATTGGTGACTTTGTGATACCAGCAGCCACTCTTGTTTTTAAAACATAGCAAGTTCATGGTTAGCCCATTCTACAGAAAAAGTATGATACGTGTGTTTGTTGTGGTTTGCGTGCTCTGGCTACCAAGGTACAAAAATGACAATAATTCACTTTGAATGGTCGGTGACCCTCTTCTGTGGCACTTAATACCATTTTTGGACCTTCTTTTGAAAGAGACAAAAATTAGCTTATTTTGATACCAAAATAAGCCCAATTGGTTGAAAAATAAGCAAAACAGAAGTTTTTTCTAAACTGATGCAGAAATTGCATTCGCCTAAATTGTGCGAAAATCAGAATTTTAAAAAATTTCTCCTGTGCCCAATTTTGGCCCAAAAAAATCTTTGAAAATTAATCTGAGGTTATCTCATAGGTATCTACACATTTTAAAAAATGAAGAAAATCTGAGTCATGAGAGCACATGGCACCAGGTGATTTGGCATTGAATGACCCCCCAGTAACTTAACAAAGAGGAAAGATGTTTTTCTGTGGCGGAGTGTTTGCCTGGAAGATTTGTGTGAGAGTGTCAGGTGGTCTGGACACACCTACTTTTGGCTACACCCACCTCTGGCAGGCAGCACACATCCCCGAAGCTTGGTGAAAGGTAAATATGGTCCTTAGGCCAAAAGAGGTTAGCCATCTCTGCCTTACAATAATGAAGAAATGCCTTCCATTAAAGGGAGTTTACTCTGGTGGCCAGTCACTCTCTTCCCTAAGCTAGGGAGCCCAGTCTTGTGGCCACATGTCTATGCACATGCGTGGTTGGTGGGCATATTACTTGTAATTTAATAACAAATATTCCCTGCCCTTTTATATATACCTACCCATCCTCTAAAGGGATGCGGGTGGCACTGTGGTGTAAACCACCGAGTCTAGGGTTTGCCGATCGGAAGGTCGGCAGTTTGAATCCCCGTGACGGGGTGAACTCCCGTTGTTGGCAGTGAGAGATTTTACTTTCTTGGGTTCCATGATCACTGCAGATGGCGACAGCAGTCACAAAATTAAAAGACGCCTGCTTCTTGGGAGAAAAGCAATGACAAACCTAGACAGAGTCTTAAAAAGCAGAGACATCACCTTGCTGACAAAGAAGGCTGATCGCCAAAGAATTGATGCTTTTGAATTATGGTGCTGGAGGAGTCCTATGGACTGCAAGATCAAACCTATCCATTCTGAAGGAAATCAGCCCTGAGTGCTCACTGGAAGGACAGATCCTGAAGCTGAGGCTCCAATACTTTGGCCACCTCATGAGAAGAGAAGACTCCCTGGGAAAGACCCTGGGAAAGATTGAGGGCACAAGGAGAAAGGGACGACAGAGGACAACGAGATGGTTGGACAGTGTTCTCGAAGCTACCAGCATGAGTTTGACCAAACTGCGGGAGGCAATGAAAGACAGGAGTGCCTGGCGTGCTCTGGCCCATGGGGTCACGAAGAGTCGGACACGACTAAACGAATAAACAACAACATAGCAGGGGTGGGGAACTTGTGGCCTTGCAGATGTTGTGGGCCTCCAACTCCCGTTAGAGCCAGCCAGCATGAGAAATGTTCAGAGCTGTTGGGAATTGTATTCCAGCAACATTGCAGGTTAGTCACTGCTACTCTGTGGGCCTCAGAGTATATAGACATAGACATGAATAAAAGGAAACTGAAAGTCTCTGGTAGAATGTCTTCATTCAGTTTGCAAACTCTTGTTATATAGTGTGTCATATACAATGTGTGATAGCAGGTTGAGAAGGTCTGCATGTGACCCTTGCACGAAATATGAGCAAGATATTTCCCGTAGTTATGGGAGCTACAAGAGGGAGAAGACCACCTGAGGTTCTTTTAAGCAGAACGTTTGTTTCAACAGTAGACACAATCTGTCATAGAGAACAAAACAGTGACAGATCCCAGTTTTTTAAAAAAGGAAGAATTTGGATGGATTTCAAGAGAACCAAGAAAATATTGAAGGGGGAAAAAGCAAACAGAAATGAAACTTGTGGACTGGCTTAGTGCATGTGCATTTTTAAATGGCCTCTTTTAGCAACACCCTTTTGTTCCTCTTGCTCGTATTTCCTAATCCCCAAATGCAATCCAAATGTGTAAGTGCATTCAGTCACAATGTTGTTTTTTGTTTCCCATAGTTTGCCCGTTCCTAACCCCTCAGAGTAACTTACTACTGTAGTAACTGTACTATAGCCGTTGTAAAAATAATTTACTGTCGCTGTTTTTGTTGTTGCTATTGCTGCTATGGTGGTTGTTGATGATGATAATGATGATGAGGTATCACCAAAGGGTGCAATCCCAGAACCTGTTAGGTCAGGGGTCAGCAAACTTTTTCAGCAGGGGGCCGGTCCACTGCCCCTCAGACCTTGTGGGGGGCCGGACTATATTTTTTTTGGGGGGGGGGGAATGAACGGATTCCTATGCCCCACAAATAACCCTGAGATGCATTTTAAATAAAAAGATACATTCTACTCATGTAAAAACATGCTGATTCCTGGACTGTCCGTGGGCCGGATTTAGAAGGTGATTGGGCCGGATTCGGCCCCTGGGCCTTAGTTTGCCTACCCATGTGTTAGGTCAATGTTAATGTTAGTGGAATTGATGTCCTTTACCTGTTGTTCTTGGGTTTGTTTGTTTTTTCATTCTGTTGGTGACGCACGGAGGTGTAAATGGAGACAAGAACCTAATAGTGTATCAGCCCCCTGCCCCGCCATTCTGGGATCTCCTGCTCAAATGGTCTTCGTAAGCTGGCCTTGTGCTATGTACTAGCAGAGAATAAATGCCCATAAACAAGGTTTCCACCATTCTCCAATCCTTACCCTCCATAAGCAGCCTCAACTCACATTGTCTTTCTTTCCCATATCTGCAACGGAGAGATAGACTCAGAGCAAGATCTTAACTCAGTGGTAGGGCTTCTGCCTTGTTCGTAGAAGGTCCCAGGTTCAGTATTCTGCATCTCCAAGTAGGTCTGGGAGAAATTCCTGTCCCAAAGCCTGGAGAGCCCCTGTCAACCAGTTTAGACAGTACTGAGCTAGATGGATGGACCAGTGTTCTGACTCAATGTAAAGTGACTTCCATATTTTCCTAAACTCAGTTGCATGTTGTGTTACAGAAGTTAAGCATTGGCTGTAGTCTTCCTGTTCAGAGGGAAAAGGCAACATGGGCACAACAGGGTTTCAGGGCTTTGTGTTTAGCCTCGCCCCTGAGATCACATTAACTACCTCCGACCCACCTACAGTGAGTGGGAAGAGCCTTTGGTGTGATGGTGAAGATCTGAGCTTTCAGTTGCAGAGGGAGTTTCCATGGATATGCAATGCTCCCTGCTAAAGAAGTCCCCCTCCCCTCATAACAAGAGCTGGGAGAATCTTTTGACCTTGGGATGTGCATGAAATGCTCAGCTCTGTTGCCTCTTCTGTCCGGAATGATATGAACATTGGGCTTCCCTCAGGAAGGAAAAGTGGGACAGAAACAATAAATGGAGTGAATAAAATCTGGGCAATGCTGTTCCTCCCATTAGCTCCTTCACCCTTGCTTGCTTTCTGTGGGAGAAATTTGGTGGAATTGGCATCATAAAACCCACATAAAAATGGGTGGGTAGCAAAGTTTTTTCCCCTTTTGATCATAGAATAATGAACGAAGCGGGAACAGTGACACAGAAAGATGCAGATTCTATAGACTGCCAAATTACTGTGAACTTTGTGTTTCTTTCTTTCTTTCTTTCAGGGGTTAGCTGCATTATTAGCTACTTTATTATGTAGCACCTTAATTAAATCATGGGCTGGAATGATCAGATCAAGTGTTTTTGGTTCTATTGTGTCTTCAGCAGCTTTTACCTATATTCATTAAGCAAATGCCTCGTTTTATAAACAGGGAGGAAAATTATTTTTGCTCACTCGTCAGTTGAAGTATTCTAGTTAGCGCTTATCATGGTATGTGGTTCCCCTGTGCCTTAGAATAATTGGGGGCCGGGGGTGCAGGTGGTGGGGAGGGGAGGGGGCTGAATAAACCAGCTAGTTAGTGAAGGTTTCTCACTGTGAAATAGCTTCACTCTGAAGTTCATAGTGCTTTTAGCAAGACAAGAGGCTGAATCAGGGCGGCCAGATGCCTCCTTCCATCTTTGGAGGCATCTCCTGCTAACAGCCCCAGAATGCCATGCTGCAGTATTCCAGACCAACCTAGCAATTGGCATGCTCCCATGGCAGGATGCATTACTCCATGTCACCAGGATCATACCGCCCAGGTTTGAACAAAGCGGCCTGTGCAAGAACTGCCTGCAGATTCCTTCAAGGGCTGCCTTTTCCCACGAAGCCTTTGATACACAAATCTTCTTTCCCCCATGTTTGTCCCTGCCCCACTTTCCCTCCCCTTGTCTGTTGTCTCTCCCCTGTGTCTGTTTCTAGATAGCAAGCCACTTGGGGCAGAGACCGGTCCTCTCATTCTTTGTAAGGTCTGTGGGAGGGATCAAGGTGGTCCGATATTAAATTAGAAATTAAATTCAAATGGGACCCTGACTTTTCTGAAAACATCTGGTTCATGAATACGAGAGGATTGTAAACAAACTTGAACCTCATTATTCAGGATACAGCTTGTCTGTTCTCAGCCATAAACCTGCATCTCTCTACCACTCCACAGATTAGCTTTCAGCTCAGTTCAGCTTGGCTCCTCCTTCCACAGCAAAACTTTAGGCTGACTACAAAAGCAGGCTTTTGCAGTGGATGGGTGGGGCTCCTGATCATAGCCAGGGTGGGGCAGAGGAGCATTGTGATTGGCCCAGCCTCTTCCAGGGTTCTTGTACATGGGTGGTGCTGTAGAAGTGAATCAAATGTACAGAGCAGGGGGCGAAATCCCTTCAGTGCTGGTAGTCTGTCCTAAGGCAAAATGTCTGACTGTGATGCAAGATGCATCCGCTAGACCTTCTTCAGATTTAGTGCAATAATAGTTACACTTCTGAAAGTAAAATTAATTAAAAAGAATGATGCAGTTATAGGAGAGGTGTTATTTTTGTTGCACAGGTGTTGATGAAATTTTCATTGTGAATAATTGATGTGGCTATTTAATATGAAAGAATATATTTGGGGAAAATAGCAGTTGCCATTTATAGGTGTCTGTGTGGGCTTTTTGCAGACCTATCGTTAAAAATCTTTGACATTCCAGATTAGCTTAACTGTGGACTTAGGAAGCAGGTGGAGACATAGCTGACAGTTACCTATGGAATAAGGGATCAAAAGCAAGCATGTGGGAGAAATTGGTTTGGTCCCCATTTTTCAGCAAACAGGTCTAATTCGCAGTGTTTTGACTAAAACATTTTCAAAAATGCAGGCATCAAGTAGGACTGCAAACCTCTACAAATTTGCAATGCAGTTTCAGTTCAAAACTGTGCGCACAAAAGGTGTAGGGTTTTTTTGGGAGGGGGTGTCCAACTATGTATTTAGAGTAAAATGCATGCAATAATGCTTGTTTTAGGGGAAATTCATATAGTATAAATGTGATTTATGTGGGTGCGTTTAATCTGCAGAATTGGGATAGAATGGACACCTTGATTGAAAATATGTGAAACTGACACAGAATGGAAATACAGTGGTACCTCGGGTTAAGAACTTAATTTGTTCTGGAGGTCCATTCTTAACCTGAAACTGTTCTTAACCTGATGTACTACTTTAGCTAATGGGCCTGCCGCCGCACCGTCAGTGCATGATTTCTGTTCTCATCCTGAAGCAAAGTTCTTAACCCGAGGTACTACTTCCAGGTTAGCGGAGTCTGTAACCTGAAGCGTCTGTAACCTGAAGCGTCTGTAACCCGAGGTACCACTGCAGTCGAACCCTAATGGCATGCAGAGATAATGTGCACCCATGTTTTAGGAGTGGACCACAAAATTGTGAACATCTACCCTCTCTCATTCACAAATTCCCTCAAGCTTCCTGTATCGTAGATCAGCATGGCAGGTAACACTGCCTGGTTGAAAGACTTCAGTTCAGGACTCTACTGGGCATTTCCATGCCCTTCTCACAACCCATAAACTGCGGTTATGCATTACATCTGCCCCAGCCCATGAGGTAGCACCATTACAGTGTTTCACCATGACCTCCGAATGCAATATAGGCGATAGGAATATGTGGCTTAATTGAGAAGACTTTGACAAGGATCACTGGGAAGTGTATTGAATGTGTGAAAGGCACTCTGCGTATGCGGCAGGATGGTGAGTGAAACCTTGAACTCCCACTGTCAGCAAATACACCCCATTATCTGGCATTCTCTGGGACTCTGAGGTTAAAATTTGGCAAGAACATTTGCGGACCTGTCCTGATGTTATGTTCATGAATCACGGTTTCCTAAGCTTAAAAATAACTCTCTTTATTGCAGGAAAAGCACAGCATTTTATCAATAGCCTATTAGTGCCACCTAGTGTTCTCCATTTCCTTTACACTGTTGCTGCTGCTTAAGAAAAAAATTGATTCAGCCATTATAAATCGGCAGACTTATTATTTCACACAAAAGGCATGCACTAATTTGCTGTCCAGCTGGAGCACGGATAGGTCTGCCCTCAGGTTTCCTTATTTCATCATAATCACTGTCTCTAGTTCCTTCCTCACTTGCAGAAATCATTTGCTATTGCTGTGCAGGCTTTCAGCACTTGTAAGCAGCATAGCTCTGCATAAAGTCCTGTATTATCATTTATCAATGCTTTCATTTGTTAAGGTATTTATTTGTGCACAGAGGATCCAGACACATCACTGTGCTAGTGCCATGCTGTTTCAAGAACGCTGAACTGTTTACTCTCTATTAACCTTAAGCATAGCTGGCCATCCAAAGCAGGGATGACTCACCCACCCCACCCCGCCCAGTCTGGGGACATGATCCAGCCTCCCCACAAGCAAATTTTTGCTCACCTCCTAAGACCTCACCGATTTTGCCAGTGGCAGCAAAAAGAAAAGCTCAAGTAAACATTACCTGATGCAAATGCAAATGGCACCCTCCCCAGTCATCAGAGTGATCTTTTGATGAGCAGAAAATGGTTGATAGCTCCTTTCCTTGGCTGAGCTGCACCGATAAGCGGAGAAGAGAGAGCAGCTGTGTGTCTCATACATGTGTGTGGTATCTGCAGGCGAGAGAGAATTTTTAGTTGCACTCACCAGTGCCATACAGTCCATGGGAGATTAGCCAAAGGTGAATGTGGACCCTGGGCCAAAAAAATAAATAAAGACTAGTCCCTTCTGCTCCAGACAGACACTCTTAAAAGTGAGCTGCAGGGGATGAGCAAGAGGAGTTAAAAATAATAATGAGTCTCTTGTTTTTTCTCAGGAACCACAACACAGAAGACATGTGTGCAGTTCCGGTTCAATTAGTTGGCATATGCACTGAAAACATGTAGAAAGGGTTTGCTGTTGCAGGCTTTCAATAATTGGTGTGTATAAACTACCCAAAGCAACGAACCATACAGGCTCTCTTCTCTGTCTTGTATTTTCTCCTGGTGAGCTAATTTTAGAAGCTATGGCCCTGACAGGTGCAGTTCGTACGTTACAAGCCTCCCTGAATCCCCAGCGTCAGTGATGCTTTCCTGTCCCTTGTTGTGGGACCAAGATGTGGACTCACTGTCATGGTTCGAAAAGTCCCTAGAGAAGGAGGGAGGTAGAAAAGAAAGCAAGAGAGGTTGCAGCAATAACTGCTTACAGTGGTAGTGAAGTGTTTTCCACTCAAGATTAGATCGGGCTTCTAAATTAATGCTTAAGAGACTTTTATTTCTCCCGACGCTTTAGAGGCATGGCATATTTATTTGTTCCCCTTTTTTGCTTAGTTTGCAGTACTCCGCCTGTCAACATGAAAGTGCAGCCAGTGAACAGAACCGCCTTGCTGGTGACGTGGAATCAACCGGAGATGATCTACCACCCTCCCATTATGAACTATATGATTTCCTACAGCTGGGCTAAAAACGAAGATGAAAAGGAAAAAACCTTCACCAAGGACAGCGACAAGGACCTGGTAAAAACCACAGCATCGGAAGTTGCCATTAGCGTTAAGATAGCCTTACTGTGTGTTTCCTCAGTAGACGGCTGGGAGATGAATTTCTTGGGTCTTAAGCTGAATGGATGCTTTCTGCCTAACTCCTTTGAACACACATACGGTGTTTGTTGGTATCTGTGCACTGTTCCACAACTTCAAAACATCTGAATCTGATTCTTGGTTTGTATAGGTATAGGAGGAATGGCCAAACACCTTCGTCTTCTTGTATTGCACTTATACCTCTATGGGGAACGACCATAGGGTCAGGGATAGAGCATCCGCTTTGCATTCAGAAGGTCCCAAGTTCAACCCTGCCATCTCCAGGACCAGAAGAGAACCCTGCCAGAAACCCTGGAGAGCCACTGCCAGTCAGTGTAAACAATACTAAATGGAGCAGTGAACTGATGCATTATGAAGCAGCTTCCTAACCCTTCAGCTTGGAAACAAGTTAAGCTTGATGATGGAAGGAACTTGCTTCCCTGCATATTGCTTCATACTAAGGGATCTGTGACCCTCTGGATGTTGCTGGACTCCAACTCCCACCATCCCTGACCATTGGCTGTGCTGGCTGAGGGTGATGGGAGTTGGGAGTCCAACAACATCTGAATGCCCATAGGTTCTCCATCCCGCTTTATGGCAGAAGTTGCAAATCCCTCTAATGGTCCTTATTGTGAATAGGAGATGAGCTATATTCTGAGGTTGTTCATGTTAGCACATCCATCGCTCATTCACAGGATTTGGCCTTTGGAGCCGGCTATACATGTAGTATATGTACCTTTGTAATGGGTGGCTTAAATTTGAGAAGAGGCATAAGCCCAAATCGGGGCACTCTATATGGATTGGAATATTGGTCTAGCACTTAAGGTGGGATCTACTTGGCATTCAACTTGCTGCCCAAGCAGAGGCAAGCGATAACTGTACAAGCCTTTAAAATTCCATGTGTCTAGAATGAAAGTGACATATTCCATTTTGAAAGGGCTCAGTTTATTGTTAATCAAAGCAAGCTTCTGGAATAATGAAATCAGTAATTGTATATGCACATAAAAATGCAGCCGCAATGAGTGAAATTTCTAATGACAGTTATCTTTTCTCCTCCTTTGCAACTACACACTCCTTGGGTACCATTCAATCAGTTTATAGAATAATACATGTCTTATTCTCCCTTAGATTGAGGTTCTTTTACTTAATTTCCATTTATATTTTCAATTTTCCCCCACTAGAAGTTGTTATCTGGGTCACGTTAGGGAGTGATGTGCTTCATGAAATCAGAAAGCAATCTTCTGAAAGGTGCCCAAGGTTAGGGCTGTATTATAATCTCAAACTTGTCATCATTTTGCACTCTTAAGGGAGATTATTCCCCCACCCTCCTACCCCCATTTCTAATTAGTAAAAAGAACAGAGTGCATTAATCAGGAAAGTATATCTACTTACAAACATAGGGTGTAGTCCCCCAGGAATGGCTGTTGCACAATTTCCATTCATTTTCATTGCTTTAGAATTGATTGCTTAGCTATTACAGATGCTATAATAATTGGCACTTTAGAATCATGATTTCCAGCCAGCATCAATCTGTGGCCAAGAGGATGGCTGCCTAACTGTACAGGGGAGGGGGGTGGTTTTGTTTTTTTACCCCCTGCGCTTCTCAGCTGCTTCTCCATGTGTATTTTCCTCCCTGTGCCTTCTCAGTCTTGTTCTTCTAGAACTATTTGGTGGGCTGGAGATGGGGGCGGAGAGAATGATTTACATGGGGAGAAAGGCACACACACTCTCTCTCCACCAGCTTACCCTATGAAAATGTCTGCCCAAACAATCCACATCACAATTGCATGGGAGATGGATAAGTGGTTTGTTTTTGAAACTTTTTGGGCGGCAAGAAGTAATGGAGCCTTGAAAAGGAAAGGATTTATTTTATGCCTGCCCATCTGCAGGAGCAAATAGGTTTTCCCCCCTACCCTTGGGTCTTTGGGGCAGGTTAGAAAATGGTAGAATATTCAACCATGAGTAAAATACCAGTGATAAAAGAGTACCTAACCAGGAGTCTTCCTGTAGATGAAGAAAATGAGGAACTTAGCAGGCAGGGAATTTCAGGGGGGAATTGGGGGGGGAGGCTTCAGCTCTTGTGTTCTAAGGGCCTTCTGACCTTCCAAAGCGACCTGACATGACATGTGAACCAAGGATCCAGTGAAAAAGTCCTCAATTTTTTAAAACTAGCTTAAACACTAGTTTTAGGGAATGTTCTAGTTTTCACATGGTCCGTCTCCAGGTAAAGCTCTGATGAGTGCATGACTCAAAGAAAGCCTTCTGATTTCTTGACAAAAAGAAATTCTGCAAGAGCAACTAGAATAATCTTTCCATTGTGCCTAGCGAAAGCAAACTTTTGATTACGCAGACAAGGATTTCATGTGGTTAACAGACACCCAGCACACGTCAGTTTTTTCTGATGAGGCCTGTCCTGGCTTTTGAGTCACGTTGAGGCTAGCCAAGTCAGAAGGTCACACAGACCTTTAGTAGCTGATACATTATGACAGTATGGCAAAGGGACAGAAATCTGGAGCCTCCATACTTTGAAAATTCTGTTTACCAGCTTGCTTTTATCGTTTTATTTTTGGAAAATTTGTAAATCATTTGCTGTATTTGACAAAAACTATTACAAATCCAGTTACAAAACTCTGGTATCTCTGCAGATCGTATAAATATTTGTAAATGCTTTTTGGTCCCCTTAGGGCAGGGATGGGCTAGGGAACCTGTGGTCTTCAACATGTTTGTTAGACTCTAGCTCCCATTATCTGTGACAAGTAGCTGTGGTGGCCTGGGGCTGATGGGAAGTGGAATCCAACAGCATTTGAAGGGCTACATCCAGCTCTTCAAGCCTGTCTTTCTGACCCTCAGGAATCTCTGCAAGGCCAGACCTCGTCCCCACCCACATCCCCTATTGGAGCTGCTTTGAATGTTTTTGCCTGGCTGGAATATGTCCTTGAATTTGACAGTGTGGGAAGGTTGTCCAGAAGGAAATAATGACCCCTGGGCTTAAAAGGGTTCCCCACCTTAGAACAGAATGATTGAACTTGGTGCATTGTGCGTTCCTTCCAGTGACCTAGAAATTTGTATTCTGGGCTTGAGTCACACTCCCCTGTGGCATCTCTGCTTCACAAAGGCAACTGCTAAATGGTAGCTGATCTTTGCCACTGCCTCTTCCTGTGCAGACAGATGCTCCTCTAACACTCTGAAGTCAGGCATGGCTGGGTTATATGATTCCACAGATCCCCTCATCGCTAGTTTCATCTGGTGCCCACTGCTTATTGTAAACAAAGGCTGGTGTTTGCTTCTGCCCCCAAAATTGCATAAATCCTGCAGAATTTGTATGTTCCCCTATGCCTTTTGGCGTTTCTCCTCAACGCATATCCTGCTCCAGGGGGTGGGTTTCTCTCTGATAAGCTTGCCCCTCGTGTAAACTCTCTTCTAAGTTTTCTTTTTGTTTTACAGACTGATCGTTCAGAATCCAGTTGGGAGGGATAAAACTGAATAATATCTATTTTTTTTTAAACAGAAAGCCATCATTAGCCATGTCTCACCTGACATCCTTTATCTGTTCAGAGTTCAAGCAGTGTGCCGAAATGACATGCGCAGTGATTTTAGCCAGACAATGCTCTTTAAAGGTAAAAACCATGCAATTATCCTGTTCTCTTGTAATGTACCCTTGGCCAGGGAAAAATGTGTAGAGTTTAAAGTCGGGGGGAGGGGCGGTCAAGCTGGCATGGTATTTAGGAACAGTGCTTTTATAAAACCACATAAAGTGGAAATGCAATTGAAAGAGAAAACTTTGCTGACATGATTCACAGTATGACAAACCACTGAGTTCATTTCCATCGTCCCAAATTGGGAGAGAGAACTGACCCTTGGCCAGTGCTATTGTTGCAGATCCAGCATGCTTCAGATGCTATATGAATCCAGAGAAAAATAATGGAGTGGGCTAAAAAGTACTTTAAAAAGTTCTTTAAATGTTCTAAAAAAAACTCTGGAAGAGCAAATTTTGCAAAATTGTTACTCCTCTTCCTATGGCTAATGCTTGCTGTCATATACCAACCCCAACTATACCAGCTATGTATTGTTATGGGTTTGACATTGCAAATGGGGCTGTGATGTTGAAAAACGTGGAAGTGTTTTTCTTGCAGAGCAAAAGAAAAAAAAAGACCACTGGCATTCACAACAGTGGTCTTGTTCTTATGACCCCGTACTCAGGTTTAGTGACGTGTTCTCACATCTCCTGTGTTTGAAATGTGTTACAATCCCCTTTAAAAGAAAAAAGAAAAATCTGGTAGCTATCAGAGAGTATATGCCTCTTTGTATTCAAGCAGATCAAGTCATGGGGAGAGCTTAAATATTTTTAAATCATATACACCTCTCAGGAAGGAGAGTTTGATCCTCAAAAATGTCTGCCTGTCTGAAGCTGCAGACACAGAAACACAGCTGGGTATTCAGCCACTCCTATGATATAATCCTGACAATGTTTCTACTGACACAGATGCAGATCCAAACTGAGGCAATTGTGTCAGCAGTAATAATTGAACTTTTAATTCCAGAAACAGAAGCTTGCCTCCCTCGCACAACAGCCATTTTCTATTTACACAAGGCCTATCATTTGTGGTGGCATCTCCACACATGCCCAGTTACAAGTGTTGACCCCTGACTGCCTAAAGACTGAGGTAGCAGAACTGGGGGGTGGGGAAGGGATAAGAGATAGTTTGACAGGAAAAGCAGGAAAAGTATAACAATAGGAAATTCATTTCATAATCTTGTAGTATGCATTACTGGCTTGTGGGAATGCAGAGCAAGGGTAGGGGACAGTATTTAGAAGTCTCAATTCTCATTCCAAGGAATAAGCTTGTTTATAGTTCCCCTCTGCCTCAATACAAGCTATTGGGGGGAAAATTGATTGGAAAACAGCCATTTCTTTATCTTTGAATCCAGACTATTGGAGCCTTACCGGTAATTTTTTTTTTTTTTTTACTGTAACTCACCCTGGGATTGTTAGGCTAGAAACTGAAATGATAAAAACATAAAATTATAGTGTTTAATGTTGTTTGAAGCTTAATTCACTTAAAGATTATTATTACTTTTTCCTTCCCCAGCTAATACTACTCGAATTTTTGAAGGGACCAGGATAGTGAAAACAGGAGTGGTAAGTGACATGAGTCATTGAATTGAATAGAAAAGCATTTTTTAAAAAAAATACTTCAATGTTCTCTCCAGCAGGTGGCAGCGTTATATAGTAAATGTCCTGATTTAAGTCCTGATATACCGGTAAACGTCCTGATTAAAATTCAAAGAATCAAATGATTTTGATAAAGTTCTTTTTTTGTCTTTCATCATTTAATATTAATATTAATTATGATCAATATTAATTATGATCCTAGGACTATGCTGATATGTTTGAATGTGTTAAATTAAGGCAAGTGTAAAATTAAGGCAAGTTAGTGAAACTGGATTTTGGAAATAAATAAATTGGGAAGGTGTTTCTACACTGAATAATATACCAAAGAGCATTGTAATTAATTGAGGGGAACCTGCTGATGTGAATCAAAAGAGTGAGAACATAGTATCACCATTTTATTTTTGGTTTTGTTTAGTCCTGTTTGGAACTGGCTTTTGATAGCAGCCGCACAATCAGCAGTAAAAAGTAAAAAATTCTAAACATCAATGATATGTGCTAGAATGATGTTAAAAATTCCTTCTATTGCAAGCATAAGATTAATTAAAACTGGGTGAAGTTTTATAATAGGATGAAACTATCAGGTAAGTAAAACTTGTAGGTCTAATCAAACTAATTATTATTTAAATTAATATATATTTTTAAAAAATCTACAGACCCTTCTCATACCTTTTCCTTTTCTGCTGGATTGATCTGTTAGACTGTATTCCATTATTTAAAACTGAGGAGTGGGTCATATCCTTTTTTTCTTTAAAAGAAGTAGGTAATGATGTGCCACCAGCTAAACATAATAACATTTTACTATGTGCTAAACATAATGAAAATTACATCCAAACAAAATTATAATGGAGCAGTAAAATATAGCAAATGCACTACACGGCCCTATGTTTTACTTATTATTTTATATTGGTTGGAGCTGAGTAAAAAATATCTCAACAAAATGGGATTCAAGTGGAAATTCCCCAGAGATACAGAAAAACAATATAGCGTTATTTTAAAGTTTTAAACGTGTCTATGCAAGCCACCTAGAATTATTTTTCAAAATCCCATTTATTTCAGATTCACACAGTGAATCTCTGTGTTGTTTAAGCCTCTGTTGCTTAAACTCACCTACTGAAAGCAATTGGATTTAGAATAGCATGCGGGGGGTGGGAGGGAATAAACCCAAATGCCACTGTGAAATTCATTACTATGCCTTCCTTGATCTTAAAGGAGGAAACTATAACTCTGGTTCTGATTTGAGCTGGGCCTGAGTCGTAACATAGTTGTCTTCAGCCTTCTGTTGTCTTTGTCTTGTGAATCTCTGTGTTGTTTTGCCGGCTAGCTTTAACCACAATTGTTTAAATATACTTGTCTTATTTAAACAGAATAATGGGCAGAATGGAGTGTTTGGAAAGAAAAGGAAATCAAAAGGAAAAAAGAGCCGAGGTAGCATGTCAGGTACCTCTACTGATGCTCTCTCTGCTGTGTTTTCTTCTCTTGTTCCCCCTGGTGATTTCTTCAAGCCTACAGCTTCTCCTGCACCATCAGCCGACATGGCTCCCATCAGTTCTGGATCTTCTACTTGGACTTCCTCAGGCCTCCCCTTTTCCTTTGTATCCATGGCAACTGGAATGGGGCCTTCGTCCAGTGGGAGCCAGGCAACGGTGGCCTCTGTGGTCACCAGCACTTTGCTTGCAGGCCTTGGGTTTAGCAGTAGTGGTATTTCCTCTTTTCCTAGCACCGTTTGGCCAACTCGCCTCCCGACTTCTGCCTCGACCAATAAACAGTCGGCGAGGCCCGTCCTCGCTACCACCGAGGCTTTATCTTCCTCTCCAGCCCCGGAAAGCGATTCCGCCCTCACAAAAGACAATGAAGGCGCAGAGGATGGGGAAAAGGATGAGAAAAGCGAGAGCGAGGATGGGGAGAGAGAGCATGAAGAAGAGAGAGAAAAGGATTCGGAAAAAAGGGAGAAAAATGCTACGACTGAGGCTGCCGAGGTACAGGATAACACTGAAGCTACGGACACCACTCTTGCTCCCAACAGGACTACGGAGGGAGGGAATAAAACCATACCTGATCAAGGGCAAAGCCAAAACATTTTCCCAACAGGTAGGAGTCCCGGACAAGGAGATACGGAAACAGACTCTCAATACGAAACAGTCCCTTCCACCCAAGTGCCACCAGCATACACTAATGAACAATACACTCGAGAAATTCCAATAAGACCAGAGACAGCATCAATGACACCTTTACCAAAAGACAACAGATTTATTACCATTAATCCAGGTGAGTTAACTGTGTAGGTACCAGGGAGGGGAAAGTGTGGGTCAGGGGACTGGGAGTATGTCAGAAATTGTTCATCGCAACAAAATGTCACTGATGCTTTTCAACTGCTTTTGAAGTGTTGTAGCACCAACATTTGGGTTCATGCTTTCAGGAAACTTCATTACACGTTCTAGCAAACCCTTTTGTAATTACTGTGCTCATGGTTGTTTCATACATTAAATTTTTCAGCATGGAACCCAGCATCCCGATCTGGGGTGGCGAAAGAAAGGATAGATGTCATAAACCCTGAATGGAAATAAATAGTTTTTGTGTAGGAGTGTCTGTGTCTTGTGACGATTCTCCACACCTTCCTAAGAAGATTCATCTTGCTTGCATTAGAAGCATCACCCCAAATGTTGCTAGAGAATGGCATAACTGCAATAGGTGTAGGCATACTTTGAACCACATTCAACTTGTATTAAGTAGCCTTGGTTGATTCCACCCATACACCTCCAAAGATTCTTTTCATTTGTGTGTCTTTTATAGAAGCCTGAGTTCATGACTTCACACAACACCCCCTTACCCTGTCCACTTTAATCAGTGTTTGGGTTACTCTAGACAGTTTCCATTTGGCGAACAAGACAAGCAGTCCTCTAGTGCTATTGTACCTGGTTTCAGAACTGAAAATTCACTCAGTATATGGGCAAATCTACTACATGAGAAGCTGGGGATGACACCTTCCTCCTGTTGGCTAATTTTAAACTAGGTATCCTGTTTCTCAATTTACTTGCATGCCTGAATTTCTCTCTGTGTAGGTGTGAGTTTGGGTTTGCACCAGTGTTCTGTTTATTGAGCTCAGAGGCTGGTAGATTTCTTCAATTTCTCCTACCAATCTGCTTATGAAGTCTTAATGTAAATTACTGCACTTTTTCTCTCCTGTTTTCTTCCACCCTCTTTTGTCCTTTGCCTCTTTTGCTGTTGTTTTTAGTCACAGGCAATACCGTTAAATAAAACCATATTAAACAATAGTGGGGTGGGAAGGCACAGAAGCTAATAAAAGAGTAAAAGGCATCCTTTAAAAAGCGGAAGTGCAATCCAAGTCAGTTTGGGGAAAACTCAAGAACATAATTTCTGCCAGGTGTATTGTATGTGAAACAAAGGGATATTGGGTGCAACGGGGTAAAAATATATTTTTAAAACCTACAGTTTTGTTTCCGAAGGAGCAGTAGGGCCACTGGACCACCACTGTGTAAAAGGAGCACTCAATGATGACAGAATGAATGAGTTCTTTGCATCTGGCTCCACAAAGAGGGTATAGGAAAGAGGCCACACTCCAACAATTCTTCTTGGATGGTGAATTGGAAGAAAAAGTTGCACAGAAGAGATTTTGGAGCAAATTCATTGGTTTTGGGAGGGGTGATTCAACTGGATAAGATGGCATTCGCCCAGGAGTTCTAAAAGAGCTCACATTCAAAAATGAAATACTGACTTGGGCGCCCAGCCTCTTTTTTCTGACATTATCCTCCATAGAGCATTTGAAAAGGACTAATGAAGGGCCAGTCTTGCATACATGTACACAAACACACCTCCACATATGATCCTGGAAGCTACATAGTCAGCTAAATGTGACTTGAATTATTGGTCTATTAGTAATATTTTTTAAAATGTTAAAAATGGGTTGTTTAAATACTTGATTGTTAGAGGAGTTAGAGGAGGAGTAATAATTATCCAGTGTGTTCCTGGCAGTGGGAAGAACTCAGTCCCATTTGATTGAATACCTGAGAATCTATGGGGAAACCCCAGAGTCCCCCAAAATGGGAAAGGAGCAAATATACTGCCGGATTTTACCACCCACGATGGTCTTATAACTTAGTCCTGTTTGGAAGTTGGCAGTAGGAATATATCGAAGAAAAATTGCATCCATTGAAGAAATGAATGGAAGGAATTGTTCAGAAGTGGCTGATCCATTCCCCATCTAGGGAGACCTAATCCATCCCCTAAGCAATCCCCACCACCAAATGATGCCATTCTTTTTATTGGTTGTAAAAAGAAAATAAAGCAATCAGCCCACTACCCTGATGAAGATATAAATGCCCCCTTCCCCAGTCATAAAGTCAATCATTGGATGAATGGTGATGGGATGATGACCCTCAGCTGATCTGCACATCTCAACTGAGATCGGGGAGTTTTGTGGTTATGTCTTCTGTGTGTGGGAGAGTGTTTGTGCATCCAAAAAATTGCATGTGACAGTGTGGGGTGGTCAAACTCATCACTGACACATGCCCACCAGAAGGTTGGCTGGGAGTGAAAATAGCCCATCAACCCAAAAAAGTTAGCTTCCTCCAGAACAGTTGCAGTTTCCTATAGACCCACAGAGGGGAGACCAGCTTTCCCTGGATAAAGTGACAGTGATGTTATCTGTTTTTTCCTTCCTCTTCTCTACTCATTCAGTAGAAAAGTCAGGAGCTACTTTTTGACAGCTTAGGTTTGTTGATTTGCTTGAAGTTTGTTTTAAAATATTTTCCAACATTCAAGGCATTGTGCAATATTTAAAAACAGCTCAGTGAGATGAAATCACAAAGCAAGTGGCAAGAGATAATGATACAAACATCCCCAAAGTTCCACAAAGACAAAATCGTACACATTAGAGCAGAGTTGGAGAATCTTACCTGTGGTCCCTCAGATGTTGCTGGATTTTGACTCCCATCAGCCTTAGCCAGCATGGCCAGAGGTCAGGGATGCTGGAAGTTGTAGTCCTGCAAAATCTGGAGGGCCACATAGGAGCCCCAAATCTCAACCCTATATAGTGCCTTTCTCCCTCTTCCTTATCTCTTTGTCCTTCAAACCCTAAACAACAACAATAATAATTTTATTATTTATATGCCACCCATCTGCCAGGAGTTTTGAACAGGGGCTTAGGGTACAAGGCAACACTTAGTGCTCCTTTCTCAGCTCACTTCTTTGCCTTCGCATACCATCTTGTCTAACTTGAATTATGTCTATCCTGTACCTACATCTGTTCTGCGTACTCTGTTGCTTTCCTTCCTGCTAAATAAATGTTTAGCAATTGTCATACTAATGGTGTGTCTTGTGTTTATTACTTACAAATCTATCTTCCAAGCATTCAGTTTCTCATGCTGGTGAAAGCACTGGTAGTTCAGTAGCTGTTTGGGGCCTTCTCACACAATAAGACCACCGTAAACCTCTGTGCGGTTGAACCTCTGCCGATAGGAACGGTTGGTGGTGGTGTGGAAAGAAACCCCATGGTGAGGGCTGACTACATGGAGTGATGAGCTGGTGGCTAGGAAATGGCTCACTGTATGGAGCCATTTTAAGAGCTTTTTTGCTTGGTGAAGCCCATTGCCAGTAACCCCATTTGCATATATAAGCTAAACTATGGATTAGTATAAGCAAATGTACAGGTTCCCAGAGGGAAGAGCACAGCCACTTTGTTCCTTCTCTGGTTCTGCTGCTGTGAATTGAGCCATAGTTTGGCCTTGTGTTAAATCATGGTTTCTTTCGCTCCAGACAAACCATAAACTGTAGACAAGATTTGTTCTATGGCTCATGGGTTTGTCTGGAGAAATAAACCAGGAGTCCAGGGGAAAAGGAGAAAAGCAGCTGCAATTGTCAAAATCAAGAGGATTCCCATGTTTGATTTCCAGGTGTACATCAGGAATAGATCACAGTAATCTAGCCAGATTCTCCCCTCCCTATACTCTGCAGGGATTAAACCATGGGTCGGCAAACTAAAGTCTGTGGGCCGGATCAGGCCCAATTGCCTTCTGGATCCAGCCCGCAGACGGTCTGGGAATCGCTGCGTGGGATTCCAGTGCGCACATTCTTTCCCTCTTCCTCTCCCTCACGTGGCAGCGGCACCTCCTCCCTCCCTCCTCCTGGCTTCTCCCTGCCCTGCCTAGAGGAAGAAGGGGGCTGGGCTTTGTTGGTGCCAGCAGCAGCAGTGCTTGAGTGGCCGCCATTTAAAGCAGCCCCTCTCTGGGCCCCTTTCGGGTGCCGCTCATCATCCCTCCACTGCTTCTGCCACCAGCCCCTGCTGCTTGCAAGACACAGGTAAGCAGCCACCGGGGCTCATGGTGCTCTTGCGTCATTTTTCTTCTTCTTCAAAATATAGTACGGTCCCCTGTCCCCCCGTCCCCCAAGGTCTGAGGGACAGTGGACTGGCCCCTTGCTGAAAAAGTTTTCTGACACCTGGATTAAGCCAATAGGTGACTGGACATTGCCTCATTGGAATACTGCCACCTCCCTCCCTTTCTCCCCTATTTATCCTGATATGCTCTCTGATCTTTTCCCTTCAATAGACATGTTCACCAAGACAATCCTTTGTGTGTTGAGGCTCATTTAGCCTCTGTACGCCTAGGCCTTCAGTGTTGCTGTCTGAATTTCAGTTGTACAGAAATTTTTTAAAAAAACAAGCTTGAGGTTGTGCAAAAGCCTTTGGGAATAACCTCATTAGGATAATTAAGCATCTGTGTGGGTTCCCTCTCCCCCCCATTCTCCATATGCGGCAAGAATTATTAAGTTATAATTTCTTGTGATTCGTGAATGTTTTGCACTGCCGCGTGTAGGAGCCTGCAATCACTAAGACAGTTTGCATGCAGATAAACAAAAGAAAATCAGACCAGATTTTGCTGGCAGACTGTGTATACACAATATGACACTGTAGAAAAGTGTTGCCAGTCTCAACAGAAAAAAAGGACATACTAAGGTGTAGAGGGAAGCGAGAGAAATACCTGCAACTAAATGGAAAGTAGCGTATGCTGCTGTTTCCTCTCACGTTACAGTGAGTAAAATGCTTCCGCTATTTATACTTGAATGGCTTGTACTGTGCTGGAAACAGTGTGCATTGATCCATTTGCACACAGGGTTTCATGCTCCCATAGGCTCATGAGTGTCCTCTAGTTGAATGGATGGGTGTTCATTGCATGGTGGAATTCTGGTAATACAGTGGTACCTCGGGTTAAGTACTTAATTCGTTCCAGAGGTCCGTACTTAACCTGAAACTGTTCTTAACCTGAAGCACCGCTTTTGCTAATAGGGCCTCCTGCTGTTGCTGTGCCGCTGGAGCCCGATTTCTGTTCTCATCCTGAAGCAAAGTTCTTAACCTGAAGCACTATTTCTGGGTTAGCGGAGTCTGTAACCTGAAGCGTATGTAACCCGAGGTACCACTGTACTGTGTTCTGTAGCGTCTTCCTGTATGTTACTGGAAGAATGAGAAATAAAATGCCTAAAAAGGGAGAGAATTTTCATTCTGGTACAGAGAAAGGTGACTTCATAACATGTATCATCTGTTATGTTACGTTAACCAAGTGTCCATTCTCAGGAGCCCATTAGGGTGGGCAGACAAACAGAAGTTAATATGCTTATCCGGTGCCCCTGCCCCGATCCCTGTAATATCTTGCCTTAACAGTTTCATATATTTCTCCTGGCCCAGATTCTGAAATGGATGAAAACTGCTGAATGAGGCTTTCCTCGGGAAAGCAATTGTTATGGAATAAGCTACACATTTCAGTTTGTGGAGAAATGGCTTTTAAAGTGCCAGTGATCATGTTAGGAAGGACTCCCTGAAGCAGATACGCTATAATAATTTTTATTCCTTCCTACTGGGATGCATTCCAAGCCAGTAAAAGGCAAACTGAATTAATTCAGCGGTGACATATGCCACAGGAAAGTGTTTGCATTTCTTAGCAAAACTGGAGTTTCCTCACCCCTACCCCCCAAAAAAAAAGAAAGAAAAAATGGGCAAAGTTACAAAAAGGATACATTATATTTGTCTATTGCTGCCGAGCTGCCTTTGTTTAAAACGGAAAGCTGAAAATGCTGGGTGGCGGTTGTTGTTTTTGTTGTCGGGATGCAGGGAACCAGAACCGTCTGTGTCATTCTGTTTAACGTACATTTCCCTTCAGTATTACTCAGCAGGCCACATTTTTATAGGCTTCTCAGTGCTGGACCCCTGCTGGTAGCCCAGATGTACTGCGGACCGTCTGCTAGCACTGAGCACCACCAGTTACTTTTGCTGGTACTTTTGAATACTCCCTTTATATTTGCTGTAAAATACTTTTAAGATTTGCTTTTAAAAAGCAAATGTTCAAATGTGGATTTCTATTCAAATGTACTATTATGCTTCCACCTCTCCTGGTGCTCTGGGACAGCTCTTTCTCTCCCCTTCCTCTTTTTGTAGATCCAAATTGTTGGTTAAAATGGAATATTTCTTCCCAAATAATAATGTATAATAATATGTCAGTAGTGCTAACTACTAAAGTCTTAAGCTAGACACCTTTTCCTCTGTTGCCACTGGCTGTTGCTGTCACATAAGAAGAGATCAGACCAAAAGGCAGGCTCGTCCGGCACATTATCCATGCATGCAATGCAGGACACCAGGCCTTGGTGTTGGACTTTGAACTGAAATTTGCTGGTTTGAAAGCCTGCTCATCCATGAACTTTCTAGGTAATCATGATCAAGCCACTGTATCCCAGTGTCTGTTGCCCATATTGTAAGAATTATTCCTGCTTTCATGTTGCAGTAATTACGCCCAGTCGCATAAGACAAATGTGCTAAAAATCTGTAAAGCGTTCTAGAAGTGCTGTGTAAATGTATAAAGAGACATGGGTTTACTGTTCCCAGTTTAATCTTGTGCAGTCTGCTGTGTAGCATTCTAGAAATCTAACACACACAAAATAAGAATGTCCTGTATGCAGGTTTCCATGTCATTGGCCAGGAGCCCAAGATGCTAAGTGGTGCCACAAACTTGACAGTGATCACTTTTGCTGCTTATGGTGGCTTGTTTATAGTCCTTTTGATGCATTTGCTTATTCTGATTGTGTTCATTCAATAGATCTTGAGGGATGTCTTGACACTGGCTGTTTGGACATAATACTGGCCATAACCAAATTAGCTTCTGCACATCCCCACTTCACTTCTCCCTTCCTGCAGTAAGGAGACAATTCATTGAGTGTTGGCTTAGTGTTGTGTCCAAACCAAGGCTCACATTATTGACCCTTGGGTCCCTTCCAATTCTATGATTCTTTGAGGTTTACTCTCCTTCCAAACAAACTACAGTCAGGAATCCAATTTTTGCCTTCCCGATCAGGATTTGTTTAGGAAACTGGTCTAGCTAACTGACTTAACTATGTTTTATGGCCAGTGTTAAGTGCCATTGTGCCATGCTGGTTGGGGCTGATGGAGTTTGTAGTCCAACAGTATATGGAGAGCCACAGGGTCCCCATCGCAGTATTAGAGCATCACACTTAAAGACTTTCTGTATGTATTAACAGAGGACCAGCTCGGTAATCCAGATTCTGCATCATTGCAAGAGACCCTAACTCTGTGATCATAAAATAGGATAAAAAACTTTATGCTTTGCTGAAGACTAATGAAAGTTCAGTCATACCATAGATTTGTGTAATGGTGTTATGATATCAGCAGTTTAATTTTCAATTCCTTTCTTAATGATCCCTAGCATAGAAATTGCCTTTTTTCGCAGCTGCCACATACTGATCAACATCTTCATCAAGCTATTCACTACAACCCCAAGGTCTTGTTCCTGGTCGGTCACTGCTGGTTCAGACCCCATGAGCATATATGTGAAATTAAAATGTTTTGCCCCATTAAGATGTTTTGTACACTTGTTTACATTGAATTGCGTTTGCTATTTTACCACCCATTCACTCAGTTCTAGAGAGATCCTTCTGGAGTTCTTTTTTTTAAAAAATCACGCTGAACAATTTTGTATCTGCAAACTTGACTTCCTCAATGCTTACCCCAAACTCTAGATAGTTTATGGAACAAGCACAGGTCCCAATACTGATCCTTGAGGGACCCTACTTTCTTCTTCCCTCCATTGAGAGAGCTGTCCATTTTTTCATCCTGTCTGCTTTCTGTTACTTAACCAGTTCCTGATACATAAGAGGGCCTCTCTTCTTGTTCTGTGACTGCTAAGCTTACTCAGCAATCTTGGGTGAGATACTTCGTTGAAAACTTTTTGAAAGTCCAAGTACATGATGTCAACTATATCACCTCTGTCTCCATGCTCTCAAAGATCTCTAATGGGTTAGTGAGACAGGACTTACTTTTGCAGAAGCTATGCTGGTTTGGATAACATAATTCAAACTGTGAACAGAGATACAAAATATGAACATTGGTAAAATCTTTGCTTTGAGCCATGTAGAAACCTGAGTTGAACTGTGACATATAGGAGAAACTATATGAGGACCCTGTTAGTTCATTCATTTAAATATGTGCAACTGTTTCCCCATTGTTAGCCTTGTTTAAAGATTTTAGAAATCGTCAACATTGATCTGTGTACTCTCCACATTGTCTTCCATGAAGTTACCCAAAATGTATTGCTTTGAGGCATATATGAACTCAGGTTTGTATCTTTCTACAATAATCTATTGTGAGAATCCAGCAATTTACGTCTTCAGAGACATTTCAAACTTCACAGTGAGATACGCTGCAGTCAATGATTGTTTATACAGTACAATGTTGAAATGTTGGGAGGGAGTAGAGGATGGAAAACAGTCATGGGCAAAAGCTGGGGAAACTGAAAAAAAAATATTCATGCACCCAATTCCTATGACCTTTTGAAGTTGGAACCTAAAGAATGTTTCATGATAGCAAAACATTCCTATGTAACACAACTAAGGTTTTGTGTTTCCAGTGTAATTCCTTGCTTCATAAAACACTCATCTTTGTTTTGAAGTCTGGTCTTCACTCATGTGGAAAGAAGTACCATTTTCACTTTGGGCCATTTTATACATTACATTTCCAGGTGTACACAAGAAATGTATTGCATCCACACCAAAAAAGGAAACTGAAAGCAACGAAGATATGTTCACTGTTAGAAGTACCATACCGGGATACTTGTCAGGGAGCCGTAATTGGCTGTAGCTCCTTGCCAAGTGTACGCTTGATGGCAAACTCAGGTTTGCCTCTGTGTAATGTGCACAATGGCCTGCTGTTCAAATTATTTTGTAGCCGTTTAGTTTCTTCTTGCAGTTACTGATTTTGTTGTTATTTGCCATGCAGCAGACAAGAATATTTCCAGTATGGCAACCAGACCTGCTACTGGCAAAATGGAATGGATCATTCCCCTCATTGTAGTCTCAGCCTTGACGTTTGTGTGCCTCATACTCCTTATTGCTGTTCTTGTCTACTGGAGGTGAGCCTTTTTAAAGCATTTTTAAACTCAATGATTGTATGCACTTTTGTGACTGCATTGTGATTTCTCTGCATTCATTGCTTCTTGCAATGCAGGAGATTGGCCTCGATGACTCTTTGGATTCCTTCCAATTCTAGGATTCTATTGTTTTTGTTATTTTCATCAAGCTAATCCGATGACAAATACACTAAATACACCTTTGACAATTGATATTTGTTTCCAGATTTGTGCCATGTAAATAAGCATGGGAATGGGAAGGGCACATGTATGCTGAAAGTTCTGGTTCACTTAAAGTATTTCAGGTAAAGGGGATGAGGAAGACCTCTCCTGAAACCTTGGATCAGGTTAGGCAAAGTGGTGACACCTGGGTCTTGCCAGACTTCAGCTCCCTTCAGACCCAGGCAGCATGGCCAGTAGTCATGCAGGATGGGATTTATATTCCTGCAACATCTGGAGGATCACACATTGGCTGCCCTTGGCTTATCCCAGTACAGATTTATTTGTTCTGTGCTTGGCGAAATCAGTATATTGTCTGACTAAGTACAAGACAGTTTCATATGTTTAGGCAAATTTGCTGTGAACTGCCGCAGGTACTTCTTGCACTGTGGACCATGCGCATCTTAAAATAGCAAATATGGGTTCAAGTTGGCTTGTTCTAATAAACTGTAGTGAATATCGTCCAGGTTTTGATATCAAAAGAAGCTGCTTTACTTAGATGAAAGTCCCATATGAGGAGGTTTTTCAGTTATGTGTAGTCAGTGCCTAGCAACAGATACTACTGCTGCAACAACAATTCAGGAAGAAATATACTGGTGATAAATGAGTGTGTTAGAAATACTATGGCAAATCAAGTGAAATATGGGAAAATACAATAATAAAAAACACAGCGGTATAAAAATCAAATCTACTTTGCTTTCAAAAATATACCAAGGGAACCAAGGGTTGTATCCACAGGGTAGATTCATTGTAATAGGCATGAGTAAATTAGGTTCATTCATTTCACTGGGTCTACTCTGAATAGAACTTAGTTCGCTGCGATCCTTGAATCCCTGTATTGTGATATTGATTTATGTGTTTTCTCCCCTCTTGCAGCCAAGTATATTCTGTTAATTTCTACCATATTCCATGTTGTAACTAGCCATTGTTTTAGCCAGTTCATGTTCCAGCTTCAGCAGTTACCAGCAGTAAGAAGTTTGGTCTTTGTCAAAAGGTTCCAAACTAACTAATAATGCTTTGCATGAACCGTTCCTTCCAATTAACGCTTCAATTCAAACAAAGGGCTTATGGAGACTGTATATTCAATCATTAAACCAACAGCATAGAAATCATTTTCCGAAACAAGACCACCACCCAACGGAACCACCAGATGTGCCAAAATTCAGACATGGCCCCAGAACTTTAGTTTGCCTTTGGAGTGAATTCCTCAACTTTTCAAGTTTTTTGTGCATAAGAAAGCAATCTTCCACATACAAGCCTTGCGCAGTTCTTACTACAAGCCAGTGTTGATTTTTAATGTTGGTGGCAATGAGGCGAAATAACAAGAGTCCAAACTCACCCTTTGGCTTGGGAGCATTCAGCCTGGAAACAGGGAATAGATAGAGGCAAAGTTTGGTTTTTATTTTCCTTTGCTGACTGAGTCATTGCTCCCTCTGGCTGTTACTAGGGTGATGTCAACATGGCCTTCTCACACCTCCTTGAGCCGCACGGTGGGTCAACATGACATGTAGCCCAGAGCTTGAAAATGTAACAGTGTGTCTTTGTGTTCTAAGCACTGTGCTTTTAATTTCTAAGAACTGTGCGCAATCAATAATGATTCTGTCTCACAGCACCTTTTGCTGCCCAGTCATTCCTTTCTTCTTCACACAAACACTCCCCTCAGCAATTTCAAGCTTTACCTATTTACCTTTCTATATAGCAAAGAAAAAAGATGCCTTCCTTTCCCTTTTTAATAATCCTAGGCTACAAACCTATGCTTGTAAATGGGAATTCGTTCCGCAGAAAAAAATCATGTATAGGATTTGGCTGCAATTACTCATATGCCATTGCAGTGGTTAGCACTGCAGGGAACATCTTTCTTTTTATAAGCTAAGGCTTTGATAGTCGGCGCTCAGGCCCAGTTCACACTGTTCTGCCATTCGCTGTTTGTTTTCTGCCTGAATTGCATGAAGCTTGTGGGAATGGTGGGTCTGAATCACTTGCCCTGAGCACAAATCACAGTTCTTTATGCTACCTCTCAACCAACATTTGGAAATTTGCAGCTGAGGGCAACATATAGAACTGTGGTCCCAATCCGCTATTTGATTGGTTGCCAGAAGCTCCAGCTTGTCTTCCAGCCGCCACCGTGCTTTCCGTGGAGTCAGGTGCTAATATTGAAAGGCTGTGAGGGTACGTATGGGCACCACAGTGCATGCGCAGAAGGCCACATATAGCGCTTTGGATCTGCTGAGCAAATCTGAACATTCCCCACCCCCTATTGTTTGGTAATAAAAAGAATAAACAAATTAGTTTCCTCATTCTTTTAAGATAAGGGTTGCAGCTCGAAGCATCTGCTCTGCATGCAGAAGGTCCAAGGTGTAATCTTGTCTGAAACCCTGAGCCAGATATAGCTAAGTAGTTGTGCTAGCAGAAGCCAGTGCAATGAGTCCCATTAGTGCAATAGGATTTCCACCCCCTCTCCTCCTGCTGCCCCCTCCATGAGCTCCAGAGGGCCTTGAAAACCACCAGAACAGCGGACAAAGATCATTCCATCAGGCAAGCTGAAAAGCCCAAAACTTGTCAATGTAGTGCTAAGCAAATGCTTAGTGTTACATTCAAAGGAAGCCACCCCGGGGTCCCAAATTAGGGAACTTACCAGCTCCTAAGGGACGTGGGTGGCGCTGTGGGTTAAACCACAGAGCCTAGGACTTGCTGATCAGAAGGTCAGCAGTTTGAATCTCCGCGATGGGGTGAGCTCCCATTGCTTGGTCCCTGCTCCTGCCAACCTAGCAGTTCAAAAGCATGTCAAAGTGCAGGTAGATAAATAGGTACCGCTCCGGCGGGAAGGTAAATGGCATTTCCGTGCGCTGCTCTGGTTCGCCAGAAGCGGCTTAGTCATGCTGGCCACATGACCCGGAAGCTGTATGCTGGCTCCCTCGGCCAATAAAGCGAGATGAGCACCGCAACCCCAGAGTCGGTCACGACTGGACCTAATGGTCAGGGGTCCCTTTACCTTTTTTACCAGCTCCTAAATGCTATTCAACTAAACAATTGTACAAGTTTTGCTAAGATACATGTTTTGAAAGTAACTATAATTGAAAACAAGACCGCGGTCTTAAAGAGGAATAAATGTTACATAGTACTCTATAATATAGGAATCCTTTTCCAAATATGTCTATGTGAAAATCATTACTATCTACTATAATTTCTTTTTAAAAAACCCTCTCTAATATCCTTTTTTTTAAAAAAAATAAATAGTTATTTTTCTTTAGCATTGCTAATGTAATTTGCATCTGTGAGCTAAATCTAATTTAACTTTGGTAATATTTAATTTAATATTAAAAAGCCTTTTGTCAGGAAAAACAATTGTATCTCCATTAGAATCAATCCTAATACAAAAGAAGCATTAAAAAGTTTTTTAAAAGGTGAATGAATAAAGATTAATGATTCATTTTTCTTAAAAGATTTGAGATACAATTTCCATTTTCCAAAGGAAAACATTGTAATTAGAGGAATCTGCAAAATGAAATTAGCTTGCCTCTTCATTTTTGCCATTAAATAGAGTATTTAATTAGCATTTATAGTATTCAGGTTCTGAATTTAAATATAAACTAGAAAAGGACTTGAGTCACACTATTGTTTACATGCAAAATACCTAAATTGAATCTGCTGACAATGTGAATTAATTTTTTCCTAACGATGCAAAGCACATTTTCTGAAATGATGAGTGAAAAATCTTACTTTAAAAAACTCTTTTCCTAATTTGCATACATATTAATCCCTGTTTAAAAGATACATTACTTCTCTTCATTAAGCACTAGTAAATGTATTTTGAACTTCTGATAATCAAGTTTGGAAACTATGGCCCTATTTTCAGTGCAACATGTAGCATCACTGAGCTATCTTCTGGATAATGCTTGTCTACTGTTTGTGTCATGAGGGTAAATCCCATTTGCCTTTTTAAAAATTACAATGATTGCAAGCTCTTGTGATTAAGGAGCTAGCACTCATCCCCTAGAGTCTCCTCTGAAGCAACTGGGTACTTCAGAGACCACTTAATCCAGTATGTTAAAAATACCAATTTTGGTTTGCTGGAAAAGGTAATCAAGATCAAATCCTAATGCAAAAGATGGAGTGCTTTGAGGTTTTTTCCATTTATTTAGATAAGTAGAGGTGATTGGAATGTGTTAAGTATGATCAGTATAATGAGTGGTTGAGTTTGTTGGAAATCCTATGCCTAATTTCAAAATTCTGTATTAGAAGAGATACTTAAGGGTGAAAAGTTATGTGGATAGATTAATAGGTTTGGTTGGTTATTTTTTAAATGATTCTATTCTATTCAGATGTTCCATTGAGATCAATAAGGCTTACTCCTGTGTAAAGTAGGTATAAGTTTGACTTTCTCTTAGTCTCATAATTGCATCAACACCTCCCATCTACCCAGATGTAAACTGGTTGCTAATCCAGACTGGTGCAATCAGTTGAACTGGAATGATATTTTCTAAGTAGTAGTATGCCAGTTACTTGTTAACATGCCTGCATCAATGCATATGGTGGCCATATGGCTAGAAAGCTCTACAGTTGTTCATCTTAGCTGTAACTACGTGTTAAACCTGGTCGTAAGAATTTGCCTAAGAGAAAGGTGTAACCATGTGCACACACATTTCAGTCACTGGATAGCTGGATTGGGCTGCTTCACAGCTCTTTAATACTTCTGGGATTATAATACTGCACAATAAACTAGAAGTGGAGTTACAACTGTGATCAAGGCCACATTATTGGCACGACTACAGGTGCCACATAATACCCATTCTGCATTTATAAGAACTCAGTTATTTAGTGTGGCACTTAGGAACTCCCTGCGTCTTGGGATCAAGCATACACCTTCACTGTACTATTTTCTGCACCTGCTAAAATGTTCTTGTTTAGACAGGCCTACTCAGATGCTTAGAAAGTTGAGGTAATTTTAATCTTTGTTATGTTTTATGGTGTCCCCCCCCCCTCAGTTTTATTGTTTAATCTTTTTGTAAACCACTTTGAGATACTTTTTTACAGTCAAGTGGTATATACATTTTGTGAAATAAATAAATACCTCAGTTTGCAGCACTATATCCCCATAGCAAGCTGAAAGTGGGCATGCATTAGTGAAGTGGGGTTTAAGTTTCAGTGTAAACAAAGAAAGAGTCTTGTGCTACCTTAAAGACTTCACCAAAAATGCCAAAGGTTTTTGTGGGTCATAGTCTGCTACTCAAAGCTAAGTCCCATTTTAAAGTAATTCCCATTCCGTTTTGTCTGAACTATTCTCAATGGTAGTCTTCAGTCAGGAAAGGTTTCTCCTTGTGAGGTTTAAAATGCCTCTGCTGCCTCACTGCAACATTTTTGAAACTGCTCATTAATTGGTTTCCAAGACCCTCCCTCTCCCCCTCGTGTTGGCATGGGCAGAATACTTGGCCGCAATGATTTCTAGAGTAAGGGGCACTGAAGAGCAAATGTACCTGAAAATGATTGCTGTGGGGATGCTTTTTAAGCACAAATGCACCTAGAACTTTCATTGGGACAGGAAGGAGAAAGCCAAGATTTCTGCTAGTGAACAGTTTGTTCTGGGCTAAGCAGTAAGAACATAAAGTAGCCCAGCATCCTGCTTCCCATAGTGGCCTTCAGGAAGCTCACAAGCAGTACATGAGGGCAAGAGCCCTCTGCTGCTGGTGTCCTCCAGCAACTGGTATTGAAAGGCATGCTGCATCTAGTCTAGAGGTGGTCTTTAGCCACCATGACTAGTAGGCCATGATTGCTTTATCCTCCATGAATTTCTCTAATCCTCTTTTAAAGCTAAGTTGGTGGGCTATCACCACATCTTCTGGAAGCAAATTGGATAGTATTCCACAGCAGTGAGAAGGAGAGGCAGGGCAGAGCCTGGACGGAGGCGGGAATAGGATCTGGTACGGACATCCTGAGAACTTCCATCCCAGATCGCTTGCTGCCGCCTTCAGACTCCACCCTGCTCCCCACCTCTCACTAGTTCACCCAACCTGAGCCATCTGCTTAGGGATCTTACAGGGCTTTGTCCATTGTGATTGCTTCAGCTTGACATGATTACTTCAAAATTACTTCAAAGGGCTATAAGAACCTACTGCCGCAGTTGCCAGGAAATGCCCTACTCCAAGAAGAGAGGGAGGAAGGATGAAACAAGTTTTCTGGTCCGTGTTTCACTTAGGTTAAAGTAGCAGGATGCATATGACGCTTACTGCTTGGAAAGAAAGTGTTTTGCAGCTGAACTGGGGTAGGTCTGAACCCACAAATCCAAATGGAATGTCATGCATTATTTTTATGTTTCCCTCCCTGCTTTGTGCTCTTCTTTTCCACTTACCCTCTTGTACTGTGGGGTGAAAGTAGGACAGGAAGCTCTGGGGAAAGGCAAAAGTAGAAATGTGGGGCGTTCACCTGCCACATAATCCTGCGGGAAGATCAAGCCCCATGGAACAAGCAGGAGAATCGTGCTAAGTTTATTCTCTTATAGAGAGATAGCACTACTGTTCAGTTCTTTTTCAAGTTGGATTTTTATTTTATTTTTTGGTCCAAGAAAACAGGAGGAGGGAGCATGGAGAAAACACAAGAGGGCTTTAATTTGCTTGATACTTTATGTGGATGAGCTGTACAAGGGTGGGGGGGGGGGAAACCTGAGTAAACTAAGAACGAGAATTCCACAATTCCTAATGCAGACAGCCTTTCTCCTCCTCCTCCTCCTCCTCCTCCTCCTCCTCCTCCTCTTCCTCCTCCTCCTCCTCTTCTTCTTCTTCTTCTTCTTCTTCTTCTTCTTCTTCTTCTTCTTCTTCTTCGTATCCCACCCATCTGACTGGGTTGTCCCAGCCACTCTGGATGGCTCCAACCACTCTCTGCCTTGTGAATATTATGTTTTAGAAATCACAATTTGCTAGGACCCTCAGCACCTAAAGTAAAGCCTCTGAAGGAAACAATAAATTGTTTCCACCTACTGTGATCTGAAATTCATGAAGCATGTTTTCTCAGCCTCTGTATGAATGGGCCAAAACAACCATTATCAGCACCATGTTTACAGGGAAATATGGCCCAACGTATTAAATTGCATTTTGTTGCAGGCCTGAGCCTCCTACCATCACTCCCATTTCAGATTCTGTATATGGCTACAATGAAAAGTTAAAATTAGAATTTTGTTTTTCGTCATATTTTGTGTAAGCTCTATTTAAATTAGTTTGTTGCAGAAGAGAGTTGCTTGATGGGTAAATTGGTAGAATAGATTCAATGTTAACAAGTTCCTTGTCTGGTATATTTTATATTGTATTATCAGGCATAGTTTTGTTCAGACTCACATTGAACACAGGTACAAGCTGTCTTCTCATGTACAAATATTTGTGTGAAAGAGTGAAGACATGTTGATTTGTACAGATTAACTCTTGTGTAGGAATACCCAAAACAGGTACCCAAACAATACACTCACTGAATGGTACCTGTGAATAACTGCATGAGGATACAACTCAATGTGCACACTTGCACAGATTGTACGTTCGCCGAATGTAACGTGAACATCCCTCATGTGGCTGTGTTTTGCAACCAGACTGATATAAATGGCCCCTCCTTTAGTTGCAAACACTATAGCGTAGTTCTTGCTGATTCAGTAGTGAAAATAAACGTTAATGCAATGGTTGTTGATCGTATCTCATGCACAAAAAATGTGGGGGGAAGTGTTTTGTTTTCTCCTCATTTAAAAAACAATAATTTAATATCCATTTAAGTGGCTTCAGCAGAAAGCAGCATGTAAACTGACAAGCATCGCATCAGGCTCTCCATTCCAGAATTCCAATTAGGTGTTTGAGCGGCAGATTGTCAGCACACTGGTTATCAGCCTTGTGTGATTGTAGTATAGTGGGGCCTGATTTGGAGTCAGGAGCCTATTGAACCCCCACCCGCCAAACACTTTCTAAATTCCATACACCATCATTTAGATTCTGTATTACTCTAATGGAGTATGCATTGTCTCCCCTACAAATTTTGCCTCTCCTTGGTGTATTGACACAGGGAGGAGGTATTACAGAGGGCTTGGGGGAAGCAAACCCTGTTCCGAAGCTAGAAAGGGGATGTTAATTAAACACTGTATATTCCCCCACACGCCTCGCTGAAATATAAATGACTCATTTGTTAGTCAACTGAAATTATCTTGCCCTGAACATCTTGTGCTCCTGTGACAAGGTTTGCCTGCGCATGGAAAATCACTTGCGCTGGCCATTTTCTGAGTTTTCTAAACTGCTGTGTTGCTTTGACATGTTGTTCAAATTGTCTTCTAGTCTGAGGGAGGAGGGAGAGGAAGGAACTTAGCTATTTCAGGCCACAATCCTGTATTGCCAGATAATTTAGGTTTTAGGTGGTTTCATATCTTAAAAGCTTCGTTTTCTGAACTTGAAACTTCTTTCCGAGTCACATTTGAAGACTGCCCTGTCCACACACATTTGTCCATAGTTGCTGCAAGCAATTTATATGCAGAGAGTCATGTTTGAAATCATTTTCCCACATGCTTGTCCACTCATGTGTTAGTGTTACATGTAGCTTGGGGTGCTGGTGATGTCATATTCATGTGGCATGCAGGTGGGATGCTGGTGATATCATATTGACGGTGGCATGCAGTGGAATGGCACACAGGAAGGAATGTCACCCTCTTCACATGGGTCACCACTACAAATGGTATATTTAAACTGGCCCAAAACATGTGCTCTTCTGAAATCAAGTTCTCCTTTGCCTTGATATTCTATCAGTGTTAGGCATCTTCTACATATGTATCAGGGCAGGTGGGCATAGCCATATTTTGACATCTTATAGATAAGAAAATCAGAAGCTGGGTTATATCAAGTCAGGCTGTTAGTACATTTAGCTCACTTTTGTCTACTCTGGCCGTGGTTCTCCAGGGTTTCAGGCAGGAGGCTTTTCCTAGCCGGGAGATGCTTGGACCTTTTGCATGCAAATCATAGGTACCTTCAGTGAGCTACAGCCTCTTCCTTATGCTAATTCCTCAGGCTAAGAAGCTTGGCTCTCTTTGTTCCTATAATTTCAGTCATTACTCCTGTTTGAATTTAAAAGTCTCCTTTATTCTAATGCTCTAGTCTAGAACTTTGCTGCCTAATTAGGAGCTCCTGCAAATTCCTAATTCTAACGCTTCAGATGTTTCGATATGCCTTGATTTTGCAGACATTCTGCATAACAAATGTTTTTCCCTCAACAGTCTGACTTGCTGTATTTTGGGACTGGGTTTAAAACTTCAAAGGTGTCCTTGATTATTCCCGCCCCCCCTCCTTCTCTCTCTCTCTCTCTCTCTCTCTCTCTTTTTCCTCTTTTGCAAATACTTTGCACAAAGGTGATTTGACTCGGTCTCTCTTTTGCTCCGATACATTTTATGACCTCTTACAAAGTTTGTATAATCATCACTTGATTATCTTGAGAAACTGTGCTAAGCTGTTCTTTCTTACTCCATTTGGAATTTGTTGTTGTTGTTTAGTCGTTTAGTCGTGTCCGACTCTTCGTGACCCATGGACCAGAGCACGCCAGGCACTCCTGTCTTCTATTGTCTTTGTCCATGGAGTTTTCTTGGCAGGGATACTGGAGTGGCTTGCCGGTTCCTGCTCCAGGTGGATCACGTTTGGTCAAAACTCTCCACTATGACCTGTCCATCCTGGGTGGCCCTGCACGGCATAGCTCATAGCTTCTCTGAGTTATTCAAGCCCCTTCGCCACGGCAAGGCAGTGATCCATGAAGGGGCATGAATTTGGAATTTGTAGTAAGTGTTTTTTCTCTGCTTAAAAATACTGAACAAGTGCCTCATCTAGCCTATGACTTCCAGGCTGATTTCATGGATCTCAGTGGATGGAATAACAGAAGGAGCCTAGACTATCAGCCTCCTGCCCTTAAATAGCACATCTGGTATCTACATGGCCCTTGTAATGATAGGGAGATAGGGTGTTTGTAATTCATTATGGGTTACGTGCAGAGTTGGAAGACAGGCCTGCGGCCAGAAATGTTGTGTACCTAAGCATACCTTGGGGGGAATGGGGATCATTTCTCAATGCAAATCAGCAGAAACCTAACCATAAATAGTGGAATTTAATTCTAAATTGAACTGATGTATTACATTTTTTTAATACCACCAGATGCCCTAGTGTTTCTCAGCTGCCCCAGTACTTTGCCACTTGCTGGTTAAAAAACAATGGAAGCCAGGAGCATGATTCTAGTGACACATTGGATACAGTGCTGACTGTGCATTTTCCCTCTGCAAGGAAGCTGCGGGAACTTCCCCAAAGGCAGCAGACATCTCCACACACAACTCTGGGACAGTGTTGTGGATAGTATTAATGTTGTTACAAAAGCCGGGCTCCTGTCCCTCTCTCTGCCAAGCCATGGCAAGAGCGCATGGGATCTCAGACACACACACAGGGTCTGTGTCCCTTTGGAAAACAGAAGACACAGTAGAGGCTGTCGTGCTTTGAGAAGTACGGTTTTATTCACATATTTACACCTTCAGTTTTCATGGAGGGAGTCTAGATCTTATAGCATGACCCAAAGCATTGCAGGCAGTCCTTCCTTGCCCCTCACCAAGATGGATCTCACCCTTTCTTCTTCCCAGAAACCCCTTGTCCTCCTCCCAGAGCAGTTACCCTGGCAACCTTCCAAATCTCCAGCCTCTGGTCACACCTGGTGCTAGAAGTTTGGCCAGGCTACCCAGGAATTCCTTTGCAGCTTATATTCTGCCTTCATATCACCAATAACCCAAAAGCCTAGCATTTATTAATTTAAGTGTTTAGGGGGATGCCCCACCCCCACAGTTCTGCGCCCCACCATGCAGAACTGTCATAAACAAGATTTAGGATATGCATTCAAAATAAAGCACCTTCATTCATTAAATAACTCCATTCCGTTTGGACAACATCCAACATTATGTGAGTGGACTTCCCATTCCTCTTGTCTGCACCCCTCCAAAAGCTCCCACATGGGGGTCATGGGGAGGGGGAACAGAAGCCTCCTACAAACAGAAGTCCTTTCTGTTAGTGAATGGACTCCACTGGATTTCACCAGTTGTGTTTTAGGTCAGGCATGCGAACTCCTTTAAAATGGTTTTAAATTTGAGCATAAACATTAAAAAGTTTTTAAAAGAAATCCCACCTTCCTGGTTAATTTGTAGTCCATAGAGCACATCCTCATCCTCCTTTTTCTTCGTTTTCATAAATCCCTTATGTCAAAAGCTTTTCACTCACCACTGAGTGTAACCTGCACAGATGTTCCAAGTATTGATTAAATACATGGAGGGGGAAAGCCTCACTTGTTCCAGCCCTGCCAGAGGTCACAGAGAGAATAATTACTCTTAGAGGACCTTGTGTGTCATCCCAAATAAGGTTTCACAATTTCCTTTGCCATTCTCAGGGGATGGTGTTGGCAAGATGGAGGAAAGAGCTGTGTGCTGGATTTATCCCACTATTAATTTGTAGTCAGAGAGCCATGTAAATGCATTATGGCACTGGCCACCTGAGCATTCATTTGGTTCTACAGTGGCAGACTTAAGTATCACCCTCCCTCCAAGAATCCTGATTTAGCCAGCTCAGCCAGGTTTTTCGGAGCTCTTTAATGGGGAAAACTTCACACTGCAAGAGCCTTGATTTTAAAGAAGTGGTTCTGCTTGTTTTGCAATGCCTATGTATATATTAGCTAAAGCTGCGGCTCTGATGATAAATAGAACATGGGAGTGCATCACATGCTTGTACTCAATTCATCTTGAATAACCAACTCTCTCTGATTCCATACTTCCAGTTGGTCATCACCTTTCCCCCCACTCTTAGCCACTCTAATGGTGAGTACAGCAAGGGCAGTTGATTTGCATTCAGTGTTATGAATATGTACCACTTATGTAAAGAGGCTTTTAATCTGCATTACTGTACTGCATACTATGGAAACAGGAAGCTGTTTTGATTAATTGATGTGAGGCATGTGATCCTGTGTCTATAGCATTACACTCTATGCCACTGAATCTACAGAGTGAGGTATACTGAAGATCACTTATCCGAGATTAATTACTCTTAAATACATGTTCCCTGCACATTTGTACAGCTAGTCAGGGTGGAAAAGAACACTAAAAGTATGGCTTTGTGACATTTTAGTCTGATTGCTCAGAATCCACTTGAGTTTTAGACCTGCCCATGGAATAAACTTTCTACGCTCCCAGAGTACTCTGTCAAGCCAATAAAATGTATGTGAAATATATACAAGAGTATGGTAGATTGTAGAATACATACTTCGGAAGCAGAAGGTTTCAGATTCAATCCCTGACATTGTAGAGTTGGAAGGCACCATGAGGTTCATTTAGTCCACCTCTCCCCCTGCAATGCAGGAATCTTTCACCCAACGTAGGGCTTTAACCCACAACCCTGAGATTAAGAGTCTCATGCTCTACCAAGTGAGGTAGCCAGAGTAGGAGGGCTGTCAGCCTTGCCATAAGTGCAACTATACCAACATACATGATAAATGAACTGATTTGGCACTTCATTGCACAATAGTATTCCCATTCTAATGTCCTTCTGCTGCCTGCTGGATCTTCCTTCTGGAATCTTTCAGCTAGACCCTTGCAGTAAAAGCCTGCCAAAGAAGGGTGATATTTTCAGCCCCATTGTGTCCTCTGCGAAGGAGATGCTCACAGATGCTCTCTCACATGAGTGCAATATCACACAGGCAGGCTGGAAGTTCATGAATATTCAGAAGATTGGTTGTTCATGTGGGCTTTCTCTTTGTGGGCTTCATAATTGCCCGAGCCCACATGATTTGCTCATAAAAGTCAGTGACTGATGACCCTAACTAATGCTTTGCAGACTGCTGGCAGGTGTCGTCCTGAGATGAACTTCACCAATCATTGCTTCTCTATAGTACCCATTTACTTCAGTGAGGCTCACACATGCTGGTCTTTTGGTCATTTTGGAGTTGGCCTTGATCTACCCCAGTTGCACTTCCAGGATTCCTGAGAAGTTGCTACCTGTCAGTTCTTGTTGTTGTTGTCTCACCTATGACTGTGGGTGGAGCAGATGTTTTTAAAATGCAAAGTTATCTGCTTCATGTGGCCACATCTGTACATCCATAGCACATGTTGTTAATGAAGCCATGGATTAGCAGGCAGTTTATTTCAGAATCCAAGAGTGGCTTGCTCTGCATGCTGCAATTTCAGCAGGTAAAGTTTCATACAGCTCCCTCGGGCCAATACTGGGGCCCTACTGCTGATGGCCAACGTATAATTTGGCCGTTCACTGCGGCAAGGTGTGGCAATTATTGCTTTCTAGTTTTTATATACCATTTTTCATTAAAAGCAAAAGACAAATAAATCACAAAGCAGCTTACAAGGCAATCCAAGAAAAAATTAAAAACACCATATAAAAACAATAAAACGTCAAAATAGGATTCCACTCAGTACCCTTCCACTCACTCAGCACCCACACAGATGAATTCAACCTATACATGCACATATTCACCCACGCTTAAAACACCCACCTACAAACAGTCTCCCTCACTCTCAACAATAGCCATTAGATGCTGTTAAAAGGCGGTTAGGCAAATTCAGGGACAGCAGTTATGAGTCATGATAACTAAACTTAACATGTATAATCATAAGCAATGAGCCTCTGAATACTAGCTGCTCTGAAGCAACAGTGGGAGCATAGGAAGTCCATTGAGCCATCTAGCTGGTGGAGAAGTGCACCCCTGGTTTTTCTACATAACCCATACCCCTTTTATTTATTGGCAGTATTTTATTGTTTTTCTGCTTGCAAAGGAATTGGTACCTGAGGAGGAGTTTCCATTTGTAAACACACACTGCTCTCTAAAGTCAGTAAATTTAGTGAACATTCTTCTTCTTCTTCTTTGAATTTACATACCGCCCTATACCTGGAATATGGATATGTGCATATGCCCTTTTAAACCTTGTTCACATCTGTAGTACTCCGACAGAACACTTGGCAATACTCAATGTTGTAAATTTGTTAATGTCATTGAGTTAAAAAAACAACCACCACCATTTAGTGATGGAGGATCTTCCCTCAAAGACTTTTGGTGGTAGTCCCACCCACCCACAATTCCCTTTTGCCCATACCCGCAATTCCTTTTCACAATGGCCTGTCTGATGTCTGAGATCTCACACAGTGATTGTTCCCTGAGGAAAGCCAGCCAAGAAATAAAGCATATGGGGTTTAGGAAGGTTGTGCTGAGAGAATAGTGGGGCTGCTTCGCTGAGCACACTAGTCTCTTTCAAAGACAACAGAGTTCTCAGTAATTTGCAGAAAACATGTGTGGGCTGTCTGGATTGTCCTAGAATTGGAAAGGAGAATGGATACCATTTCAGCTATGAGATTGTGGAATTCTTTCTTGAAGCCTAAAAGTATTTCACTCGGTTTGGAACTGTATACTTCTGTTCCACGTGGATTTGGGTGCTTGTTCAAATGCAGTCATTGAAAATGTCATTCTGACTTCTGAGGAGATACCTCAAGTACCTTGAGCTCACCATAATAAATAGATTATTAGGACTCATTGGCAGAGTAGACAATAGGCCCATTTTAAGTTCTTCTAATTCCAAATGGACTTGATTTCAAACTATATTATATTAGTATTGCAGGGGGGGGTTACTTTTGTTTGTGCTTATTATTTAATACCCTCGGTTAACCACCATCACCACCAAAGCAAGACAAAACTGGATGCTAGAGAAGGAATGAAGGAAGCAGGAATCAAAATGGGTCTTGGGTGTCAAGAGGCAAGGCTTCATGAGGTTAAGGTGGGAGGGCTTTGGAGGACACCTTCCAGTGAATTCATGAACAAAGAACAGCTCAGCCCACACCCTCAGGAGCTGGCCTTGGGCCTGTTGAGGTTGCCATGCCTTTGTGTGTGGCTCCTTCCTCTCTGAGCCCCTGCATAGACTTTGTTGTTGAGTTGAAACAATACAACACTCTACTGAAATCTGCTATGTTGAGATATTCTGATAATGAAATTGAGGGTTACTGATTTTTTTTTAAGTTTTTTTATTAACAAAGCCAGACAGGCAGGGTATAAAATTATTATTATTATTATTATTATTATTATTATTATTATTATTAATTATTCTTTCACTTTAACGTGCATATGAAATAGAGAGCACAATTACAGCAACAGACAAAAATTAAAAGATGAAAAATGAAACTATAAAATAGGCATGTCGAATGAGTAGTTGCACATGAGTTAAAATAGCAAAATCTGAGTAAAGACTATTGGTGCTATCAGCTCATCAAGTTTCGTTCCAAATTTGCCAGGCTTGTGACAAGGTTTGGTTCGGTTCTGCTATATATGTCATAAAAGAAAGCCAAAGCATATAAAAAGTGTCTGGAGGGTCTAGTCCTTGTCAAAATCTCAAATTATGTGTAATTTTATCCATTATAGATATATTCCAGCATGAGTGGTACAAAGCTTCCAGTGTCAGATTTTGGGCTGTTTTTGAGTTGAAATTACTTTTAAGGGTTGCTGATTTGAAACTCATTTTGAGCTTGAATCTGTCCAGTCTTTACTATCTGCCACTATATTTTGAGCATATCTGAATGGAGCACTTGGGAAGGAGGAGGGTAGAGATGTGCTGAGAAGCATTTCTAATCCCATGTATGGGGAACCTTTGTCCTTCCAGATGTTTCTGAAATCCCCTCAGCCCCAACAAGCATGGCCAGTGGCCAGGGATGATGGGAGTTGTAGTTCAGCAACATCTGGAGGGCCAAAGGTTCCCCACACATGCCGTACCATATATGGCGCTCATCATCATGGTATGATGCTAGCTTATTGCAGTACTAGCAAGAAAGACACCATTAATGTACCTGCTGGAACAAGTTCCTGTGCAGTTTCTCATGGACCTGCACCCACACCTGCATGTTTGGGTGAAGGGACTAATTGGAAATGTTCTAGTGCAAATGTTCTTCATCACACTGTTCACATGTCACATGTTCGTCACATGTTCAGAAACCTGAGTTTCCATATAGGTAAAGGTAAAGGACCCCTGGATGATTAAGTCCAGTCAAAGGCGACTATGGGGTTGCGGTGCTTATCTCGCTTCAGGCCGAGGGAGCCAGTGTTTGTCCACAGACAGCTTTCCGGGTCATGTGGCCAGCAGGACTAAATCGCTTCTGGCAGAACAGAACACCGTGACGGAAACCAGAGTGCATGGAAACACCGTTTACCTTCCTGCCACAGCAGTACCTATTTATCTACTTGCACTAGTGTGCTTTCAAACTGCTAGGTTGGCAGGAGCTGCGACAGAGCAACGGGAGCTCACTCCGTTGCAGGGATTCGAACTGCTGACCTTCCGATCAGCAAGCCCAAGAAGCTCAGTGGTTTAGACCACAGCACCACATGCGTCATTGGACACCACTAAAATATTTTTCATAGAGCCTGACATATGCTCTTAAACTCTGTAGCATTAAAAAAGGTAGGATCAGGCCCCTCCTGATAGATAGCTTTCAGCTGACCATTTCCAGATTTTGCAATAAACTAAAGCCTCAATTTCCTGTGGTCTTAGCAAGTTCTTTGCTTGTGCTATGCTATAAGCAAGTGCATAAGTATGTGTTCAAATAGTGATCTGCCCACACGTAGGGGACTGCCTTTGTTTAAAGGAACAGAAGTGGTGGCTGGGGGAGGCATTGAGATCACGTACATCACGATCCCAAGCCTGTTTATTCTACTGTGAGTCCTGCTGATTTTTAGCGTGAGGGAATCCCAGATACTGGTACATAGGCCTTCTAGTCTTGGCACTAATATTTTAAAGAAGTTATTCCTGGAAGATACACCAGTGGCTGGTGTAGATGTAACACTGCGAGATCAATTAAACGTCGCTAGGCAATGAGGGGCGATTTTCGGGGTCTTCGCCCACCCTTCTCCCCGCTTCTTTGTCCCCCACCTCCCCAGTTATTGATAGCCAGTCTTTCCTACAGGGCAGATGGCCCTGTAGGAAGAAAGAAGGGAGAGTCTAGCTGGAAGAGGCTCTGAGGCAGTCTTCGCTTGCCTACTTTACTCTCCTGGAATCCTTCCCACAGGGTAGCTGGTGACAGATGGCTGCCACAGAGAAAATGTTGGCGTACATAGAAAACTAACCATTGTTGCCTTCAAAATTTAGAGAGCAGTGTCTGCACTGGGTAATAGGTATGTGTTGGCGGGGGGGGGGGGGTGTATCCAAAAGTTCAGGGGCTGCTGGTTGCTCAACCACAGCTAGGCAATAAGGTATCATTATGTCTGTACTGAATGAGCCAATGGAATGACTCTGTTACAGCCATTCAAGGTTTTGACAAAGCTACAGTGCTAGGCATTTGTTTGAAAGAATTCCATAGCACATCCAGCTATGAAGCTAGGTGAAAGGCTGATTCATGTGACAATTTTTGTCATCGCTTTGTATCATCACCTGGTCCTCTGTGCTGAACAAACACCTGAGTGTGGGTTAACATAATTGTGTAAATATCCTCAGATGTTATATGACCATAAATCAGTTACTCCTCCAGGTACACATGGTCTCTGTCACACATCTTTTCTTTTTAAGATTCATTTTTGTGATGCTACTTCCCAACATGTGGCAGATGGTAGGTTTTTGTCTTACATGCTGTTCTTCTGATAAATAATATCAGAAGCCTAGTTACAGCTAAACTTGGAATTGCTCAAAACTGGAAGATGGACATGTCAGTATTTAAAAGACAATAGTTCAAACTATTTTGGTCCTGTTTAGATCAGGATAAGCCAAAAATCAGGCTAACCTGGTGTAATGTTTGTTAACCTGGCCATTTTTTCTTAGTTACACTTTACCTTCAAACAAGGTTCAGTGTTAAACATAAGATGATCAATTTGTATCAGACTAGCTTTGTTATTAATAAATGTGACTCTTACACAGAACACCTGGAGGGATGGAAGCGGTGTGGGATTATTACTTTTTTCCTTCTTGTTGTCATTCGGGGGGCGGGAGGAATATAAAAAACACTAAAATGAAGCGCATGATATCAAAAGCCATCCTCCATGGATTTTGCTGAATATTTTACTCAAAGGAGAAAATCCTAAACGCTTCAAACACATGCACGTTCTACCTGATCCATATTCATAGGCCTTCCCTTGCTGTGACTGATTTATTCCCTTTTGTGCCCCCAGGGTGTTCATAGTCTATAGTAAAGGCGGCCTGAGTAGAAACCAAGTCTATCTTTACTTACAATCAGGAGGAGAAAGAGCAGTCAGGATATTAAGGGAAGAAACAAACTGATTTGTGAAGGAATATTTCATTATACGTCACATATGTCACAATGTTTGGTCATACGCCTCACGTATTTGATCATATGTCACACACCTTGGATTCCCAGGTATCATTTCACTACAAAGTAACGTTCCCAGAAAAGTACAGCTGTTAGGAGATGGTCTGTGTGGAAGCAGCTGGCTGCTTGTGAGTAAAATGATGCTATAGAATGTGTTCTTTGGTGGCTGCATATTGTTTCAGTGGCCCTATGAATTTAGCAGTCATTGCTTTCGTTATTCATCAAGAGCACAGTTGTTGGGGGCTGCCAGATGTCCCTATTATGATATCCCCGAGAGCCAGTGAATAAAGGGTCAGACTGGAACTTGGGTTCAGATCCTCACTCAGCCGTGACACAAAGTGGGTGGCCTTCACCCAGCCACAATCTCTCAACCTATAATCTACATCACAGGATTGTTGTGATGAGCAGGAGGGAAAATAGGATAACGTTCAAGTACACTGTCTTGAGCTGCTTGGAGGTAGGGCAGGATAAAATGTGTGTTTGAGTAGAATAGCTAGCTTTGTGGTTTTCGCTGTTCCTATTGTTTCAGTGGTTTTCTAAGTGTTAATTGCTGTGGATTCTGTGGTTTTATGCATCCTGTATTTCATACCCAACCCTGGATTCCACTTAGATGAAAAATAGGCTATAAACAGTATATATTGTGTGCATATTGTGTGTGTGTTCGGCTGTGTGCATGCCCCATAACCTTTTATCACATCTCCACTGACCATGACCCTTAGTTTCAAACAGTTCAACTCACTAGTTTCATGCTTGGAGGGGGCTCAAATTTCTAGGAAGGGATAGTGTTCTGGAGCCTATGTACACCCATCATTCTAGATCCAGAGAGGCTGAATGACCTGCAGAGGACCCTCCCCTATCCTTCTTGGATTTATTATGGAGTGACTGCACCCTCCTTACACCATTATCCCAAAGTGATTTTGAGATTATGTGAGCTTGGAGAAATGTTTCTCCCCCCCCCCAAAAAAAAATCCTTGTGCATAAAAAAAGTGTCTTGTCTTTTCCTCTTCAGATTTCATTGTTGGGCCAGTCCCACAGATCCTTCCATGGGGCACTAGGCTGTATTCTTGTATTTGCAACAAGAATAAATACAATAAAAACATTTTAAAAATTGTCCAGTAGCACCTTAGAGACCAGCTAAGTTTGTTCTGGGTATAAGCTTTCGTGTGCATGCACACTTCTTCAGGTACACACACGAAAGCTTATACCCAGAACAAACTTACTTGGTCTCTAAGGTGCTACTGGACAATTTTAAAATTTATTTTGACTGCATCAGACCAACATGGCTACCTACGTGAATCTACAATAAAAACACATAAGTGTAATAAAAGCATAATCAAAATTATAAAAATCCAGCCATTGTTGCTGGCTGCCCAGCTCCCCGCCGCGCACACACACACAACCCTTTGCCACTGAATGAATGAAAAGGTAGGTGCCAGGTAGGACTTCCAGGGGAAAGTATTCTGTTTCATAGGCTAAAAAGAAAAGGCTTGTTCTTTCTGCACACAACCATATCTCCATATGCTCAGCTAGTTGGCTTTGGGTTCAAGGGACAGCAGAATGGGGTGGTCATGCTCAAAACATTTGAGAAATAGTTCCATGGCTTCATCAATCTCCTTATTCTGAGCGTTTTGATCTGACAGCCCTAGCTTTGATTGTTAGCAGAATTCAGAAATTGAGGGCCTGCTGCATGCTGCATCTTGCAAGAGATTTGCTTGGCCTTTGAAAGCTGTGTGAGTTGCACTGCCTTTTTTCTCTCCCCCCCGCACCCCACCCCAAAGCCCTCTGCTATGTACCTCTGTTCTGGAAACAATGGCACTACAAATTGCTTTGACAGTGTCAGCAAAGCTGGCGGGATGGAGTGGGCTTTTCTGCTTGGCCGTAATTCCAGAAGCCGTGCTGTGCAGCAGAGAGACCGCTGCAAACCTTTACAAGCAGAGGCAGTCGCTTGCATGCCGGGGAAGCTAATCGCGGCAGAGGCGGAGGCGTCCAGGACCCCGCACAGGTGTTGAGGAGCAGCAGTTCATTAAGGGAGGCAGGAAGAGGGCTCTCTCTCTCTCTCTCTGCTCTGTCCAGGCTATTGTTAAGAGCTCCTGACAGCTGAGAGCAGCCCCTTTGCTTGTCACAATAGCTGCTCACGCTGAGCAAGGCTCATTAAATATTCAGTCCCAGCCTCAAGCAGCTCATTAAGGCAGCAATGAGCAGTGACGTGGCTGCTGGAAAGCCCTGCCTTGCTTAGCATCACCATGCACAGGCTCATTGGACCTCTGGATGCTCTCCTCCTCAGTGCCTTCTCTGTGATGACCAGCTTGTGCTCCCTGCTTTGCATTAAGTACAGGTAAAGAGAGCAGCAATTACAATGTGTTTAGGGAAGCAGATTCAAGTCTTTAAATTTGGCTGGCGGGAGCATCGGTGGGCTGCATCTGAGTTGCCCTCTGGCCTTTTCAGCGTTCCTTTCAGCGGAGGGGTAGGGGGGGTCGCAGAGGGAGGAAGCCGAGTTCACATCTACCACAGGCTTTTCCTTAGCAGCATGTGTGCTTCTCGTTGTTTTGCAGGAGAAGCCTGCAAAGGGGATTTGCACAGCCAGCAAAGAGTTGAATGAGACAAACTTTTTTTCCTGTTGAGATTGCAACTTCCCTAAGGAAGTAGTGTGACCGTTATGTGTGTTTTGCTCTAGGTGCTGCCCATTAAGTGGCAAGGTTCTACACACTTCCAACACCAGTGTGGTTATTATTGTTTTAGTTTTCTTTTAAGAAGGGCTGTTATTGAGCCACAATAATTGACACCCAAAAGTTTCCTTTTTAAGTGAATGCATGCACTCTCAGCTGCTAAACTTCCTAGACTGTTTAATAAGAGGTAAGAAACGGGACGCTCCTAAACGAAATGGTTTATGGTGACTGGTAGCAGCACATTTTAGCGTTCACTTGAGAGTCACTGGCATGACAAAATCAGAAATAAAACTTTGTGTGTGTTTGTCCATGTGTGTGGTGCAAATGCTTAGCATGGACAGAAATGTCAGAGAGCCCTGAGAGTGCTGATGATGTTTCTCTTCCATTCACAGAAAATGTTTTCAGACAGCTCATTTCTATGTGGAAGACAGCAGTTCGCCTCGAGTGGTGCCAAACGAAACCATTCCCGTTATTCCCATCCCAGGTAAGGAAGGTCTGACATCATGACTTAACTCATTCATACTTTGGGCTCCTTACAAATCACAGTTTGCACTGTATGTTCTATATCAGTCCATGCGCTTCCCACATTGGCTGACTTCTTTATACATTTGGAGCATCCTGCAGTTTGTAGTAATATTTCTGTAAATCTTCATTAAAATGAGGGGGAAACACAAAGTTTGGATTAGTGCTTTCTTATGTGGATAAGGCACAAACAGCATTGATGGTATCATAGTACGGAGTCCCCATGTGTCTTCTACTTTTCTGGCTCTGCCCTTTTGCCATTAATCACTTACTCCATCCTTCTTGTTCACTGAAGTTCTTAGTCTGCACCTTCTCTGGCCTCCAGCTGTGCAGGACAATCTTATGAATGTGTACACAGAAATCCTGACATTCACTGAGACTTACTCCCAGGTAATGTTGGATTGCAGTGCAAGTGGAACTCCAGTTGCCAGGTCTGCGTAATGAAGACTTTTGCTTGCCAGGCTGCCTGTGACCTTTCGGGGGCAGGGGGAGATCCCACCTACGCAGTACTGTTTTATAGGAAAAATCTAATTTAAATGTTAAGTGGCCAAATAAGATGCATAGGTTTTGCTTGAGGCAAAGTTGTACCAGTTTAGTCCTAAATACAGTCCTAAATACACTTACTGAAAAGTAAGCAGTGGTATTTACTTCTCAGTAAAGAGAAGATTGCTGTTAGAGTAGCCGCAGACTTGGTCCTAATGCTTATTTACTGGTTAATTGAAAATATCAAAGCACATGCCTACTATTTTACAATCTGTCAAGTGCCTTGAAGTAATTATATATGGAATGGTTCTCAGCAGAAATTTGTGAGCCAAAGCCAGACAGATGTGAAGATTTGCATATTGTCTGTTGTACATAGCTCTTTATGCCTTGAAACACAGGTAGCTATTTTGGTGCTGTCCAGATGTTGTGAACTACAACTCCCATTCTTCCCAGCCAGTAGGATCAATAGTCAGGGATGATGGAGTTTGTAGTCCAGCAACAACTGGAGGGCAAAAGTTTCCCTACTCTTGCCTTAGAGCAATGAAAACTCAAAGCTTTTTTCAAAGGCATGTTGGAATTGTCACGGTTTTTCCTGAGGTAGTGGGTTGGCTGCTGGTTGGCCACTGGTTTGAGCGTTACAGTTATCTTTCAGTTATTGGGAACATAGGAAGTTGGAATCCCTAAAAAGGCGGTGGACTCTCCTTCTTTGGAGGTTTTTAAGCAGAGGGTAGATAGCCATCTGCCATGGATGCTTTAGTTGAGATTCCCCTATTGCAGGGGGTTGGACTAGATGACCCTTGGGTTCCTTCCAACTCTACAATTCTGTGATTCTATGATTCAGATGCTCTCCCACTGAGAATTGTGCACTGCACTTATCCTCCCCCCCTTCCAGATATTTTGAAAGCCATGTAATGAATAACTGTTTTAGACTGAGATTCTTTGCAAGGCATACGTATAAGTTAAATATTGCTATCCAACAATATTGTGTACAATATAGATAAGATAACATTGGAGTTCTTTGTATGGCCTTGAGGCTTTTGTCGGAAGTGTGATTACCTTGTCTGACAAACCTCTGATGCTCATGTGGTGATTTTTTATTTATGGGATCTCCTGAGCAAACATGCAAATACATAGGAAATTCACTTGGAATGCTTTCTATGTCACTTTTCCAAGGTTTGATCCCATTAGCTGAATTCCAAATTGGGTTTGGATCTGCTTTATGGGATTGTCTTCAGAAAGGGGCTGTGGATAACCCATTCTGACAGAGCTTTTGTTCGCATACTCTTATCCAATTAGCAGCAAATCATGTCAGAAATGTGTACAGCTCTGCATGCTGTGATGATTTTCCCCTATTACCAGTGTGCACAATGCTACAAACCAGAAGTCCTTCATATAACCAAAACTTTGCCATTAAAATCCTCCTTAAGGTTTGTCTAAAAGCTTTTAAAAACAAAAAGAAATCTCTCCATCTTCTTGTCATGTGTAAGCAAAATTGTATTATTTGACCATATAGAATGCCTCACCCCCAAATGCTACTAATTCCATTAGTTCTGTGATATGTCCCCACACCATTGCAGGAGGTGCAAAGTATTCAGGAGAATAGCTATGAAGTTTAAGTGGAGTTGTAAAATAAAGAATTTCAGAGCTGAGCAGGAGAAAAGTTCTTGTCTAGTTTTTTACCTCATGTGGGTTTTCATTACTACAGATACATGTTGTTGGTTTTAATCAGATAAATAAGAGGGAACATTAAAAACAACAACAACCAAGCCCCCACCTTTTGTCTTAAACAATAGAAGAAAACCTCTTTTGGTTGAACATGTATATCAGGGTCGCCCTCTAGATGTTGTTGGCCTCCAGCTCTCACAGCATGGCCAATGGTCAGGGATGGTGGGAGGTGCAGTCTAGCAATATTTGGAGATAGACATGTTCCTGATCTCTGGTGTAGATCATTTATTAGTCTCTCTAAAAGGTGGAGGCAAAAGCTCCTTCTATTGGAGCTTCACTCTAATATAAGTTCTTAATACACTTTTAATACTAGGTTGTCTTAAGGACAAGAAACTTGGGGGAGGGGAATCTAGGAGGAGGGACCCCAAACATACTCAGTGGTCACATAATGCTGCTTGACTGTTGTGAGCAAAATGGGAAACGGGTGGGAGGGGAAAGGGACTGGAGGTTCCACTTATACATCAATAGCTGTTTTCTTCTTGCAGACAAAGAGGAAGCATCCATATCATTACAACCTTCCAACTAATGTATGTAGTTGAAACCAAGCCCAATTTTAGTTTGATTAATCAAAATAATGTGTGAAATAGCTAAAATGTTCAAATGGGCTCCCCAGATCTTCAAGCATTGGTCTGCAGAAGTGGGGCTTTGAGATCCAGGATAAAGTTTTCATCTTTTCTATTAAAAAAAAGGCGGAGGGTTATCGTGGCTCTTGATTTGAATGAATATTCTCAGTGTGTTTTCACACTAGAGGGAAGATTTTTAATTTTCTAAAAAGTGGGAGTGTGCCCATAAGTCCAAAAAGAAAGTGAGAAAATGGTTGCTTTTCATCAGTACTATTGAATTGTTCCAGGAGTGCCAAACCGGAACCTAGAATAGAATGATAGACAGTGGAATAGTAGTTTAACCTAAATACTTTTAGATATTATTAAAATACTGTTTTTCCTCTGAAGGTGGAAAGCCATATTACAAATGTAACATAAAAACAAAGATGAAATTTTCTGCATTATTCTGTGTAATAGGAAATATTCTGCCTCTTTTTTAGTGGTGATAGGTCTAACTATGACCAAGGTCTAACTATGGAAGTAAGAGCACCTTTTTGCATGCATTCTGAAGCAGCAACCTTTGTGGAACTTTTGCAGTTTCTTGTACATAGCTGTTGAGTTTTAGGTATATGATACCATGACAGTATTGCGCCTTAATGCTGGGAACTCAAAAGCTCAGTTCAAGCATTCAGGGCCAGTGGTCACAGTGTGTGAAGGGCCCAGGTGGGCTAGCAAGGCATGTACCAGCTGTATAACCCCAGCCAATGCCCAGTTGTCATCAGTCTGAAGAGGGCTCTTTTTGTGCTCATAAGACAGGTGTCGCCAGTGAGATGTCCTATAGATGTTGTTGAACTATAACTCCCTGACCATTGGCCATACTGGCTGGGGACTTGGTAGTCCAACAACATCTAGAAGGTACCACATTGACTACCCCTTGCATTGGGTATCCTTCATGGGGATGGGGAACCCTGAGTGAACAAAGTTTAACAAGGTTTACTTCCCTTTCCTATAAACCCCATGCAAATAGAAGCAGATTGTGAGTCTGCTGGCAAGTCACCTAGGGTCATGGCCGACACATATGATGTCATCAAGGTGGGACAGCTCTAGCCCCTCGTGTTCCTGCTGGTCCCATCATGCATTCAGTACCCATAGAAACCAGATGCCTGAGTAGAACTAAAGGTGTGCATAAATGTAGAAATAATTCTAAAAGTGGGGGGAACCCGTTCTTAGTCTGTTTGAATGGGTCCAATTAACCTCATCCTGATGCCCTTTCCTCGCTTCCCCACCACACCAGAAAAGGCTTCAAATTCCATTCCCCAGAGCAATCTGCTAAGTGCTGTTTCACACCTTCCTGTCAGTTATAACTCCTTATACAGCCATTTTTGCTGAAAAGCCTTTAAAGGTTAAATGGAAAATTCTTCCTTTTGATTCACTCATATGGTTGATAAAATGATACCTCTTCTAAACTTTTTCTTCCCCTTTAGAAATAGCCAGGGAGCATGAGAAAATCTCCCAAGCTGTATTGATTCTGGAAGTAAAGTATAAATGACATTTTAACAAACGCCAGTTCCTTAAAGTAATCTTTATTTGCTAGCGATACCCCAGGCAGTAGTTATAAATGGATAGTTAAATATGTCCCTGTGGATCTGCACATCTATTTAACCGGGCTGGGTGGACCAATTTTCATTCTCAGTTTCAGTCATATGGTCACAATGGAAGCAGTTTTGACCATGCATATCTAAAAATGTGAAACTCCTCTGCATTCCTTTTTTAAAACAACAAAAACACATTCTGTGACAGCTTTAAAGGTGCTTGACAGCTCCAAAACACATGTTGCTAATGATTGATAGTATAATAGAATTTTGCTGTTCTGCAACTGCAGCATTATTAGATACCTAGCTTTCCACAGAAGAAATTTACTTCATTTTCGACCATGAAACTGAATAGCATATAGGCATGTACTAATCTATGCCCATTCTGTCCTGAAGCCCAGAGTTCTCATTACAATTCATAATTAACTCTGCTGAGCAGTCTAGAGAACCACAGAACACCGACAGGATCATTAGCTCAGTTGCCCCTACAGCTATTACCCACTTAATATAAATCAAAAAGCATTGGTCTCGTCTGGGATCATGCCCTTAGGGGGAGAGCAACTGCGCCTGGATGGCAGACTTATTAAACATTATTAAATATGCTAGCCCATTCTATTACACACACACACACACACACACACACACACACACACACACTTGCCATTGCTTCATTTTCTGTTTCTTAGCACAGTTCATTTTGGGTGTCTCCTAGTGATCTTTTCATGGAACTCTTTATCACTAATCTGTAGTCATAGGTTGGGTGTGTGTGGATCTTGTCTGATGCCTATCAGCCCTCGCCACCAAATAAAAGCTGACCAGAGAATCATAAAACTTGCATTAAAAAGAGAAATATACATATATTTTGCCGGTGTTGTCATTAATGTACATCTCCCAGCTTAAGCCCCATATGGATCAAGGATAACCACGCATCTGTAAGTGAATCAATATGCTGTTTTTCCTCCAAAATGCTTATGAAGAGATGTCCCATTCTGCCCCTGCATGGAGAATTTTCTAATCTGTGGAGCAGATAGCAGAGTGACTGGCCTGGAACGAGGGCCATGTTCAAAATGTATGAGAAATATCAATCCAATTTCTTCCATTTGATATTGGCTTGCCTTCTTTTCCCCACTTCTTTTCAACAACAGTTTGAGTCATATTGGGTGGGGGGGACTCAACAGCTGCTGAACCTCTGACTTAGCACCAGTCAAGAAATTTCCACGACTTTCTCTTAAGTTTGCAAACCAGTGCTCGGATGTTTCCATTATCACTGTATGTCACCATATTCATTGCTAAGGAGGAGGAGGCCAACATGTACCCAGTGCCTTTTCATATCGGGTACTTTTTGCAAGACACAACATTCTCCTCAGTGAATGTAAATAGTTCTCATTTGGATTATTCAGGAATGACTCTCATTTCTTCCTTGCAGACTTAAAGGAGGTGGACTGAATGTCACTTTCATTTATTATTTAAAGGCGGATATGTGCATGTGGTTTATAAATTCAGATTTCATTCAATGTGCATAATATTTGTAACTGACACATCCCTTAATAGTTGCTCTTGGCATGATGCTATATAAGATTACACCTTGATTGAAATGGTGTCATTAATACTCACTCAGTCACAAGCACATGGTCTCTTTTCTTTTTCTTTTTTGTCTGCCTAAGAGTCAATTACGGCTCATGCAGAACTCTGGATCGGGACCAGTGAGGGTTCTTAATGACACTTAAAATATTAAATTTTGTGCTGAAATCTCATTGTTTTTCAATGGGATTTAGGCATAACTCGCTTTCTTAGAATAGACTCAGTACAGTGACTGCAATCCAGTGCACAGCTACATGTGTTCATCCTACTTAAATTCGGTGCAATTTAAATTCATTTCACAGTTTGCTGGCTTCCAGCCAATAACAACATAGTCTTTCTCTCAACCAGTATGTTCAATGTTGTTCAAAGGTTAGTTATGGGAATGCACTGTCTGCACACTCTGTAGTGTGTTGTTATAATCTTGTAAAATGAATAAAATAAAGAACATTCATAAGGGCAGTGGTCTGTCCCTTTACTGAGATTGGCTAAATTTGGGTGTTTGGAATGGAATAAAGGATTCATGAAAGCTCCCATAATGCATCAGTTAGGCATTATGGATACAGGCACGCATAAGTAATTGCAGGCTTGTAGCCTGTCTGAAAAGTAGTAGAATCATATAATAGTAGAGTTGGAAGAGATCCCAATGGTAATCTAGTCCAATTCCCTGCAATACAGGAATCTCAGCTAAAGCATCCATGACAGTAGATCCACCATTGTTCAAACATCAGTTATGGGAATTCACTGTACACTGTACGATGCACTGTGATTATAACATAAGATGATTGTAGCCAATGGAACTTGAGTTCAGTGGAACTTACTCCCTATTGTGTACACTGGATTGCACAGCCTCAGACTAGTCCAAATCAACCACTTGGGGTTGTAAGCAACTATGGTTTACTCAGAGTTGACCAGTTGAAATTGTGGGCCTATGTTAGTCATGCTTATTAATTTCAATGTGTCTACTCTGAATAGGACTTACACTTTCTGCAAAGTGTCTGCAGCAGTTTCACTAGACATTGCATGTATGATTTTTAGTAAGATCCAGTCTGTCATACACTGCTCAAATGGCATTGTTGTTAATATCTTTTTTGCATCACCAGCAAATCCCTAAACTATCACTTTCCCTTGACACTAGAATAGCCTCTTAAATCATCCACTTAACATCTTTTAACACGCTGTATCCCTGATCCTCCAAGCTTCTGTCTTTTCTTAGCCCTCTCCACCCCTTGCCATAGCTTTTTGGTAGAGCACATGCTTTGGCCCTGGGGCCTTTTGTTTGCAACCATTGGTATCTCCAGTGAAAAGGATCTGGTAGCAAGTTGTGCAGAAGGGACACTTTAAACATTGCCCAGATGCAGCAGAGAATGTGCATCACAAGACCTATACATATGGAAAGGGAATGTGAGAGTCACTCGTGGTTCCCATCTTTTGGCTTAGCCTTCTTTACAAAAGTCAGGGGCAAAATAAAATGACACTGAATGGATTGTGTGTGTGTGGTAAAAGTAATCACAGTTGTAAACCACCTTTTTTGCATTGCACATATTTACTAAACACAAGTGTCATTATCTATTTTTATTTTATTTTTAAAGTAAGATTTATATATGGCCGTTCATCAAAAGATCTCAGGGATGTTCACAAGATTAAAATACAATATAAAAGCACAACTAATTTGTTAAAGCTGAAACAACAAAACAATAGCCCCCCCCCCACACACATTTAAAAGGCTGTAGAATATTATCAGACAAAGGCCTGGTGAAAGAGGAAAGCTTTTGCCTGGCACCTAAAAATATATAATGAAGGTCCCCGATGAATCTCCATGGGGAGAGCATTCCACAAACGAGAGCTACTGTGCAGAAAAGGCTTTCTCGTGTTGTCACCCTCTAGACCTCATGTGAAGGAGGCACACAAAGAAGGGCCTCTGATGATGAATCCAGAGTCCAGGTCGGTTTATATGGGGAGATGCGGTCCTTGAGGTATTGTGGTCCTGGGTCAATTAAACTGCGCACTTTAATGTAGCCTTAATGTGGGTAGGAAAGTAACCCAAGATGTCTGCTCATATAATCCACATGCTGATTGCATTATAATATGTTCCACCTGTGATTAAGGTTTTATTGGGGGTCTTCCATGGAAGGTTCTGTTTACACTCAAAAAGGAATATAAGCCCCCTGCAAATCTTACCCTCTCAAAATGGGGGAGGCTGAGAACTCATCAGGTGAGGCAACATATACAGGATACGAGAGGCAGAGCTTGTCTGCATGGCCCAATCCAGAGATTCTGTTTTGCATGTTCAGGCAAATGCCTGAACGTACCTAGAGACTGGGACAAATGTACAATTATAATATAATCCTATATATGTGTACTCAGAAGAAAGTCCCTTTGGGTTCAATGGGACTTACTCCCCAGGTAAGTGAATATAGGATTGCTCAAGACTAGCAAGCAAGGCTGCTTGCTGGAAGGCTATGTAAAGCCTTGATTTTTAACACGGCAGAATGTTTTCCCATGTGTAGATGAGGAGAGGCAGGCTAGTCTTTAACATATTGGTAAGTAATTTAGATCTATTGAAACAAGAGAACCTACTTAATTTTTAAAATACTTATTTATCCATACTGACATGACATAAGGACATATAAGCCTCTGAGACAGAATGAAGAAGAATCAAAATAAATAAAATAAAAAGTATGAACAATGGTTATTAACACAAAATATATCCTCCCATTTATTGAATGTTGGGACAAGAAGGTTTTTTCCACTGTGACACTAATGAATGCTGCCCGGTTTTAGGCAAGGAGAAAGCTAATTGCCCAAATGGGACTTTGCACTGAGCAACTGTTAGGTTTCCTAATTAGCCTTTATAGGATTTCATTAATCTCTTCAGTAGACTAAAAGAGGTATGGTCTCTGAAGTAAATTTTCCTGAAATGGAAAAGAAGCTTATCAGTAGCCACTAGATAAAAGGTACCTGAAAGAAGCATGTTCCTCATATGCATTAGCAGATTTTATTTGAGGAGGCATTTAGAGTGCATGAGCAAAGAATGCAGTGGAATTTTCGAACAATGACTGCATTTTTGGAATGTAGAACTTTCAAACTCTACTTCTGGCTGACTATATATTTTCCTTCAAAGGAATGCTCCTGATATTTGCAGACTGTATAGAATAGTTGTGCAGAGAGTCCTAAACTGACGAATCACAGTGCTTCAGATTACTTTAATCTCTGGCTTTTTGAGGCAAGGGAAAAAAGATAAAATGAATATGAATTGGCAGGTTGTTTGCCTCAGCTAGACCTTTTGTAAGTCAGAATAAGTCATTCTGTCCCGCTGCCCCCAGTCCATTTGAAATATCAGGATCTTTAATTCTGGGCATTGTGGAGTTGACCTGAAGATTATCTGAGTTACTCGCATCAGCACTGAATCACACAAACTCTTACGAGATCAGCTTGTTTCAAAGTGAAAGCTTTCAAACACTGAAAAATTTAGCTCCTGCCATGCTCCGCTCTTTGGTCTACTGACAGCTTGGTAAAGATGGAAGTGGAGGTGGGATCTTCCCATCATGATGCCAAGTAGCTTCTGCCACAAGTGTTAACTTTTTCTCTGCTGGGCAATTTAACCAGAAAGAATGGGAAACTTCAGAACAAAATACCTATATGGAGATGTCATTTGCTGTGCATTTAAAAAAGAAGAGGGAAGTGAAGAAGAGATAGAGCAAGATAAGACAGACCAAGGTGGGGATGGGAAAGAGGGAGGAAGAGAGCAAGAAGAACAGGAAGAAGAAATGCTCGATCAGGGAAACTCAACAGTGATTGAATACCTTTCAGACACAGAAGATCCATATAATTTGTCACCAGGTGATGGCTTGATTGATTCATTGTTTCATTAAATAGAGGTTGTAGTCTACCTTTGACTTTAGTTCATCCTTTTCACTGATATACCAAAACATATGGGAAGTGTCTTAAATGTCCCAAAGTAGAGATAGTTGCTGGACTCTTCAAAGTTGGATTTATTCCCATTCCAATAGTTTTCAAGCCTTTGGTTAAGCAAGTTTTTCTTGGTATTCCTGCATGCTCTACATCAAGTGCAAAAGATTATTATGTGCTCATTCTCCCAAGGAAGGGTCACAACTCTGTAGTCTAAGCAGACAGAATAAAAATGGCATACTGCGAGAGCCACTCATCCTCCTTGTTTTAACATATATAGTTTATCTCATTAATTAGATACATTGCAAAACTGTAATTTAGAGTTAGATATGCTAAAACAAGGGTACATGGAAAGGGACGTGTTACTAGTTTTGGCTGTAGATTGGGACTCAATACTGTAACTGATCTCAGGAATTTTTTGGGGGGGGGGGATTATTCACTGTGTCAGAAATTTAACTTCTCATGAAAGTAGCATAGGAATTCATTCACTTTCAGAGACATTAGTTGCATTGGAAAATATATTATTACAACCTACCTGTGGATGAGAGTTAATTCTTCTGCTAAGCATACAGTCGTACCTCAGAAATTGAACAGAATCCGTTCCGGAAGTCCGTTTCACTTCCAAAACATTTGACTTCCAAAGCACAGCTTCTAATTGGCTGCAAGAAACTCCTGCAGCCAATTGGAAGCCCCGTCGGATGTTCGGCTTCCAAAAGAACATTCAAAAACCAGAACACTCACTTCTGGCTTTCGATCATTCAGGAACCGGAACGTTCAACTCCCAAGGCGTTAGGCAGCCAAGGTACGACTGTACTCACATTACTATGATATTGTAATAAATACTGTACTAGAGGGAGAGACTTGCTGTCAGGTTTAACCTCAAAAATTCCCTGGATTTTGCAACGGTATTTTATTAGCATATCTAGAGAAAATTCAAGAAGTTACCATGAAGTGCAGGCCAGGCAAAAGTAAGCATAAATGTAGATTTTGCATGGATCATACCAATCTATAAATTGTTGACTTAGCCTTAATACAACCACAGAACACAGTCAACCAAAATGTTTCCATGGGCAAACCTTTTTGGCTGTTCCATGTATCACAATAGCAGAAGTCAGAGGTAGTAGAACTGATAACAATAATAGTTTAGAATTCAGAGCCCTCTTTATTGTTTGTCAGTATATTTTCATATTGCAAAGCGTTAAGCTATACCAAATACATACATAAATGTGTGTGTAAAAATACCTATGACATAGAGCCAAAGCAAGGTAATTTGCCCTACTCATAATTTGCATTATCTGTGATCAGGCACACAGCAAAGGTAATAGATATGCTGCGATTTCTCAGCTATTCTGCAGTTAAGCCCATCCACTACAAATATATTCCTGGAGCTCAATTCAGTTCAACTCCCCATTTATGTGGGGGTTATGTTCCAAGGCACTGCACGTTTAAGTGAAATTGTGTATAGTGGGAACACCATTGAAAAAGCCTGCAAAAACCCTCTATCTAACCCTTTGGAAACCCTTTATAAAACCAAAAATCCACTAGACACCATAAATGGGGAGTTGCCTGTAGTTTCTCCATCAGCAACCTGCCCCGGGTCACTTTGTTTCGTGTGCATTCATGGATGTTCTTTATTCATAAAATGGAAATAAAGCAACCATTTCTGGTCAGTAGGATCAATTAAATGAAAACTTGACTAAACAGCAGCAACATGGATGAAAGTGATAATACAGAAATTGAGCATTAAGTTTGCACCAACATTAGTGGGGCCAGTATCAGCTGTGAAGGCACGTGAAACCATCTTCGCACACTGTTTGTTAGCATCTAGGTAGAGATGTTATTGCCTAACTTATAGGACAATTGTTATTGTTAGAAAATATTAATTGTAGAGCTGAGTATCTTTTTTATTTTTCAGATGACATGGAAGCTATTCCTGTCAAACAGTTCGTTAAGCATATCAGTGAACTGTATGCCAACAACCAGCATGGATTCTCAGAAGACTTTGAGGTACGTGTTTACAGCCTTAAGCGCTGGAAGTTTCTCTGTGGTGTTTAATTTAAATGTCTCAAGCAGTCTTGGAAGAGCGAAGGTCCAACTGCACTCAAGTGATCCTATGAATAGAAGGGTTGAAGAAGTCCTAATGCCTGGGAGCATCTGCTGATTGGGAAAGAGGCAGAATGGAAGACAAAGCAGCCTGAAGTCTGTAATGAACGGTTATGTGGGATGTTCAGTGGGATTTCTTGAACCTTGCAACTGCTAGCCTCCTAGTAGACAAGCAAGGAGGAAAGAGACTGTGACTGCAATGCCCACAGACTCGTTTGGGTGGGATTCACCTAATGGGCCCTGTCAGCCCTGTGCTAGGACTTCCATTTGTACAACAGGTCTTTGAAGATGGTTTAGAAACACTAAAGGAATGACTCTTTGCAAATTCAGAACTAATATTGCATTGCACCTGTAGAAGTGCAAGTTCCGCATATTGAAGTGAGTGTAAGGAGTAACTTGTTTTGTGATTGTAAACTAATTTCCCCGTTTTTATTATTATATTGTTGTAACCTGTCCTGGGACCTTATGGTGAAGGCTGGGAAAGAAATCTTATAAATATAAAAACTGTGATAACAGTAAAATGGAGAGCTCAGTATTAGGGACTGAAACAGAAATAATGGCAGTGGAAGAAGATGTTTAAATACAGGAATGCTGATAGCTGTGCAGCTGTGTGCGCAACAAAGTCACAGTCGCGGGCACTCTGTGGGTTTACAGACCCGTGTGGCTTACATAAACACAGTTTCATGCTTAATGATGGTGGCAGACTCAGGCTCTAATAAGCTAAAACAGTTATTCCAAAAGCCAGTATTAACCGTTCTGCTTCCCCGCATTCCTTTCAGCCTGATCACAGTGGAGCTTTGAAAGTACTGTCAGAAAGGAGGGCTCTCCCAGCCCTCTCAGCCAAAAATAGTGTGCAGCTGTTGTGCCATCTCGCCAGGGTGAGAGGAGAGAAATATGGTTTGGGGGCCATGACATGCTTTAGCAACCAAGTGTTAAAAATGTCATGACTGAGTCATAAAAGGCAGCTGTATTTACTAATAAGACATTGGCACAAAATGGCTGCTTTGATGCTGAACACCCTTTTCCTCAGTGTAACAAAGCTAAGGCTGCAGCCGTTTTCTTCAGCATGGCCCTTTCAAGCATCTTATTGCTGCCCTTTGGAAATAGCCTTTGCAATGAGGCGCACTGTCTGATAATTCAAAAACCGAACCAAAATAAGGGGGGGTGAACCCTATTGTGCCAATCATAAGCATTTCGTATTCATGAGGACAGCGGCTGTGCGAGGTGTTAAAAGTGATTTAGTTAAATTGACTGTTGGCTGGATGACTGAACAGGGATATTGAGGCATTTAACAATGTTGATGGTATTCAGGACAAACATTTATCCTCGGGAGAGCAGAATTTGATGGGAATGATCAAATGCAATGCCGTCTCCTCAATTATTTATGAATTGAGACCCCAGTGCTATTCATCACAGCTGGTTTTGACACCATTTAATTATTCAAAATAATCAGCTACACATCTGTAAACTTGCACTGACTTAAAGTAGGCTTTGCTTCATCTGTCTCTGAAATCGCTGCCATTAACAAAAAGCGAGGCAGCTTCTGTCTGCATTGTGCAGCAGAGGGATATATTCCTGAAATAGCCTTTCAGAATGCTTCAGGGTGCCCTTGTTGCCTCTTAATTACCCGGTAAATATTGTTTTGCTTATTAGTTTTGATTTCTGAAGTTGGGTATCTCTTTTAAAGGAAGTACCCGTATTTTTCGCTCCATTGGAACCACCCGACCATAGGGCGCATCTAGTTTTTAGAGGAGGAAAACAAGGAAAAAATATTCTGAATCAAATCTTGTATAAACTACTGTATTTAATAAACAACCGGTATATCAGAATCACATTACAGCCATGTAAATTGAACAGCAGTCAACAATGGCATTAAGAACCATCATCACTGTCATTAACAAATGAAGAGAGACTTTAAGGTTTGAGTACTCTTCTAGTCTTCTGTGAACCCCAAGAACTCATCACTGCTAAAGTCAGAATTTATGAAGCTCAGTTGCTCACAGTCACTGACATCACTTTCTTCGCTATCTTCATGTAAAATACCATCTTCGTATCCATCCAAAGCATTGCTAATGCCACATTTTTTCCTCTCAATCCTCTTCCTCCCCTCTCTCAGCGAACAGCCTGCCAGCTGCTCGCAAACATTCCCTTTACTTGAATTACAGTCAAGAAACAGCCAAGCAGAGCTTCTCAGCGGCAGGCTTGGGAGGCTTTCCTTTCCCCCACTTTTTCCTCCCCCCCCCCCAAGCAGAACAGTCCCCTTTTCCAGCCTCCTCCTCTCCATCCCTTTCACCCAAACTCCTCAGGTGACGTCTACAATTTCTCCCCTTCACTGCTCCCTCTCCTTTGCCCTCTACCATGACTCTGCACTCACGGCAACCTATGGTACCTCATCTCCCTTCACCAGGCTTCTTGGTCCCCCTCCTCTCCGTCCTCTTCCTCCCCTCTCTCAGTGAACAGCCTGTCCGCTGCTCCAAACCTTGAGGGGAAGGGCAGGCTGCTGGCAGAGCAGCACCCCCCCCACCCCCATTCAGCAGCCCAGGAGTGTGGAGCATGGGCACACAGCCCTCCCCTTGCTCCAAAGCTTCCCGGGGCTGCAGAGGGAAGCCGAGGCTGCCGGCAGATGAGCACTGCTTTCCCCCCCCGCCCCCATTCAGCAGCCCAGGAGTGCGGGGCATGGGCGCACAGCCCTCCCCTTGCTCCAAAGCTTCCCGGGGCTGCAGGGGGAAGCCGAGGCTGCCGGCAGGGGAGCACGGCTCCACCACCACTACCAAAGACCAGTCCAAGAGTGTGCCGCACTCCGGCAATTTGACGCACAGACATTTCCCCTTACTTTTTAAGAGTAAAAAAGTGCGTCCAATGGTGCGAAAAATACGGTATAATAATTTTTAAACTGCTATTTCAAAGCCAAAATCTCTTCACTCCCACAAAGTATATGTGGAATGAACCCATAAGGGATTTGCATAAGCCAATGTGGTGCCCTCCATATGTTGTTGTGCTACAACTCCCATCATTCCTGATCATTGGCCATACTGGCTAGGGCTGCTGGGAAATGTTGGCTATCCTTCACATAGGCCACTATTTTTAGGCTTCCCCATGACAGACATGGGACACCATCTGATTTCTATACCTTTGCCACATTCCTAATTGCTTCTCACCAAGGTAACCCCTCTTGGAACAGTCACACTTGAAAATCAGCTGTGAATTTTTCCTTCATTTGATATTCAAGTTGTCAAGGGGACATGTATTAAAAATAAGAGATCAGGTTGCCCAAGGTAGTAGGAAGTCTGTCCATTAAGGAGACATGCAGAATACAGGAAGCTTAGATGTTACTTCAGTGCTGGGTAGCCCCAAATGAGTAGCTTCATAGCTGGTGTTTCTCTCCCACCCTTTCCTGGCCTGATATCAGACCCTGATATTGTGAGGAATCTGGATCCTACTTCATGGGTAGCTCTCAGGGATAGTTGACTTCATCCTGACAGATGAGCACTGCACTTCCAGTTCTGGGTTTCTGCTCGAACATGCTGCCATCTTTCTTCATGGGTATGATCTTGTTGGAGCTATTCTCGGGGGAGAGGGGAGTATATCAGTCAGGTTGCATTGTTTCCTCCAAACCTGCCACCTTATTAAGTGAAGTACTTTCCATGAAGGTGGTCTTGGAATGGTTATTCATATCTGCTGAATTCTGTTTGACCCCATGAGAACTAGGACCAGCAACAGATATCTGTACTTTTTCTGAAGTCCTGCCCAATTCTGGGCTGGCTCTGCCAGGACAATGTGGGACATGACAAGGGATACCTTACCTCAATCCAGAACAGTGGTTCTGTCATCAATAGATGAGGCTTGGTAATGCACTATAGCATGGAGCTATTCTCATTCAAACTCTCTTTGCAAAATAACATTAAGACACCTTGCCTGATTGTTAAAGTCCACCATGATGAGCTCAGGTGTTTTCCCCCTTAGAAGGAATTCTTGTCTGTATATGCCCTCCCATAATAATTGCCTTGGAAATCAGATGACAAGAACCACTGATAACCTTTCTGTCTACCCCTATTCACATATCTTTATCAAGTCTGATGACATCTCTGGGACATTCATTTAGGCAAGGAGTGCTGGAACCAGGCTATAGTAGATTTGTGCTTTGTAAGTTGCCTACATGGAAACCCCCTTAAACAAAAATTAAGGGGTTGGTGTACAGGACTGAAATAGGAAAAAAGGAGGAAATTGGAAGGGGGAAAATGGCATGGATGGTCTTCAATCATGCAAATTTGTGTCTCCTCTTGGGATCATTTGGCAGATGTCTCCTTCTTCCTCATAAAGCACAATAGAAGAAGAAAAAGCACGATAGAATGTTCTGTGTCCTAGATTTACTCTCAAAAGCTTAAAACTTAACAGAGTAGTGGTAGAATATTTGTCTTTATTTGGGGCTCCACTGCTTCTCCTGCTCTCTAACTTAGAAGTTATCTTTTCTGCCTGCATTTTGGCAACCTTGTAGAGGATTTGGGCAATCATGCCATTAGGGAGTTTAAATGTAAGAAGACTCTTCAACCCTCCGAATGTAGATCCCTCTCGCCATATTCCCCTTTGGGAACTTTAAGCAGGCTTTTACTTGCATATTGGGAGGAGGAGGTTGTTCTTAGTTCTGTCCTTCACGTCTCATGAAAGAGGATTAAGCAAGGAAATCCCCAAAGTGCTGGTATGGAATGTTTATAATAGCATAATATGTATTGGATTTTGGAACCCATGCAATTTTGTTTGCCTCAAATTCATTAGTGGGTTGGGCATCTTTGCTGCTCGAAAGATTAGCAGTGGTGAATATAATCTCCCTAGCCTTGTCTGTTGTTGCCTGTGGAAGCACAAGGGTTGTGATCCAGCCCTCAACTTGGAATTTGACCCAAAAACAAGCAATGCATCTATCCCCCCCACGTACATTCAAAAAACATCAATTTCTTTCCCCCCCAAAATGCTAAGAAAACAGCCATAAGTTCACAAAATCTGGTGGAAGAATTCTGCACTTGATAGCTTCCACAGGAGCAATAGTTTTATGGCTCGCTAATTCTTTTTTAAATAGAATACCAGGATCCTTACAGATTATCCCCAAAGAGTGGTGGCTAAAAGATAATGCTGCTCATAAGCATGCGCATAGTGCTTCAGAAAAGAGTTGGAAAACCTCTAGCACTCTCAGTGTTGTTGAACTTCCAACTCCCATCAGCCCCAGCCAGCCCAGCCAAAGGTCAAGGATGAGACAGTGGCAGTACAGCAACCTTTGGAGGGCACTAGGTGCCCTACTCCTTCTTCAGACTATTAAAAATCCTTCACATACATTATCTCAGCACTCCTTGCAACATCCCTGCAAGTTAGCATTAGTATCTCCTCCACATTGTAGTGAGGGAAGAATGTGATAAAGCTGAGAGATTAAACAACTTCATTTTAAAAATGAGTTTATGGAAGACTTTTAACCGCTATTGTTAAAATGGAATCTATAAACGATGTATACCTCTGATTATGAGGTGTTGAGTACAAAGGGATGGGGACTGTCTCCATCTATCCCTCTGTTTGTTTCACAAGGGCATCTGGATGGTATTCTACTGAAAACATAGGCTGGACAAAACAGATTTCAGTCGGATCCAACAAGGTGTGGATGTCATTAAATACCCTTACCCATCTTCATCATTTGCACTCTCCCAAACCCAGTTTGCTTAGCTGTAACGTTATTCCAACTGCACTCACTTGCTACTTCCATTGTAGAGTCATTGTTGTCTTATTTTCTACAGACACGATGGAGGTGTTACAAATTCTGGAAAAGAGCAGTGTGTGTGTGTGTGTGTGTGTGTGTGTGTGTGTGTGTAGCAGAAAGGGTGTGTGCCAGTTTTGCCCTCCCTCCAGCATGGTTTCCATTGCCTACCAACTTAGGAGAGGCAACTGTCTACAGCAGGGAGCTTTTTGTATTCATGGGTGCTTCCTGGGCGTTTGGAAACCCCAATTTCCCAAAACATGCAAGAAGCCTCCATATATATAAGAAACTCCCTGCTGCAGTCAGTCACCCTCCACACGTTGGAAGGCAAGAAAAACAGTGATGGGGGAGGGCACTCTCACACACCTCTCACATTCTTACATCCCAGGATTTGTAACACAATTGTCCCTAAGTATCAGACAGAAAATAAAGCCCTATGAGAAGCTAGCTCTCACCTGGGCTGGGCGTGATTACTTTTGCTAATCCACCCTAGTTTAGCCCCAACCCTTTCTTTGCTTTGCCATTAAACTTGTTGCAGCTTCACAAGCTTGGCTTTTGTTTGAATTAGGTCTTGCTGGGCCACAGAGGCCTGTAGAAGAGACTCTTGCACTTTGCATCTATTTATTGAGTGGTTTCTGAAATTTCCAAATAGCCTTTCTACAGTTCAGTGCACAAGAAAGCAAACAGAACCTTGTTGCATAGCTACAAATTGGAGAGGGAAGCATTTGCATGTTCTTACAAGTATAGATTTTACTGCTTAATTTTTTTTGTCTCAGAATTCTTTTCAATTGACAGCGAAACCATATTATGATGTTGCTCTCAGGGTCGTAACTTGTTCACTTGTCTGAAGTTATATCAGAATGTCTATGCAATCAGCCATTCCGGAGCAATTTCTAGCTCATTATGTTGGATTATCAGACGTGTAGCAATTGGATTTTACACATAAATTTAGCGAAAGAATATTTGAAGTTTATAAAACTAATCAGCAACTTGTTTCAGAGGGACACTGAAAATGAATGAGTCATTAAACCTGGATGTATTAAATCCCAATCAGTGGTAGCACGGACAATATAATTAAAAGCTAAATTAGCCATAATGACACAGAAGAGTTTTAACTGTGACTAAAGGTTGATTAAAACCAAGTGTGTTGGATTCCAGAGTTGCCGACAATACATTCCAGTGGACAAAATAATAAGAACCGTAACCGTTCATCTTTAAACAAAATTAGCGTTTTAGGAAGTTAAACGCTGAGAATGTCATATGAACCAGTGAGACAAAAAAAATGAATAAGGAAAAAGAATGATCTAGTGCAGTCCTGCCAGAAAGCTTTCCCTTCAGAATCCTAAAATAGACAATCCATTGTTGCTTTATACTCCAGTGGTCCTGCATTTGAACTGTTAGAAATTTGGGATGATGGGAATATTTCTATATATTTTTAAGAATTAGTAAGGTAATCACAGCACATGGTAATGTAACCTGCTTAGACATTTCTGCTGATCAAATGGTATATAAATATTACTAAATATATAACTAAATGTAATCTCCTTAGATACTGGCTTTAAACCAGGGGTGGCTCAGCCTGTGGTCCTCCAAATGTTGCTGAACTGTGTCTTCTATCAGCTCAGGCCAGTGTGGCCAGTGCCCAGGGGTGATGGAAGTTCAGCATCATCTGGAGGTCACAGGTTAACTACTCCTGCTTTTACCTAAGCTAGAGCACAGCTAACATTTTAAACCACCTGGAGTGCAGTTTCCATTTTAAAAATATATAAAAACCTTTGAGTCTCAAATGCAAAATCCACTGGATTGTGATTTCTGTCATATTTATTCCAATTATTTAAATTTGGGAAAGTTTAAATAAACATGGCATGTTTCTGCTTCATCTGACATCTTAAAATGTTTGTGTCAGGACAGATATAAAAGGGGTACCTGGTTCCTTAGGGTCTGAGCTGTAGTTGCTAACCGAACACCATAAGGATTCCCTCCTTATGTAAGAACAAACACATAGGAAAGCAAGCCAAGACATAGATTCAGGTTGTATAAATTAAGCATGACAATGCAAGCTCTTTCATGTTTCTAGAATGCATACAGTTCTTACTCAAACATAAGCCAGCCAACCAAGAGTATTTGCTAGTTCCTTCTCCTTGAGTTGATGGTTATTCCCTGAAAGCCCACAAATGTAATTTTAATATGTGACCTAGCACCTGACTCGTGTCTTCTGAACTCATTGTGAGTCGGCCCAAATCATCTATAAATGAAACTGCAGTTCAAAGTGAAGAAGCAACTTTCCTTACTTTCCTAACTTTGTCAGATCCAAATGGAAGGTATTCCTCAAGTGGTATGACATCTAATAGAGGGATCAGGCAGGGTCTTCTCAAGCCTTTTGACTCCTCTTAAGCAGGAGAAGTCAGTCCTTTCACCTGGCCAACCCTACCTGCTGTCAGTGAGGGCTAATGCTTTCAGCCTGTTTCTCTTCTCAAAATCACTCTTTCCCCCAGGTTGTTTCCTCTTTGTACTACAAGTGTTTAGTTTTGGGCATCCTCCTCCTGTCTTGTTGCTTTTTCCTGTCAGTGTATGTATTTTTCTCCTTCCCTCCCTTGATCTGTGCTGTTCCTTTCCTCTGTTCCTTCAATTTGTATGGTAGGGAATGGTGGGGGTAGGATCTCCAGGTTATTGGGGACCACCCCTTGGCCACTGAATTACCTCTTTGACTTGAGGAAGATGTTTGTGGTAGTGGAGAGTTGGCACATCCTGCCCAAAACCACAACAAGCAGAAGTGCCATTTTTAACCTTTTCCCACATGCTTCTCATCCTGATGGGCCATGATAACCAACCAGTGGGACCATCAGTGTTGTACTCTCCCGTTTCATATGGTCAGTCTTGGACTGGTCATCACTGGTGTTAGGCAGCCAGCGATTCCAGCTTCACATTCAGTGGGTATGCTAATGCTTGATGGGTCAAGTATTGCGCTCCTTGATGTTCTGCCGCAGTTTCCCACCTTTTTCCTCTGACCCTTCTGGGTACTGCTTGCTTGATAGCAATGGCCTCTTTGCCTGTATTGGAGGCAGGCGGGTGGAACTTCCAAGCCATAGCAAAACTTTTGGACTCAGATTGACTGAGTGGTGCAGAAAACTGATTAGCCAAAGAACAGGAGATTGGCAGAAATGTCTCCCTTATTCTTCTGCATACAAATGGATTGTGGAAGGATGTATGGGACAGGAAAATGTATAGCTTTGAGCTTCTGAGGAAAACTTTTTTTAAAAAAATTGCTTGACATTTAACTTCATAGGACTAAGCCCTGGTCGTTCTAATGAACCAACCTTGAGGGAAATGCAACAAACTAAGCTACTAGAATTCAACAATGACCGTTCACTTTTTGTAGTCGTTTCAGAGGTTTCTGCTCAGTTAACAATGTATACTGATAACTTTCAGGGTCCTCATCTGCATGGGGCCATTCTGTACACACTGCACATATATATAAATCTGCCACTGAACTGAGGCTGCAGTACAGCGGACAAAACCATAAACCCTAAGCATCAGTAAGGTTAATTAAAGTTGCTGACCTTAGAAACCAGTCCCACCTGAAAGGTCCTTCAAGATGTAATGGCAACCGATCCAATTTATGTGCATTATGTAAATTTATGGTAGGTCATTCAATAACAGGGACTGAATTCTATTTCTAATATGCTAGCATGTGTTTTTTACAGCAAGTTTGAATCCTCACTGGCTTCATTCATGTTTCTTCTACAGTACACGCTAAGATAAAGTTGGATCACTATTTTTTCATAGAATGTCATTAAATTGTACTGGAGACTTTCATTTTAAGTCTATAAAGCAGAGTAGCCAATGTGGTGCCCTCCAGATGTTGTTGAACAGCCCTTCCATCAACCCCAGCTTCTGAGGATAATGGGAGTTGTAGTCCAACATCTGCATGGCACTGTGTTGGTTACTCCTGCTGTAAAGTGTCACACACATTTGATGGTGCTCTTTTGATGGTGTTCTTTCTGATGATGACTGCATCATCATCAGCATCTGCATACCTTACAGAACCATGTAAAAAGTGGGAGGGTAGTGAAACAGCACAGTGGTTAATGGTTGATAATTAAAGATATCCTTTGGATTAAATCACTGAATCCTTTCTCTGCTGAACTACTGGTGTGAAAGCACTGTTCTAGAATACATAATCAGTGGCATTAGTGTCAATTATTCCATGTAAGGATTAGACCTGATACCCCGTTCAGCTTCTTTGTTTGTTCTTTATTTCTTCTGGACAACTATGGGGATTTGCTTCCCATAAAAAAACAAATGCCACTGCTTTATGAGTCTAAATGCCTCTAATTATATTTGGACTTGTGATATTTTGGATTTCCAAAAAAAATGTAAATGTTTTGGGGCTAGATAGGAGGGAGGGCAATGAATTGGCTTGTCACTTCTTTATGACAGTTTTGTATTAATCCTGCACTCTGGCTACATCTGCAGTTTCACTAACATTTCTCGTGATAATTTTCTCTGTCACTTAGCTCCTACTCCATCATTGCAGCAGCTGTGCTGTACTAATGACTTCCCTTATTAGGATGTTCCTGTATTAACACGTGAAGCCTGGGGTATGAAACAGTGTGGCATCTTGTAACCCTTGGGAGGACAGGGGAAACGGATGGCACTGACGGCACCCTGCAGAAGTAGCTTTTGGATAAAATTCAGCTAAATACATTGAGAAAATACCCTAGAAAGAAGCAACAATGTTACATTGTTATAAAAAGATCTTTAAAATGTAATTAGGACGCTTAAAATAAACAGCAGAATTGACATTTCTGACTAAGAGGAACGTAGGACAGTATAATCACTGTGTTGTCCAACTTAACACTTTTTGATATTATTTGATATTATTTGATATTATTTAATATCAAAATGTTAACATATTTTAATTATTATTTAAAGTTACAAAAAACTATTGAAGACAGACAGTGCCTACAAAGTAAACACTGACTTCAATGTGGAATGTGATAACAAGAAATCACTCAAATCTTAAGAGGGGAAATGAAACTAACTCACGTGTGTGTGTGTGTGTGTGTGTGTGTGTGTGTGTGTGTTGGCATCTGTCTGTCTAGAGACAATGGAGGAGTACGCCTTTGGAGATGAAGTCAAACTGTTAGAAGGTTACTGTGCCTGCTGTGGCTATATATATTTGAGTTGTCACAAATTAGGTGGTTTAATTATGTTGATGTGCTGATTTTGATTATTTTGCATTATTCACTTCACTTTACCCCCTTTGTTGACTATTTTGGTGACTAACTCTAATGATACATTGGGACCCTTGTTCCCATTGGGCCCCTGTGAAACACTGTAAATTCAGTCTGTTCTAAACTGCAAGTACTTCTTCAATACAGTCACTCCGCAGCTTATGTGCATTTAACATTGTGCATTCAGCTTTACACGCTTGGTAAACAATTTTTTTACAAAAATTAAAAAAGGTGAAAAAGTGGACGGGCAACTGGGGGGAAAGACTTCTGCAATCCTACTTGCCATTGCACCCAATGTGTTTTGACTATTCACGTTTTTGGCTCTAGGGGCGATTCCCCAGAATGTAACCCCCCTATAAGTTGTGGGCTTACTCTACTGCTTTGTATTTCCTAGGTAGGCACTCACTCCTCTCCCAGACCTAGGGAGTTATGACTGTGAGTTGCTATATGGCATAAAACTTTCTCAGACCCCTTTTTTATTTAAGAGCAGAGTTGCTATTTTGGCTATGTTTTCCCTGCTTCTGAAAGTGCTCTAATTACAATTAAGCCTTGGGCAAATGGCTAGCAAAAGGCCTGTGACCACATTGGTATTGCTTTCTGGCTGCTATTAAGGGAGCTCTAGAAAGATGGGAAAGCGGTGGGTGGGTGGGAGGTTGCACCACAATGAATTGTAATCACCATGGACTTATATCAGATACTGGGAGTCAGGCAATATCCTTAATAGAACTAGGATATGTTTAAGCAGTGTTATGCTGAAAGAATTCTCATGGGCGAAAAGAATCAATTACACCCACCATTTCAATGTGTTCTGAATGAGCTGCTTGCAAAATGAGACAGACAAAATGTTTTGCACTCATCTGCCTTTTTCAATGCAATTGTTTTCTTAACAGGAAGTGCAGCGTTGTACATCCGACATGAACATCACTGCTGAACATTCCAATCACCCTGACAACAAGCACAAAAACAGATACATCAACATTTTAGCATGTGAGTAGTAAAGACCTTAAGAGACAACAGCAACAAAAAGTGTCCACTTTATACTACTGGCGTAAGAACGCCTGTCTGCTCAGCATGAGGTTAGTTAGAGTGACAAAAGTTTGTTTTCATCCAAGGGATAAGATGCCCCTGTTAGGTATGCTTTCTGAACGGACTGATGTTGACAGTCTGACATTAGATACTTTTGGATTTTGGTTAGAAAGTAGGAATCCTGCCTAGAGATTTCACAGCTGAATGTTTCAGCCTAAATTACTGTCTGATCTAGGTATGCTAATCTCTGAAAAGCGACTTAAGGGAAGTACATATTTGACAATCCTTGCTAGTTCCATTCTCTCCCAGACTTGCTAATGGGTTTGTCACATTTCCAAGTGTTCTGGAAAGAAACAAACCCAGGACTTTTTGATCCCTTAGCTGACCATTTCTGCCACTTTTTTTTTTTTCTGGACAGCAAATGATTTTACTGGTGCAGTTGAGAATGGAAGAAGTTTTGTGATCTTCAAATGAAGGGCAGCATATAAATTTAATAATAATAAGAATCTTTAGGGAAAGAATGGTTTAAGCCCCAAAAGAGCCAATGAAGGTTTCCTCCAGATGTTGGACTCCCAGCAGCCCTGGACATTTGCCATCCATGCTAGTTGGAGCTGATGGGAGTTGTGCTTATTAGTTTTCTGGTTAGGGAATTGTCCTTTTAAGAAATCCATAGTTTTAATCTCCTAATATGTTTTCCTGTTTTGTGCCTGTTTGTTATCTTTCCTGAAGATGATCACAGTAGAGTGAAGCTAAGACCTTTGCCGGGAAAAGACTCGAAGCACAGTGACTACATTAATGCCAATTATGTTGATGTAAGTTGTTTTTTGCTCTCGTCTCTCTTTTGAGAAACACTGTCCTACAGAAGAAATAGAAACCATTAGTACTTGTAGAAGGTTTTTTGCTGTTGTTTTGTTGACTAACTTTAGCTCCAGACTCCTCAAACGTTCAGCAGGAAAGGCAGCTCACACTGCAATATATACATTATTAATATGACTGCCATGCAGATACTTTATCTTGCTTTGCCTTATGGTTTTCTTTGAAGGGTTACAACAAAGCGAAAGCCTACATTGCCACCCAAGGACCTTTAAAGTCTACATTTGAAGATTTCTGGAGAATGATTTGGGAGCAAAACACTGGAATTATCATCATGATTACAAACCTTGTGGAAAAAGGAAGAGTAAGGGCAACGCAGTTTTTCACTAGCTACTTTTTTCGCCGTGATTATGTGGTCTGTAAGACTATGGGGATTGGTGTGGTGGTAGTGATACTTGAAGCCTTGCTTCTAGCAGTGATAGGCTGAGCTCTCCTAAGGTCACAGAAGGTCTGGGGAAGCAGAAGGCTGACACTGGCTGAGCTGATCGTGCCCTAGAGAAAGAGGAGTCAAAGAAGGTTCCTGAGAAGGCAGCATACCACTGAGCAAAGGAGGGCCTAGGAAACCAAGTTTGGAAGAGAGAGCACCAGAAGAATTCTCTGTCTTCAGTATTACCATACTTATATGTATGCCGTGATTCCATAAAAAATATTCTCAGAGCAGTTTCAAATAGCAGCATGAACAACAAAGCAAGGTTAAAAAACAATAATAGCAACAATATATAAAAATGCAACATCAATACAAATTAAAACACGCTATCAATAATACATACCAAACAGTGTATCAGACAGTCAATACAATAAACATAACAGTATTTGGTACAAAATAACAGTATTTGGTACATAATAACCTAACCATCAATTGAATAGATACAGGAACCTGTGGATAAGCACCATTTCCTTAATAGAACAGTATAAAAATTCACAACATCCAGCTGAACACAGTTTCAGCACCCCTAAGTGGTAGCCAAAAGTACACAAATGCCCAGTACTCTCACAATCAACATACCAGAGCACAGGCAAATAGCAAAAAACCCGCAAAAAACCAACAACAACCTCAAAGCCGCTTAGAGCAATCTGAGGGTTCTTTTTCAAAAATGCAGGAAATGAGTCAGATCCAGAACATTCTAAAAAGACCAATCCTCATGCTACAAGCCAGGCAAGAGACTGAAATGGGGTCAACATTAGCACTCATGCTATCAGCAATAAGAAAAGGGATCATGGTCCAAGCATTATTTTAGGGAGCCCAGTACAAACTTGCAGTGCAGACCCCCTGCCACATACATTCTACGATCCCAACCCATACATAGAATAGCATGTTACCAAGGAAAAGTTTCCATTTTAATTAAACTTTCCGCCTCTCTGAAATTATACCATGGCCAGAGTTGGCCAAAGGCATTTGGCTGCCCAGGGTAAAGAACAATTCCATGTTCAGAAGCCAGCCAGATTTACAGTTGACTCTTACCTCAACACTGGTAATTGGTCAGCATTCCTAATTGGTCAGCAGGCTAATTTAGGGGGCAGGGCAGGCTGTGTGGCAGAAATAACTCCATTTTCCAACACCCCGCTATCACTTCTTAGAACTCCACATCTGGCACCTGAGGTAACTGCCTGACTGAGCATGGTCTACACTAGGACCTTTTTACTAAGACCCAAATATATACAAACTATTTGCAATTGTTGGTAGCAGAAGAGTTATTTGAAGCTTGCTGATTATTTTGTAACTTTTTGGTTGATTGTAATGAAGTTGTTCTCCTGTTGATGTTTTGATTTTGTTTTTGTTTTTTGTTTTTTAGAAGACTAACACAGCTGCAAATGTTTCATAAATAGATCAATTCACTTTAGAGATTTATTTTTCTGGCCTTTTTCATTGAGAAACCATGAATTATCTCACCCAAGCCAATTTACCTTGTAAATTCACACACAATAGACAAAATAATTAGGTAACTTAATGTTCCTGCCCAGGGCAACACACACTGCACCGAAAGTTAGCTGCTTTTTTGGTAAATCTAATTTAGTTAGATAAGCAGAGGTTGCACACACTCTTCCAAAAGTAGATTTTTTGAGATGCGGTGTTTCACAAGGAAAGTTCTAACGAAGATCTGTAGGATACTTACAAAGTAGACATTTACTCACATATATTTTGGGCCTGCAAATCCTACATGTAGCACTGACTTCCTCTAGCCCCAGGATCAATAACCCTATTCTGCTTTGTCCTCCCCATCAACTCTTCATCCTTCCTTCCTCTGCAGAAGGAACTCTTGAGACTGGTGGTTCTTCAGTGAGCAGGTTACATAAGAAAAGCACAAATCTCTCTCTCAAACTGCAAGTTCCCTTTTAACTGCACGAGCACAGCCTCTCTGGGCTGCAACATAGCCTCAGTTGTCCTTCTGGTAATGATGTTTCAGCCTGGGTTGCCCCCACCTTGTAGTTCTCCAGGCCCCAGTAAAATGTACCATCCCCCCTCCACACATTCCCATGTTTGGGCATTGCAGGCAATGATAATTTCCAAAGAACCCTCAAACTAAATGTGCCCTTGCAACCTAAGTTCAACAAAAGGCCAAGAAAACGAGAAGCACTCACTTTTGCAATTCCACTAAGAGATGGCACAAAGGGGAGGCAACTTTTAGGTGCAGCTTTCCACTCCAGCTGCTGATGGAATATGGTTCTGCTGTTCTGTTTTTCACACTCACTCCCTGTGTGACAGAAAAGGTAACTGGGGCCAGGGCATTCCAGATGACAACCGCTTCCCTGCGTTCTCAACTGGCCCATCAGCTGATACTAATTTCAGGCCAGAATCGTCTAAGAAAGGAGGGAAGACTTTTCTAGCATGTTGCTGGTCTTGTGTTCTCTAGCATGCTTCAAAATCTAATATCCTATGCTACTCTGTCTTTTCTCAGAGAAAATGTGACCAATACTGGCCAACAGAAAACAGTGAAGAATATGGCAATATCATTGTCACGTTGAAGAGCACAAAAATACATGCTTGCTATACAGTCCGCCGCTTCACAGTCAGGAATGCAAAAATGAAAAAGGTGAGAAGTGTTATTGCATTGTGGTTTGGACAAAGGATGGACACTAGGAATATGCTATTGGGTGTAATATACACAGCTGCTATATATCTCTTTGATGGAATATCTGGACCCAGCCAGTCAAATGCACTCTCCTAGATTTAATAAGGCAGGAGGAATGGGGGACAAGAGGACACATGGACGGGTATGTAGCCACCAGCACTCTGTCCACATCAGCTGACTGGATAAGCTGAAACCAATCCCACAAAACATCACCAACACTTTACATTGGATATTTCTTCTGAAAGTGAAATAACTACAGAGTTGAGTTCACTCCAGAGTTGAGCAACTTTATATTGTGTAACCAGTTAGTTGCAGCAGGTCCTCAAATGTTCCAGAGGCCCCATCCGAGAGGCAGATTTAGGGGAGCACAACTGGTTCGGTCACACTGAATATAGAGCCTCAGGCATGTCACAACTATGCTTTAGAATGGACCACAATAGGCTGGGGGTGCCAGATTTTGGCATTGCACAGGGCCCCATTGAAATTTGAGACCCCAAGGTCCAAAGCCCGCAGTGCCACAATGGCATCCTGTCATAAAATGGAAGAGCTTTCATTCTGGCATGGGATGATATCTCTACTAGTAAATTGGTTCTGGGGATGCTCAACTACCCTACATGCACAAAGAAAGGTCACAGAGGCAGGTATTTGAATACAGTGGTGCCCTGCAAGACGAATGCCTCGCAAGACGGAAAACCCGCTAGACGAAAGGGTTTTCCGTTTTGGAGGTGCTTCGCAAAACGAATTTCCTATGGGCTTGCTTCGCAAGACGAAAATGTCTTGCGAGTTCCTGCGGGGTTTCTCTCCCCCCCCCTTTTCTAAGCCGCTAAGCCGCTTATCAGCTGATCCGCTAAGCCGCTTATCAGCTGATCCACTAAGCCGCTTATCAGCTGATCCACTAAGCCGCTAATAGCGCTAATCCGCTAATGGTCTTGCTTTGCAAGACGAAAAAACCGCAAGACGAAGAGACTCGCGGAACGGATTCTTTCCGTCTTGCGAGGCACCACTGTAATGGCCGTGCTTGTAGAATGAGAGTCATTGCTAGGCAGTTGTTTTGCCTATGTAATCCTGTTTTTCAGCTCAAGCATGTAGAGTTCAATCCTGCCTTTTGCAGGGATCAACTGCACAAACAGCCGATCCAGCTATGTCTCCACCTGCCCACACCTACACCAAACATGATGTCAGGTGTGGGGCACATGGGCATGGAAAACCAAGAAAGGCCAGTGATTTAGTTGTTGTAGAAAAGTATCATGATTTTATTTATATATTTTTGCAGCAAGTCAAAAGAAGAAACTCACCGGAAGAATAAGAAATCAAGAAGAGAGACTTTTTAAAATAGAATGGGGGGGATTATTGACTATTTGAAGATACACTGTAAACAAATCAAAACATTACTGGGACTAATATAAACATGCACAATAAGAGATAATTAAGGGGAAGATAAGGGAAAATCAGTAAATATATTTGAATTAGATATGCAGTAATAAAAAGATATAAAATAAATAACTGCAGAAAAGAGGGAAGTCGAGGGGAAGGTAAATTAGACTTGCAAAGATTTTGTTTCTCTTGTTAAAATATTTGTAAAAGGTGAAAATGAAAAATATTTTTAAAAAATTAGAATAGGCATTGGTTAAAGCTTATCTCACACCTGAACATGGTACAGTTCAATCCCCAACTAATATGTTTTTCTCCTGTATGTGTTTCATGTATTCTGGCTCACTAGGGAAACCCTAAAGGACGACAGAATGAAAGGACGGTCATTCAGTATCACTACACACAGTGGCCCGACATGGGTGTGCCTGAATATGCACTGCCAGTGCTGACATTTGTAAGAAGATCCTCTGCAGCCAGGACTGCTGAGATGGGCCCAGTGGTTGTGCACTGCAGGTACAGCTGGGCAAGTCCAGTCTAATTTTGCGTGCAACATGTTGTAGATTAATATACAACTGAAGTAGAGCATAACAGTATTTCCCATATGTATCGTGCACTTTACAATCAATTATATCCATTTTGCAATAGGGCTGAATCATTGGCTGAACCACAGTTTGAACTTCAATTTCTCTGGTCCAATACAAGTTTATTCACTGTCCTGCACAGCACATCACATTGCTGGGTGAAATTCTCTTATACAGATGAATGAGTTTGTGGGACCTGATAATGCTGTAATCCATAGCAGAACTGGGCAGTTTTCATTGAATTCTAGAGGATTATGCAGTTCGCTGCAGGATTTCATTCTGTGATTGCTTGCTGTCATTATACGGGACAGAGCTTTCAGGTTCTACTGAATAAGTTTAATCCAGAACTGCTCTATGCCACACCGCAGCTGCTCAAGAACATTTGCAACTTTTTCTTCACCCACAACAGATTCAGAAAAGAATTCATCAGATGAAGACATTTAAACTTTTCCAGACTTTTTAATGTATTGTTGTTTTAACATGCTGTATTCTTACATTTTGGCTTAATTTTTTTTATATTTGAATTACCGCTAAAGGGTTGAATGTTTTGGGGGTTTTTTAATTGACAGAAAGGGCAAAAGTAAATGAATCATATTTTCATCAGTGGGATTCCTTAATATGTTCTGATTGCAAAATGTAAGACTCCTTTTTGGGAAAGAGTAGCTGTGTGTGCTTCCTAAATTTGCCGATATTTGCATGTTCACATATTTATTTAATATATTATTTTATTTACTGCATTCATAGCCCACCTTTTTCTTCAAGGAGCTCAAGGTGGCATACTTGATTCTCCCCCTCCTCATTTAGTCCCCACAACAACCCTGTGAGAGGTAGGTTAGGCGGAGAGGCTGTGACTGGCCCAAGTTGAGCTTCCTGGCTGAGCGGTGATTTGCACCCCAGTTTCCTAGGCCCTTGTCCACATAGTCTTGTTTCTCTCAAACCTGGAGAGTATCACCAGCTGAAAATGAATCTTACCAGCTGACCTGTCTTTAAATGCTGAGCAAGACTGGCCAACCTTTTTTTGGCCCAGAAGCTGCATTCACTGGGAGCTAAGGTTCCTTGTGCAAGGATTCAAAGAAACACCTAAGATCTCAGCAATTACCAGCAAATTGAAAGTTGGCCATTGCATATTATAGAAAATCTAAAGAGCGAGACTTTGTGGATGTAAAGAAGCGTATACTGTATATCAATATTAGCATAGTATTGCAATTCTTTATTAGTGTTTAACCAACCTCTCTCCTGAAACTTTGTTTTGTCAGCGCTGGTGTTGGCAGGACTGGTACCTACATTGTTATAGACAGTATGCTGCAACAGATAAAAGACAAAAGCACAGTTAACGCCCTGGGTTTCCTGAAACACATCAGGACACAGCGCAACTACCTCGTCCAGACAGAGGTAAAACACAGAGACACATTTATTTTTACCGCAGCAAGCTATTGTCGCCAATTAAATATTGCAGGAGGGTCTGCCAAATGTAATTTCCACTGAAATATCTCCATAGGTTACATACTGCATTTCTTAAGTTTTTCTGTGAATTCATTTTGCAAATGCATGTAGTTGTCGTATTATTATTCAGCAATTGTGTCACTTTTAAAATAAACCAAGCACTTCACAGAGAATTTTCAAAATACTAGACCCAAAAGCTTACAGTTTTTAGTATCCACAAGGCATTTAGTATGCCAAGGTAATGTATATTTTATAACACAGGGGACTTTTGTAAAGGTGAACAGCAATTGATTAAAGTTGATGCAAGTCTCACAACCACCACCGCTTTCCTTTTTTGTAAAAGTAAAGGAGAAAATAGTCTTAGAAAAAGAAGGGAACTGAGGCGTACATGAAGAAAAGGGAAATTCAATACCAAAAAAAAAAAAAAAAAACCAAGCAAAAGAACAACAAGCTGCAAAAGAGAAAAAAAAGCAAGCAGAGATAACTATGGGGGAAATCTGAAAAGTTATCTAAGCAGTATTTTTATTTAGTTGGTTCATTTTTAACTTGCCCTTCATTAAGCAAGTGGTCCAGGTTGGGGTACACTGAACATAAAATCAAACTAGCAATGCAACAGTTCCAATTTGAACAATTGGAAATATTAAAAAATCCATCAGTATAACCTCTACACCTTACTCAAAAAATCCGTGTCCTAATACATCTGGCTAAAGAGGCAAGCTTTCAGCTGGCACCAAAACCAACCAAAATTGGTGTCAAAAAGAGGGGAAGGCATTCCAAAGTCAGGAAGCCAGCACTAAGAAGGCCCTTCTGAGAGCTAGAGATTTACAAACCTCACTCGGAGGTGAACCAGTGCTTTTCACACAGTCGGATTGTTGCAAATATAAAGATATCGATTTATTGCATTAGCCGTGGCCATAGCATAATATACATAGAAATAACAAGATAAAATGGGGGTGGGGAAATAAAAGTGGATGTCGTCCTGGGCGAAATACTTTGAAAGAAAAAAAAAAGGGGGGGTAACAAAAGTAACAGGGGATTTAAAACATCGAGTGACAGATATCTTTGTTGCAAATATAATAGTTGCCTTTAAAGAAGCTATGCTCCACTTACTATGGGCTTGCTTCTTCATTCTTTATTTGCTTCCTGCCATTCTAGGAGCAGTATGTTTTTATTCATGATGCCTTGTTGGAAGCCATTCTTGGGAAAGAGACTGAAGTTTCAGCTAACCAGCTACATAGCTATGTTAACAGCATTCTCATACCTGGAATTGGAGGAAAGACTCGGCTAGAGAAACAGTTCAAGGTAAGCTTCATTCTTAGCTTGTTCAGCCCTGCTGCCTTTACTAGGGGGATAAAGTGATCAGACCAAAACTGTACTTTATCAGTGCGGATGGGTGGGAGGAATGGTCTGATGAAAAGGCTTTTGGTTACACCTCTGAAGTTGTCTTAATGTGTAATCTTGCCTAAAGTAGGACTGAAATGGATCATGATAATCTGTGTCATTGAAGAGATCCTGCAGGTTTATCACCATTGCACCCTCAAGCACCTTTCCTAAGAATGAAATATTACAGACTGGGCGGAATTTTAAACACATTTAAAACATATATCTAAAACACATCAGCATCTATGTGCCATTATAGGCTTAGCTAAACAAACATGTTTTAAACAAGTGACAAAAGGTGTACAGCAAAAGCACCTTCCTGGTGTCAATAGGCAGAGAATTTCAAAGTACAGGTGCCGCCACACTGAAAGATTGATTTGTGACAACTGTGGTATGAGTATTGTGTGTCATCTGTAACGGTGCCTATTCTGCAGATTGAAGCGATTGAGAGCGCACATGTAACATAAGGCGATCTCACAAGTAAACTGGTCTCAAGCTGTTAAGGGCTCTCTGTACTAAAAGTAACATCTTGATCTTGTCCACATCTTCAGTGACACAAGTGAAAAACTATCCATAAAAAGTAGAGCAAGTAGGACCCAGGTGTACACTTATTGAACCTGCATTAACTGTGGCTAGTGATGTGAGGTGAGAATATTCTCTGCTAGAAAATTCTCTGGAGAATATTCTCCACATGCAATGGTATAAGGTGCCATTTACCAGAGATTGACATATTATCATATAATGATAATATATTTAATGTTAATGGCTTCTTTTTTATATGTACACATATAGTTATGTTTATCAAGCTGTGTTTTAGTCACCGAAACAGTTATTAAGTGTTAGAGCTATTAGGAGCACAAGATAGACTATTACTGAATTTACTTGAATCAAACCTTAACATGCCAATTGTATTTTTTGACATGTCCTGTAACATGTACATGTTCTAATGGAAGAATGAAATATGATTTAACTACTGAGTTTTCTTATACCAAACCTTAGCATGACAATTACAGTGGTGCCTCGCAAGACGAAATTAATTCGTTCCGCAAGTTTTTTCGTCTTGCGAGTTTTTCGTCTTGCGAAGCACGGTTTCCCATAGGAATGCATTGAAAATCAATCAATGCGTTCCTATGGAAACCGCCTTCAGACCAGGTCCGGGGACAGTCTGTCCCCCAACCTCTTCTGAAGGCTGGGGGGGGGACAAGGGCTTTTCTTCCCACCCCCAGCATTTTAAAAAACCCCGGGACAACGGAGAAGTCCTCCGCTGTCCCGGGGTTTTTTAAAATGCTGGCGGGCGCTATCCCGGACGGTTTTTGAAGGCAGGCGGGGGGGAGCAAAGACTTTCGCCCCCCGCTGGCCTTCTGAAGAGGTCCTGGACCTCTTCTGAAGGCTGGCGGGGGGCGAAAGTCTTTCCTCCCCCCCCCGCCTGCCTTCCCGGGGGCTTTAAAATCGCCCCGGGACAGCGGAGAAGTCCGCTGTCCAGGGCGATCTTAAAATGCTGGTGGGCGGCAGCGAAGCCTTCGCTGCCGCCCGCCAGCATTTTAAAAAACCCCGGGACAGCGGAGGGTTTCTCCGCTGTCCGGGGCCATCTTAAAATGCTGGCGGGCGGCAGCGAAGGCTTCGCTTCCGCCCGCCAGCATTTTAAGATCACCCCGGACAGCGGACCTCTCCGCTGTCCCGGGGCGATTTTAAAGCCCCCGGGAAGGCAGGCGGGGGGGAGCAAAGACTTTCGCCCCCCGCCAGCCTTCAGAAGAGGTCCAGGACCTCTTCAGAAGGCCGGCGGGGGGCGAAAGTCTTTGCTCCCCCCCCCCCGCCTGCCTTCAAAAGCCATCCGGGATAGCGGGAAGCGCTTCCCTGCTATCCCGGACCGCTTTTAAAATGCTGGCGGTGGGGAGCAAAGCCTTTCGGCCCCCGCCGGCCTTTCTGGACCTCTTCTGAAGGCCGGGGGGGGGAAGGCTTTGCTCCCCACCGCCAGCATTTAAAAGAGGTCCCCGGAGATTTCCCTATGGGCTTTCTTCTTGCGAAGCAAGCCCATAGGGAATTTCGTCTTGCGAAGCGCATCGAAAAACGGAAAACCCTTTCGTCTAGCGGGTTTTTCGTCTTGCGAGGCATTCGTCTTGCGGGGCACCACTGTACTAGTGCCATCACCTTAGAATGATTTAACTTTAACTATAAAACATGTTTTACTTTTTTATTTGATACTTGCAAGTGACAAGTAAGCTTGTGCTTATATATTTTCACTGTGGTTCCTTTACTAAATATACGGTTAGTGGTGAGTCATTCACGTTGAATTTTCTATTTCAAGTTTGGTGCAAAAAAAATCAAAGAATGTAAATTCACGTTATTGCCCCATTGAATAAAAGTATCTGTACAATTTTTGGTTGCCATCTGAACAAGTTTACCCATTAATAAACATGTGTATTAACAAATTATATCATTCTGAATGCATTAAATTATATCATTTTCAATGCATTAAAATGAATATTCTATTTTAAATGAAAATTCTCTAATACTCTCAATACTTAGTCAAGAATATTCTCAAGAATATTCTCCAAAAGATTATTCTTGAGAATTTAACATCGCTAACTGTGGTGTCCAAGTGGGACAAAATATGTGAAGATTTTGTCTGTGAAGTATCTTGAGAAGCAGTCACAGTAAGCTTACTTTTTACCATGAAAGTATCACAGTCAACTTGGCAGGCAAAATAGGCAAGCCCAGGAATAACTGATCTCAGCTGCAGCATTCAGGTTCACAATAGCAGCAAGGAGGAAAAATTCCTTAGGCATAGTCTTGTTTTGATGTTTTATAAAAGAACAGAGAGAGCTTTTTTGTTTCCTGAGACCTGTTCTGACCTACATATATCTTTGGGGCTTTGCAATATGTCTTCAGCAGAACTCAAATCAACATTGTCAAACCATTGACCCTGCATGATATAAATGAGACCTATACAAACTTGAGGACCCGACATGTGTTTGTATAAGGCAGAAAGTTCAGTTATCTAGGCATTCTGAATGCTTTTAACATATTTTAGTTTAGTCTTCCAGAGATGCACTTTTTTCCAGAAATAATATTTGTGTGTGTGCGTGTGTGAGAAAGAGAAAGAACTGCAAAGGACTTAATCACTCTTGCTTATTTTTTTTAGCTGGTTATGCAATGCAATGCTAAGTATGTGGAGTGCTTCAGTGCTCAGAAGGACTGCAACAAAGAAAAGAACAGGAACTCATCAGTTGTGCCATGTAAGATCACATCTTAAAGTCTGATTGTTGTGCTGAATAATTTCCTTGTGCTAAATTCTGAATTGTGTTTGCATTAAGTGATGTGGGCCTTCAATTGGATTGTTTTGTGCTATTGGGTCAGAGTTCTTTTTAAATATAAATCTGATTTGTGGCTCCTGATGCTGGATGCATGTTAATGCATTCCAAGGCATAAATACAAATAAGTTTTGAACCAAGTGAAAGTATAAGAGTTTAATATAGTGATGAAGTATTTTCAGATATTTTCAGGGAACTTAATACAGCTTCCAGAAATTTTCAGTTGTCTTTTCCTGCAGAAATTCAATTATCAGCACTTTCAGAAGTGCAAAATAATTTTAGGGAAGAAAAAATCCTAAAGGAAAAGACTCCCCCCCCCCCCCCCGCGAACAGCTCAATGCATTCTGCCCATGCTCAATAGCCATATAATGCTGTTTGTTGGTGGGGAGATGAAATACGAGGTAGGCGTGGGAATGGAACAGAGTATTGTGAAGGAGAGCATGGCTGGCTGGGACACTGAACAGGAGGTCTGCACACTGCAACTTTTTGTTGCAGGTCCCAAATATTTATGGCATTGGTTTTCAAAGTGTTGTGATTCACCCCAATTCTTCATGCCAATGGGTGAATAAATCTAAATAAGTAAATGGGGTATGCATCATTAAGGATGATTTGTCCGTGTCAGTCCTACAATAAAAATATTACATCTGAAATATTAAGTTGATCCTTAGAAGCGCTTCAGTGGCTGGGAGGCAAAACTGATCTGGGGTCATTGACACCAGTGGCCTAAAGCAGCTGAAATCCAAGTATTTTTGCTTATCTGCTTTGCTGAATTTTTTTATGCTCACGCCTCAAAAGAATTGCTAAGCATGGCTACCTCTGCAGTCATTGGTATCCAAACCTTTTTCAAAGAGGGCCAGATTTTTAGGATTTTACCCCAAAGAAGTTCTTGAGCATTTTTGGGGGTTGAATTTAGAATTGATGAGATTTTTTTAGGATTTTACCCCAGGAAATAAACTGCCACGGGGGCTGGATTAAACCGACCAGCGGGCTGGATTAAGCCCTCAAAACAGACTTTGGACATGCCTGGTCTAGATAAATCCACTGCTGTGTGTGTGCATTCTGTGGTAGTTAACTTCAATTAATGTGGTTCTCAGAGGATAGCTGCTGACTTGCCCTGAAGTTAGGGAAGTGGCTGTTGCTGTCGCTACTTTTGGGAAGGGATTAGAGCAGCAAAAATAAATCAAATGTTGTTGTGTGCAGTTGCCCATAAATGATCTGATCATCATCAAATCTTTATTTCATTTATTACATTTTCATCCTCTGCCCTTTCTCCAAGTTGCTCAAGGCACATAGTCCTGACTCTATTTATCCTCACAACAAACTTGTGATGGAAATTAGGCTGGGAGTATCTGGCCCAAGGCCCTAGGTGAATTTCATAGTGGAGAGGGAATTCGCTATTAACTATTATTTGGCATCTGGGGATAGCAGAAAGTAGTAAAATTTTATTGCTGAAATTATATCCTTGTGCAAACATTTCATTTTATCATTTTTATAGCTTTATCTCCTGCATGAGCTCAGCAAATTTTATGATACTGGGTCTGGCCCTGGGAGAAATAGGAGTTGTGTTATGATAGCTGTGCTAAGATTGTGAGTTTTGTTTGATATGGGCTTTTCGTCTGTTCATTTGTTTGTTTACAGCTGAACGAGCAAGGGTGGGACTGGCACCATTACCTGGCATGAAAGGAACTGATTACATTAATGCCTCTTATATTATGGTAAGAAAATCAACAGAAAGTAACCAAATATAAAATTGTTCAGTTGGTTTTATCTATTGTTGCAAATAGCTCTTGTGTTTCCTTTTTCAATGAGGTGATTCTTTTTTTCAAAGAACAGCCACTGTGTGCAACAAACGTTATACAGTGCTGCTTAGAATGAAAAGAAAATCATTTTTTATAACTTAGGGAATTAGGGACACAATTCATCCTCTCCTGCATGCACAGCTCATGGAATGAGATCACCACAGAGCTTCAATTGAGTCTTCTAACTCTGATTCCCTTGCCAGCCCTTGACTGGGCAGATGTTGGCTAAAGCATGCCAGCTATTATGTAGAATGAGAGGAGCCCAGCACATCTCCCATTCCAGGTAATAACCAGCATGCTGCAATGGATATATGTCCCAGCCAAGGACTATGGTGTAGTTAAAAGGCTCATTCAGTCCGGTGGAGATCCTGGTTTCTTGCACTGCTTTGTGAGCTGCTGTGCAGGAGGGATGGGCCATGCCCTACATTGGCCAGTCATATTCTTCATAGTTGCATATTGTGTGTCATTTGCATATTTTGTCATTGGCAATGTCATTCTACTGGAGGAATTTTTTTAAAACATCTGAAGTGACATTTGCTGTACCAGAAACTAGAACAAGTGGCATCACAGAAGGAAGGCAATATATCTAATAACTGTGCTGAATCCATTATTTTTAATTAGGGTAAACAAATATTAGTTGCAGCTCATCTTAGTTGTTTCCACTGTGGTCCTCTACACTCAGTGGGTTGCCGTTCCTGGTGGAAACTATTCAGTTAAGTGAAACATGTTTATAGAGTTTATTTTTCGTTTATATATTCTCCAGTATTGTTTTAGGATAAATTAACACAGCAGGGAGCTTTGAAAATTTAGCAATCTAATAAACTTGTATTGTCTGCTTTCATCCATGAAGTTTCCAAACTATTCTATGCACTGAGTAACTGCTGCATTTGGTTCTTGCTTTAAAAGGGTTACTATCGGAGTAACGAGTTCATCATTACACAGCATCCCCTGCCACACACGACTAAAGATTTCTGGAGAATGATCTGGGATCACAACGCACAGATCATTGTCATGCTTCCGGATAACCAGAGCTTTGTAAGTTATTTAACTCCACATACTTTATATTAATGATGTATCACAGCAGGGAGCAAGAACTGGGTCACTTAACTACATATTATGGCTGTATTTCAATGCAAAGCATAGTTGATGTCTCCTTTAACAGCTCCATAATCCACAGTATCCAAAGACGCCTGGGAAAGAAGTTGGGGGAAGACAGTGGGAGGGAGGAAACCTGTTGTGTTCTGTCAGCATCCCTGCAAAATGTCCCAGTTCTGTGCTGCCCTACTGTGAAGGCAAAGTCTATCCAGTGAGCTTTTTCGAAAGGAAAGAAAAACTTTAGCGCTTTTGCACCAGTCACCCCTCAGGGATATCAACCTCTCTTTCTCAAATGCCAATGAGAAATAATATCTGCCTGTCCTTATCTTCTTGAACAACAGAACATGTAAAATTACTGTTTACTGTTGCAGTGTACCTCTATAGACGGGCATCTTACGAAACAGCTGAGCAGTATGTTGTCATTTCCATTAAATTACTGCAGGTGCCTAATCAGTTGTTATCCTAGTTGATTGGTTGTGTAGAAAGACAGAAACACACAGTGAGTTGTTGGCATACTGGTTCTTAGTGAGCAGTGAAGTGGCAGTCATAATTTATCTGCACCTTCCCATAATATCTAATGGATTTGTGGACTATGGCACAGGAATAGAATCTGTATTCTTCCCATGACTCTGGTGGTATTTCTCCTGGAACTGTGGGCTTCTGGTATATGAACTCCAAAACTGATTAGAAGAACAAGAGAGCGAGCCCACATTTCCATCTGCTCCAGGGCTCTTTATCTGCCAGCATTCGTCACTGGTTGGGACACAATGTCATCTTCTAAGGCAGGAGTAGGCAACATGGTGCCATCCAGATATTGTAGACTGCAACCTCCATCATTCCTGACCATTGGCCATTCTGTCTATGGCTGATGGAAATTCTCATACGCAACATCTGGAGAGTACCAGGTTCGCTACCCCTGTTCTAAGGTATTCACACTGAATTCAGGGTAAACTGTAGACCCTAACAGTTATGTGCCCTTAACTAAGTTTGTGCTGTCCTAAGCAGGTTCTGTTTTGGTTGGATTTCCCAAACCAGAATCAGGTTATCTGGATCAATGCTGTTAAGAATTAGGGGTGTGTGTATATGTGTGGTGTTATGTTTTTAATGTACTGATTTTGAAAATTAAATAGAAGCAGAATATTTAAGGAAAATTCATTTTTATTCTTCAAAATTCATTGTGAACTTACAATACTTTAAAAATATATAGCATGAAGTACCGTATTTTTCCCTCTATAACACGCAGATTTTTTCTCCTAAAAAGGAAGGGGAAATGTCTGTGCGTGTTATAGAGTGAATGTGTGGTCCCTGGAGCCGAAAAATCAGGCAAAAATCAAATCGCGGCACTGCACGCTGCATGGAGAAGCGAAACCTGAAAAGAGGAAGCGGCTGCTTTCCTGCATTCTGCCTCAGGGTCTTACTGCCCACCCTCCTCTGTTTCGTTGCTGTGTTTGCTGAAACGGAACAAAGAGCAGGGAAAGCCCCTCCCCTCCAGGCAAGCAGAGGGGAATTCCTCTCTGTGCTGCTGGGGGAAAGGGAGAGAGAGGGGGGAAGGGAGAGAGAGAGGGGGGAGGGGGAGGGAGAGAGAGGGGGGAGGGAGAGAGGGGGGGAGGGAGGAAGGGAGGGAGAGGGAGGGAGAGAGAGAGAGAGAGAGAGAGAGAGAGAGAGAGAGAGAGAGAGAGATGGCTGGCTTGGGTGGGGGGAAACTTTTGCCTTTCTTTCCTCCCTCCCGTTAAATCCCTCTCCTGCATTCTTAGCCAGCTGCTTCTCTGCACACCCCTCTCATGTCCCTTCTTTGTTTTTCCTTCGCTCCCCACTTAAAATGTGGTTACAAAGCATAGATCCACATGGATCCTCAGGATCTTTGCATTGGGTCACCCCAAATTCACCATCAGATCACATAGCATGTCCATGGCTACAGCCTGCCCCCCCCCCAAATCACGCACCCACTGTTGCCTGGGGCTGCAATGGTGCAAAAATGTGGTTACAAAGCATGGATCCACAGGGATTCTCAGGATCTTTGCATTGGGTCACCCCAAATTCACCATCAGATCACATAGCATGTCCATGGCTACAGCCTGCACCAAAAAAATCACGCACCCACTGTTGCCTGGGGCTGCAATGGTGCAAAAACGTGGTTACCAAGCATGGATCCACAGGGATTCTCAGGATCTTTGCATTGGGTCACCCCAAATTCACCATCAGATCGCATAGCATGTCCATAGCTACAGCCCGCACCAAAAAAATCACGCACCCACTGTTGCCTGGGGCTGCAATGGTGCAAAAACATGGTTACAAAGCATGGATCCATAGGGATTCTCAGGATCTTTGCATTGGGTCACCCCAAATTCACCATCAGATCACATAGCATGTCCATGGCTACAGCCTGCACCCAAAAAATCACGCACCCACTGTTGCCTGGGGCTGCAATGGTGCAAAAGGATCCACAGGAATTCTCAGGAGTTTTGCATTGGGTCACCCCAAATTCACCATCAGATCACATGTCTGTGGCCACAGCATGAAGCCCAAAAATGATACATCCACTGTTTCATTCAGAATGTTTTTTCCCTTGTTTTCCTCCTCTAAAAACGATGTGCGTGTTATGGTCAGGTGCGTGTTATAGAGCGAAAAATACAGTACAACTGGTGTGTGTGTGTGTGTGTGTGTGTGTGTGTGTGTGTGTGTGTGTTATACACATATAGTATCTCTGTATGTCCTGAAGTTACTATTATAAAAGGGAATTTTGAGGCTTTGAATCAAGTCCTAAAGGGCTCTATGGATAGCAAATAAAGGAAATAACATGTCAATATCTAATGACCTTTGTGGCTTCAAGCAGGTGCTTACCTTAAGACATGAAAAACTACATTATAAAATGTTATTGTATTTCTGCGAAATCTGTACCTCTCTATAAAATTTTAATTTTATAAATGTTCTAAAATATGCAGTTCCCTGTGAAACCAATTAAATATCAAACTTGCCCTGATTGGGAAGCTCATAGTATCCCTATGATATTCATACTGTTGTTTTAACAGGATACATTTTGTAAAAAGAAAGAAAGATCAATTTGTATTTCTTCCTATTAAATTTGTATTTCTTCCTATTTTGATTCTTTGAATTTTGCTCATGTAGAAAGTAAAGAAATATACAAAAAAAGGTCTGATTCATTTTGTCTTTAGGCAGAGGATGAATTTGTGTACTGGCCAAGTCGAGAAGAATCCATGAACTGTGAGGCATTTACTGTGACCCTTATCAGCAAAGACAGACTGTGCCTCTCTAATGAGGAGCAGATCATCATCCATGACTTTATCCTTGAGGCTACCCAGGTATATAAAACATCCTCCAGAGGTGAATCTGGAGTCTGCTTGGCATTCAAAGTACTGCTGCTGTCAGTTAACAATTGATATGCATGCTTTTCAGTGGGATTGGTTTAATGTCTTTGTTTGGTCATAGTGGACTTATCAGTTTCCCTCATTTCTTCCCAGAGGTCTTCTCCTGTCACATACCAGTTTTGTTTTCAGTATACCATTTCCACAGAAGGTCATAACATTTCAGCTTTTATCTGACCCAAAGGTGGAAGTTCCTCAGATAGGAATCACACCAAGGGCTTGGTTTTGTTTTATTTTCATTTTTAAGAATAATGTACTAAGGGTGCATGTTCATTAGCTATTTCTCTGGATGCATCACTGCTATTGAAAGCAGCTTTTGCAGGCCTCACAAGTGGAGTTGGTTATTAGGTATCAATATCTAGATTTTGTTTGGGGCAAGTATTCCCTCTTAAGGCAAGAGTGGGGGGACGTTTTTGTGTTGTGGGCTGTATTCCCTTGGTGGCCACACCTAGCAGTGCATGGGACCAAAGTGGGTAGAGTTTTGAAACCGGGCTGCAGGTTCCCCACTCATTTTTAAGCGGTGTTACCTTCTCTGCAGTGTTCTGTGCAATTTCTGGACAAATGGCACCTGCAAGTAGGTTACTCCTGAGTAAGGAGATCAGTTATTCTTTATATAGCAAGTTGCAACTTCTAAGTGCAAGTGGGCATGCCAGAGAGCTAGTTGACCCCATCATGCCTTTTCTCTATTCTTATACTCTTTTGTGAGCATATGCACTGCAAGTCCGTAGTGAGCACCATGGAGACAGATGAGAAATGATCAGTGGGGCACAGTTGCTCTCCAAGCTTTCCAACACAGCAGGTTGCTGGCATCTACTGAGAAGAAGAGGGTAAGAGTGCAGGGAGTTTGGCCCAGTGCAGTGCATGGCAGCAGGACAATCAGATTGCTGGCACAATGTGACTCACAATGGGCCAGCTTCCCCAGAAATCACTTCTCCCCTCTCCATGCCAACAACCCAGTCTGTTGGGAAGCCAGGAGAGCAAAAATGCCCTACCCATGCCGCCTCATGAGCTGCTAACAAACATATGTAACTTTTCCTCCACCTCTGATAAGCCTCCATATCCTGAGAACTGGAAAGTAGCCACCATTTTTTTAAAGAGATTGCAGGAGTGGGGTGTCCTGGAAATTACAGGCCAATTAGCTTAACATCTGGCAAAACTGGTGCATAGCACTGTTAACAAATAATAAAAAAAACAAAACAGCAAGCATATAGAAGAACAAGCATTGCTGAACAGAGTCAGTACAGCTTCTAACAGGTTAAGTCCTGACTCATGAACCTATTAGAGTTATTTGATAGTCAACAAGTATATAAATGTGATCTGGTTGATGTAGCAGACTTGCACTTTTAAAAAGCTTTAGACAAGAGTTCCTCACCAAAGTCAGCCACATAAGCTTAGTTGTCATAAATTAAGAGAAGAGGTCTTCTTGTAGGTTAAGTAGCAGAAAGCAGAGAGGAGGAATAAATGGTCAGTTCTCCAAATTGAGAGACATAGAAAATGCAGTCCCCGCAAGGATCAATATTGGGACCTGTGCTTTTTAACTTGTTCATAAATGATTGAGAGGTAAGGGTGAAGTGGTCAAGTTTGCTGATGGTGCTAAATTGTTCAGGGTTGTTAAAACAAACAAAAAAATATTGTGAAGACTTCCAAAATGACCTCTCTAGACTGAGTGAATGGGTAGTAGAATGGAAAATGCAATTTAGTGTAAACAAATAAAAAGTGATGCATGTTGGTGCAAAAAACATCTTTCACATAGACAACCATGGGGTCTGACTAGTGGTGAGTGTCCAAGACTGAGACCTTGGATTGTATAGTTTGATGAAGATGTCAGCCCAGTGCGTGGCAGCTGTTGTAAGTTTCCCACGGGCATCTGGTTTGCCAGTCTGAGGACAGGACTCTAAGCTAGATGGGCCATTGATCTAATTCAGCAAGGACTTCTTTTGTTCTTAAATAACAATGAAGCTTACCGCATGCCATTGGCAGAGAGAGTTCCTGCTTGTATGGGCAGGAGACAAGACATGTTTCCTCATAGCAATCCGAGGCTGGATTAACTTCTTTTTAGCTAGAGGTGATCAGTGAATCTATTTGAATGTTAGAAGTGCATTTTTAAACATAAAAGTGGAATTAAAATGATTAACTGTTGGGTTGGTTTTCGTTTCAGGATGACTATGTTTTGGAAGTACGCCATTTTCAGTGTCCCAAATGGCCAAACCCAGATGCCCCAATCAGCAGTACCTTTGAGCTTATCAATGTAATCAAGGAAGAGGCCTTAACAAGAGATGGCCCCACCATTGTTCACGATGAGTATGTATATCCATCAAATCACATTCATTTTATAGATTGGATAAGAAAGATTACAGTAAATATGGAAGCTTATTTAGACTTTCATCTGAGTAGTGGAGAGGGGGGCACCAGTATTTTATTTGTTTGTTTATAAAACAAGTGTGTACTACCTATTGGCTCTAAAAAAGAGCCTCTAACATGGTTTATAACAATAGTAACACAATTAAAAAGAGCATATAAAGCCAAAATAGCACAGGGAAACAAAACTATAACTAGGTAAAATTTAAGACACATTAAAAGCCTGACAGAACAAAAATACCTTAATCACTCACATAAAAAACAGCAGAGAAAGGGCCAGTCTACTCTAGTTCACAGTTAGGATGCTGCCAGTGAAAAGGACCTACCCTTCCCCAAAAAAATTCACCTTGCAGAGGAGCGCTTTGGAAGTTGATGGAGATTGACTAGCAGGTTCATGCAGAAATAGACCTTCCTTTAAATATCCAGGTCCCAAGCCATTTCAGGATCTTAGATTGGGCCTTTAAAAGAATTGGAAGCCAGTAATTCACCCACCAAGGCAATCAAAGCCATTTCTGTCTTCAAGCTGGGCTTCAACCCAGATCAGAAAGGATCTAAATAATAAGAGTCTTGTCCAAGAAAGCTTGGGTTTGAGTTGCCACCATTGCGGAGAAAGCTTTTCAATAAAGGTCTCACAACTAATTTATCATTCAAGAAAGAATTCAGAGTTCCAACCACCCACTTGGCCAGCCTCCCATCTGGCATTCTTAATCGGCCGCAATGGACACAGACCAAAATGCAAGCGGTTGGCCTCAGGCTGAACAAGCTAAAATTTATCCTTCGAAACCGTACAAGCAGTAACCTCAAACAAAGCCATAGATTCCCACTTCCAGTGCAGAGTTTAAGCTGGAATGCATGCAAGTGAATTCATCAGCAAAGTGTTTTGCAAAGTGTCACAGCAGGCTGCCAAGGGTTCCTCCTTGCTAACTTGTGGACTAACATGCAACCATCTCCTCATCACTTGGAACAGCTCCACTGACTGACCAGTGTCAATGCACTGGTGATTAAGAAGTATAATTTCTTCGGTGCCATCATCACCATAGAATAGGTCTTGGAATGAATTTCAACATTTTTATAGACCACACGTTCATTAAAAAATAGAGCAAGACAGTATACAACACACAAAATTACAATAATTGGTTTGGTTAAATACATCTTGAGTATTTTCCACTGTCACTCTGGCTACCCAGCCAGTCATTGCATCACCCTAGGTTTTTCAGGAAACCAATGAGCCTGAGTTCTACCCCTGAGACAGGATGCTTGGGAGTGATTGTGTCAATGCTAATGGCATTTCCTATTCTGGAGGTCAGCCAGGTTCAAGAGCCATATTGGTGGGAGAATCCCCTAGAACACTCAGGAGTCCATCAGGAACATTTACTCACCAACGGTACTACATCATAGTAGGCTCCCCAATACCTTTTCAGCCAGTGACTTGTCCATGCCAGTGGTGTTATTTCAACCCTGCACCCTTACACAGAACACTTTTTTACTGCCAAGCAACCACCAAGATTGTGTCCTGCAGAATGTGTAGGACTAGATATTGAGATAGGTCAATGGTCCTTATGGAGACCATGACATCCTGGCCTACTAAGCAAATTACTGAAAAATCAAGTGCTTTCTCTGTGTACCTTGGGTTCATTCTCCAAATCAGAACAAAATGTGTGGAAGAGACATTAATTCAGGAAGCTACCCAGCCCAACACAACAATCACCTGTCTTTTACATACGTTCTTACTTAGTTATCTTTGTCCCTCTCCTTAGGAAATGGTAGCTGGATATGTGGTGTATTATCATCATTCACAGATGGGTCTGAAAAGAACAATTAAGGGCTCTATATATGACTTTTCTTTCACATCTTCTTGCTAAAGTGCATTATAAAATACAGATGCTTTAGCCAAAACAATATTAAGTCATTGCTAGTTTTAATGCTCACCTAGATTCTGAATACTTTTGCTGCTCTTGCAATATTCAAAATTAAGACAGTTATTGATCTGGGCATTTCATGAGACAAAAAATATCAAACCTCTGTTTCTAACAGTGCTGAGTCATTTTTTTGTAAATTGCTTTTTGGGTTATTTGTTATATTCACTGATTTTTATTTTTATGCCTTCATACATAATATATGTTCCACTTTTAACTGCATTCTGAGGAAATGTAGCTGAAAATGAAAATTTTCCTTCTGTGCACTCATCCACATCATCACTTATTTTATTCATTAATACAACAGCAAACTAATCCCAAGTATAGGTACACCTATCTGGCAGAGATTATAGGTGCAATTCAAAGAAAACTAAAGCTGATACACAGATATCAGATTTTCATTGCTGCTTGACAGGGGGCTTTATGATTCACCTATGAGCATCTGAACGCAACTGTTCTGTGGGTTTGCAGGTATGGAGCAGTGGCGGCTGGAACATTATGTGCCCTTACCACTCTGTCCCAGCAGCTGGAGAATGAAAATGCTGTTGACGTTTTCCAGGTGGCAAAGATGATCAATCTGATGAGGCCTGGAGTATTTACAGACATTGTAAGTCTTTAAAAAGGAGATAAAGTTGTTTACAGGGTAGTTTCTAAACAGGGAAATGTCCAATTAAAATCTATGCACATGTTTTGCATACTGTCCCATGCCCCTGTGCCCGTGAAGTCAGATGGCTAAAAGACTCCTCTTCCACATATATTCATAGTGTCTCCACCAGTTTCAGTTTTGCTGCCAGATATCCTGCACAACTAAAAACCACAGTGCAGCAATAAGCACCATCTTAGGCCCTGACCTTTATTTATCTAGGGTCAGAATTCCCTTTCCTTCTTAGATCCAACAAACAGAGTTTGTTCCAGGATGGAGAATATCCATGGAGTCAGCGCTACCATTCAGCTACTTTTTAACTTGTTATATTCCTGCAGGGTTTGGGGTTTTTAGACTATAGTTCATTACAGTTTTCACAATATTACAACAAAACAATGAAGTACCTTATTCCCTCTTTTCCCTCCAGTGGCGTAGCGTGGGGGGTGCAGGGGGGGCCGGCCGCACCGGGTGCAACATCTGGGGGTTAGGGTTGGGGGCGCAAATCCATGGGTTAGGGGGCGCAAATCCACGGGTTAGGGGGCGCAAATTACTTGCCTTGCCCCGGGTGCTGACAACCCACGCTACGCCACTGTTTCCCTCCCGGTTTCCCCACCAACCTCTGTCCCTATGCTCCTTTATTTACTTCAAAACATTTTCGTTTCTAATACGTAGTCGTTAAGTACGCTACACAGTGTTCAGACTTGCATGCTCAGATAAGGGTTAGGATGAATGAGTGGCAGTGCTCTGCTTTGGTCCCAGATGAACATCTATTAAATTAGAGATGTTTCCATCCCTGCATTGTGCCTGTAGGCTTCACAGGAAACACAGGACTTGTATGCCCTAACTCTTTAGACCAGATCAGAACAGAAAGGAGGTGCACGTAATATTAAAAGAAGGCGAGTAAACAAACCTTTATTGAAGATGTAGTTTGTGAGAGGTGACTGAAAAAAAGATGAGAGTGAATCTATTGCAATAATTGGGCGGGGGTCCAGCTATAACACACAACCAACAAAATTGATTGAAGAGGCAAGTCTTTTGGTTGAATCTGTGTCACTGCCCTTCGTAAATAGTTATTTGTGTATGTTCTCTCAACTTTGTAATTATTCAACAAATTGGCCGCATAACTTAATTTTGTTTCATTGGTACTGTACCTGGCTTTGGGATTATTTTCTAATGCAAGGTTGGTAACAATGTTTATATTGTGGGTTATCAGAGTATGGGAGAGCTACAAGATTAAAGGTGTCAGGCTAGGGCACAGCAAGCAATACTGAAAAAGCAAGCTGAACATTTTACTTCCTTGAATGTTAGGTTGTTTTAAATGTTCTGATCTTTCCATTCCAGGAGCAGTACCAATTTCTTTACAAAGCAATGCTAAGCCTGGTCAGCACTAAGGAAAACGGAAATGGCCCCATGGCACTGGACAAAAATGGTGCTGTTATGGCCAACGACGAATCAGATCCTGCAGAAAGCATGGAGTCTCTTGTCTAATTGGAATATTGAAAAGGCACTTAATTTGTGGAATTTCTGAAGACTGAGTAAACTTTTTTGAGGCCTTTTTTGCCAGACTCTAGGTTATACAATAACCCAATTACTTTTTTACACTGATAAAAGTTTTGATATTTATTTTTGCCATTTTATGTCTTAATGGTATCCTACTGAGCATTTGCACCTCTTGTTTATTTCACACAGTGAAACGCAATTTTATCTAGTTTGCACTATATGATCAGTGTTAACTGCCTATAAAGTTGTAATACAAAAACAAGCAAGCAAACAAACCCTGATGTGACATTCCATGACAACAAACATGCTACTTTTTAGTTGAAATGCCATGAAGTTTTGTTAATTACTTTGAGCCTTGACTCTAAAGTCTTGAATGCTAGACCAGAAGGGTTCTTTTTGTTTTACAAGAACAGTGCTGTACTCTAAACATACTCCAATGTTTATTAATTTTCATATAACTTTGGTAATCATTATAGGTCTTCTGTATTCCAGTAACATGGATGAGTGTTTTTTCTTCTTGTTTGACAAAGTGGTGTGGTGATCACTAGCTACACTGAAGCGCAGTAGCATTCAGAGGTTGAATACCTGGTCTGCATTGTTTGAATTGCTCCTCTCGGCTGCATGGAAGCCTAGGAATTGCTTTCCATGTCACATACTAAGTTACATTCCCGAAACACTGAGTGACTCAGATCTTGAGTTTTGACCTCAGTCTTTGGTTTTACAACTTCACTGATTCCAGATTTTCACAATGGCATTTCAGTATGGGAAATTTTTTTGATCATATTGCCACCACAGACAATTTAGTAATCAACAATATACTACCAGATTATTTTATTCCAAAAGCATTTAGGTCACAATTTCCCAATTAGTATTCACCATTTTAAACATATATTTCCTTCATTCTTCTGGAACAGGATTTCTATCTTGACAATATGTTGCAGGATGGCAAAAGGAATTTCTTAATTTCATAGCTGTTAGATGCCGTTTTTACAGGTGTGTAATTTTCATACTTTACTGCTAAAACGTACTGATCCATATTACTGGTGAAACGATCTAATAAAAAAAACTACCTATAAGATTACACTCTTCCTCCTTTTTTTTTTTTTTTTTGAACCAATTAATTATTTAGCATACATCTCCTTAGTTCATTGATCCATTCCTATATATTATACATTATACTACACTGTCCCTGTTACTTCAGGCAGCCACTTAATCTATTTCCAACTTAAGAAAACCCATTTCCACTCATTAGCTTTACATTTAAGCCTCTGTTTTGAATAACTTAAAACTGCTCTGCTTTCCAAACCACTTTTCTGTGCAGCTCATTTAAGCATGGATGGTCCCCTAGCACTGCTTTTTATCTACACTGTAAGATTGGGGAAATGAATTAAATTCTGATGAGGTGCTTGGTTACATGGCCCATGCCATCTGTGGTCATTGTAAATAAGCAGCGAATGCCCACAGGAGGAAGATTACAGAGCGGACCTTGCCAGTACAAAATTCAGTATAATTGGCAAACTGGTTTTAATGGCTAAAATGCATAGCTTACGTTATAGCTACCCAAATTGCTTTATTGTGCTCTTGTGCTCTTGGTTTGTCCTTGAATTAGTTTGTTTAAAATGATCCCTTCTTGTCTGAATTTACTTTACTATGCCTCCAATACAAAATAGTGAGAAGAATGTGCCTACATGTAAAAACAGGTTCCTGCCAGTTATATCTGCATTAGCTGTCAAGGGTAGAAGTGGCTGTGTGTATGTATGAGGGAATCCAGGGTAAGCCAAAAGAGACACTGGTCTACTTGTCATTAAGATGGTAAATTGAATAGTATCCCAGGCTACCTTGGTGAGAATTCACTGTGTGCTAGGGGTTCATAGCACAACCTTTACCAGCTCCACTATTTAAAAAGCCACTGAAAATTCTAACATTTGGTAGGACCCAAAAGGCACCAATTCTATATATATATAGCCAAAACTGAGCCCCACTGAGTCTAATGGGACTTACTCCTTGGTATGCATATAGGATTGTAGCTTTAGGTAATTATTTGCATGCAACAGTCACTACTACAAATGTAAGAGTTGCTATGCAAATATTTGGTATTTGCAGTGTACAGCCAGGCTAATACTGGTGCCTCAATCTGCAGGGCAAAACCACTTCTTTCTTTGGATGATGATTTCCAGCGTTTTCTCTCCAAATGTATGGGAAAGTAAATTAGGGCATTAAATATTTATTCAAAGTAAAACGTACAAACATTTAGGAAACAGCTTATAATGTTGACAGAATGTCCTATTGTTTCATAGATTTCTTCATCCATAGAAAAGAGAGAAATCTAGTCTGTGCCAGCCACACATTCAAAACACTTTACCACTAAACTTAAAATAATCTGGATGACCTTAACCCTTAAGTAGAAGAGTTTGAAGTGGTTTTTATTGACACAAGTTGATGCACGTGTATTTGTCTCCTACTCTGATAGCAAACTAATTCAAGTATCATATGCTTAAACAAATGCCTATTTCTTTATAATATTGTCTCCTAAAATGTAAAGGCCTCCTAAAAGGGTGTGAAAATAAATGTCCAGCAAAGCAGGAGAAACTATCCAGTGATGCAACAACTGCTCCGAAATTCATCCATGAAGCTGCTGTTTGTAAACACACAATTAAGTGCCTCTCACATGTTGCTGCCCATTTTAAATTTGCAATTGAAATTATTAATGTGGCATTAGAGAAAGTAGGGTCCAAAACCACAACAAGATCCTGGTGGTAATTGCATTGAGGAGCCTCCTCTGTTATGGAGATGGATGAGCTCCATGCACATATCAGAACCTTCCATGCACTCTAGAGCTGCTGGAAAAGGACTCCAGGTTCTGCAGTAAATAAACTACATTAAGTGAAGCTCACCAGAGAGGGGCCTAAGTTGTCCACAGCATTGTGTAGATTTAAGACTATCCAGAAGCTGCACTTCACTTTAAAAACCCATTTCAAGTTACACCATCTGTACTGCTTCTGCTTTGACCAAGAGGCACACTGCTTGCATTGGCATCAGGGACTGCAGTGCTTCCATTGCTGGCAATGGGCACTGCTTCAGGAAATTACAACTTTTGAGCATGAGACAAACTTTGATCACTTCACATCCAAAATTTTGTGGCAAGAAATGACTGGTTCAAAAAGTAAGAGGTGTGTGGTGTGTATGTTTCCCGCCCCCCAGGTTTAGTTGGATTTGTTGGTAGCTTTTCATTTGAGTCTGAATTTGTGGAGGAGATACTACAGAGGGAAATGAATGTGTTTTGGCAAGACTGCCTGGCAGCACTTAAGCCAGTTCCTTAAAATGTGTACCAAGTTGTACAAGTGTGTTTTTCGGTGTGGATTTTAAGACAAAATTAGACCAGTATAGCTGAAGTTGGATTGTTTGCAAAGCCAATTCCATGTGAATTCCAGCTCTTCTTTAATATTTACAGGATTTTGTCCACAGGTGTATAACTTGATTTAATGATCAATTGCTTTGTTTTAATTAGTTCACATGGGAATCAGGGTGTATTCTTAATGCTGCAGTCAGCAGGTAAAGAGGGGGATAACAAGATACGTTTGGGGAGAAGGGTTTGATGCTTCATGTGAAGTTCAAGTTACAAAGTGTAAATTTGCTGTGACATGAAAAGTTGCAATTTTGAGTTTGCAGCTCTCATTTTGTTCTGAAACAATCCTATTGACATGAGCCCCAACTCAGAGGACGCTTGGGCCACACCAGATGTGACACTGATTGCATGAATGCAATCGACATATTGTTTTTATTATGCAAATACCAACAACCAAGGAGAAACCTAAGCAGCCGTCACACCTTATGGGGTGGGAAGGAGGAATTCAACTTTTTCTCTCCCTGCCAAAGTCATATGAGCAGCAGTTGGCGCAGCAGTTTATGAGAAGTTAATTTTTGTCAGAACCATGGGAGGGAGGGAGTTAAACTCTCCATTCCCATCAATCCCTCCCAGGTTTAGACGTTATTTACTCTTCTCATTGGCTGCAACAAAAATGTGCACAGTATTTGTATTACTGCAATTAATTCAGTAGTTTGGCCCTTAATCAGGACTTACATCCCAGTGAATTATTTGGAACAAGTTAGTCATTTGTGTCCTACCGGTATTTATGTTCTGCCTTTCTACCCAGCTTAAGGCGATGGGTCTTGCATCTGTTTATCCAAGGAATATTTGTAGTATTGCTTATCAGTGTAAGCTCTGAATTTATAATAACAGATCAGTGGGCTCAGCAGTCTAATGAAATACTGCCATTGGTCTTTTCTGTTAGACTCACATTGACTATACTTCATTGTTGAGGGGAGGATATCCCTCTGATGATACCTGACTTTTGATTAATTTATAAACATTAGTCATTTTCAATATTAGCATTTTGAAAGAAATGCACTTGTAAAAGACTGATGCTTGTATAACCTGTCTTTGCTAATGTGGTCTGAAAACAAAGAGAACATGGGATTGTAATATGGATACTCTGAAACAAATTGCCTCGTATGTTTGGGCCATTGAAAATCAATGCGTATTTATGTATCAAACCCTCATCTAAAGGAAGGGTAGCGCCATTGGCATTCCCAGTCTACAGCCTTAGTACTGCAAATACATGCTTTGCTTTGTACTTCTTGAGTATGACAGTTGATATGAAAAGTCACTTTGCATAGATTAAGTTCATCACACATGAACAGTGCAGGAGGTAAACCAAAACTTTTATTTTGAAACAAATTATCCTTTAGCATTTCAGTGTGTCTGATCAAACTCTGAATGCAAACTATCAGGAGGCAAAAGATGTGGGTGCATGTAGGCACATGTGCACACCTCTGTGTAAGAAATACAGACTTTTTGGGTCCATTGTAGAGCTAGTGGAGTTGCAATCAGATGAGCAAGGTTTTAATTGAAAGATTCATTGGAACGCTACCAAAATGCTATCCCTTTTTAATGACATAGCACAATGACCTTGTTATAAGTATGATTTCTTGTAAACTGCTATTGTATTTTAAAGTAGAGATATCAATTTTACCAAAGAAACATAATACTAAATATTAGCAAAAAGAATGGAAAAATTGAAGAAGAAGAAATAAGGAAAGTATAGTTGCGTTGCAGGGCAATTGTATGCATGTTTGGTTCGAAGTCAATCCCATTGTGTTCAATGGGGCTTAGTTCCAGGTAATGTGTGTATAGGATTGCACTGTTAATGACTTAGCAGAGATTCTCTCAAATTCATTCTCTTCTGCCACCCACTCCTGTGATACATGGTTATGTTCAAATAGTGCCAGTGAATTTTATATGAAGGGGAAATGCCTCATTACTTATCCACTGCATTTCTTTTCTTTTTGAGATGTAATTCTCCATCCTTACATGTCAATTCTTGAGCTTTCTCTCTTGATTGTCATTATAAGTAATGCATACTACATTAGCTTTGCTTATCTGTATGGGGAAGGCATGCAAAACAAACAGGGAGAGTACACAGAGAAACTATTGAAAAGACTTGGCCTCGACATTGTCTTAGCTGTTCAACTGTTTTTAGTATTTTTGTTAGATATTTGCAAAGGGAAGCCTTTTCTACAGAGGATAATTAATTTCAAGAAAAATGTCTTGAGTTTTAAGAATAAACATGTCTCCAGAAGAGGAGATAGTCAATTTTATAAAATGTCACAACTCTCCAACATTTGGGGTAGTGACCTTTCTTTCTTTTGTTAGAACCTTTGAAACTAGCAAGCAGCCATTGTTTCTAAAGAACTAAGTATTCATCTCTATCTGTTATTTTCATTTCCTTCATTTTTAAATAGCAGAAATCATTAAAACTGTAAATATTTTGTTGCTTGAATAAGCATCTTCTGGGAACTTTGTATCTATGGTATATAATCATAGAATTTTATATTTTCATATAAAGCTAATTTTTTTCTAGTTTCAACTTCTTCATGGTTTTTTTTTTTTCCTTTTGTGGTGGATATGTGAATACATACTTTATGTGTATTGAAGTAGTGAAATGCCATCACATTCCAAAAAGAATTCAACACATGTTATTTCTTTGGGACAGTGATTGTTGATGCTGGATTTTCTTTAAATTCCATTGTCAGTGTGTGCAATAGGAATTAGACTTAACCAGTCACTGGATAAGTTTGTCTCATTGACCCATTGGGGAAATGTGGTGTTTGGTTTGGGGGGAGTTATTAATTTTTTTGTTTTCTGTTCTTCCTTTTTGTAACTTGAAGAATTTCCTTTTTGTTATGTTTTAAAAGTATATCAAATCATTCTATTATAGTGTTATTTAATATGTAAATTGTATTGCTATACATAAAATAAAGTATGGTTTTTGATGTATTTACAATAGTTGGTTGATATTTTCACTATATTAATGTACACCATGGCTAACCTATGCCCCTTCTATTTCAGTGCACCTACTCTAATGCTCAATCCAACCCTACATGTAAATTGAAACAGGCTTTTGTCCAAATGCAACCTGAAAGAGAGAGAAACCTGCATGGAGATAGACCACAGTATGGTCACAGACTCTATACATCAGTCACAAGAGCCTGTTGTTGGATAGAGTGGTGGGGTATACCTTTTAAAATAAACAAGATCACATTGAATACTGATAAAAGGCACCCTGATGTGACCTCCATCCATAATTCACAGGCTGGAAAGATGAGGATACAGCATCCTTCCTGCTTTGTGAAGCAGACTAGGATATGTATCTCATCTGCTATTTTAGGGTATGAGTTGAACAGAACAATTTATTTAATGGGGCTTATTTGAGCCTTTACATTTGAAGAGAAAGATACTAAAAAAGCTCAGCTCTGCAGTCCCTGTTGCAATTAAACTGCTGCACCATGGAATGAGGAATAGGGGTACATCCTTTGGACATTTGAGAGCTTAGCTTTGTTCAAAACATCGACTGGCATACCTAGACAAAGCCGCTTTCTCACAAAGCCTTTTTTATGTCTATCGGGTGCAAGTATATTACCTGGGCATACAGAAGTGTTTGGAACACTGATGGGCAATCCACAGCCCTTCACTTTCTTTCAGGTCCCCCCCCCCCCACCAAGGCTGAAGAGAGAGAATGAACAGAATAGAATGAATGAATGAATGAATGAATGAAGGGGAGACTGTGTGTGGATGATTTAATGCTTGTGTATACAGATGTGTGAGAGAAAAAATGAAAGGAAGATGGGTAGATAAAGAACAGGAAGGGCAAAAAAAGAGAAGGGGCCTCCCACCCATTTTTGCTTTGGTCATCAGCATGAGTATGTGGCCCTCAACTCTGAAAGTGTGGTCTACCTCTTGATTTAAAGGGTATTGAGTTATTGATAAAATATTGGGTCTGGAGGGAGAAAATCCAGGTTCATCTTTTTGTTCACATATGAACATCCTCAAGATGTTCCAGGATACTCAACTTACCCAGGGTTTTGCAAGAAATATAAATAATATTCCATACCATCACCAGTCTGTTTGCTTTCAATGCATTTATGACATCAGCAACTCCAATGCTAATCCCCACTCTAAGTCAAACCTAGCTTGTATCCAGCAACCAGCATAATTCACAGTAAGAAAATAGGCAACGGCTATCATGCTTAACAAGTCAGGGAACCAACTGTCAGCAATGAATGTGGATGCACAGAAGTGAGCAACAACCAGCTCTTTGAAAAGCAATAATATATATTCCCCAATGTATGGGGCAAATAAAAATAAGCTGCTTATTTTATGCAAGAATTCACACATCTCATAGTTTAATCTCAAAGTATGTTCCCACAATTCACTGGACATCATGCTGGCAATAATGAGTCCTGCTTGATAGATGAAAAGCCCATCTGGTCCAGCATCCTGTTTTCACAGTGGCCAGCAAAATGCCTACGGGAAGCCCACAAGCAGGACCTGAGTGCAACAGCACTCTCCCTACTTGTGATTTCTGGCAACTGGTCTTCAGAAGCATACTGCCTTTGGGACTGGAGGTACAACACTGCAATCATAGCTAGTAGCTACTGAGTGCCTTATCCTCCATGACTCTGTCTGATCCTCTTTTATTGCTATCCAGTAATAAGATAAAAGCTTAAAGTACTTCATTTAACAGTAGCTTGCTATGAGAAACAATATGCTTATGCACTTCCCATGGGAGTTCTGCAGCAGGCATACATGTTCAGGGGCACCATCTGCATCATCAATCATGGGACACTGAACTGGCAGGTCTCTCTTTCTGAACTGAGGTACCTAGTTATAAATCCAGACAACTGTAAAATACATGGTATCCTTGAAAGGACTGTGTAGAAAATAAATACCTAAAACTTTTTAATATGAAAGTCAGTGGGGCTGCTGCCCTGTTATTGCTGCTTCACGTGTAATTAGAAAAGCTACAGTATAATTAACTGTTCCCAACACTTCCCACTAGTGGCGATAAGGCTCAGTTAACTAACTAACCGCATCAGGAAATCCCAACATTAGGTAACAACAGTTAATGATAGACTGGAAAGAGAAGCTGCTGAATTGCAACTTATTACCAAACTTAAAACCATGGAGAGACCTGGTCTGAACAAAGACATTGGATTCTTATCTCATTATACATGACAAAGCCATTTTTCACCTTTTCACCCCTTGCTTTTTCCTGTAAGACCTATTGCAGTCGTTAAGAGTCGTCAACAGGCTCATCACAGCTATCTGCCAATCACCCATTCCCACCACCCTCCTGAGTAATACCCCTCCCCACCTTCTCACTATATAGAAGGGTCTGGTGACTTCTGTTTCAGTGTATCTGAAGAAGTGTGCATGCACACGAAAGCTCATACCAAGAACTAACTTAGTTGGTCTTTAAGGTGCTACTGGAAGGAATTTTTTTATTTTGTTTTAACAGTTAATGACTTTAAGATTCCAGACTCTGCTAATAGTCATATTTAATTATAAGTAACCATGCCATTTGTATGCAGTGGGTTTAAATGTCATAAGCTGCTTCTTCAGGAAACTATTGACTTAGTTTTTTTTTTAAAATCAATGCTGTTGTGTTAGGCAGCCAGCTCCTGACAATGTTTCCTGTGCTCAGATTAACTCAGTCTTTATTGATCACCCCTGGTTTATGTTTTGTCTTCGCTGCCAATCAATGGCCCTTGATGCTTCTGTGAATTAAAAAGGGAAGCATCAAGGCTTCCAGTCCCACCTGCCTTAATGGAAGCAGCTCCCCTGACAATGGGGGATCATCAGAGAACTAAAAACAGGGATGATTGAGGGTAAATCATCCTTGCAAAAGGGCTTTACTTGCAGTTCATCTCAGTACCTGGTTCTCTCTCCAGCATGGAATGTGGGAGGCAAATGCACTCCACCTGGCGAAAATCCTCCAACACTGCCATTAAGAAGCAGAGGTTCTCAGTTTAATTGGATCTTTAATTGGCTTTAAAGTACCGGTGCATGATGGAAAAGGCTTACAACATACTGTTGAATATACCAGCTACATGGATCAAAGGTTTGAATTGAAATCAGATTTTCTTCAGCGTAAGAGTTGGTTGGGAAGAGGGAAGCCCATGGTTTGTTTATTCTAAGCTTCTTTTATATATTTATGATTCGGCAGCCATCTCTAGCATATAAAATAAAATTATATTTACAAGTGAGGAAGGGACGTTGGAGCAATATTGATATTAACAAGCAAAAATGGAAACTGTGTGATCTGAAATGAAGGAGGGGAGAAGCTCAAGTATGACTGTTTTGGAAAGACAGAGTAATTCCCCTCACTTCTGTTTAAAAACAACAGAAAAAAGAGACTGAGATTTGTGGTTGCCACTGACGGAATGTAATTTAAGTTTAATTGGGCGATAAATCTCTTGCTGGAAAGAAAAGAATTTGGGGGCTGTGATAAGAACGCTGCAGAGATTCTAGGAGTTGGAAAGGAGTATTAAATCTTCAGCACGTTCAAAAACTGCCCACCTTTTCCTAGGCTGAGGGGGAAATGGCGAAGATCTGTGACATGTTTTACTAGTGAGACAGAATGGTTTCTAGCAGACTGTCACCTGTTCTGAGACATCAAAACAAGGGACGGAGATATAAAACCTCTGAGAAACTTTGAGATTAAGTTCGACCCCAAGTCACGATGGGAGGAAACAACAGCTGGGAAGTGAAAGAGATAACACCATATATGGACAGAAGGAATCTCTGAGGATATAACAGTTTTCACATGCAGGGCAGAATAAAGATAATAGTTTGAGTTCCTCATTTGAAGCTTTATAAATTTATATATTGTAACATCAGGAATGGAAATCATTAATTATGTAGTTGTTGACTAAGGGATTATTATTATAACTGAAATGTAACTGAAATTAATTAAGCTTATGGAACGCAGTAATGTAAGATTAGAAATGCACTCAAACCATCATGTGTGGGGTCATTTTAACTAAAATGGCTCTTTGATAATTGTATAATTTGGGAATTAATTACTGTTATATTTTGGCTATTATTGGGGGTATGTTGGAAAACTAATGATTTTTTAATAATAAAAATACAAACGAAAGCATCAAAATCCAGTTGTCACTTGTTCAATTACTCTCCCTAGCAGTGTGCTATTCTTCTGAAATCAAACTGATTATTTTGTTTGTTTGTTTTTCATTAAAAGAACATGGATGGATGAAGATGGTATATTTTCTGGGATTAAAATCTAAAAAATTAACAACTATTTTCAGGACTTTGAATTTTTCACCGTTTTATGAGACACACAGGTGTTGAGAGCAGATTTTTGTTTGACTTTATTAGATTCTTCTGTCTGATCTCCCAACAGTTGTGCCATCTGTTCACTCTGAAAATGAGAGATGACTCTGGTCTTGACTTGTTAATTGGAGATACAAAGCCCTTTAGGAACAGTAGAAGTTTTAGGTTTGCTATTTCTTGTTATCTACTTCAATCTGAGTTTCATTGAACTATTCTACAAGAACACAGAAAACCATTTTATATTAAATAAAAGAGAGATTAGACTCTCTGGGCAAGTTCTGCACTCCAAAGCTGATCTTGATTGTAAACTCAATTAATTATCTGGGAATGACAGCCAGTTCTACTTTATTTCCTGTAATATTAACTATAGGCTTTCACAGATACTATATGCTTCAGCCTCAAATCCAGCCTGAGCGAAATACGATTACTCAAAAGACCCACTATGTTCAGCAGAGCTTATTCCCGAATAAGCATGCATAGGATTGCAGCTCAAGTTGGCTCTGCACAAAGCATTGCGGACTTTGGGCCTACTAATGTTATAGCTTGGTCTGCATCTTGAATGGACATAGGGCGCCCCATTCAAAGCCAAATTTAAAAATATATAATACGTAGGAGAGCACAAGAAATAAGGTAGGCAGATATGGGTCCACAGCATTGTGGGGGACACTTCAATATTTAGGAGTACTCTTTTCATCCCTCATTACTGCCAACTGCTGAAGGGGGTAGAAAGTTACACAATGTAATAAAAACACTACCTGATGTTAAGTGATCCTACCTCAACAGGGAGGAGCTGTTTTGAGCAAATTCCTATATTATGCCTAAAAGGAAATTCCACTCAATACTCCATACACTATAACTCCATATAAATAAAGAACTCTAAACAAAGATGAAATGCACTGTCCTCTTATAAACACATTCCTTGATTAAAAATGCCATGACCTTTCCTTACATGCCATTATTTAAGCAGTATGATGCCTTTTACAAAAGGCTAAACTCTTTGGACTGACTCCCTCAATACAGGCATTAGAAGTCTTTCTCTGCCTAGGTTCAGGATTTTAAAACTAATTTTAAAGGCAGTACAAGAATTTCATTGGTTGAAATCCTAATATTGGTTGCTGGTTGGAATAATTGCTCTTCAAAAAGGTTCTTTGACATTTGTTTCTTGGAACTTTTGCCAATAAAGTAAAAATCTGATGCTATTCTAGGTATCCTAAAGGTTTATTTGGGATGTGGAGATGGGACTCTCCATGACAAAATAAGGTGGGGGGTTTTTTTACAGCTAAGTGGGTGTGACAGGCACAGCAACCATGAGAGAGCAGTAAGATGACAACTCAAGTAGACAGGAAGGAGCCAACCCTGATTTCCCTTCTGTTGTCAGCTGGCCCTGCCCCAGGTTCCCTCAACCTTCTTCTGGGGCTCTTCCTTCCTTCCCCGTCCTACTTACAGCTGCCTCTTCCACTCAGCCACCATGTCCATTTGGACATCAGAGGCAGTCTGTAGCTAATGGCAACTGCTGGGGAGGCATCAGCACAAGCCCCCTAGGCCTGAAAATTGTGGGGGCACCTCAGCAGTGATTTTTCATTTTAAAATATACAGCCCACCCTTCATACAGGGGCGTGGGCGGGGTCACACCATAAACTTTGGTATCTGACCTTCCATTATCTGTGAAGGAAAAGACAGAACAGACAATACACATGGCTGTATTCGGTGAGCGGGATTTAGAAATACAAACTGGCTTGCACAAGTTCTCTTCATTGCTTTCACCGGTTGGGGTGCTATTCCAGCTCAGACATCCATGGAAGAAAAAAACAGACCTTAAAGAGGATGGGTACCATCTGATTGCGTTACCCAGGACTTCCACCAGCTTCTGCCTGGCAACTTCATCCACTAACTTCAGCCCACCAACTTCCCAGGGTTTTATCTATTCATGAATATCCACCATTTTCCTTTCACACATCATATTCACACATGTACACTCTTTGCTTTCACCACATTCAAACCTTTCCACTCACAACACAAGCATATGCCAGCCAACCTCCATGAAGAATATTATTCATTTATCTTTCACTGTACCTTCATTCACATTCTTGTCCCTGCTGCAGCTCAGATTTCTGACTTCTGTTGACTGGCTTCCGAAGGTGAATTTCAACCAATTTGCATCCACAAATATCAGCCTGCTTCAGCTTTACATCTACCAGCTTCCAAATGTGAACTCCACCCACCACCTTCTACCACCACCATCTGCCACCATGGATTTCAGCCTTCTGTGATGGAAAAGTTTGTTTTGCTGGGCAGGTTGGGTCCCCAAGTGTTTTCTTTTTCTTTTTCCCTGCCAGAAAACGGTTATTGAATGGCAGCCTCTGATTGGCCAGGGTTCCAGGAGAGGGAGTTGAAAAGGAAATCATTTTGAGAGTCAGTTTGTAGGTTGGGATAGAGCAGGAACAGGCAAACTCCAGCCCATCATCCCTAGCTAACAGGACCAGTGATCAGGGATGATGGGAATTGTAGTCCCAAACATCTGGAGGGCCAGAGTTTGCCTATGCCGGAGATAGAGGCTGGGAGAATAGGTTGGAAGATAGGGAGTGAGAGGAGAGTTGGTTCTGGGTAGAAACATCCACTCTGAGGAATATATCAAAAGCTAGAGAAAGGAGACTCATGAGTTTAGTATGAAGGACAGTGTGTGGTGTCCTGGAAGAGTAATTAGGCCAGGAATTAACTGGGAGGCTGAGGCTGAGCCAGAAGAAGTAAAACAAAACAAAACAAAACAAAACAAAACAAAACAATTCCTTCCAGTAGCACTTTAGAGACCAACTAAGTTAGTTATTGGTACGAATTTTCATGTTATTTTGTTTTGTTTCGACTACGGCAAACCAACACGACTACCTACCTGTAACCAGAAGAAGTAGAAGCTGTGAGAATACAGTCTACTTAGGACTCATTCCAGTCAGGAGGGGAGAGATGCTTCTACAAAAAGAGAAGACTCCCAAACCAGTTAAGAGGGATGTGGTGATCCCTTGGGTCTGTTACTTGGAGTACCTCAGGAGTAGGGTTGTGTAAGGGGTGTGTAACTGACAGGAAGAACCAAGGTATTAAGCGGCAACAGCTGTGCAACAACTGAGAAAGAACTGAAATGAAATAACATACTCTGAAGTATCTTATGCTTTACCTACTTTGTGTCATAAACTTCCTTTGTTTAATAACATCATTCCTGTTTATTTGATCAAATCCTGCCTGAGACTCCAAATTATTAAATTTGCCCTCACACAAGTCCCCCACAGGATAATCTGGGGTAGTTTGTAGGAATTTGTGGAATTGGTGTTCTGTGAGGTGGGTGCACTATATTTAAGTGAGGGCAGGGCCAATGGCACCAGGGGGGAAATTGTTGCTGTCACACCTTCAAGCCACAATCCTGCTCAGCAAGTGAACTTGCCTTATTATCACTCCATAGCATACCATAGCCAGATGATCGCGTCTGTCCAATTGTCAATTTGCTTCCTCCCAAGTGCAGGAAGACTGGGCAATACTGAATGTCAGTTGTTTCCTGCTGCGTTCTGTTGAAGAAAGAGACAAAGGCCCACCTTTATATCCACTCAGCTGCCATGTCCTTTTCTGATGTCACAGGTAGTCTGTAGCCAATGGCAGCAACTGGGGATGCATCATTATAATCTCCTCAGGCCTTACAATTATGGGTGCACCTCAGCATGATTTATTTGTGTGCTTGTTTATTCTTAAATTGTTGGTAAAAAAATTATAGGCCAACCTTCATTTGTGGAGATGCACACCATAAAAATGTTGTAGACCTTTTTCACCATATTCAATTAAATGCATATCCTCCTTTTGCTTTGGCCACAGTTTATATGATGACTGGCAATGGTGGGCAAAATATGCTTTAGGGGAAATTGTTCACTGTTGCTAATATGACTGGGGATCAATCCTCAGAAGAGGAGCCGGAATCCTCCAAACCAGCAGCATCCCAAGCCAATGGTCCAGGAAGAGCCCTTAAGAGAATTGCTGTGGTTGCCTTCAGAGGCAGAAACAGAATGAACCCCCAAGCCCAAAAAGTGATGTTGTCTCAAAAGGCGGGCCAGAACTCTCATGCTCAGGAGTGCCCATTTACAGAAAATAACTCTGTAAGGTCAACTACAACCCACAATGTAAAGTACCACAACATACACAAAAAATAAAGTGTGGTCTGACTGACTCCACTTACTTTAAAACATAAATATATATTGTGCCAGTAACATACATATAACAGTTACCCAAAAATAATGTGTTGTGAATTACTGGAATAACAAATCTCACAGACCCTGCAACTATAGTGCAAGCTACCTGAGCAGCCTATGCGCAATCATATTTGCATCACTCCACATCCTATAGATGTGGAGATCATTTGGTCACAGGTGTCCATACTAGTTGTAGTTTTAATATAATAAAAATGAACTCTGGCTTGGAATTCAGATTTTGAATTGTGGTCTGAGATTCCTGCATTGTTATGTGTTGAACCAAGAAGAATCATGGTCCTGCTTCTGATGGGATTTCCAATGTGGCAACCAGAGTAAAAATTTCTTACTTACTCCCTTTGCTAGTGGCACATTGCTGAAGAAGTTTGCAATTGTCGTATTCCATCCAGAACCCTGTGGTTAGTACCTCAACCACTATCAACCCTAGGTTTCAAGCTGCTGGGATACTTACTTCTTTCCCAATATATACAGTGAAGTGTGCCTGTCTGTCTTCCTGTCTCATTATTGACTATAAGGGGGAGTTTAAAAACATTCTCGTTTACCCATGCATATGACTGCTAAAACATTGTGATGACACTAAATTTGATGCCTAAAAGAAACCTTGAAAAGGAAATTGTAGAGCTAGGAAAGCTTTAAAAAGGGTCAATCGAAATGATCAAGTGGATGGAACAACTCCCCTATGAAGGAGGTTTCTCAACATTAGAACCTGTGGACATCCAATGAAGCTGAATGTTGGAAGATTCAGGACAGATAAAAGAAAGCTACCGTATTTTTCGCACCACTGGACGCACTTTTTTACTCTTAAAAAGTAAGGGGAAATGTCTGTGCGTCCTGTGGAGCGAATGTGTGGTCCCTTGAGCCAAATTGCCGGAGTGCGGCACACTCTTGGACTGGTCTTTGGTAGTGGTGGTGGAGCCGCGCTCCCCTGCCGGCAGCCTCGGCTTCCCTCTGCAGCCCCGGGAAGCTTTGGAGCAAGGGGAGGGCTGTGCGCCCATGCCCCGCGCTTCTGGGCTGTTGATGGGGGAGGTGGGGAGAGTCTCGCTTGTCTGCCAGCAGCCTCGGCTTCCCCCTGCAGCCCCGGGAAGCTTTGGAACAACGGGAAGGCTGTGCACCATGCCCCACGCTCCAGGACTGTTGAATGGGGGTGGGGGTGCTGCTCTGCCAGCAGCCTGCCTTCCCCTCAAGGTTTGGAGCAGTGGGCAGGCAATGCGCCATGCCCCACACTCCTGGGCTGCTGAATGGGGTTGGGGGGGGGGTGCTGCTCTGCCAGCAGCCTGCCCTTCCCCTCAAGGTTTGGAGCAGCGGGCAGGCTGTTCACTGAGAGAGGGGAGGAAGAGGACGGAGAGGAGGGGGACCAAGAAGCCTGGTGAAGGGAGATGAGGTACCATAGGTTGCCGTGAGTGCAGAGTCATGGTAGAGGGCAAAGGAGAGGGAGCAGTGAAGGGGAGAAATTGTAGACGTCACCTGAGGAGTTTGGGTGAAAGGGATGGAGAGGAGGAGGCTGGAAAAGGGGACTGTTCTGCTTGGGGGGGGGGAGGAAAAAGTGGGGGAAAGGAAAGCCTCCCAAGCCTGCCGCTGAGAAGCTCTGTTTCTTGACTGTAATTCAAGTAAAGGGAATGTTTGTGAGCAGCTGGCAGGCTGTTCGCTGAGAGAGGGGAGGAAGAGGATTGAGAGGAAAAAATGTGGCATTAGCAATGCTTTGGATGGATACGAAGATGGTATTTTACATGAAGATAGCAAAGAAAGTGATGCCAGTGACTGTGAGCAACTGAGCTTCATAAATTCTGACTTTAGCAGTGATGAGTTCTTGGGGTTCACAGAAGACTAGAAGAGTACTCAAACCTTAAAGTCTCTCTTCATTTGTTAATGACAGTGATGATGGTTCTTAATGCCATTGTTGACTGCTGTTCACTTTACATGGCTGTAATGTGATTCTGATATACCGGTTGTTTATTAAATACAGTAGTTTATACAGCATTTGATTCAGAATATTTTTTCCTTGTTTTCCTCCTCTAAAAACTAGGTGCTCCCTATGGTCGGGTGCGTCCAATGGAGCGAAAAATACGGTATGTAACTCACTCCTACAGAAGTCAGTGATGGCCAACAACTTGGATGCCTTTAAAAGAGGGCAGGGGAATTCATGGAGAATAGGGCAATCCATGGCTACTAGCCATGACGGCTGTGCTCTGCCTCCACAGTTGGAGGCAGTAATACACTTGTGTTTATTTTGACATCTGAACTAGGTTGATGTTGTAGTTGACGTCCATCTGTCTAGGGAGACAATGGAAGAGTATGCCTTCAGGGGTCAACCCGTTTCAATATTTATTGTACTTATTTATTGATTATACTTAGTGCTGCTTCTATAAGAAGGAGAAGCAGAAACAGTTAAATAGTTGCTGGGAAGGAAGAAATAATGGCTAGGAAGGCATGCAAATAGACACACATACCTTCCTTAGGAAACTCAAAGCAACTTCCAATGATTTCCTGTGCTTAGGTTCAACAGTCATACAAAAACCATGTACTCTGAGACCATTCATTAGATTATACATACAAGTGGCTGAAACATGAAGTTGCCAAGGGCATATATAATATTTTCAGTTCTATACATAAGTGGTTTAACTGATACTCCTTGAAAATGAGATGCCTTTTGTTTCAATTTCTTGGAGACCAACTCAGAACTCTACAAAACAAACCTATTACAAGCCCTTTTGTTTTTTTAAAGTGGCATATGGCACCAATTGGCATTGATAAATGAAAGCACATAACAATAAAATGCTCTGTGCTAAATGCTAGTAAAAATGACAAGCTAAAATATTATCAACATAAATAGGAGTAGGTGCCATATTACTATCTAAAATAATATATTGCACGTTGTATACTTAAGGATTTCATTTTACTTTCCTGTAATTATTTGTATATATCTGATAATATCAGTCCATGACATCTTTTGGGGAATATAATTAATAGCAAGCTGGATGAGAATGTTTTTAAAAAATTGTGCTGTGATTATTTTTAAGCAATTTCTGACTTTGTTAGTTGTGTTTAACTGCCACCTAGTGTTAAAATTAACAAATGTCTTTTCATAAGACATTAAAGCTGTAGATAAACACTTATGTCAGAGAGGCAATTTCCAATTTATAATATTTTGGAGGTCAATGCTCTTCAATTGTTCTCTATTTTTAAATAGAGGCCAATGCTCTATATTTTTAAAATCTAATGATTTGTTTTTTTAAAAAATGCTACCACATGCCCTGTAGGACAGGGACAAGGATCCTCCTGCCTGCAGGCCTAATTAAGCCCACCAGGTATCAGAGATAGGCCTATCAGGTAATTTGGGGCATACCATGCCCACCTTTCCTGCCTCTGAGGTCATATATATGTCCATCAGTTATTCACCCCTGCTTTACAGTAAAGGTCTAAAATATGTATCAGGCTACAAACATTATCATCCAAAATTCATCAGCTCTTGCCCCTGCTCTGTGTCCCTTTGGTGATGACCCAGCAACAGCCCACACCTGCACCAACTTTATGAGCCCAAACAAAGAAGGTCCTACTACCAGGTCTGATGCATAGGGCCATGCACATTGCTTCAGCTGTTGGTCAGCTGCTGTTGTGGCCACTGCTTGGAGGCAAAGGGGAAATGATGTTTCTGGTTAGTTCATCCTTGACCTCCAAAAGAGCAGACATTCCTTTTTAGGCAAGCTTCCAGGATTTGCCAACTGTGGCTGAAGCCAGAGACAAAAGTGGGCACAGCAAAGAATATGAATTTTACCTTTGCACAGTATGCTAGTTTCTACACCCACACCCACCCACCTCAATCCTCCATTCAGGCAAGCAAGAATCAAAGTTCAAGGACACACTGCAGTGCAGCAAAAACACTCAAGGAATGTGCAAATCTAGTGTGGGATATGGCCTGGAGAAGAGTTTGAGAAGATAGAAAGGTCTGGAGAGCCACATACCGCCTTGGTTCTCCATCCCTGTTAATGAAGTTCCTCCATTCATGAACAGAATACATGTAAACTTTCATTGCAGAACATGTAACTAACTTGTTAAGCCACAAATAAAAAAGGTCATGGTCTCTCAAATAGAGCACCCACCTATAGTGACAGTTCCAACTGCAGAATTTGAGCCTATTTCCCACAATGATGCTTCCAAGAGGTTATCCACCATGGATAAAACAATGTGTAAGTCATCTTCAGACCCCCCCCCATTAATCCTAACAATATTACTTTATAAGGTAGCCAGCCAAATATCAGCAGACGGTATGCCAAAGTGCTGAGTGGCATTCCTTTCATTTCTACTTGATCAATGTGTCTTTTGTTATGGCAGTAGCTTAAACTGTGCTTTAATGAGTTATTTAAAGCTTATTCGCCATTACTGCATGAAAGCACAGTCAGGAATATTCCACCGTTTTTGGCCTGGAGGCAAGAATGTCATACTGCTAAAGGAGGGAAAGACATGAGAAGTCATTTCTTATTCCCTTTTAGGAGCAATCGCATCTCTGATAATGATATTATTGAAGCACCAGATCTAACTGCGGCTAGGGATTGGTAGAGCAGCTTACAAGTCAAACCAGTAAAACAGTAGCCCAAACACCAGATCTGCAACGCTAGAGGTGTCCTTCTGCACAGCTTTGTCTGACTCTGTCATTGGAGGGAAAGCTCTGCAGGCAAGCTGTAGCCCAATCTGCCAGCCCAAACATTGGGCAGGTGGAAGATACCATCACCTCCCCTGTCAGAAGTCGTCATCCTCTTCACTGCACCAGCACAGCACCAGAGTTTTCCCTCCACCCTGGCTGGCACAAGTGGCAAAGTTGTAAAAGTGAGCGGTACAAACTTTGATCCATCAATCCCTGCCACTTGCTGAGCAGAGATTTCACTTGACCCCCAAGACGTAACAATTCAGCAGGATCCTTCCTATGGGGTAGTTTGAGTTGGCATGTTTATAAAGTATTTAACATGCTATAAATTGTGAACAGCAGGGGGAGAAAGGCCTTCCCATATCACTTATGAGGGAGTAAATCACACTGAACACAGTGGGTCTTGCTCCTGACTAGACTTGCGTAAGGTTGCACTTGTTGCTTACTTACGAGGTTGGCAGTTTGTAAGTACAAACCGAAGTACGTCTACTCAGACATACCGTAAGTCCCAATAAGCTGCTGATTCTGTTGGGCAAGAAAAGAGAGACCCAAGACTAGAGATGGAGAAGTGTAAATGGCAATTCCTAGTTGGGGACGAGTGGAATTGATATGAAACTTATAAAAGAAAATACTGAGCTATAAAGTACCATTACATACGGTAAACACACCTTTTCGACATCTTTTTTTTTTTTTTGCCTCCTAAGCAAGAAACCCGAAGTACTGGGTTCTCTCACCGAAGGAGAAAGAAGAAAACAGAGCGAGGGAAAGCAACCTCCTCCTCCTCCATCACCTCAGAGTAACTTGACCCTCCCCCCCCCCCTGGTTTCCCCAACGGTTTCCTTCCCCAGAGCCGCTAACGACTTGCTCCGCCCCCTTTCTTCGCCCGCTTACGACAGCGACCGCGCGCCGAGCGCGGAAAAGGGCCAGTTCTGTGCACTACTTGCGTAGCCGCGCCCCTTTCACAGGAAGACGGCCAATCAAACGGTTTCAACCGTCGCCCTCTTTTACTGCTCCCCCTCCCGCGCTCGCTTTTTTTTTTTATGGTATCGCGATAACAGCTAGCCGAGCGGAACGGTTGTTGGGCGTCTCCTAACGGCAGCAATGGACTGAGAAGAAAAGTTAAGAGAGAGGGAGAGGAAAAGATTGCGGCTAGCTGTATTCGGGTCGCGATGGAGGTAGCTTCCTTTCACCTCACAGCTGTCCTAAGGCTTTCTCTTTTTTTACGCTTCACGCTGTGGTACAGTCTCATTGCTCACTTTTGTTAGATATGACCCCTGTTTCCTTCATTTAGTGGTACTGTCCACAAGCTCCCCCCTCCAGTCTCCCATGCTTGGGTTCTTCCGCCCTGGTCCCCACTCCCTTCCTCCTCCTCCAGCCCCCCTCCCCATTCCCTCTCTGGTAGTTCATTCCTCCTGGAATGAACGTTCTCCTCCCCCCTCCGCTCGCATAATGGTGCATTCTCCGCACAGGGCTTGAAAGAGCGGGAGTTGAAAGGACGGAGTTCAGATTTCTGAGGCAGGGGTGGTGAAGGAACCAAAGTTCGATGGAGCAAGAATTTCAAGGAGCTCCAGGGACATGCATGCAACCAATAACTCCTGCTCTCATATCAAGGTTCGTTGACCCAGCTCCCAAGGTGCATTGCCTGAGGACTGCTGTGTGCTGCAGTGCAGAGATGGCCAACGTGGTGCCCTTCTGGTGTTTTGAGACTCCTAGCTCCCATCATCCTTGGCCACTAGCTGCGCTGGCCAGGGTTGATGGGAACTGGAGCACCAAACATCTGGAAGGTACACATACATCATGTGTATAAATTGCGGGTGGCGCTGTGGGTTAAACCACAGAGCCTAGGATCTGCCGATCAGAAGGTCGGCGGTTCGAATCCCCGCGACAGGGTGAGCTCCCGTTGTTCGGTCCCAGCTCCTGCCCACCTAGCAGTTCAAAAGCATGTCAAAGTGCAAGTAGATAAACAGGTACTGCTCCGGCGGGAAGGTAAACAGCGTTTCCATGCGCTGCTCTGGTTCACCAGAAGCAGCTTAGTCATGCTGGCCACATGACCCGGAAGCTGTACGCTGGCTCCCTCAGCCAATAAAGCGAGATGAGCACCGCAACCCCAGAGTCGGTCACGACTGGACCTAATGGTCAGGGGTCCCTTTACCTTTACCAGACACAGACATGCTTAGCATCAGCAAGGTTGCAGCAGCAGCATGTGCTTTCATAACAGCACAAGGTTGTAAATAAGCCAAAAGGCCATGCAGTGCAAGAGGTTCAGGCTTGCCATCCCTGTGCGAAGCTCAGAAGTGTTACAAGATTAGCATAGTGACCGTTCACAACAGGGTGGTGAATACATCTTGGTAGGTTTCTTTGTCTCTGTGCGTATAAATGTTATATCCAGCTACTTAAGTCAAAGCTTAATATATATCCTAAGCCTAAGTTGGAGGGAGAACTTTGCTGGCGATGTACTTTACAGCTGCATTCCTCCTCTATCCTCAGTATGAAGTGAAGTCCAGTTCTTGCCCATTACAGTGAGAAAGATAGAAGGGAGCACGAGGAGGGGCTGCGCTGGAGAAATTGCTGTTGGAATGTCTCCTTAACCAATGAAAGTGAGTGAGCTCTAAAGCCCCATTTTGACAAGACTTGGAGTAGAAAAATTAACATCCACGTTTTGTGCGAGATAGGTCTCTAAACATCAGAGAAGAAAGGAACCTACAACAGAATGTTGCATTGTGGTGTGCTTTTATTTTCTCTCTCATACAATTCATTTTCCCTTTTCCCTCACCAAAGAAAAACAGGTCAGTCAGCATTACATACTCAGACCTCATTTTTGGCTGCTTTAGGGTTTCTCCCCTCCCCCGGGAGTCCCCCTTAGTCATTCATTCATTCATTCAGGAAACCTTGTTGATGGTTTCTTCAGCTGGTGGTTATATGCTCCATGCCAACATTCTATGTTATGATATAGTCTCATAAACTGAGGCAGAAAGGACAAGGGATCAGAAAAAGTCTTCTGCTATATTCAGGCGTGCTCCAGAATTACCTAGACTGCTCCAGGATTGAATGACTTGCACTGAAATAGTTTAAGTGCATTCAAGCATGTGCATGACACTAACATTGCCACACTCATGTACATACCCAAATGAACTCAACATGTTCAGGCATGCAGCAAAGTGATGTTGACATGCTTTTTTTGCTTCATCAAAGTAAATTCCAAAGTAAATACAGTTTTTTAAAAACTGATAAATGACTGTGTGTTGAGTCTGCTCTTCAGAATAGAGGCGTCTCAGGTTAACTATGCTATGAAATAACACCATTAAATTAAGGCACTTTTTAAAAAAAATGCACAGCATATATCTCTGAAGAACCATGCAATATTAACTGATATTCACCTGGTCCATGTGTCACATTCAGCCACAGTTTAAAACAAACTATGGGTTGTGTGAAAGAGTTCCTGGGGTGCCCCTCCTCTGCTTCTGCCATGCCACAGACAAAGCAATACAGATTCTTGTTTGTCAGAATGTACATCAATATGAATGCTCTTATCTGTGCTGCATTGATTTGATAGGAAGTACATATAATAATAATAATAATAATAATTTTTTATTCATACCCCGCCCTCCCCAGCCAAGGCCGGGCTCAGAGCGGCTTACAAACAATAATAAAAACAAGAAGAATGATTACAACTTAAAAACAAAAATAAAATACAACATTAAAATAATGGAACATTAAAATATTAAAATGTAGCCTCATCGCAGGAGGAGAAGGAAAAGAAAAAAAAAGAGGGGGGGAGGGAGGGAGGGAGGGAATCAAATTGGCTCCAAGCCAAAGGCCAGGCGGAACAACTCTGTCTTACAGGCCCTGCGGAAAGAAATCAGATCCTGCAGGGCCCTGGTCTCATGAGGCAGAGCGTTCCACCAGGCCGGAGCCAGAGTTGAAAAGGCCCTGGCTCTGGTTGAAGCCAATCTAACTTCCTTAGGGCCCGGGACCACTAGGGTGTTGCTATTTATGGACCTTGAGGCTCTCCGTGGGGCATACCGGGAGAGGCGGTCCCGTAGGTACGAGAGTCCTAGGCCGTGAAGGGCTTTAAAGGTCAAAAGCAGCACCTTAAATCTGACCCTGTACTCCACCGGGAGCCAGTGCAGCTTGAAAAGCACTGGGTGAATATGCTCCCATGGCAGAGCCCCCGTGAGGAGCCTCGCTTCAGCATTCTGTACCCGCTGGAGTTTCTGGGACAGCTTCGAGGGCAGCCCCGCATGGAGCGAATTACAGTAGTCAAGCCTGGAGATGACTGTCGCATGGATCACTGTGGCCAAGTCGGGGCGGGAAAGGTAAGGGACCAACTGCTTGATGCGGCGAAGGTGGAAAAATGTCGCCTTGGCTGTTGCTGTAACCTGCGCCTCCGTGGAAAGGGAGGCGTCAAGGATTACACCCAAACTCTTAACGGAAGGCAATGGCACTAATTGGGCCCCCGCAAGAGAAGGGAGTTGGTCCCTCATCCCCATGCCATCCCGACCTAGCCATAGGAATGCGCATGCCTATTTGTTCGGGTGCAACTAATCATATGTAAATTCCTTTTTTTTAAATGCAGTTACAGTTGGATTGGGGTGCATGTCCCAAGTGTGTTTCAGATTTTCTGCAGGACTTCCATAATATTATGTTCATATATAACAAGGAGGGTATCTTGCTGTGGAGGTAACATCTGTGCTTCTCTTTTTCTTTTTGCCCACCCCCAAACCTCAAAAAGGGAAGGAGAGAGAGAAAGCAGCTTCTCTAAAAATGAAAGGTGCATTGTGAGTGGGATTGAAGTAAGTTGCAAAAGAGCAAAGCTTGGGTTAATGCCCAGTTTCAGATGTGTTTGTTTTTAGGGATTCATAAGATCTACCTAAACATCCTTCCCATAAAAGCTACCACTACCTGAACAAGGAACACTTATTGATGTTTGCCTTTCAAACAAACAAGCAAAGGCTGTATGAGTGTTCCTGCCCAGGAGTTATGTTGTGGAGGAGCGCACAGTTTTCAAAAAGGAAACATTGTGGCACAATGGCTAGAATGCTGGACTTGGATCAGAAAGCCCAGGTTCAAATTCCTCATTTACTTAAGGACAGAGCTCTATTTCCCTGCTGTACACCTGGGAGGGAACATAGGATGTGAAACATTAAATATAATGTTGTGGGTGAGAGGAGAGTTGAGCACCTGATTATCATAGAAACATAGAATTGTAGACTTGGAAGAAACTTAAGGGTCATCTAGTCCAACCCCCTGTAATGCAGGAATCTCAACCAGATCATACATGACAGATGACCTTCTAACCTCTGCTTAAAAACATCAAACGAATGTGAGTGAACCTCTTCTCATTGGGGGTCTGTTCCACTAAATTGTTAATAGTAAGTTGGTGCCCGTTCCAACATCTGAAACATTTGTTCAACAAGTCCAGTTTTGCTGAACTGGTTAGCAATATGTGCCTTTAACATAAATACAGCCCAGCAGTATTGTTGTTGACGTCTATCTGTTTCAAGACAATGGCGTTCACTTTCTGGGGTGAAGCCATTAGCTGCATTAGCATCACCGAAGTAACTTCCCTGGGGCACACGTCTGTGCAGTATGTATGGAGGGATTGGGCTACCCATACAACAAGACACGCCCCCCCCCAAGCCTCACAGATGTGATCCAAAGGAAAGCGACACTTTTGGCACCAGCTTGGCTGCAGCCGTTGCCAGATGGAGGCATACAAGGTGCCATCCAACCATCTTAGGGATTCCACTCTGGATTTGTGTAGTGTTTACTCCTTGGTCTTGTCTTCTCCTGAAGATATCCCACAAGGCAGCGGGGGTTTAGGATCTAGTTTTCTTTTTCCTAGATGGGCTTCTCAGGTTGATGAGCCCCATCTGCCCCTCTGCAGCATGTGCAGCAACTGCCTTCTTGACCACTGGAACTACCATTGGTCTCTTCCGCCCAGTCCTCTGGAGCCTGTATTTGCATGCAGGGGAAGTCCCTAATTTACCAAGGGTTTGAGACCCATTGACTACCCTCACTTGGTTTAGCTGGCCAGTCAAAGCTGTTTCCAGGGTGTGGTCGCAGCCGCATGCTGACAGCTTCTAGGAGCCAACAGGTGAGAGCTGAATGTAGGGTGGGGACCAAAGGTGGACAAAACACCTGAGAAGGACCTTAACGTGTACTCCACCAGAGGAGCTAACCCTCCCCTAACACTCCATACACCCCGGCAATATTATGATCCTGAGAATGTTCATGAATCAGATTTCACTTTTTAAAAGGCAGTTATATAGCCACTAATTCTGTGTTATATTTAGCTTTATCACTGTATTTTAATAGATTTCCCTAGAAGTATCTCTCTGTATATTTAAAGAAACAATTTTAGCTTCTTTTTCTTCATTGACAGAGTGGTAAAACCGAGGCATTAGTCATATGACTAAAGATGGCATCCTATTTAGCACAAGAAGTTCAACTTGCTAAAAGACATGAAGAAATGTAAGTATTTATTTCAGACAAAATCCTGCCTCTTAGGAGTTAGGAGAAAGAGAAAAAACACCAAAAAGTTTGACACGTGTGGCTAAGAATCTGAAATAATTTCCTAGGCTTTTTTACATTTATACCAGTTTGTGATCTTATTTAGCAGGCTAAGGGTGACTCAGCTTTTTTCTGTATGAAAGACTTTTGCTATTATGTAAATGCTCCAGAAAAAGTAACTTGTCTCTTAGACCAGTATTTTTCCCTAACTGAACTTCTTGGAAGTTTAACAATAGAAAACTAAAAAGATTGCCTCAAGGGGGTGCTGTGGTGCCAGTGCTGCTCCTCTGATGAAAAATGATAAGTGAAACCCTGACTATTAATATCGAATATTCTACTTAAATTCTAGCTAAACCTGAGCAATTGGATTCAGCCTTCTTAAATTCAATCTGAGGCCTCATTTCAGTCCAGTATTTTTTCTTCACATTGAAACTAAAATTTCAGCATATATATCACTAAAACATAAAACATTTATGTTTGAATTAATAACAATGTTTTACTATGCTTTGAATAATTAAGTTATTTCATTCAAAAAGTGAAATGTAAAATTGTGAATTGTAATGCTTTTTAAAATTGTGACACACAAAAAATCTTCCAGCTCCACCTTCCAGCTGCTCTGATGTGAATCAAAAGGTGCTGTGGGCCAAGGTGCTAGGTACAGATTATTCAGGTGTGGCATTTTCTGAACCTGGTAGCATTCTACCATGCAGGCCCTGAACTTGAACATGTTACCTAGGAGTCTAAATTTGGCTTCCACTGCCTCATGTCAATATTTCCCAACACCCCTGGTGCTAGCATGTACCAAAACTAGTGACTGACCTTATCAGGACAATGCATGATGTTTGCAACCTTCACACCAGGCAGGCAAACACCATACCATCATCAAGCTTGTCACCAATCCATTTCTCTCTGTACCTGATCGTCAAATCTTCCACTACTGGTTGCTTTGTGGGAGATTATAGCCAAGGATGCAGAATTATCCTTATCCGCAGGTAGTGAAAAAACAGCCAGAGAGCCTTTGATCTGAAGCCTATTGATTAGTTTGGGATGTAGAAAGAACCTTATTGTACAGTTGGAAATGAAATGGAACTTTGGGGGGGGGAACTTTGTAGAAGGGAATACAGTGGTATCTCGGGTTAAGTACTTAAGAACGGAGGTCCGTTCTTAACCTGAAACTGTTCTTAACCTGAAGCACCACTTTAGCCTATGGGGCCTCCTGCTGCCTCCGCGCCACCGGAGCACAGTTTCTGTTCTCATCCTGAAGCAAAGTTCTTAACCCGAGGTACTATTTCTGGGTTAGCGGAGTCTGTAACCTGAAGCGTATGTAACCCGGGGTACCACTGTATTGAAAAGATCATCTATTTCAGGAAAAGGATACCTGATTATTTACAAATCTTGATTCTGAGGAAGATAAATTGATATTCCTTTAAATGACAGCCTTTTGCATATGAGCATGGGCTATGTACTATAGCAGAACCCAGTTAACCCATATTATTACTAATGGTACAGTTAGTTATTATTCCTAACTCTGCTTTACACACGTCTCTTCGGCGGTGTTCAGTGCTGGGTGTCTCATTTGTTCACAGAGCCTGCTTGTTGTACAACATGATGGTTGCTTTCTCCACAGGAGCACATCACGTAAGGGACTTCCTGTGCTTTTCCCCCTCCTTCAGTGCACCCACGCTGTATTCAACATAATTGGAGAAGAAATGGGTGAGGGTAAAAGGTGGCTGTTTTTCTTGCTGTTGTGCAGAAAGAATGGTCTGCCCACTTATCAGAATGTTTCCCTTTTGTAGACTGTCTCAGAGAATGGTGTTGCTTCAGCAGATGGAGAGTCATCTAGGAGACAAAGAAGCTGAGAAGACATGGCAAATACAAGAAGCTGATGCAGCTCGTAAAAGAAATGTAGCACTTTTAAATGTAAGTTTTCATCACTTTTAACCAGCAACTGAATAGTGAAATTTCCATATGGCATTTAAAAGACACTGTTTTCCACTGTGTTAATTCCATTACATTTTATTACATTTATATCCCACCTTTCCCTTCAAGGAGCTCAAGGTGGCATGCATTGTTCTCCAGCCCAGTGACTGCTTCAGGGTCACCCAGCATGCTTCCTGGCTGAGCATTTGAACCCTGGTCTCCCAGGTCCTAGACATTAATCTAGCTACTACACCACACTGGCTTTCAGATACTGATAAATTTGTTCAGGATCATATGCAGAAGGAAGCAGAGGTGCTTAACACTGAAGTGTAATGAGCTATTCTTTACACTGTTCATTTCAGACTGCTGGGGCTTACTTTTTAAAGTCCTGAACAGCATGGGACTCAAATACCTGCAGCAACCTGCCCAAGTCTTAAGATGTTCATAGGAGGCTCTTCTCCATGTCCAGAGGAAGTTAATTATGTAGCAACAAAGGAGAGGGAAAAAAGACTCTTTCTCTTTGGTGGCACTTCATCTTTGGAATTTCCTCCCTTTCCCTGCTAGCAATGTTACAATAATTTCGGTGTTGTGTCAAAACTTATTTATTTGTCCAGGCATTTTTAAGCTGATTTACTGTTCGTCTTCTCTGCTTGTTTTAGCTCTGTCTGCATGCTTCTAACTGTGGTGTTTTATTTACTTTTGGCGTTATTTCTTGTTCTATCTCTCCAATCCATCTGAAGCAGGAGTGGCTGTGCAGGTGCTGTGCCAGTGACTAGAAGCAGTGATTTGCTGGATGAGGATCAGGGAAAAGGATTCAGTGAACCTGAATTCTGATAAGTCCATGCAGTGAGATTGAGAGAGGAGATCCTACTCATGATCCCACCAGTGAGCATGATAGGGCAGGGGGTGTCATTTATTGGTTTGTTTATTTCACAAAATTCATATACCACTAGATTGTAAGGGGAAAATATACATAACCTTTTGGTGACCAGACTGTGGTCATGGTTCTAAAAACAAACAAACCACCTCTGCCTACAGCTGAAACACAGGTGGTGAATGACTAGTTTTGTCTATAACTAAAGTGTGTGTTTAGGTTAATATTCCTTTTTCCAGGATGTTGGCTTTGAGTATTCATTAAACTTAATTGAAATAATTGATATAATCAGTAATGTTGCAAACTCTTTTTAAAATTAACTCTTACTCCCATTACTGCAACCTTCTCTCTAGTCTTCCATTGCCCTACCTCAGTCCCCTAACCAATATCCAGTATTCTGCAGCCAAAACTATTCACCTCTGTTGTCGCTCTGATTATATGGGCCTGTTCTTTCTCCCTTGCTTCTCCTTTGTCTCCTAGAATATGTGATGCCATATTGATTAATTGATTGTAAGCTTCTTAGAGCAAAAGGTCTGCCTTGACATACCCACATGGAACAAAACGATGCCCAAATATCTATTTAAAGATCAAATGAAGATGTGTGAGTGGAGGCAAATGTTTAGATGTTCAGAATTCCATTTGTCATCTCAACTACCCTCTCTGTTGAATATAAATGGAGAGAGAGAGAGAGAGAGAGAGAGAGAGAGAGAGAGAGAGAATGGTGTGTGTGTGTGTAATGCAGTCTTGTAATTGTTTATGCTTTTGTTTCTTGGATCTCTTACTGTTATTTTTCTTTATCCTTCCAAGATAGCCAAGACTGATCCAGAATGTGGAAAAATAATTTCTGGTTTATTGACTTTCACCCAAAGATAAAGGATAATTTAAAGTGATCTATTTTTGCTATGCTGAGAAAATCTGGTCTTGGGTTCATTTGGTTCTCAGCATAGTTCTTAGCCCTCAAATGCTTACCAGCATGTTGGTTAAGATCAGGTATTTTTGTTTCTGCCTATCAGTATGACAACTAAGGTGTTTATGGAGGGAATGATTCTATATTGGGAGGGTGGGAACCCTGTGAGATGCAGTGGTAGAAACCATATGCACAGGAACACATCCCTCCCCACCAAAAAGCAGGTTCCCTGTTGACAGTGTGGTCCTTCATGTTTTTCTCCTTTTGAGAACAAAGATGGAGTCTAGAGTGAAACAGTCTCAGGAGTTGGATGTCACCATTTTATTTGTTGCAAAAGTCTTCTGCTTCTTCTAAGCAGTAATTTTAGCTTGAAATGTCTGAAGCATTTAACAGTGAGGTGCAGAAATACTGTGTCTGCTCCAGGCTATGAAGACTTATCTACTCACTCTCATACAGAACATTCTGCAAAGCTAAATCAGTCCTCTGGGCACTTCTGCAGTCCTTCCGAAGAAGGTGATATGAGCTCATGATATTTCTTTCGCACTTGCTTGCCCATTCAAGCAAAGGCCATCTCCACAAATTTTATGACAAAACATTGCTCTAGGAGTGAGCCAAGACATGAGAAATCTTACCGTCTCTTTCTTGGTCTGGCTCAAATTCAGCAGGTTCGACTGTCTCTAAGGAAACCATTTCCAACTGGCTGATTGCTGACTCTTCCCTTTAGGCAAGCATAAACACAAGATTGCTTTTGGATATAAAGGATTTTTCTTCTGTTGTGAAATAGCTTATAGTTTCTTTTTCAAACAAATAGCTAGTCCACTGACTGTAGCCCACCATGTATTTGTTAACCACTATGGTTATATTGGGCCTAGCAACTTTCCTAACTCCTCATTGTGATGCCCCTGATTTTGTAGGGCATTTCTTTCCCATCCCCCACTTAAAAGAAATATGTACTTGCTTTATCTCTCACGGACATACATATATATTTGCAACTATGCCTTAACATTCACCTGGTTGCTCTTCTAGTGCATGTTGTGGTGTCATGTTTTGTGACAGTGTGTCTTTGTTTTACTTTTCTAGAGACATCCCTGGGGCAGTACAGTCTCAAAAGAGTGGGGATGTGTCACCTCTTTCTTTGGGAAATGGGAAATTACTTCCCTTTAATTGCTTTGTTCTAAACATGTTATGACAGATCACCCACTCATCCACTCTGCTCTTTTTGGAGCTGAGGGTTCTGTAACCTTCTTGTGCATATTTTCAGTTCAGTGCCTATGAAATTATTTCTGTCAGGAGCAGAAAGGGAAATTTGCACATGATGGGACTCCTAGTTCTTCACAAGAACTGGCATTTGGCTACATTTTGATAGAATGAGCAGTTTAGAGCTTGGAGAAGTCCCAATATGATATTTTAAAAGAAATAATAGGGGAAGATGAAGGTTTGTTTGTGGTGGGGAAGGGTTGTCATGGCCTACCATCTGTGGCAGACCATATAGAACATAAAGCTAAGTATGTATATCAGATGCACAAAGACATCATAAAACCGTGACCACTCACCTCATGTGTACCAAGATATAGATGTCTGCCCTGTTTTCACATCTGATATATATAGAAGGCCACCCTATGGGTAGATCAGGATATGTATGCTACTTCAACAATGTGAAGCAGGGACCAATGATGAAATTGCTGCTCTGTGATGAATACCAGGTTGATCCTATAGCTCAGGGGTAGGCAACCTAAGGCCCGGGGGCCGAATGCGGCCCAATCGCCTTCTCAATCTGGCCCGCAGATGGTCCAGGAATCAGCGTGTTTTTACATGAGTAGAATGTGTCCTTTTATTTAAAATGTATCTCTGGGTTATTTGTGGGGCATAGGAATTCATTCATCCCCCCCCCCCCAAAGTATAGTCCAGCCCACCACATGGTCTGAGGGATGGTGGACCGGCCCACGGCTGAAAAAGGTTGCTGACCCCTGCTATTGTTTATATATTTTGCATTCCACATTGGTGAAGAAAGAACACACATAATGCAACTTGCTGAAACCATGCACATATTTCAAAAAAAGTTTTACATATAACAAGTCCTATGTAACTGATGTTTTGGGGGACAGTGATAGCCAGTGTTAGTCATACTCAGAGTAGACCCATTGAAATAAATGGATGTGTTCATTAATTTTGGTGGGTTTACTTTGGATCCGATTTAGTTGAATGTCACCCTATATATGTATTTTTAGCCCCCAGGTATACAGATGAAAACAATTGCTTACAGTGAGGTGATAATAGTAGTCTGTTGATACCTGTAGGTAAAATATTATAAGCTCTTTTAAGTTAGTACAGAACATTCACTGTTTACCATCACAGTGCGCTGAATAATTTCTCTCAAGTGTCAAAAATGTTAGAACATTTGAGGAAGGAATAAAAGCATATGTATGACCATCAAAACAAATTGTCTGGCAGGAAAATGCAACTTTAGTGAGTTTAGATGTATTAATTTTATTCTGGCTTTAACAGGCATGCAGCACTGCAGATGCTTTCTGATAACAAAATAAAACAGGAATGAGATCCATGCAGAATATTATATTAGAACCTTGAAAATAAGGTTCAGATTTATGTGCCAACTTTTAAAAATTATTCCCGGTAGCAGGCATTGTACATTTCACAGTTACCATGTGGAGAGTTGTTAATTTGGCTTTCTCAGAAATACACCGATGCCATGATGAGGTGTCATTGTATTTGCCTGCATTCAAATGAAATTGAGTAAAATTACTTCTGTTATGCTTTTAGCTATGAAAAGAGTTATTACTGCTCTCTTGGTTACAACTAGAATTTTGTACTTCCAAAACAGAAATGGCTGAAACACAAGTATTAAAAATTGGCTTGTTCTGTTGGTTTTATTAAAGGGAGGAGAATTAAAAAACTTAAATAAATTGATTCTTTGACATTCAAAGGCATTTGGGTTGCAATCCTATGTACACATATTTGAGAGTGGTTCACTGAGACCTATTTCTACTTAAGGATCGAGCAGTTAATCCAGTATTTTTGAATGCTAGGATAATACTTCCCTCTCGGCTAAGTTTAGCCGAGATCTTTAAAGCTAAATCTAAAGTTGTCTGGTTTATTCAATGCTGGCTACCTAGTCTTTTATATATTGTATGTGTTTGGATTATCAATGTATTTGGATGGCTTTGTATGATTTTAGAATTTTCTGTTTTAACTTATGCCAATAAAGGTTAGTAGTAGTAGTAATAATAGTACTTCCTTCTCTCACACACAGTTTCTTAAGATGGGTACTACTAGATTAAAACTATAATTATTGTGAAATAATTATAAATACCAAAACTGATTAATTAACTCCACCCACAGCCAGGGGATACATCTATGACTGACAAAAGAGCAGCAAGTAAGTGTCTGATACAATATTGCTGTAGAAATTAGGCAATTGGTCAGATGTGCTCTCAAACCTTACCATACTCTCTTTAAAATATGGAATGAGAAGTAGTATTGTAGATTGTGAATGTGAAATTTGTGTTTTATTTCTTCTTTTGCTTCCTCCTTGTTGTGGTATGTAAGCCACTTAGAGATTTCTGCTGAAGTGCAAAGTGGTATATAAATGAACTAAACAAATATAAATAAAAATATATAAATAAGGCAGAGGAGGGTGGTATCACTAACAAAGCTGGTGATACCTCTTGAACACCATAAGCATCATTTGCAACTTTTAAGCTTCCAAATTAGATTCCATCTTCCCAAGAATGATTATTTTCTAATATTAGAAACCTCGTTTTGCCTTTCCATATGTACTTCTGGTTAAATAGCATAGAAATCAATGAATGAAGTTATTTATGTTCTTCAGCTAGATGCTCCTTATTTCTTAAAATGCCTGATAGTATGCTACCCAGTTCACAAACTTCATTAAAACGTATTCAGGGATGCTCTTCTTTAATTTATCGAGGCCAAGATACAAGTGCTCAATAGCTTCACTGTTCTGCCCTACCGCAAACTGAAATAATTTCCCCAGTGCAGATCAGGTGAGATCTTTTCCTCATTGTGTGCATACCACCTAATCAATAAATGTTCTTCAAAAGCTAACCGCCACCCACTGTGCAACAATGTGTGCTCTCTTGATGGCACCTCTGTATTAGATAATGTGCAGGAACTGTTAACATATGAATTCAGTCTGTTCCCACCTTTGATGCTACTTCACTATTTTGCTAAAGATTCAATTTCATTAGAGCCAGTTTAAATCTGGATCATTTGTGACAGGACTGAACTGACTGAGATCAGTTCCAGAGGCCCTGCTTATATGCCTGTTAGTAGTGGTGGTTAGGAAGGCCAATACAAAAGATGGGCCCTTTGTTCTTAGTCGAATTCCTTCCCTTTCTCAGTGGAACACCTTCCTCCTATTGGTATGACTGGCTCCCTTGCTGTTCTCTTTTAGATAATCCCTGAAGATGTTTCATTTCAGTCTGCTTTTAATTAAGAGGGTAGGTTAATATATTTGTTACTGTATGTTTTTCAGTGGCTCCGAGTTAGGACTCTCTATATTTTTGACTGGCTTGAAATAAAATGGTTTATACAACTGATTTAATATTCAAATGGTCAATTTTGATATTTGTTTTTCAGTGATTTATTCTGCATCACTTTGGGGAAATAGTTACCTTTTCAGAGGCTACCAAGGAGTTAAGTTTCTTAAACAAATTAAAAATGGTCTTACAAAGCTAAGAATGCACCACACTCAGGACCGCATAAGTCCATCATTGTTTAGCAGAAATCGCATCAATGCCATCTGAGGAGAGGGATTGGCTAATTGGTAATGTACTGTCTCATTTTATTCCATGGCACAGAATATAAAGCAGTGAATTGTTCAATACTAAATTCTGTGAAAGACAGAATGCTGGATGTGGACTGAGAATGTTTAGATTCATATCCTTTCTGAACTTCACTGAACTTCACCTCATAACAATCACTCTCTCTCTCTCTCTCTCAGCCTATCCTACCTCACAGGGTTGCCATAATTATAAAATGAGAATATGTGTGAGAAACAGATGTGATAAGTAAAGTAAGCTTTTAGAAGTATAGGCAGTGCTGAATCTTTTCTGAAGGTATTTTGAAGCACTGTTCCTGGAGCAGCATTGTAGATTTGTAGTATTTTCCATCATCACCTGAAGCTAGTAGTATTTAGTAGACTTCCAAGGGGCTGTATGTGGCCTTTACTTGTCACCTTCTCTGTTCCCTTTACTCTCAGCTGCCTTTTGAAACTTTTAAAAACCCAAAATGTTTTATATCGCAGTATCCAAAAAAAACTGCACTTGATATGCCAAAGGCATATTATATTACTGCTGACTTTTTAAAATATTGAATAGGTTTGCCAAAACTTAAAGGGAAAAGACACATACAAAAGACATGGTTGCCTTTAGCTATCAGCAGCATGCAAAGGTGCCATCTAATCTTTCAGAGACATCATCCCACCCCCAAGGCACATTTCAGCTCCCAGCAACAAATTCTGTCAGTTCCTGTCATTAAATCAGTGTTCTGGATGACAATAGACTTCAAAATATGCTAAAACTGGATAGGAGCAACAAAAAGACACATCTGGTATGTAGGCTGTGCCAAAGTGCCCTTCTCAACTAAAACCAAGCCAGACAGAGCTATTTTCTCTTGCCCCAAAGTACTGTACTTTCCTACCATCATATATTTTTTTTTGAAACAAAGTAGCCGCTGAATTGATTTTGGACAGGATTGCGTAATGCTGTGGAAATCTTCCTAAGAGCAGTGCTGTGGAGTGGAGCGTGTTGCAGTAAGAATACTTTGCCATACAACACCCTAGAAAACCAGGGTTAAATGGAGTCTGAGGTGTCTTGCTATCATGACAGTTGATCTCTTCAGGCCAAGGAGAAAACGTTTTGATAGGTGTTGTAAGAGTCTGCATTTCATGGTGCATCTGTTCTGTCATTTAATCTCTGGAGCTGTTAGTCCGACATTGTGAACCACCCCTTTTAGCAAAATCAGGAGGGTCTTACACTTCTATAAATGCACGAGTGTGGGAAGGAGGAAAGGTTATCTTGCATTTCCTCCCCTGTCTCATCATGTTCACAATCGCTCACTTCGTCATTCCTTTTCCATTGCTGCCTGCAATAAATTGGGTCTAGATCTCACAACCCCTGCTTAGGCTGGTTTTAATTTAACGGTGATATTCCAAGTGGCTCCTCCGCTCCTGGCGAGCGTCTCTTTGTTTTGATCCCGTTGCACCAGGATCCCTATTCTTCTGAGCTGCCATGTTTTGGGAATGATGGGAAGTCCCTTTGGGGAATTTCCTCCTTTTTTTAACTTAATTTTTAAAAAATGCCTTACTCTTCACACTCACTCTCTGCTCCCGACGATGCCATCTGCTATGCTCTCTCCTTCCATCTCTGTTCAGCACTGGCTCCTTCACACCCCACTCCCACGCCCCTTCCCATCTCTCTTAATTTGCCCAAAAGGCCTGCGCTTGATCTCTTTAATGTTTGTGTATGAAAGCCCACAAAAAAGAGGGGGGTGTCACAGCTTTGAGGAGGTGCTTCCCCCTCCCGCCCCCAGATTGAGTCTAGTTCTCTGTGAACCCAACACATGGAAAGTGGAAGCCCATGTGCAAATTTCCTCAGAAAAGCTAATAGAGGTGAGTTTTCATTGGAGTTTGAATGTCTGGTGAACAGCTTGCTGCCTTTCTACATCTTTGTGCACATGTTATGCATGCATATTAGCAAGTCATCTTTGTCTTGAGCAGGGAAGAGCTTCAACAAAATTGCTGTCTGTCTTTGTAGCTCCGTTACTTTGTGGCTTTCTTTCGGAAAGAATATTGGCTTCATCACATGTGCGCAGCAAATGCTTTCGCTCCAAATGGTGAATCATCTTAACTGTAAATTACCCCCAGCGCATAAAGTTCAAATCATGCAGTCAGCGCTCTCAGTAAAAAGTACCTCAGTAATAAAAACAACTCTCAAAGTCTGAAGGGTGTTTGTCAGGGTACAGCTGATTCATTTAAAATCTCTGTCATGTTGCATACCTTATTCCTCAAAGTTCCTTTCTTGAACGATTTGTCTTCACTTTCTAAGACAACCGCGTTTGAGAGATTTAGATGTTTCCAGGGAGGTAGGGATGCAACATTGCCGGGTATAACGTGTTTTTGAACACCCATTGCCATGAGTGAGAGCTATCTCATATACAGTAAAAAAGGAGGTAGGAAATGAAACAGCTCATGAGTACCAGGAAGAGATGCAGAAGAATGTTCATCCTCAGGACACCCACAGCAGAGATCCTTTCCAGCCAACATACAGGTGCACATTTGTGTCTTGAGACTTGTAAAGAGCTTTTGAAGCTTTGACTCTTTTTGGTCATTAGTTGACTCTGTGACCAAGTACTGTGACCAAGAGACAAAGGAAACTATTTAAGAACAAGAGTGGATTCAAGGAGCTGGAATGGAAGAAGCTGGTTTCAGTGGTGACACGTGTCAAGAAATCTAATACCCCAACCCTACACATTTTTTTAAAAAAATGTTTGCTATCCACAAAATGCTGGTTCAATAATGAAGACTTAATTCTGGGATTTCTTTTCTTTTCACTTTCCCCAGATCCCTTGAAAATAATAAAAGTTATAAATATGAAAGGGGCCCGTGAGGAGCACTGGAATGTCTTTCTGCATTGGTGGCATATCCACAATGCTAGTATAACAACAGTTGTGATATTGTTCTGGCTACACACCTATTCTTAAGCACTTAACTTATTCAATGGATCAGCAGAGCCTTCAATTCCAATAAAATTGTAACTTATTGGATAAACTGTTTCGATAGTTGTTTTTTCTTCTTGCTCAGTCGCACATGAACCACTTTCCTGTGCAGTGTCTTCCTCTTGTTGATATAATAGCTTTGTTGAAGTATGTGAAACAGCTGATCCTTGTATGCAAAGCCACTCCTGAATGGGAAAATCAGTTGCTGGAGAATAGCAAAAAAATGCTTTTCATAAGATTATTGGAACTAACACACCAGTAAAGATACTCATCCAAATTGTTGCTGGTTTTTTGGACATTTTTAGGGTTTGTACATTTTCTCAAAACTTTACAATTTCTGTGAAGTGCCTTGCTTACCAAGTATAATAAAATCAGACACTGGTCAGATGTAGTTTTGCCAAAATCAAAGAAGGTATTTAGTGGAAGACCTAGTGAGGCAAATTTATCTTTTGGGGCAGGGATACACTAACCGAGTTTATCCTCTCTAGTGAGTCCCTCTCATGCATCCTGGTCTTTCTGGAAATGTCAGTCCTTATGCACCATGGTCCTAAGCATTTTAGGATTTTAAAGGTGTTAACTAGAATCTTGAACAAAGCTTGGAAACATACACGAAGCTAATAGTGCTGATATAAAAAGAGTATTATGATTTACAAAGCCCTTGTTCTTTCTTCATCTTCTCTTTAGATTGTATATCACTTGGGACAGTGATCTGTGATTTCTTTATGCCTCTTCTGTTCAGGTACCATGTACATTGATATCACTTATTGTCAGGATGCTGTGAGAGGCTCCCGGCTGGTTGCCCAGGAAAGTATAAAGACAAGGAAAAGTTTCTTACCATCCTATTTTATTTCAATCTTTGCAGAGAGGGCTATAGAACTCAGCCTCTTGGATAATGGTGTTGTCCTGAGTGGCTCTCCACCCCACCCCACCCCATCTCTCCCACTTCCTCATTTGTCACTCTCATTGTCTTTTCTACTCATGCTGCCACATGCCCTCTGTCTCTGAGCTCTTTTCTCTCCTACTTTTAAGGCTCTCCAGGTTCTGGGAGATGGAGGGTCTGGAAAGCTTTCTAACGACAACGTGTCAACCGGGTGTTGTTCTGGTTGTCCCATGATTTCCCAGCTTTCCCCCTCATCTGCCTCTGAGCTGTGATCTCCCTCAAACCCGTGTTGTAAATCTATACCAGGAGTTGGCAAACTTAGGCTCGTGGGCCGGATCAGGCCCAATTGCCCTCTGGATCCAGCCTGTGAATGGTTCTGGAGTCACCACTTGGATCGGCGTGATCGCCATTAAAAAAAAAATGTCAAGCAACATTTTGTTTGCGTTTCCCCCCCCTCTCTTTCTCACACACACACACACACACACACACACTGCAGCAGCCCCTCCTCCTTCGCTCTTCCTGGCTTCTCCCCGCCATGTGGAGGAAGGGGGCTGGGCTTTAATAGGAAGCCTCGCTGCCCGCCCAGGGAAAGCTGGCACGCAAAGGAGAGGTGTCGCCACCACCGCCAGCTCCCAACCGCAGGCAGAGCAGCGGAGAAGGTAGGCAGGGGGAGGGGAGGGCTGGGGGAGAGAGAGAAGCCCTTTCTGCCCCATGCACGCACAGTCAGGCCCACCAAAAGGACAGCCCCCTCCCAAAAAAGTTTGCTGACCCCTGATCTATACTGTCTTCCTCTTCTTCCTCCCTGGAAGGGTCAGGATGGGGAGGCCGGTCTCCAACATACCTGCTCTGCCCAGTCCCTGACACTTATACATTACTTACAGCATGTATGGCTACAGAAGTATTTTGACTCCCATGATTGCTTTATTATTATTAAAAAAAAATCTGCTTAGCAATTCCAGTACATGTAAGCCTTACTGAGTTTAATAGGACTTATTCCCAGCTACATGTGTTTAGGGGAAACATTCAGCGTGTGTGTTATATTCCCTCATGGCAGCTTTCTGAGATCTGGGTGGGATAATGGGTGGGACAGGGTGCAGAGGGTGGAACAATGGGTGTGACTCTTGCCTTTGTACAGTAGTGTCAGGGACTGGACAGAGGGGGAATGGTGGAGACCGCTTCCCTAGCCTGAACCTTCCAGAGAAGAGGAAGACAGTATAGATTTACAATTGTGGTTTGTGGGAGGTCACAGCTCAGAGGCAGATGAGGGGGAAAGTTGGGAAATGGTGGGAAAGCCAGAACAGCTGGCTGACAAGTTGTCACTAGAAAGCATTCCGGACTCCCCCCCTCCCAGAACCCAGCAAGCACTGAAAGTAGGAGAGCTTTAGGGCTCGGAGACAGATGGCCCTAAGCGGCCACCATAAGGTGGGTGGTGCTGTTGACGAATGAAGAAGGAGAGAAGGGGGTGGAGATTTACTCAGAGCAACACCATTATTCCAAGAGGCTACATTTCTAAGCCTCTCTCTGTGAATATTGAATAAACAACATTGGTAAGAACTTTCCTTGTCTTAGCCATTCCTGGCAACCTACCGTAGGGGGTTGGATCCTCTGACGCCTGACAGGTAGTCTACATTCCATGTATGGAAAAGTCAGAGATTTCCACGCATATGTATCTCTCCATCTTTTATCCAACAAGCAAAAGTAATTATTGCAGTCCACAGACCCATTCTAGCCAGACCAAAGCATTTGAGGAGGACGTGGAATAGGGCTGGTGCAGGGTGTGGCCTGAGGGAAAAGGATGTTGCCACAGGAGTGGCCCAGAGAGAGTTCTGAGGGCCAGATAAAAGAGACCTGGGGGGCCCATTTGGCCTCCATATCTGACATTCCTCGCCCCAGTATATAATATTACTGCTTTGTTGCATGTGTGTGAATTCTGGTGCTTCATGTGTTGCAGGATATAAAAACAGCAGGGGAAAAGCTACAGTCGAGAGACCATTTACTTCTGCACCCTGACATTGTTAATCTTGAGGTAAGCCTAAGGCCAAACTCCCAGCTTTCCATAGTCTTTAATGCAAACTTTTAAGCCAAAGATTGCCAACATAGTGACCTCCAGATGTCATTGTGCTCCAACTGCTTTCATTCTTGACCATTGGTCATAATGGCTGGGGCTGAAGGGTGAGCCCATCAACATCTGGAGTGCAACCACATTGGCTACTGCTACCTTAAGCTCTTCATGATGTTGTTAAATGACAACATGGTTTTAAAATGCAATCGCTGCTGTGCCCCTGGTGCTCTGCAGCCTCTTCAAATATATTTAAGATTCTTTGTTGGAATAGAAATGCAGCCTCTAATACTCCATTAGTTGGATGTTAAATTCTATTTATGTTATGTCACAGTTTTCGTTTCCAATACATTGTATACTGCTGTTTTCAGAATCCAGAACATACTGGGATTCATGAGGTTCAAAGCTGTATTTCCATTATCACTTGATTCATATTTTGGCATTTTCTCAGTAGAGTTTCAACATTGTCCCCTCAGCCGCACTGTGCTGTATTTCAAAAGTTCTCCAAACTTAAAGGAGTACATCCAAGACACAGTATGACCGAGGGAACAATCACAGTATGACTGAGGGAACAATCCTCTGCCTTCTTCCTAACATCCAGGTTTCTCAGAGGTGGTCAAATAACCTCAGAAACTGAGCAGTATAGAGACAAGCACCAGACTTCCTCCTGAGAGTTGGCTGTGCACTTTGCAGGCTCTATGACATCCAGAGACAAGGCTCTACTCCTCTCACTCTGGGTCTTAGTGACTATAAATTCGGATGGCTAAAGCCAGAGCAACTTTGCAAGCCCTAGACATTTTCAATTTTGTTCTGAACCATGTTGCCATTACTTTGTTTGGTGTTGTGGCTTTATAACACATAAAACATCCTCAAACTATTTGAACCCGATTACTTCAAAATCCTTTAAAAATCCTTGTATTTATATATATGCCAAACCTTTCTAGCAACTACATAGTTAAAATGTTTTAGATAAGAACTTTATTGTTAAGAATTCTGGGAATAACCTTGTGATTCTGAAAAATATAACTCCTGCGTATAAATGAAGGAAACAATTATAATGTTCAAGGATTAATATTCTAATACATTATTCACCACAAGAGGGCACATCCAATCATTGCAAATTTACTCCAGGCATTGAAATCCTTCCAGCCTCCATTATATTGTATAATTGAGGGATTTGAGAATTAGCACCAAAGTAGTTTGGCCTTTTCTAAATTACTTCACACGTAAAACAGGCTTTAATGACACATTTTATGTTTGGATTGTTTTGTGATGGGCTTGTAAACAAAGTAGATTATGTTGTGAAGCCAAGTTAAATTGCATATTGTGTTATGTCTTTTCTAGACTCTTTACTGGGCAAAAGTAGAAGAATCCATCCCTAAGTGGGAGCCATTTTTTTTAGGAAGAACGCAAGCCCCTATTGGGGTTAGAAAAATCAAGCCAACAAAGCAAAACACAAGTCCCCCCAAGAGATAAACGAAAATCAGGTCTGTGGGAAGGATTTGCTCATTCTTCCAAATGGTGGGTTATTAAATGGTTCTTTAAATTTTTGTTGGATAAGCTACATGAATTCTGAATCGACAATGAAGAGTTCTCCCTCATCAGCCTGTTTATCTACAGGAGAGTGACCTTTGTATCAAACATGGAAGACATCAGACATCAAGATGAAAACTCAGCCGTTCAACTGTTTAGTCAAGAAGAGCAAATACGGAATCTTATCCTTCACTTTTATGAAGGAGAGGCGTCTTTTTCCAATAAAAGTGGAAGCACATGCCAATCCGACTGTCCCATGAGAAGATTTGTTTCATGAGTAAGGCATGCATTTCCCATAATTTCGGCAAGCTGGGTTTAGCTGGTGGCTGGGGACTTAAACAGAACTCTGAGTGACAGAGGCTGAAGAAGAGACTTCCGGGTTAGCGCGAACGGCTAATGGCGGATTCCCTCCGAGCTCCGGAGGGAATCGGCTCTACTGAGGACGGGTCTTGCCGTGCCGGCGACACGGGGACCCTCAGAAACCGCAGGCGCGGAAGCCTGCGGACTTGGTGACTCGGTGGGCACCTTAAGCGCCCTCCCCGACCCACAAAGAGCCTTTTTAAAGGCTGCGGAGAGGGTACGGAGAGTGGCGTGGTGCTGAGAGTAGACCGCTACCTCAGTAGAGCGAAGCCGCAAGCCATGGCCGGAGAGCGCTGACTTTCTTCCCAAAATTTGGACTGGACAACAAAGGACCCGTGAGTAGTGGAATTTGGACTTTAAAAATTTTATCCTGTGAATTCGGCACGATCGGGGGATGTGTTAAAGGGAAGTCCGCACCCCCTCTACTTATTGACGTTTCAAAGCAAGGAACGGAGAATTAAGGCGGAATGAATACTGTTTTGATGATTTAAAAGTTTCTCACAAATTTGATAAAACAAGATTTTTGTGCTGGAGAGAAAGGGAATTTGGAACTTTGTGTGTATCCCCCCCAAAAAACCCGGGAGTGTCCTATTTGGGTCCCGGAGGAAGAAGTGAAAGGAGTTTGACAGCTGTCAAAGAAGCTGTCAAACGGGCGGACAAAGTAAAGAATTTTGCTATTTAATAACTCTTGGAATTAAAGCTGATACATTTGGACTGAGGCGATTGGAAACAAAGTATTGATAATAACAAAGTAACAGATTATTGGAAAAGGACTACTAAATAACTGAAAGCCCCCTAGGGGGAATTAGTGACATTACAATGGCTGCAGAGGGAAAATTACTGGCGGAGATAGAAAAAATGTTCTTTCTCGTGGGAATCCTGCAGGAGCAGAGTATGGCTCTGAGTAAAGTTTTTATGACCTTGAATCCTGAAACAAACAACTCTGCTGAATGCACAAAGGAGATGCATGATAAAAATTCTGCAGCTGAGCAGGAAGAGATGCCTTTGGAATTGACAGAGAAAAAAGAAGGAGTTCAGACACTACAAGTGGAAAATATCAACCAAGAATCTGCAGCGTTAGAGTATGAGCAAGAAGACTTCTGGATTACAGACCTGCGAAAGATGAGAAAGAAGAAGAGAGAAGCCCCTGGAGTACTTGGAATATTAAAACTAGAAAGAACAAAGCAACATGATTGGGACTTTTCTCTTGAGTATGGAAAACTAGATGGTCTTTCGCAGCAAACACTCTTCAACATTCTGAATGAAAGAAAATATGATCTGACTCTGACTGAACTCCTTCGGGGTCTTAGGACCATCAAAGAGGACTACCAATATAGTTGGCAGAGAGGGACTGACAGAGAATCAGACGCCTCGGACGTGAGGAATCCGGGCTAGAACTATTTTTTGTTTGTTTTCTGGACATTTGTCTAGGAAGGGACAGAAACCGGGGCAGGGGGGGGAGAGAATAGAATTATAAAATGTTATGTTTTGTTTTACTTGGTCAATGTGACCTATAATTAATATAATAAAGGGAAAATTTGTGAAGGGGAAGTTAGATCGACCTTAAAAAAAAAGAAATTAATGATTATAAGAGAATTGGATAGTTGAATATAGATAAACAAAAGAATTTAATTTTCAAAAGCAATGTGAATATCTTTAAGAGGTTAGGTAAGAACTTGCTGAATTAATTTTGGAATTGGGATGTAAGAGGAGGGGGTGGGGGGAAGTCAATGAAAGTGGGTAAAGAAACTTAGGGTATGTAATTGTATTTGTGTGTTTGTTTGTTTTTGTCTTTGTGTGTGTGTCTGTTGTTATAAAATGTAAAAACCCAATAAAAATTATTTTAAAAAAAAAAAAAAAAGACAGAGGCTGAAGAAGAAACCCAAGGAATTTTAACATTCCCACATAATTTAACCATGCCCACCTCCCCAGTCATGTTTGGTCTATAGGCATAGCTTATGTGGCTAAATATTGCTCCGCTCTCATACTGTATTTCAGTTTGGATCCAGCTGATGTAACAGGATTTAACCACTGGATTTTAGAATTTTCCAGCTCTGAACTCGGCTTTGTGTTTGGGATAGATTCTCCATCAAAAGTATACAGCAATAAAAGGTCATATTAAACTATATTTTATGTTGACATATTTTGTCGACTTAAAATTGTTGAACAAACACATCTATAATTTGTCATACCTTGATCTTAATATAAAGTAACCCCTCATTTTGTATTATTTGGCAGCTCTGAGCAGTGGAGTATAACTAACAGGTTAAGATCTATATGTGCCTTTTGCACTTTACTGTTAAGGACCTTGGTTTCTTATAAATCACAAATGGTTCAAGGTGAGAGGCATGGAGATCTTCAGAGCTAAAATGCAAGGAGGAAAATTAGTTTCATTTTGAACTAGAAGTTTAATAGACAGTTATTCCATCCATCTATGAGATCCATGCACAGACAAAGATATACCAGAAATGGTTGAGAATGTCTTTTAATATTTTGTTGGAAGCCACCCAATTATTATTATTATTGCAGCAAAGCTATTTCTTCTTCCTAAGTGTGTGTGTGTGTGTATAAAACTACATTTCAGGCAGAATATATATATTGTGCCTGACATGTAGTTACTACCACCAGTAAACTAGCAACAATCAGATGCAAGAGTAGTGTGTCACTACTATTAATTAAGCACTGTAAATACTTTTGATATGGTGATGACAACAGTAGTGCTTGGCTATGGAGGTGCTAAGAGGCTATCATGGGATTTTTCATTTTTTGGATTTTTTTTCTAATAAGTTAGTTTTTCATCTGCGTATATAATATATCATTACCTGCAGCAAGACTTCAGGACTGAGTAGGCTACTGTAGGATTTCACCAGTGTAAAAAAACCAAAAAACAGTCATGTACATATGATAAGATGAATTCACAAGATAAGCTTCTGATAGCCCATAGTTGAAAAAGCCATCCCTTCTTTTATCCTCACAACATCCATTCCAGGTAGTTAAATCTAATGAGACTGACAATCCAAAGGCCACCCAGTAAACAGTTGTGCCTGAGATTTGGAACCTGCATTTCCCTGGTGTTTGTGCAATACACCACATACTGGCTGAGTACTTGGCTTCTGACTGAGTCGACCTCACCACCTTGGGTGGAATTCAACATAGTGCTAAGGAGATCTTTCCATCAGTGCAAGCATTTCTGCTTGCTGCATGGAACATACCCCCTTTCCTCCCCCCCATGTTGTGTTCTGGGGGTTCTCTCAATCCTCTGGAACAGATTTTGGGCAGCCACTGGAGAGGAGAGGAAGGGAAAGCCCTGTTGCACTAGTGGGAGTCTGTATGCTGGCTTCCTCTGGAACTAGTTAGTTGAATCTAGCCCAGATGGAGCCTTCCAATGTTCATTGAAAATGATTATTATTTTTAGAATTGTACACTCTTGCATTTGCCTGATAAATGCAATTTAACTTCTGCTACTCCATAGTGTATCCAATAACAAACACGCGGACCAATTTTGGACAAGGGGCAGAATCGAGGTAAACATATATAGCAGAAGTAACGAGTGCTTTCCGCTGTCCCTTTCAGGGGTGCCAACTTGAATAAAATATTGTGGGGGCCCAGGTAAGCCCCACCCCACATAATCATGACACAGTGCACACAGAAACACCATTTGAATGGGAATCCCCATCAACTTTGTGGGGGCTGAAGCCCCCACGGCCCCTAGGAATTGGCTCCTATGGTCCCTTTAGTGAAGTATGTTTGTCCTTTGTTTCCTAGTGATATAGCTAGCTTGCCCCATGATGCTTCAGTTGAGAGTTTCCTCTCATCAAGTGGACGGTTTTTCCTTTAGTTCTTTGGCTGTGAAGAGCAAGACGCACCACCACCAGCAGATGATTGTGGGATAGTGGCAGCTAGACTTACAAAATTCCATGGAGGGATGATGAGAGCAAGGAGGCAATTAGCAGGATGTATGGCCAGCAGAGGGAGCAGACACACTGCCGCCACATGTTTTGCTAAAAGATTTGAAAGCTGGGGAGGTTGGGGGGAAAGATGTATAAACATAACTTCAGGGAGTAACCTGGATAGCTAAATTTAAATTGCTTTAAAATGTACCAACCAATAATCACTTCTAAATTGCCATTCCATAAATGTTTCCATTTTAAAATAAGGTGGCTAGAAGTTTGCTGTCAACTTTTTACACCCTTTGCTACTGAAGTGTCCATTAAACTAATCACGTTTTCTTTTAAAAAAAAAAAAAAAATTAACAGAAACTGCCGTCTTAGAACTATCCTGTTGAGTGGGTGTTGGTGTTTGTAACAATAACGTTGTTTTCATAATATGTGATGGCAGATTAGCACGCTTCTCTGCAGTGTTGTTAACAGTTGTAATTAAGGAATAAACAGTAAAGGGTGTCAGTCCGATGACAATTTCATCTATAGTGTCACAATACAAAATGTCACAAAATATTACTGTTATATAACTACAAAAATATCAAATTAGGCTTTCATCTTAGAAGCAGAGAGGTTGTTTTTTTAAAAAAAGAAAGAAAAAAAAAGAAACAACAACACACAGAAAACAAAACCTGGCATAGAGACCATCGCAATTTTATACCTACTCAGTGTTCTGTCATGAAGACAAGTTGGTAATGTTTTCTTCTGTAAAATTTGGTTCTTTGCCATGCAGTTGAATTAAGAGAAAATATAAAGAGCTGATCCACAGCTTGGGTTTTACGAACACCACTGCATGTAGGAGGATAGAGACGATGCAACAATTACAGCTTGTTATGAAAGATTTCTCAAAAATACATAAACTAGACGTCCATGTGTGTCTTCAGACAATTTCCGCAAGCCTTCCCTAAAATATGTTTTAAAAATTAATTCACTTTAATTCAGGAGAAAATGAAAAGAACTGAGAGTATAGTTGGAACTAATTCCATGGTTCTCAAAAGGGTGAGATGGGTTTCTCTTGGAAGGGACAGTCGGTCACTAGGGGAAGCGTGTGAAGGTTGGAAAAGTGTGGAAGGGAATAGAAGCAAAGAAGAAAAAAGGCAAAAAGTAAGAAATATTCCTACTTTTGAAGGCACACTTAAAAAATAATACAGTGGTGCCTCGCAAGACGAAATTAATCCGTTCCGTGAGGCTCTTCGTATAGCGGTTTTTTCGTCTTGCGAAGCAAGCCCATTGACAGCTTAGCGGATTAGCGCTATTAGCGGTTTAGCGGCTTTTAGCGGATCAGCTGATAGGCGGCTTATCAGCAGATCAGCTGATAAGCGGCTTAGGGCTTAGGAAAAGGGGGGGAAAGGGAAAAAACCCGCAGGAACTCGCAATACATTTTCGTCTTGCGAAGCAAGCCCATAGGGAAATTCGTTTTGCGAAGCGCCTCCAAAACGGAAAACCCTTTCGTCTAGCAGGTTTTCCGTCTTGCGAGGCGTTCGTCTTGCGGGGCACCACTGTAATCTGAAATTTATAGACTGCCCTTTGGCCCCAACAAATGCTGCTAATAACTTCTTCATATTGCACCTTCTGCATATAGTCAGGTATTTACTGCTGTATAAATTGGTGTTGGAGACGCAGGTTTGCATATGGTGAATACATGAATGGATGTTTATTTCAGGTTTTAAAATAATCATCTCTTTATCCTTGTTTTCCTTAATTTTCAACAACTAGTACACACAGCATTCAGACATTACAATAAGCCAAGACTTATGGTGACAAGAATGAGCCAAACCTCCTCTCTCTTCCACTGTTTGTGAGAGGAGGCAATGGCAGCTTTCATCTCTATTTTTTTTATTCATTGTGGCTTGTGTTCTTCAAACAAATTGTAGTATTCTAACTATGATTTGTTCAAAACAAGCCAACTTCAAACCATGAGTTACGAAGCTGTCTTTTTTCAGACAAATCATAGTTAAGGTTAACCATAGTTTAGGGTGCAAGAGCGTGCCAAATTGCAGTTAATCTAAAATGGAAGCAAAAGCTCCCAATCTGGAGGAGATGAGAGAGGTATGTGTGAGCCTGAGAAGAGACTAGGTTTGTTCTCATCATTATAAACTTTGTAATGATGCTTGAACTTTGCCAATTACTTTCGCTCTCTTTGATCTTAGTCAAGCCCCTGGCTTCTTACACTTTTGCTTTGCAGATTGAGATGTAGAATTTAGTTGATCCTACAGCTCACTGTATATCAAAGCAACTTTCCATAAAACAGAATGTGTACAGCATTTCTTGCATTTTTTAAAAATAGTTTTCTAACAAGATTGTTGTGGGCTACAATCAACATTGCACAACTGGGCTTCCTGCTTCTTTCCTCCCACTACAGCCCCCACCTCAATCTGTTGTGGAAGGTTCCCTAAACCCTCTGGAGAAAACTTCTGGGTGTTTCAGGAGGATAGGAAGACTGTTTGGCTGGCGTTGGTTTCCACCCATGTTTTGTAAAGAGCAGAGTTCTTTTGTCAAAAATGCAGCACTGGGAAGAGACTGGTTGCCTTCTTTTTCATGTCTTCTAAGGCAATTCGCTTGACAAAATTCACCAGGACTGATATGCTACCCATCAGTGCAGATATACAGAAATCCCATGGACACAATCCAACACTGCATTCAATATACCTGAAAGACTAAGCAGCTTTTAAATGCTAATAAGTAAATAGTGCCTGCTATGCACATACCTCTTTCTGAAGGACAAATAGTGCCCTGGCAATGTTGAATAAATCTTAGGAGTGCAAAGGGGGATGTGCACTGAAACACCCTTGGTTGAGAAAACAGAAATATCACTGCTTATTCTTAATATCATGTTCCCTTGTCTGCACATAAAGGTAAAGGGACCCCTGACCATTAGGTCCAGTTGTGGCCGACTTTGGGGTTGCGGTGCTCATCTTGCTTTATTGGCCGAGGGAGCTGGCGTACAGCTTCTGGGTCATGTGGTCAGCATAACTAAACCGCTTCTGGGACACCAGAGCAGCGCACGGAAATGCCGTTTTACCTTCCCGCCGGAGTGGTACCTATTTATCTACTTGCACTTTGATGTGCTTTCGAACTGCTAGGTTGGCAGGAGCAGGGACTGAGCAACAGGAGCTCACCCCGTCATGGGGATTCGAACCGCCAACCTTCTGATCGGCAAGTCCTAGGCTCTGGTTTAACCCACAGCACCACCTGTGTCTCTTTGTCTGCACATAGGGTACTGCAAAACACACTTTCTGACTTTAAATTGGCCCTGGAGTCAAGAGCAAGGATGGAGGGGAAAGGTCATGGAAAATCAGGCTACCTCCCAGAATGTAGGGATACCTAATAACAAGGATGTGGGGCACGAAAATGTCCCATGTTTAATTGCTGGCATCTCTGGGTAGGGCTGGGAGAGATCTGTTCTGAAATCCTAGAGAACTGCTGCCAATCTATGTAGACAGTACTAAGCTAGGTGGACTAATACGAGTTAGTATAAGGCAGATTCCTATGTACAGGAAAAAATCATGACACCATTTACTAGGCCAAAGTGTGTTTTTGTGCTCCTTTATTTGCTTTTTATTCAGGCAATAAATTTCAGGTGATTTGCAAGAACGTGGTGGTTATTATTTAGACAAATGCAATTAATAATAAATAATATGTTTTTGCAAATCACCTAAATAAAAAGCAATTCAGCAATATCACTGAGAACCATTTCACAGTCCATGATTCTGCATAAAATCCAGTTTATATGTCAGTCGTATCCTGCTCTTCCTCCCTCTGGTGTTTAAATAGAATAATAATCTCAGTGCTAGCGGGTATCAAACATATGTTTGAATGGTATCCCCAAAAAAGACTTCTCTAGAGAATATTACTGTAGACTAGTAATGTGTAACTAGCCTTGTTTTGAACACAGACTATAAGCAGGTATGATACTATACAATCCCCTGTTCTGAATTTAAGCATAAAAAACAGCAGGCTAAAGATTGATCCCCAATGGGCCAGGATTTTGTCCGTCACCTATCTATCTCACTAACTGGTTCTTGGATTCCCTCTCCCTTGTAGCCTCCCATATAAATGTAAGGCTGTCATTCACTTCTATGGAGAAGAGTTCATTGTTGCCCTTGGAGAGAATGCTGTGATCAGGCCCAAACCTGCGTCTCTTTGACACTGAATGATTCAGCCTCCATCATATGGACCACTGAATCACAGTTACATTCTATGTCAATGGGTTGCTGAAATATTGATACTCTATAACAAGTACTGTTTCAGAGGGATGGGGCGGGCAGGTGTGAAGGACTCCCTGGTCCTGAATGGGATAACTGTGCCCCTGAAGGAACAGGTGCGCAGCCTGGGAGTCATTTTGGAGTCACAGCTGTCCATGGAGGCGCAGATCAATTCTGTGTCAAGGGCAGCTGTCTACCAGCTCCATCTGGTACGCAGGCTGAGACCCTACCTGCCCACGGACTGTCTTGCAAGAGTAGTGCATGCTCTGGTTATCTTCTGCTTGGACTACTGCAATGCACTCTACCTGAGGCTACCTTTGAAGGTGACCTGGAAACTGCAACTAAACCAGAATGCGGCAGCTAGACTGTTGACTGGCTGTAGCCGCCGAGACCACATAACACCGGTCTTGAAAGACCTACATTGGCTCTCAGTATGTTTCCGAGCACAATTCAAAGTGTTCGTGCTGACCTTTAAACCCTAAATGGCCTCGGTCCAGTATACCTGAAGTAGCGTCTCTACCCCATCGTTCAGCCTGGACATTGAGGTTCAGCGCCAAGGGCCTTCTGGCACTTCCCTTACTGCGAGAAGTGAGGTTACAGGGAACCAGGCAGAGGGCTTTCTTGGTAGTGGTGCCCTCCCTGTGGAACACCCTCCCATCAGATGTCAAGGAAATAGAACTATCCGACTTTTAGAAGACATCTGAAGGCAACCCTGTTTAGGGAAGTGTTTAATGTTTGATGTTTTATCGTGTTTTTAATATTCTTTTGGGAGCCACCCAGAGTGGCTGGGGAAACCCAGCCAGATGAGCAGGGTATAAATAATAAAGTAGTATAGTAGTACTAGTAGTATGAGGAAAATGTGTCCCTCCAGCACCCATCATCCCTTACCCCTGAAGCTATTAGGACTTGGAATCCCATCCCTGCTCTATAAAGACCCCACCCCTCATTACAATGGGCATATATCTAGAGTTCATGTGCATACAACTGCATGCCATAACTGCATTAGCACACTTAGAAAAAATTAAGATGCTGTCTTCCCTGAGAAGGCTGTGCTGATCCTCATTGCCCCTCCATTGATGATCTTCGATGTCTCTTCCATAAACTATGAGTAAATATGCATAGGATTGCACAGTTTGCGGCATTTTATTGGAGGGAAGGTAAAAAGAAGCTAAATCCTTGATAAAATGGCTATAAGAAAAGTGCATGTATCGCAGGCTGTCTTTAAAGGCCCAATAGCTGCTTCACTTCTAAACATTGCATAGCCATGAAGGCTCACTTTCCATTTCATATGAATTCATCATAACTGATTGATAATGTACAGTTAGTATGTATCTGTCCAAGATAACAAGTCAATTTTTTTAGTTCCCAAGTTCCCTACTACTATGTCACCAATAACAGCTTCCCTCCAAAAACGGACAGGTTTCTTTTAAACTGTGTCTTACCAGCCTGCCCAGTTAAATTATTTCTCTTACGGTTTTGCAGACATAAACCTGAAACTGTATGCCAGATAATAAGAGAGAGAGAGACCCAAGAGGTATTGTATATTCTTAATCACTTAATAGCAATGACAACTCAAAGGAAACGAGAGATCAGCTAGCCTTTGTGCTTCCTTGGAAGGAGGAGAAAAAAATACCCATAGCAAAAAAAACTGTGTGAGACCTAATCTCTCGAAACTGGTTTGGTGCTTGAATGAAGTGAAGTCTGTCACTGTTCCTCTGTGTCGTCTATGAACTGTATTTAGAATGTGCTTGAAGAGCCAGCGCTGACCCACACTGTTCTGATTTACAGACGCTTTCTCTTCCCCCGTCCTCACCCCCAAGTATTTGATTGCCAAGTCACTCATTGGGTACAATTGTGCTTTTTTGCCTGCAGTCAGCCTCCTCTTTCTCCTTGTGCTGGATGCCTTCAGCGATGGCACAATCCAGGCTAGTGACATCCCCAGTTTGTTAACAAAATGAATCAGAAGGAAGAGGCTGGTTAGACATGAAAAGCTATTTCTGCAGAACGGCTTGACGACTGCCAAAAAGCAGGCAGGGAAGGAAGTGGAAAGAGTCATCTTGGCAGTTCACGAGATTTTATTTTTTAAAAATAATATGACACCAAAGGGTCTCTGGTGCCCTCCTTCCTGTATCAGTTGGCTTTAAGAAGCCACATGGTGCCCTCACTTCCAATTATACTAGCAAAATTATTTCCAATATCATGGGTGGAATTGGGCGGTTGGGGGGAGGACTTGCATATTGCCAGGACCCCTGCAGGGTTCAATATGTGTCTCTGCTGCACAAAGGGATGCATTGCACCCTCTCTGTGAATCCCGGGACCCAGTGTCCCATTGGGAGTGGTAGGGCAGAAGGCATGGAACCCAACAGTAGGTGACAACACAGCCAGCGACAGGCGGAGCCAGCAAATTCCAGCTTCGTCCCCATCCTCCTCCCTGCTGGACACTACAAGGGCAACACTGAAAGGATGCAGATGGCAACCAGTACCACTCTCTAGGCCAGTGTGAGGGCGAGGTTGGTGGGACAATGCCCCTGTTTGCCCTAACTGGCTGGCCTCCACTGGAGAGGAGGCAGGCTTTCTCATCACTGGAACTGTGCCTGAAAATCCAGTGCGTAAGAAAAATTAGCAGCCAGTCACTTATATGGACAGCAGCCAAAGGGTCACAGTTAAGGATGGCTTGCTTTCTGCCCAAGATGTGCTTGGGCTGTTCTTCTGAACAGCTTTTCTTCTGAAGAATATCCTCCTACAAGCCTTAAGGCTCTCTTGCCCCTGCTGAAAGAGGGTGGCCTTTTACTTCAGGCAATGTGCAGAAGGAAATGTGATGTCGGGGGGGGGGTAGAACTAGAAGTGCAACCTCACTCCATAGTCATCATAGTAATGAGCACATGAACAATATGTGAATAGGGCTAAAATGTGGTCGTGTAGCATCCTCATGATCTGTGTTCTACCCACTTAGCCACACCTTTCAGGATACCCCCTTCCCCTTTACCACCTTTCCTCCCCCACCCAATAGACAGCATTCAGTGCCCACTGACCTTGCTCTGTCCTCACTGGAGGGTGGACCACTAGGTCAAATGGGGCACTGCCCCAGCAACCTCAATCTGTCCCCAGCCAGTCCCCTCCTGCCTACCTGCTTACTTCAACCAGTCCATATGGGAGCACTTCTAGTCTTCTTCATCCTCCTCCTCCTTAGTCTCAGTGTTGCCCTTTGAAGAACTCAGCAGAGAGGAAGATGGCGAGAAAACTAGAATTCTTTGGCTCTGCCTGTTGCTAGCACTGGTTCCATATAAGGCTGCTCTCCCTGCCTTCTGCCCCACCAATAACCAATGGGTACCAGATACCACCAGCAATATCTCTATGTGTGAGAGCCCTCTTCAGCCATCAACCCAGAGAGCTCCTGTGTTCCTTGATGTGGTCATGCAGGATATGATCCTTCCTCTCATCTCAGTTGGAAGAAGAAGGTGGAACCCCAGGTCACCCTGTATTTGATTTCTCCTACCCAGCATTACTGACTAAAGGAGCATCAACCTTTGGAGCTGGGGATATGGAGAGGAGCCATAGCTCTGTACGAGAGGCTGTGCTTTGAATCCATTAAGTTCCCAGTTAAATCCCTGACATCCTCCTCCAAGGATCTTTGGTACCATGATGGCAAAGTTGTCAGTCTGAGACCTTGGAGTAGTCCAGGGATGGGAAACCTGTGACACACAAACTTGGTGGTGTTGTCCTTTAACTCCCATCCACCCCAGTCAAAATAGTCAACAGTGAAGGATAATGGGAGTCCAACAACCTTTGGGAGACCACAGGGTCCCACCCCTGCAATGGACAGTACTGGGCCAGATAGACCAACTGGTCTGGCTCAGTATAACATAATTTCCCATGTGGATATATGTAGCTTGTGTGTTCTCATTCTGAGTGGCGGCATTTGTTTTGTTTTGTTTCATTTCAATTATGCTATGGCTGCCTACTGTGAAATACTGACCACATTTTTATTTTTATTCCATACATACCTATTCACACACCCTAGGATAAAAGGGTGGTTTTGTGTTCATGTTATATTTTTAAACTCTTTGGAAAAAGATGCACCAAGTACCCGCATATGTCCTCACAAGTGCAGGTGCCACTTCCCTCTGTATACATATCCCCAAGTCTGCTGCCATCTCCACCCCCACCCCAATCTACTAATCCACGGAAATATAGGTGCGCCAAACAGGAATCCATACTGCAGTGATGAGCAGTACGATAGTACTTTCAGGAATATGTATCAGCAAGTCCAGCACTATCAGATTAAGGAGAATGCAGGAGACCAACGAGGAAAAAAATGGAACAAAGAGAATGAAGGTGGAATAAACTCGCAAAACCATTCCATTTCCAAGTATAAAATAAATACCAATGTCAGAACATTCTCTAGGGGAAACTGGACAGGTACAGAGTCTTCTGCTGTATGAAGCACTCCTGGACTCTTCATAGTTAGTACACATTCTGCTATGGTCACAACAGGAGGCAGAACAATGGGTGCTGTGATGTCATACAGTTGTTGTAGAGAAAAACTGCAATAAGATGAAGCAACCAATCTTGCTTTTTTATTAGTCAGGGATTGATTCATAATGATCTGAGAGGTAAGAAGAAATCTGTCCCTATATCATGTGATGGGAGATTTTCTGCCTTCGTTCGGAGCCAGTGACAAGGCTCCTTGCTTCAACTCTTCATTGTCTATATAGGTTGCCTTCCCCTTCCTTTCTTCTTTTTAGACCCTTCTCTACATTTGTTCTGGACACATACTGAATTGATTTGTGCTTGTAGCTGTGCTTTGGGAACATACAGAGACCTCCATCAGGGTTGGGTAGCATTCACAAGGAGCTGCTATTGGGAACATGTGTGCACCTGCTCACTCATCCAGCAATGCAGATTCTAGGTTAGCAAAGGAGTGACTAGGGAGCTCACCCACGTTTCAGATGTGTACCAACAGCTACTCCTAGCTATGCCTTCGTGGATGAAGATCTGAAGAGTTCAGGAGAAATCCCCATTGGCCCTTGGTAATTTTCACCATGAGATGATTTTACCTCGTCAGTTTCATGTGGCAGGTGCGTGTGTGTCTCTGTGTGTATATATACACACTCCTCCCCCACATGCATACCTGGTGACAGATGGTGTTTACCACTGCAGTGGGAAAGCTTGAGAACAAACAAGCTCCCTGATGTGGTAAATACCAGCTTTTCGGTACGTGGGGGTGCGTTGATGAGAAAGTCATTGTGGTCCATGGGAAATTACGGCACTTGAAAGAGTCACCATTCGGATGGCTAGCTCTGTCTTTGCCTGCTCCAGGGGGCAATAAAGAAAGAGCTGGAAGATCCATAGAAGGACCTTGTTTGGGCACCCACACCAGTCATAACCATCATCCAGGTGCCTGGGGGGGGGGAGGAGGAGACCCTGGTGATTCTTCAGGGGCTACCAGGAATTCCTTAGGGTGCGGAACTTGTGGCCTTCCAGATGTTGGCATTCATCAACCCCAGCCAGCATGGTCATGAGAGCTGCAGCCCCCAACATCTGGAGACTGACAGATTCTCCTCACCCCGCTGAATCACTATAGATAGCTATAGGTCTTCATAAAAACTGGGGGAGTTTTTGTTGTTGTCAAGAGTATCCAACAGCAAAGCCAGAGTCAATGCAGGCACAGTCCACAAACACAGCAAATGGCGCTTCAGACTCCAGACGATGGGTAGGCAAACTAAGGCCTGGGGGCTGGATCCGGCCCAATCGCCTTCTCAAGTGGACGGTCCGGGAATCAGTGTGCTTTTACATGAGTAGAATGCGTCCTTTTATTTAAAATGCATCTCTGGGTCATTTGTGGAGCCTGCCTGGTGTTTTTACATGAGTAGAATGTGTGCTTTTATTTAAAATGCATCTCTGGGTTATTTGTGGGGCATAGGAATTCATTCATTTCCCCCCCAAAAAAATACTAGTCCAGCCCCCCACAAGGTCTGAGGGACAGTGGACTGGCCCCCTGCTGAAAAAGTTTGCTGACCCCTGCTCCAGACCTACTAGGTGAAGAAGGATGGCAAAGTGCCCCTTCTCCTCTCCCTGTCCCCGAAATAAACAGTGCCTACCTGTTCATATTTTTTTACCTGTTAATCCAACCCTACCAGACCCAAGATGCCCACCGCCTTTCTGGGGCTTAAGAGGAATCTAGCAGCGGTAAATGATGGGGAAACCTTGCCCCTCCTGAAGACCTCACCCTAATCTCCAACACTTAGGGACAGTTTTAAAAAACAGTGTATGAATTTTATTATCTTTCCCCAAAATGCAGTGGGTCCGCAAATCCCCATTCATACCCTAATTGGAAAGCTTTGGAGTGCATTGCTCAGGACAGGGGAGTGGAGCTTAAGGATGGGCCGTTCAGCAATTGGGGTGGGGGGTGGGGGGCAGGGGCAGGACATGCCAATGCATTTCCCATCCTGATTTGGGGGGGGGGCAGTTGAGGGCTGCACTCCATCCCCACAGCGGGGGCTTTTCTTTTCTTTCTCCCCACCAGCTTTGAGCAGGCCTGTTTGAGATTGGCCTTTTTATGTTTGATCTAAAGAATAGTTGTTGGCCAATTCCATCTTTTCATCACTGTTCTGCCAGGCCTAGATCCAAGCGGCTTGTCAGATGCTCATTAACTCCCCCTTTGGCTCTTTGCAGTGTGTCTCCTAAGCTCATTGTGCCAAGAACTCGCGCTTCTTTCTCTCCCTTTCTCTGCTCCATCAGGGAGACAAATTACTTTCCAAAAAGGGGGATCGCCAGGGATGGTTTAATGAGAATTTCTGCGGGGCTGGGACTGGTGGAAAAAGCGATGTAGTTAACATTCGGTGGACTTAATTGGACTTTTCTCTTCTACCTCCTTCAAAAAAAAAACTCCGAAGCTATCCTGTTAATCTCTCATTTGTAATCAATTGTGTTGACTCAACAAAAGTCTAGGTCGTCCTTTCTTCCTGTCCCAGACAATCCTTTGTTGCCTCTAAATGCCTCATTCTTGAGTGCTCCTGGTCTTGTAGATGGGCTCGATTGTTGACAGTTCATTATTGCGCTTTTGTCCATTTAATCTCCCTCGCTGTGTTTTGCATGTGCATGCCTTAATGAGCTCCGTTGGCAATTAACATGTTTCTCGCAGCAAACTGGTTGCTCAGACGTTTGGAGGAGTGGAGTGCAGGAAAAGGGCAACGCAGCTGCCTTGCAAGGCTCCCCGCTTTCCCAGCCCCGGCACACAACTCTCTTTCCCTCCCTTCCTCCCTCCCTCCCTCCCTTCCTCTCTCTCTCTCCTCCAGGCAGAAAACTTGCCTCCCTTGTCGATCCACCTGGGACAACCTCCCTCCGCCACCAAGGAAAGAAAGGGGGGAGGCCGTTGATTGGGCTGCGAGGGGAGGCCTCCAACGCTCAGCCAGGCAAATGGAGTTTACACCCAAAGGGTGTTTGTGTGTTATTTGTTGTTTTTTTACTAATAAAAAAAATTCTGCACGCCTGCAAAATCCTGGCAAGTTTTTAAGTGTCATTCTTTACATAGAGGAACCTCTAACCCCCCCTTAGGCACTAGGCCTGTTCAAGCTGTTGTGTTCATGCCTGTGGCTTTGGAAAAGGGTTTTCCTTTTTTAAAAAAAAATACATTATTTGAAGCTTGCTGGCAAGATTGCTGAAGTGTGAGCAGTCATGGACAGAAGAAACATCTTGTGGTGGAAAAGATAATTGGAGGCGTGTGTGTGTGTGTGTGTGTGTGTGTGTGTGTGACAGAATTACCCTCCCCCTCAATTTTAGCATTTTAATGCTATGAGTAGCATAGGCTAGAATAATGAATCGCCCACCTTGTTTTAGAGAGATGCTTGGGAGAGGGGATTGGGATCACAAACTGCACGTCATACATGCCCCAAAAGGAAAGGTCCCCACCCCCACTGTGATACATATATATCACAATATATATCAATATATGATATATTGTTATTGTGTTTATTCATTATTCTTCTCCACTAGTGGTTTGGTGCTCATATCCACAGAAGCCAATACATACGTTCCACATTTATTTACTTGTATTTATATTGATTTCAAACACATTTGTAGCCTGCTATTTGGACCTTTAAAAGGGTGTGTGTGCGTCAGAATGGCTTGCAATAAAATGCACTGTTAGGTATTTGGTTTTGCTGTAACAAAATGTTCCAGTGTGGAGGATTTCTGTTCAGAATTTCTGCCAGCCATGCCCTTCCCTACGATACTCCATTCCCAGTTCCCTTGTTTTCCCATTCCCCTGCCCAATAGACAGTGTTTTTCACCCATGGGAGGTGCTTGATCTAGAATGAATGGGGTTTTTTTAGGTTGAGGGTTTATGATCCCAGTCTACCTGTGCTTCTTCAAACCTTGTGATGCCCCCAAGCTCACTAGCATATCCCTCTTGGACTTGCTTCTAAAGTCAGGGTTTGGAGTAGGGTCTTTGTGTATGCAACAGGTGCTCTTTTTCTAAGCAGTACCAGCGGGGCTATTAATGCCTATAAATGACACATTTGTTTATTTCCTTATACCCCCACCTTTTCTCCAAGCCCAAAGTGGCATGCATGGTCCTCCACCTGTCAATGTTATTCTCATGGCATCCCTGTGAGGTAGAGTTAAGCTGAGAAAAAGTGACTTGCCCAATGAGCTTCATAGCTTAGTGCGGATTTGAACCATTGTGTCCCAGGCCCTTGTTTGATACTCTAATCTTTGCACCAAACTATGCCAACCCTTACTGGAGTGATTAAGGTACAGGCACAGATTTTCAGCATATTGAGTCCCCAACCAGTGTAGTGTTTTACGTAGACTTGTGGAGACATGCGTCTGATCCCTTCCTTTCCATGAAGCTAACAAAGAGGTTTTGGCTCAGTCAATCTTTAGATAGGATAAATGGGATGACCTAATAACAGAGAGATGGGACGCGGGTGGCGCTGTGGTCTAAACCACAGAGCCTAGGGCTTGCTGATCAGAAGGTTGGCAGTTCAAATCCCCGTGATGGGGTGAGTTCCCATTGTTCTGTCCCAGCTTCTGCCCACCTAGCAGTTCGAAAGCATGTCAAAGTGCAAGTAGATAAATAGGTGGGAAGGTAAACAGCGTTTCCGTGCACTGCTCTGGTTTCGCCAGAAGCGGCTTAGTCATGCTAGCCACATGACCTGGAAGTGTCTTCTGACAAAGGCCGGCTCCCTCGGCCTATAGCCGACCCCAGAGCGCGCAACCCCAGAGTCATCCGCGACTGGACCTAACGGTCAGGGGTACCTTTACCTTTACTTTAATAACAGAGAGTTGTGTTGGAGCAGGCCATAGGCCTAGCATCCTGTTCTCACATTGGCCAACCAGCGGCCTATAACCTGCATGGCTGCTGCCTTTAATTCCTTGGAGGAAGGATGAGTGTGTAAATGTGAGAAATATGCAAATAAAATAGCGTAAGACAGCTCTAAAGGAAGAGCACCAGAAGCATGAATCAATATTGTGAGTGTTGCACTAAGGGTGGGAGAGTGTCATTAAAACTAGTGGTAACCTACTAACATATCTGTTGCTGTGCAGCAACTTGCTTCTAAAGCAGAAATGGGCAACCCTTAGACTGGTTTGCATATGATCCTCAGGCTAATCTCAAAAGCCATCTGCAAACAGTTTGATGTGTTTACTCGAATGTAACGTGCCCCTTTTGGGGGCCAAATCACATTGCAAAAATGAAGGGGTGCATTAGACTTGATGGTGCCAGCAATTTTTATTTATTTATTTATTTGGTTCCAAGGTATTGAAAAGTGAGGTGCACATTAGATTCAATGGTGCATTAAATTTATGTAAATACAGTAATTTTAGGTCCAGCCCTATTTTTGTGATTGTAAATTGTTTCAACTTGTTTTTAAATGTTGTGTTTTGCTGTAACCTGCCCTGGGACCTTAGTGTGAAGGGCGGGTAATAAATCAAATTGTTCATCATCATCTCTTGCCAGAGTGATTGGTCCCTCCCCTTACGCCCACTGGGTTGGGAAGGAGGGGGAAGAGAGAAGAGGTGTGACCCAACCACTTTGTTCCTATCAGGCTGCAGCAAGGTCTCTTGGGAACAAATTGCATTAACCATGGCTGCTTCCTCATCACTGAAAGCACAAACATTGGCTTTACCCTAGGTCTGTCTCCATCCCTTAGGCTAGTGGTTCCCAATTGGTGATCCATGGACCCAAGGGGTGTCTGTGGAACCTAGGGTGTCTGTGGAACCATTCACAATACAAAAAACTACCATAGACATATCAAGATTTTTCAGAAGTAGGGGATCCATGGCTTGGCTTTTGAAAAATGGGGTCCACAGTACTTAGCTAAGGAAGTACTTAGCTAAGGAAGTACTTCCTAAGTACTTAGCTTAGGAAGCACTGTATTGGCAGTTCCTTGACCGGCTAAATCAGGAGAAACTAGGCAATGCTTCTATTAGCAAAGCAAGAAACTGATTTTAGATGGTGTGCTATCCTATTTTAGCACCTGAGATGGAAAATAAGAGAATTGTAGAGTTGGAAGGGAACCTGAGGGTCGTCTAGTCCAACACCCTGCAATGCAGGTATCTCAGCTACAGCACCCATGACAGATGGTCATCCAGCCTCTCTTTAAAAAGCTCCTAGGAATGAGAGTCCACCATCACCTGATGGAGTCCGTTCCACAAGTACCTCTGCCTTTTCATCACATCCTAAATATGCTTCCTCACTCTGCCACATAGTAGAGTCGCCCCTGTCTAGGAGAAACTGCTGCCTGAGACTTTGAATAGCTCTTGCCTTTCTGGGCAGAGGGCCTGCCACAAACCTGTGGGGCACAGGGGCATGTTTGAAAATCTGAGAAGCTCTCATGAGCATTACTAAATACCTACATCACAGAAGAAAATTTGCAAAAAAAAAAAAAAAAAAAGCAGGTAGCATCCCTCGCACACCTTGCCGAACAACAACAAATCTCACATATTTTTTTTGTTAAAGTTGGAAGGGGTAGAGGGCCTTGGCAGGCACTATGGGGGATTTCTGAGGTTGCCCCATCACCATACTAGTGCAGGGACATTTCAGTGGCTAGCAAGGCCTATGCAAATATTTATGTTATTGTACCAGTCTCAAAAGTCCTCTCCTGTGTCCAGGGGTGCCATCTCTGCAAGGAGTGTGTGACATCACATGCACGGCATGCAATATTGTGTCATTTTGGGGGGGGGGCTCCTCCTCCTCTCTGCAGCCAGCAAGGTACCCTTTTCCATGGGGAGGAATCAGAGGCATAAAGCCCCCTATCTCCTGAAAAGGGTGCCTCACTGGCTGGCTGCCTCTTTCTGGCTTTGCTCGTTGACTTTGTGGGTGCCTGGCCCCCACAATTATATTATGGTGGGAGCCCAAGCACCCACAGCCCCCTGGAGCTGTTTCCTATGCCTGTGTCATGGAACAGTCAAGCACTAGCACTGGAACACACATAGTTAAAACGCCAGACTCTCTCCAGCTGCTGCTCAGCAGGGATAAGGCAGGCACTGCTGCCTGATCTCCCCTATTGTGATTGAAGTGTCTGCATTTAGTTTGAGTTTCTGCAATTACAGCCCCATGTGAAATATCACCTTCCCAGGTGTAACAGAGATGAGGACTCTGCGTTAAAAAATACAGAACTGAGTGATCCCTTTTCAGACTTGCACGGAGACAGAAAATGCTGGAGTAGCACCTCTTGAAACCCTAAAAGGCTTCTCCCTGGGCTTCCAAACTGCCGGCCAAGTTTCCAGGTGCAAAATCCTGGCCACGTGGCAGTTAATGGGAATGTTGCCACTGACTTCAGCAAGAGCTAAGATCATTGCTATGTTTAAAAAAACAACAACCGAAAGCCTCACAAACAGTTATGTAGAGGAACTTCAAGGAAACCCCTTCTTGATCCCTTAAGTAGTCTGGGGTGAAAGTGATAATTTGTTTTGCAAAGTCAGTGTTGCAAATGCATAGGTTTTTTGGGAAAACCCTACATCACCCTTATTATTCCTCTGCAATGAAACACCTGAAACTTTAACGCCTATATTTCAGTCACAGCAACTCTTCTGATGGTTGTGGTCATTCTGATCCTGCCATGTTCAGGGAACCATCCGAAACACAAGAAGCTTCCATAAAGCAAGCCAGTGTAAATTAAGCCAGCCTAATGTTGCACCAGATCCAAACTCTGCAGCCTGAGCTGGCCTAAGCTCTGCAGAGGGAAAACAAGCCTTTAAAACTGTTTTAGTTACGCAACCCTTTTGCCATCTTAACTTATGCTGGGTTGTGTGGTCACATAACAGAGCTGAAACACCTTGGTATCCAGCCTAAGTCTACCCTCTCTAGTCCCATCCCTGGGATACTCCTTTTTCAGGGTTTAAAGTAAAGGGACCCCTGACCATTAGGTCCAGTCATGGCCAACTCTGGGATTGCGGCGCTCATCTCACTTTATTGGCCGAGGGAGCCGGCGTACAGCTTCCGGGTCATGTGGCCAGCATGACTAAGCCGCTCCTGGCAAACCTGAGCAGCGCACGGAAACGCCGTTTACCTTCCTGCAGGAGTGGTACCTATTTATCTACTTGCACTTTGAAGTGCTTTTGAACTGCTAGGTTGGCAGGAGCAGGGACCCAGCAACGGGAGCTCACCCCATCGCGGGGATTCAAACCGCCGACCTTCTGATTGGCAAGTCCTAGGCTCTGTGGTTTAACCCACAGCGCCACCTGTGTCCCTTTTTCAGGGTTTAAAGGTAAAGGTAAAGGTACCCCTGCCCGTACGGGCCATTCTTGACAGGCTCTAGGGTTGTGCACTCATCTCACTCTATAGGCCGGGAGCCAGCGCTGTCCGCAGACACTTCCGGGTCACGTGGCCAGCATGACAAGCTGCATCTAGCGAGCCAGCGCAGCACACGGAATGCCGTTTACCTTCCCACTAGTAAGCGGTCCCTATCGCAACTCAATCCCTATCGCGGTCCCTATCGCAACTCAAGTTCCTACTTGCACCCGGGGGTGCTTTCGAACTGCTAGGTTGGCAGGCTCTGGGACCGAATGACAGGAGCGCACCCCGCCGTGGGGATTCGAACTGCCGACCATGCGATCGGCAAGTCCTAGGCACTGAGGTTTTACCCACAGCGCCACCCGCGTCCCTTTTCAGGGTTTACTCCACCTTAAAACCTGCCAGGCTTGACTCAGCTGACTCCTTCAAGGCTCAGCCTGGAAGGGGGAGATGCTCTGGTGAATCTCCAGCTGAGCTGGGGATGAGGGAGTTAAGGCAATGTAGCTTGGCTGCGCTGGGAATCTCCCAGCTCAGCCAGAGATCCACTGGATCCTAACCCAGTCATCCAGGTAGATATCACTATCGGATTGCTCTCTAAGTCTTTTCTGAATTCTGTAGAGCATTTGCAGTCCTCTCAGTTTAAAATGTCACTGAGCATTTCACTTGTTTATATACAGAAGGGAATATGTGATGCAATATTAATATATTTTAAATTACTTTCTCTCTGCATCCAGCTCAGGCCTCCTCTTTCCCTTCACTTCAGTTACCATAGTGTGCGCACCATCTTCTGTAGAGGCTTTTTTGAAAGCCCTTCGAAGACAGCTGTGTAAATCTAGAGTTCTCAATTCAGTGCTGTTGGAGCGAAATAAATGTTACTTAGCAGCAACAGCAAATATTTCCTAGAAAGCTATACAATCATACAATCTGGTGAGGGCCAGTGAAGTATGCCACTAAAGTCAAATGTAGACTTCCCATCATGTAACGAACTGAGCATTGAGGAGAGGCATTATTTTGATGGGGCAAAGAAGAGAGTAACAGAAGATTAGCAGACTGAAAGCTGCCTGACATCATAATTTAGCCAGTAAGCACATTACACTATAGCAGTGGTTTTCAACCTGTGTGCCATGGCACCCGGGGTGCCTTGAATGATGACCAGGGGTGCCGCGAAACAGCCCTGACTATAAGCTCCACAGGTGAATGATCTTCTGGCAGGCACCTCTCTTTGGGGCGGGGAGGGGGGCAGCTCAGAGACCAAGGATGGCAGCAGTAGCTGCCTAGAGGACTCCCAAGGAGAGCGGAAAGGAGAGGAAGCTGAGGGTGAGGGGCTGGTGGCTCTGCAGACAAGGGGTGACATAACTGGGCTCCTGAGCCCCTTGGGGTGCTACAGAAAGAATATAGTTAGTTAAGGGAACTGTGGACTCAAAAAGGTTGAAAACCTCTGCACTATAACACGACACAGCGCACAACACCATCTGAATGGCAATGCCCATCAACTTCGGAGGGGACCTCAAATATTTATTAGGGGGTCAAGGAACCTTGGCCCCTAGGAGTTGGCTCCTATAGTTTGTGTACACACAAACAGAGCTTTGACAAGAGATGCAATGAAAAATGCATTATGTGTGCATTGATTCCTCCACTGGTATGGAATGAGGGAGGATTCGAAGCCTGTTGGTGCTCAATAAATCTGCAGTGTTAAGCAAACTTACCGGTACTATGGCATAAAGCTTGCTTTTGAGTAAACATGCCTAGAATCACGCAGCACATCTCTTGCAGAAGTGATATAATACGAAGTATTGCATACGGTCCCTATATTCTTAAGCATATTGTTCCAAAGACTTAATGCACAAATCTGCTTTTGTCAGGAAATTCTTCTTTCTTCCTACTCCATATTAGTATCCATTTAAAACACATGTGGCGAACCTCTTGGTGGGCTACAACTCCTATCAGTCCTGGTCACTGGCCAGGCTGGGAGGGGGGCGGTTGATGGGAGCTGGAGTAAAACAGCCTCTGGAGGACCCCAGCTTCCCCACCCCACATTTAACGCTACCGGGGTGGCGGCAGATACTTTTAATGAAAAATGTTCCAGTAAGTTGATGTCACTGACAAACTTCTGTTGCCTTGTATAAGATCCCCAACCTCTTTTCTGCAAACTGCTTTTCAAAAGCCACAAAACTTTGCCACTATGTAGAGACCCAAGTGTAGATACAGATGCATTCTGCATGAGCCGACTCTCAGTTGTCCTCTAGGAAAGTGTTAAGTGAAAAGCAGGGCACAATGTAGAACAATTGCTACTCACTTTCTCTACAGGATCAGTTGCCCACTCTCTGTTGCCATGTGACAGCCGTTTCCAGCATGGCCAGAGAACACCTGCAAGAACAGAATCAGCCCCAGAGCAGCCCTAATAAGCCTTGGAGGTACCCATAGCCCAGTGGCAG